>NC_085138.1:300194277-300794277 GCF_035046485.1 Aedes albopictus
TTTACTAAAATATTGCATTTTCATCGATTTTCAGCGATTACAAAAACTGGTTCGTAAAACGGAAGTGGTGCAAAAAGGCCATCTGCCATGGGGTAAGATGCCACTTCATGAAAACATTCAAAAATTACGTCCATCAGTTTTCGGGCATTTTCGACTCACTTTCACCCCTCTGTCACGCATTTGTATTCAGTATCACAGTATAACATGGAGTGTCACCCCACTCCTCGCTAAACGATGGTCGTCATATTTGAATGACCCCTAACATGGATAGCGTAGACATCAACAACTATGCGCCTCCATGCGTGCCTCAATCTCCTTGCAAACACATGGCTGGCAATAAAATCACCTAAAAACCTTAATTGCAAGCACAAAAAACCGGAAGTTGCCTATTTTCAAATTGGGAAATCAAAAGATTTTCCGTGGGTTTGGCGGCCTGACTTCTAGAAGAATGTTTAATGCAAACATATCTTGACACCATTCACCTATAGTAATGAACAAGTCCCATTCAGGTCAGGAATGATTTTATGAGTTGGCATTTTGGGCTCTGATCCCCTACCGTCGATTAGAATGTGGTCGATTTGATTTTCTGTTTAATGGTTGGGTGATCTCCAGGTGGCTTTGTGAATACCTTTGCGGGGGAAGAAGATGCTTCGGATTACCATACCACGGGAGGCTGCAAAGTTTACGCATCGCTGGCCAATATAACTCGATACGGCGTGCAGGCTGTTTCGCCCGATTACCGGTCGGTACATTTCCTCCCTTCCTACCTGCGCGTTCATGTCGCCGACAACGATTTTCACGTCACGCGGCGAGCAACCATCGTGCGTTTGCTCTAACTGCGCGTAGAACGTTTCTTTCTCGTCATCGGGTCTCCCTTTCCTACCACCACGTGTGCAAATCGACGGGATGCATCTCTTCGGCTGTCACGATTGTCGGTTTCCTTGGCTGCGGGCATTGTCATTAGACTGACATAGAAAAGGGAGGTAATCCAACATGGACTATCATGCATACCGCCATATTGAAAAAGTAAATGACAGTTGGCATTAGGGCGGCGTTCTCGTAACACTGCATTGGAACTGTTTGGTGTTTGAATCGTTTTATAGCTTCTTCTATATGGAAACTCTGTCTGGGCAAGTTTAAACAATCTACAGTTCGGGCTTTCTTCACCTTGATGAGGGATTCGATCCTGGAATTGTTCGTTTGGCGGGTTTGATTGCTGCTGACAACGGTCCATTTTCTTTTGCAAGTTCTGCAGCAAATTCACAGCACCTCCCAATTCTTGTTTCTCTTCCGCTGTTGCAACTGACTTTTGTTGGACCTGAGATGCTGCTTGTGACAACTCCCACCGCCCCTTTTCTGAGCCCAACAAACGTATATGACATCCCTATTCCCACCCAATATGACTGTTTGCAGCCAACATCAATTGGGTTCCCCCATTGACAATGCATTTGAGTTCCCTATACATTGGTACAAGTTGCGGGAATCGAAAACGTGACGTCATCGCGCCCTGGTGCTCGGGACATTATGGTACTACGGCTCACACGACTCTTCTGACTCTTTGTCTCCTCCGCTATGATGACGCCCAGCTTCTGCTGCTGATCACGGCATAAAGATCACAAGGCAGACTAGTAACCTATGTAAGCATCTATTTTGGATGTAAACATGTGACGTAGTTCTTATCGTATTTCAAGCCTAACTTTACCAAACACCGTATGTAACATATGTAAACAAAAAAGAGATTTTCACATGTGGCGCTGAATTTCGTTAAGGACTGCATGTATCACTCACCTTTGGGGATGATTTGTGGAAAATACCCGGATTTTTCACGTTTCTAAAATGCTCAATGTATATGAGTTGCTATGGGAACAGCAAACTTCCCCTTCAATTTTCTCCGTTCGTGGATTTTGTTAGATACGGTGTTTGGTAAAGTTAGGCTTGATTTCACGTTGATCAGTACGGTGTGGAGTACTAGATTACCTATCACGGAGAAAACAAAGTACCCAAATGTGAGTTTCTTTCACCCAACTTCGGGGTTGCGTGCGGGAACCCAAATTTGAGTTCGTGGAAGCGATGTTGAAGTGGGTTTTTGCATTTGATCCCGTACGACAAAGTACCTACTGGCTAAGTTTTTTTCACCCAACTGCTAGTTCAAAAAACGCAAATTTGAGTTCAATGCTGTTTACACAATTTTGGCTTCCCGCACTGAACTGTCAAAGTTGGGTTGGTTTGCTCTTCGCTCTCTGACAACAATAAAGAGAGTGGATGAGAGAAGAGACAAAAAAGAACTCAAAAGTGAGTTTAAAAATACTCAAATTTAGGTACTTGAGTTTCTCCGTGTTAGAACGATTTGAATTACGCCATCAAAAAGCTGTCAGATTTCGGGAATATATCACCTCTACTGATCAAGAAATTGCTTCTGTATGTACAGTGTATCAAACAATTGTCCGTACATCATTTTTTTTCCAAAATAATTTTTCATTCAAATGTTAATAACTTTTTTATGCGTCAATCAGAAACGCTGCAATTTTGACCAATCATTCATCATATATTAAAGCTCCATTGGTAAAATTTTGAGCGAGATCGAATAAGTTTTCTGAAAGTTATAGAACTTTTAGTAAAACTTATAAGATTTTTGAACTCATTTTTAAAGCATTATATCTCAATATGTACTCGATGTTTTTTTTTTCATTTTTTTTGTGTGACAGCTTATACTTAAGACTTTCATATGCAGCCATGTTTGGGGTTTTATATTCACTACAAAAAATATGAAAAATGTGCGTATGTAGTTGACGATGTTTTAAAGTTTACCATATTTTGCACATATAATCTGCCAAACGTTTTCCACCAATAAAAGTGCATTAACTGAACGAAAAACCCATAGGACCTACTCTTCATATGCAGTTTAGTAGGTCCTGTATAAAAATATATCATTAAGAGAGTTTAAAATAGTTGAAAACACTTGACACTTTTATTGATCTAAATATGATAAACTTCCAAATAACACTCTGAACATATACAGATTTTTCATATTTTTTGTAGTGAATATAAAACCTTAAACGAAGCAGCATATGAAAGCCTTAGGTATAGGCTGTAACACGAAAAATATTGAAAAAGTTTCATCAAGTACATATTGAGATATAATGTTTTTAAAATGTATTCAAAAATTTTATAAGTTTTACTAAAAGTTATATAACTTTCAGAAAACTTATTCGATCTCGCTCAAAATTTTACCAATGGAGCTTTAATATATAGGTTATAACTGGTCAAAATTTCAGCGATTTTGATTGACGTATAAAAAAGTTATAATCATCTAAATGGAAAATTATTTTGACCAAAACATTGCTGTACGGACAATTGTTTGATACACTGTAGCTTCAATTCCATACGCTGCTTCTCCAAATCCTGCTGCTCTTTTAAACGCTTCATAGAATCGGCCAACCGAGATGCCCGACCCGAGATAGAGCTAACTGAAAATGCTCTTGATAACTGTGACATGCAGTTGGCTCAGCTCCACGGATTGTCTTTGATGAAATCAGTCACACCAGCACAAGTGTAATGCCACCAATCGTTGCAGGTATCATACTGCACCATGTTCTCCACTGCATTGGGCCACAGAGAACAGACATCCAGTCCAGACATGGTCGGCGTTAAGTCAGAGGGGACCAAGTAACAAAATTGACGAAAATTAGATTCTTAAGGCATATGATTAAGAATTACTTAAGCTACTTGGAACATTGACCCAATTTTCTAAATATTACAATTAACGAGAGTTATAGCACAATTTTCTTTTGATTGAACTGCAAAAATCGATAATAGTGTGCAATCAGAGTGGACCATATGCTTGATGACAAGAGAGTTGAAAAATATGTATTGGTTAAAATCCAATAAATAAAATAGATTATCATCAAAATGTGATACGTTTGCAAATTGTATAACTCCCTAACGCATTTTCTGATAATTGTTGATCAAGAGAACACGTGGAATTCCATTTTATTATGGTCAATATCGTATTTTACAGATCATCGTGTTGAAGCATATTGTGGCATTTCGCGTGCAGACAGAATGGACTATGTGACTGTAAGAAAAATGGTTGAAATGACCTTATTCTTCGTAATCCTTTCCAAATCAAAATATGTTTGTTTGGTAGCTGTTGGGCATCATATTAAAATATACCAATACTTGTCTCTTGAAGAAATTGATTTTACCGATTATTTAAGAATTGTGTACTTGGTTCACTCTGTTTGAACGAATTTTTGAAAAATGCCAGTCCTCTGAATAAATTATTATTAACTGTGAAACTACAATATTTCAAAAACGTACCGAACTATGAAACTACATTCAAAAGTTGTTAGCTATTAAATGTTCAAGTTAAGAATTCCTAAATAGCTCATTAATTGACTACCCTTCATGTGATATTGAATTGTTGTACTTGGTCCACTCTGACTGAACATGAACATTAAAAATGGTAATCAACAGTGTAATAACAGAAACATCAAATTTAAAACTTCCTGCTCACATTATACACTACTTCTATTAACTGTTGTCCTACTTGTGCATTACTTTTTCATCAAACATGTAAAAACTTGAGTGTGAACTGTACTTGGTTGAAGATTTTCCAAAAACCGTTCAGTCAGAGTGGACTAAGTACAATCAATTACCTATAAATTTTTCGATTTCAAGCTTTATTTTACGTTTTTTTTGCGATCAATGCAGAGCGATGCTATGATGTATAGTTATTACGATTTATGGCAAAAATTCAAGAACATTTGTTGAAAAACTCAAAACTTATAGAGTTGCAAACTTCAAAGTCGTTTTTCTAGAGATTAAGTAAAAGACACATGGTCCTCTCTGACTTAACGCCGACCACATCAAAGTCACAATAATTTTAACTTCGAATATTTCTTTGCTAGAACTACGTTCTAGATAAATGAACTATATTCTCCAAATATTCTCCGTTCAGTAAAAGTACAAAAGAGTTTGCATATTTGAAAACGTTGAGGGTGTGCATTCTGCCCCGTTCTTAAATCTTTCTTTCGATATAATTTTGAGTTTAGGTGATTCATTACAGTTTTTTGATCTTCATTAACATACAGCCTGAAGAAATATGCTATACCAACTCTAAATGGAGCCATTTATGTGTACGAAATCTTCAAGTTTGAAGATATCCCTGTTGGTGCGAATGTGGATATTGGTAAACCTGAAGCGGATGAAATTAAAATACCGATCAAGAACAATAAGCTGAAGAAGTGTAATCAGTTTCGTACCTTTTAATTCCGCCCTATGTTGCTTATCCTTTGACAGATACGCGTATTTCGACTACCACTTGTAATCTTCCTCAATGTCAGTTATCCAGTTCCAGTGGATAACTGACACTGAGGAAGATTACAAGTGGTTGTCGAAATACGCGTATCTGTCAAAGGATAAGCAACATAGGGCGGAATTAAAAGGTACGAAACTGATTACACTCATTCAAAGAGGGTATTCTGCTTAGAGGGTTCGAAAAGTCGGTACAAGAAGCTGAAGAAGAAAACTAATAGTGAAAAAAGGGCACTACGGGATCATGATTACACGTTTTCCAAAAGTTTATTGCAACAAGCGAATGCGAAGATCATCAAACTCAATGTCAGGAACAAACTTCTACGAAAAACAATTAAGAAGCAAGGCGACATAATAAAGAGAAGGACAAACTCCGTCAGCGTATGGAAACAGAAGTTTCGAAACTAAAACAGGAATTGGCCATCAAGCAACCTTAGCAGACAGCAACTTTTCTTGCGGAACTTGCCAAAAATACAGGTAGACCATGCAAAGGTGAACGGTACAGCTTGGAGACAAGAAATTTAACACTTTGTCTTTTCTATTGTTCTACACGCACATATCAAGAAATTCGGAAGCATCTCAAGCTACCTAGCCCCAGATTGATCAAAAAGTCGATCAAGTCACTGAAAATTAATAACGGCATGAGCACTACTGTACTTCAGCTTTTGAAAGAAAAATCAAAAACATTAACAAAAAGAGACCGAGTTGTTTGCGTTTCGATTGATGAAATCTCGCTGAAGCCAAATCTAACTTACTTTGCCACAGCTAAACCCTAGGCTAAACCCGACGTCATAATTGGTTTCCCATCAAAGGTACCCGGTATAAATGAGCATAACACAACGGTTAGAGCAACGTCTGCACTTGTAATAATGATAATAGTCCTGTTCAACGACGTAGATTGAGCTTGCTCGAAGTTGCTGCATCTTACTCTTACCCATTTGTCAACAAACGAAAAAGAGCGGGATGGAGCAAGTTCGAGCAAGTTCAACTTACGTCGTTGAACAGGACTAATGTTTGTATCGACTGGTTACAAACAAAGCATCGGATACTTCTTCAGTCACGAGGGTTTCAAAGCGAATGAACTCGTTGCCATAGTCGAGATGGCTATGAATTCCATAGTCGATGCCGGACTTATTCCAAAAGTAATCGTTTGCGATCAAAATGCGACAGACCGATCCCTTTTTACAAAACTGGGCATTAATGAGAAGAAACCGTATTATTTGTTTAGTGACGAAAAATTTTTTGGCATGTACGACGCACCTCATTTGATGAAGTCTTCGCGAAACAGCATTATGCAGCACAATGCAATTTACGATGGAAAGGTGGCCAAATGGGATCACATTCGAATGTTGTACGACCATGATTCAACACGATTACCTAGAGCAGCGCCAAAACAAAGTAACGGGCACATATTCCTTCTGACGTTCGGCGAAATGCGAGTTGGAGTAGCGGCAGAAACTTTGAGCCAAACAGTGGCATCTGCAATAAGGTTGTACGTGGCATCGGATTTGCTTCCTGATGAATGTGACGCCACCGCCCGTTTTTATTGTTATTGTTATTGTTTATTTTAACTTGAAATTTAGAAAGAGGGAAAAACCCCTTTGAGTGATTTCGGCATAACCGCCCGTTTTTGTTTGGACATTGATTAATTATTTGATGTTTTCAATGCTTTCGATGGCAATGTTAAGGAAAATAAGATAAACAATTGCTAAAACTTAATAGTTAATAACTCATATTTTACATTGAAGGACCAACTAATTTCAGAAACTACTAGAGGCTCTCCGAAAAAATTCTGAGCACTGGGGCGTTTTGGAAGAGTTAAAACGTAAACTTCAAGATCTCATGTTTATAGACAAAGAATGTGAATGTGTTGAAGATGTAAGTATTGTTTTTACCATTTGTAAATCTTATCATGTTGTGATATGAAGCTAACAGTGATTCAGCTTTGCTATTCTTATTACTAAGCGAAAAAAATAGCTTGGAAGTTGAAAAATTCCAAATGTTTGTTTTTTTTTATTACCCAAAAAAAACTTGAAGCTCCAAGCAAGTAATCAATGATTATTGTAACAGCATGCACTATTTTTCTCATTTTTCTAAAGATAGGGCATACAATTTTACCTTAACATTTTACAACGACTGTGATTTTTTTATTACATTAATAAAGAAACAATTTTGTAAACTTATTAGCTTGATTTTTACTGTACTCACTATCGCTTTCCCTCATGTATTTATTTTCGTGTCATAACGCTGGCTGACATAGAAGAAATTTCAAGTTATATACCGTGATTTCGGGTGAAATTGATCACTTTTTACGGTTTTTGGCTTCTAATTTTTGAATAGTTATCGATATGGTCAAGCTCAATGCTTTAAAACAAGTACGACCACGGGTTCATCAGTCAACAAGGTTGAAACTTTTACTGCAAATCATTTTATTGCAATAAATATCATTTAAAATAAAAAATCAGAAATTTTAGTTTCGGGGTGAAATTGATCAGCCAGTGAAATGTCTTTGTAAGTGCTGAAAATATATTTCCCCATCTGAATTAACTACCCCAGAATGCGAAAAGCTTTTTAAAACTTCTACAAGTACAGTAAATTCTGAATAATTTAAATTTTAAGTTAAACAAATCTAAAGAAAACGCCTAGAAGTATGCAATTTTCATACTAAACAAGTAATTACTTTAGAAAAAGTACAATTTTATGTATAAATGTAAATATTTATAGAACTTTTGGTGACGAAATCGGGTTTAGCGAACACTTGGCAGCTATAAACATTCATTCAAATATTTATTCCATGTGCGATACAGCTACGGTAACAAAAGTTTGAAAGTGTCTTTGAAATTCGCCAAACACGCAGTTTCGGAAAATATTAAATTTATTACAGAAATATGTGACTAATTAGTTGTAAAACATGTAAACTCATCATTCAATAACCCTTGAGCCAGATGATGGTCATTTTCTACAAATTGTTTTAAGTTCAAAGCTTTAATTTTGACAAATAGAAATTGCCCTCACGTCGATCAGTTTCACCCCACTGATCAATTTCACCCGAAATCACGGTACTTAAAATAAATATTCACTGCTGGCCAAAACTATTTATACAATTTCGGTATCCACAGCAAGAAAAATACAAGCCATTGCCGAAACAGAGCCGGAAGCCGTGGTTTATTGGCGGTTGGCAGCTCAATATCGAAAGTTTGAAGCAGCTTTTCGATGACCTACTAGAAAATTATGAGTTTGAGACATTGTCCACAAGAGCCTTAAATCAAGACGGACTGGAAAACTTTTTCGGAGTTATCCGGATGAAACATATGACAAATAATCGACCGGATCCTTCAAACTTCATGTCAGCGTACCGTGCGGCTTGCATTAATGCATTAACCAATTATTGAAAGCGCCCAACAAATCGAACAGCGAACAAGATCCCGGGATAAATCTGTTCCACTTGAAAGACTTCGAAAATGTATTTTTTTCTGAATCAAGCAATGCTACCGAATATGATATAAATGCAAGTACGGTAAACTGGGGTGAAATTGATCAGCGGGGTGAAATTGATCACTCGTTTACTACATTGTAATTTCATACTAGGAACTCTTAAGCGTCGTAATGAACTTAAACTTTTAACGTCATCTGATTCGTAGATGTCTAGAGCTGAGTGTAGATTTTTAAATTTTTAGAAACAAGTAAGTTTTGCCTTATTTTTTCAAGGAACTCGCAATGTATTTCTCATTAAGCTGATATCATTGCTACTAAAAAATCAATTGCTAAACTTCCCGTAAATTCTCTGTTTTAACATTTTTGTGGAGCCTTGGTTGGGATGTTATGCAGCTAATCAGAACATGAAATAGTTATAAAACGTTCATTTTATGAGGAAATAGTCATTTATTGTGATAAAAATCACGTATTTCATAAGAAATTGCCTACCTTTAGGCGTTTAAGGGGGAAATTTCAAAATTTAATTTTGCGTTTAAAGTATTAAATTGACTAGTTGTAAGATTTTAGGTGCGTTATTCTGTTTTAGAAGAGCAAAATTAAGCGGAGAAAGAAATTTTCCTTTCCAACCGATGCTTAATTGTATACTGATCAATTTCGCCCCAAATTGACTTTTCCAATATTTTTATATTTGGAGTTATTTAACTTAAAGTTTAAATTTTTTGAACAAAATTCTGTCACATGGTTCCATGGAGATCCACAGGGTACTGGTTTTACACATATTCTTTTGGCAACATTTGAACAGGCACTGATGTTATCCACAAAAGTTGTTTTACACACTTAGAAAAAATGACGGATTACGGTAAAATTTTACCGTAATCTCAACAGCTGAACGTACGGTAAAAAGTTCGGTGATTTTTCAAACCACCGAACGTACTGCGAATCTCAGGAAAATGCATCTGTCAAAATTACCGGAACGTTCGGTACTTTTTACAAATTTACCGTAAAAATCGCAGAACGTTCGGTATGTTTGTTTACAAATAAATTCTCAATATCACTGAACGTACGGTAAATTTTACAAATTTACGGTGATTTTATGCGAGCACAAAAAAACAATATTTTCATAAAAAACGTCGATGATGGGATTGAATACATGACCTTCTGATCAGGAACCACACTTGCTGCCACATGTGGCAGGACAAGAGAGTCTTGCTTGGAGATGATCCGCAAATTGTAATAGAACTGATATTCGAAGCTGCCGGCATGGCTGTCAAACGCATTTTACAGTAGTACGGTAAAATAATCCCATCACCGATCTGTTCGGTAAAATATTCACAGGTCTCCTGTAAATTTGTCTGATTTCACCGGTTCTTCGGTAATTTCTTAGATTTCACCGATTTTCTCCTGCAATTTCATCGATTTCGCCGTAATACTGTAGTTTGCTTGTTTACAGACCAGTTTCGGTGATTTTTTCACCGAATACTGTAATTTATTCTAAGTGTGTAAAGTGATCAATTTGACCCCGGACTACGGTACTACATTGTAATTACTTAACAGGAACTCTTAAGCGTCGTAATGATCTTAAACTTTTTACGTCATCTGGTTCGTTGCTGTCTAGAGATGAGTGTAGACTTTTTTTTTTCTTAGAAAAAAGTTAGTTTTGCCTTATTTTTTTAAGGAATTGAAAATGTATTTCTCATTTAGCTGAAATCATTGCTACTAAACAATCGATTGCTAATAGGACTTACCGTAAATTCTCTGTTTTAGCATTTTTGTGGAACCTTGGTTAGGAAGTTATGTAGCTAATCAGAACATGAAATAGTTATAAAAAAGTTCATTTTATGATGAAATAGTCATTTATTGCGATGAAAGTCACTTATTTCAAATTAAATTGCCTACCTTTAGGCGTTTAAGGCGAAATTTCAAAATTTATTTTGCACTTAAAGTATTACATTCACTAGTTGTAAGATTTTAAACGCGTCATTCGGTTTTAGAAGAGCAACATTGAGTGGAGAAGGAAGGTTTTAAGGTATACTGATCAATTTCGTCCCAAAATGGCATTTCCAATTTTTTGATATTTGGAGTTATTTAACTTAAAGTTTAAGG
Organism: Aedes albopictus; assembly: GCF_035046485.1. Classification (NCBI taxonomy): domain Eukaryota; kingdom Metazoa; phylum Arthropoda; class Insecta; order Diptera; family Culicidae; genus Aedes; species Aedes albopictus. The sequence goes on from NC_085138.1 coordinate 300,205,132, forward strand.
GCAGACTTGTTAGAATCCTAAAATGGCCGCCACAATGGCCGACTTTGGCACCTACTCACGATTTCGAGCGCACAAATCTCTTTGTAAACAAAACCAGCGCACTTGATCTTCTTATTTTAAGCTTATTACAAGTGAGCAAGAACAGAATAATCAAATGCGCTGTTATTTGAAGCTTGCTTCTTGAGATTTGTGCGTTTGAAGTTCTGATACACGTTTGAAGCAGGATTTCAAGACGTTTGTCCTTAAATTTGTTGAACAAAATTCTGTCACATGGTTCCATGGAGATCTACAGGGTACTGGTTTTACAGAAATTCTTTTGGCAATATTTGAATTGGCACTGATGTTATCCGCAAAAGTTGTTTTAAAGTGATCAATTCAACCCCGGATTACGGTACAACAGAACCCGAAAACTTTGATTTAGCTCAAATTAATTGCGTCGGCTATACCGCAGGATGGATAACCAGATCATGATGAATGTCTTTTAAAAATCAATAACGACGATCGGGTAGAACATGATCATTCGCTACTGAACTCCGAACGCTTTCAAGGTGCAGTCATCCAAAAACTTGAGGAGTTTTTGAGCCAAATCGCTTCAACTTTCAAGAGCAATTTCGGTTTGTTGTCAGTGTCAAATTGTGGAATAAAGAACAAGTTGGCAGAACATATACTACTACAAAATAATGCCGATTTGCTCTGCAAAACTTGTAAGCGTCATGTGTGCGACAAGTACATAAACATGTTGATTAAAGACCAACTGAAGCAGCTCAACAAAAAGTTGAAGAAAGCTCGCTCACAAAAACGGAATAAAACCACAGAATCAGAAAAGGCACGGAAGCTAAATATTGTAAGTTATAACACACGAACAAACTATTTGACGATATTAATTTCATTGTTTTGTTTCCTTCTTTAGGCTGATGATTGAACCCAGGAAGACCATTGAACTTTTTCTGCAACCATTGAAGAATTATAAGTGGTATAACATCGTTTCGCTATTCATATATATTGTTTGTTTCGCTACACGTCGGTTGTTTTTCTTTGAAGCTGCAGTTTTCATCGGAAATTTGATATGTTATAAGTCTGAAATATACGTAAGATCGCGATCCAAGTTTCAGTTTCGTGGCCATTAGTTTAGGCCTGTAATCAGTTTCCCAACATCGTAGTGTATATTCCATAAATATCGGAATCAATTTTCAATCTCAGCCATTGCAAACACTGAGACCAAGTTTGTTTCGCTGTGCACTGCAGAATGTTTACGAGATCAACAGAAAACACAATGAGGATCTGCAAACAATGCATCTCTTCAATTGCTAGAGGTGACGACTGTATCGCTTGCGAAGGTTTTTGTGGCAATGTGTATCACATTAAATGTGTCAATCTTAGTTGTGAAGATTTGAAGGAATATCTAGAGAAATCCAATATGTGGTGGATTTGCGACCCGTGCATGCAGCAGATACGAGGCATTCGAAATGACCGTTTACCTCAAAAGAATGATAATCATCAGGCTAGCCCCCTACCAGATTCTGTGGAAGCAAAGTTGTCATACAACGTTGAAATCTTGGAGATGAAGAAACAAATATCTGCCATTCAGGATACTCTTAGAAATTGTACTATTATCGAATCTGCAGCTGACAATCAATTTCTACGAATCTCTAGTGTTGAGCCTCCTGGTGCTCAGTCTTCTCCGATGTCGTCATCAAGCCTGTCATCAAGACTGTTATGCGGAACACGAAGCTCTAGCAATCCAAATACTTCCGTTGCTTCCGGCGTATTAGATGACAAATGTTGGCTCTTTTTCACGAGACTGAAGAACCACGTTACTGAACACGACATAGCCAAGATGGTTGCGGATAACCTGGGTCCAGATGTTGCTGCAGTAGTTAGAAAGCTCGTCCCCATGTGGGAAGATCCATCGTCATTGCCGTATATTTCCTTCAAGGTCGATATTGAGGCTCGTTTAAGAGGACTGGCGTTACGCACATCGACTTGGCCAACTGGAACTTATTTCAGAGAATTTCACACCTACTTGTGGGAGCCGTAGTCATAGTTTCATTATGATCTAAGAATAATAACAATGTGTAGTAAAAATTCTTTGTCATGTAATAATTGTTAGACAACCATTTGAAGTAATTTATGCTTGAACTTTCTGATTGATATTGTATCTGTGTTACTGTTCAATATGCTATGTATTTCCATATCAAATTTCAAAAAGATCTGTACAAGATCAGTTGGAATAACAAATAAACAAATAAACAAATGAAAATTATATAAGATGTTAATAGATGATCGACTGAAAATTTATGTTATGTTATGTTATGAATTATGTTAATGACAAACAGCTAAAATATATGTGTGCGGCACATGCATACAATATCTTTTTTTTATATAGAACGAGAATACATAAGAGGTAGCTCCTCGGGTTATGTGGGTTTCGACCCACTAAAAATTCATTCTCTCTCTTTCTTACCTTTACGGTAAGCCCGTTTGGGATGACCACATGAGTACACTCTAATAGTAAGCGTTCCACCAGCTACCGCCTTAAGTTTCTTTCTCTCCCCTGGAAGCTTGGATCTTGGCTAGTACATAGACTACCCGTTGGACTCATGCTCTAGGATGGGGAGGGGGCCAACTCAACTTACTGTTGGTCGGCTCGCCATTTTCTCTGTACGATTTGGGAGACCGTGGAAGTAACGGAATCCCACTTGTCCGCCCCCCGTACACATACTTTCAACGAAGTTGTCCAGAGTGATATCTCTACCTCATATTTCTTGCATACTCGATCTTTGCTCCAACATTGACGATGCTCGAAGCACTCTTCGTCCTTTGTCATCACTAAAGCTATGGGCATCATGCCCGCTAGCACACATACCGCGTCCTTTGATTCCGTGCGGTAACCGCTGACCACCAAAAGGCACATCAACCTGTGGGTACCTACTCTCGAGTCGCTTCACGTTTCGATTGATCACTAGCGGATTCGACCATGCAGCGGCGCGATACCGAAGTATTGAGACCACTACTGTCGCGAGCAGCTTACGCTTACTCGAGACTACTGCCGAGCTATTTGATCAAATACAGCATATGGTTTTGAATAACGTATTTTTCTACTTTTTTATAAGCATTAAATGTAGAGTAAACGCTCCCTTAGTGGAGGTAGTACCAATAGTGGTGGTAGAGGCAATTTATCACTATTTCGACCAAAAAGTTCGCATATGACATTTTTAATAGATGTATTATACTTATTTAATGTCATTAATTCAATTTTGTGTTCAGGAATTGTCGGAAACCTATTTTAATCCTTTGCACCTATAGTGGTGGTAGTGTTCCTAGAGTGGTGGGTTACATAAAAATTCAATGGGATGCGCCACTATGGGAACCAATGTTAAATTTTGCCACCGGAATAGGAACCGTGTACCTATACTTGGTGCAAGTGATTTATTAGTAAAAACTGAAATAAACGATGGTTTTTACATTTTTCCTAGCAAACGCAATTGAAACACTACCGAATTACGTTTTCAAACATTTTATTTTATGTTATTATCAGTTTTATTCAATTATTTTACTGCAAGGAGCTACTAATAACACCACTATTGGTACTTTTACCCTATCTAAAGTTTGTTAGCTCCGGCACGCTAGAATAATTTCCGAAAAGTTGCTCATGTTACAGCAGTCAAAAACGTTGAATTTTGAGTAGGCCGTCCCTTATTTTTCAAATTTTAGAAATGTTATAAGTTCGTTAGTGGAAAATGATCGTTTTAGCTAAAAAATGATCGGGTCAAAATTTGAAGTCCGTATCTCAAGGCTAAGTGGTCCCTCAAGGGGCCTAAAGTTGTCAAAAAATGTATGGGACCAAAAAAACATGAAATTTTTTTCGGCAAAACAAATACGCTATTCCACTAAAACCGGTGATTTTAGGACCCTAAAGGGCCAATAATGTGCTTAGATTTGCGATATCTCTACTCGTTTCCAAGATATTGACAAAAAAACAACTGAAAAATCAGCATTTTTGACCATTTGTTTAGATTCCGAAGGAAACTTACCCTATTTTGTTCAATAACTCAGAAACGAGTAGAGATATCGCAAATCTAAGCACATTTTTGGCCCTTTAGGGTCCTAAAATCACCGGTTTTAGTAGAATAGCGTATTTTTTTTGTCGATAAAAATTTCATGTTTTATTGGTCCTATACAATTTTTGACAACTTTAGGCCCCTTGAGGGACCACTTAGCCTTGAGATACGGACTTCAAATTTTGACACGATCATTTTTTAGCTAAAACGATCATTTTCCACTAACGAACTTATAACATTTCTAAATTTTTCAAAATAAGGGACGGCCTAATTTTGAGTTTACATCTCACTATTCTAAATTATAATAACTTAATTAATAGACAAGAGCTTTACACTGCTATTTCATTGATGATATGGTGATAAATTTGCAAGTATAGTAAATTTGTGCTTGTTTCTATAAAAAAGGCATAAATACATTACTTAAAGCAAATTTAAGTCAAAACTTGCCACAATTAATCAACCCTAATAAACCAACACCATACACGAACCGTAATGTAGACGCACAGAGATACAGACGTCACACTCTCGTCGCCTCCCATCGATCACCTTTTTAACGGTTGATTCAAATATTCAGTAGTAGGTCGATTGACCACTCGCGGCGCTGGTATCGTTTTTGCTCCTGTTTGACGTTTGCTCACTACCGCTATCTAGTGGCGGTCCGGCCAAACACAGTATGTTTAGCATTGGGCGATTACGTTTTCGAGACGATGTTTATTAATGAAACTTGTTCTAAGTGTTACGTCTGTTTCTCTGTGGTAGACGGTTCAACAATACCGCATACTGTTCGAAATGTATCCCGAATGGGTGGTTAAGCACATCTTATGTCTTCTTATCACATCTTATGGTTATCGTTTATGCGGGAAGTTTTGGAAAAAAATAATTATGGGTTGAACTGTAATATCACAGAGAACAGACATCCAAGTCCAGTTCCGAAACTGTGTAAGAAATTTAACGGCCATTTGAAATCGGCAACACAAGTGGCAATAGCGTAGCGCTGCAATCGGTTAATTTCCCATACTAATTTTATTCACCACTTGAAATGTTTCAATTCACCACTGACTGTGGCAATATGGTGTTTGGTGGCGTTAGTGTTGTCATCGTGTATTGGTTTGCAACCTTACTCAAGCAAAGATTCAAATCCTTACACAAATTTTCGAATGAAATTTGTTCTAGCCTGGATGTCTGTTCTCTGTAGTAATATGACGGAGCCTTGCCTTTTTACACAACAAAATGCTTTTAAACGTACTTAACCCAATCTGAATCTTATAGATTATTTCGTATGGCCATAGTTGCTACCACTAAAGCTGAGGACAATAACCTAATTTGATTCAACTTAATGCCAATGAAAACTAAACGAAATGCCAATAAAAGCCTTGCGTGCCGGCCGAAAGTAACTTGAGACAAATTTGCAATTATTACAAAAGGAAAAAGGACATTTTTTTCAAACATATGCTGTATTTGATCAGTATTAGGGGCTGTCCATAAACCACGTGGTAAGAAGGGGGGGGGGGGGGGGGGGGTTCGGCCAATGACCATTTTGTGTGGACGAAAAAAAATTTTTTGTATGGACTAATGACCACGCGGGGGAGGGAGGGTGGGTTTGAAAAGTCCCAAAAAAATGACCACGTGGTTTATGGACAGCCCCTTATGAGAGCTTTCAATAAATATATTTACTTTGAAAATCTGAATTACAGATGGTAAATAAATTCAATTTGATTGTGTATCCAAACTTATTGAGCACCGTGTGCGTCCGAAGTTAAGAGAAGGGTGTGAAGGAAAATCGACTGTTGCATGGTGAAACATTCCGGTTTTCAACAAAAATAAAATCAGCAATTCAATAACTTTAACAATAATAGTTAATTCTGTAACGAGTTGCAAAAAGTAGATTTTTTCAGCACGAGTCGTACATTTTTCCAACGAAGCTTGCCGAGTTGGATATAAATAAAGAGTGCTGAAAAAATCGAGTTTTGCAACGAGTTCCATCTAAAATTTTATGCAATGACTATTTCATTATACAACTCATTTGAGTTGCATAATGTTCATTATGAAACTCAAATGAGCTGCATAATGAGCATTATGCAGCTATTTTTTTATTATGCAACTCATTTCAGTTGCATAATGAACCGGTACGGAAAAGTTGGTCATTATGATACTGAAATGAGTACTAGAAAATAGAAATTATGATACTGAATTGCATAAAATCATATTTGAAATTTTGCGACTAATTTGAATTATTATTCAAAATATCGAGTTCTGCCTGTACTGCTGTAGTCGTAGGTTGAAGATGTTTACCAAATGACAAAAAAAATAGACGAACGGTGGCGCTCATTTTAGACGAGATAAATGTCAAGATCTTGCACTGTTAACTATAGATAGGTAAAACATATTTTATTCGCTAGTTTTTCACAACTTTTTTCGACTTCAGCTCGGAAATTTCAAATTGCTCTAAGATGCATATCTGTTCTGTGCATCCAGGCTAGAACAAATTTCATTCAGAAAGTTGTGTAAGGATTTGAGTAAGGATGCAAACCAATACACGATGAACACAAGAGCGCCGCCAAACACCATATTGCCACAGTCAGTGGTGAATTGAAACATTTCAAGTGGTGAATTAAAGTTGTATGGGAAATTAACCGATTGCAGCGCCACGCTATTGCCACTTGTGTTGCCGATTTCAAATGGCCGTTAAATTTATTACATAGTTTCAGAACTGGACTTGGATGTCTGTTCTCTGTGATTACAATGCTTAGATATTATTTGATAGACCTCAGGCAGTCCGAAGACTGATTAGGAGGTCTTTTATCGATGGTAGTTTAGTGCAACTAAGAGTATTTAAATATAATAATTAATATATAATATCATAGAGCTATATAATGTTTTCAATAATGTATTTTTCAGACTATTTTTAAATATGTGGATTAAAGTAATAGTTTTCAAGTTTAGTGGTAGGTTATTGTAGTTAATTATGACAAGATATATGCAGCCAAGCGTAATGTAATTAGTTCTTGGCATTCTTATTTGTATATTGATCATGTTTCGTGTGTTGAATCGGTGTAACTCACTTAATGATTGGAGTTCTAAGTTATGTTTATAGATTATAGATAGATTATTTTTTACTTTATGAACAAACAAAGCTGATTCGAAATACTTTAGTTGAGCAACAATAATAATGTAGTTGTTTTTGTACAAATCAACAGTTCTAACGTTAGGATCCAAATAATCTTCCCAAAAAATTGTTCTCATGAACTTGCTCAAAGTTATTGAGATTTTACTAATCACGTTATTAGGAGCGTTTTGCATTTTATACAGAGATAACTTATTTATGAATTAACATGGGCATATAATAGATTTTATGCAATCCTCGTTGGATAAATGTACGACTCGTGCTGAAAAAATCAACTTTTTGCAACTCGTTACATAAATAACTATTTCCTCTCTTTAAGGGGTATCATGTTACTACATTGGCGGAGCATACCGAGAAATTTACTAATTATCTTATAAATGTGTTCAACATGTAAATTCCATCGCAGACTCTTGCGTCACTTGTGTTGCCGATGAAATATTCCTTACACAAAATTCAGATAAGACTTTTACGTCTGTTATCTGTGATTGGGCTTATCACAGGGGACGCATTCACATTCCTCATTTTGGTAAAGGTCAGATGTCTTAGCTGCACTTCTCGCTACTGGTATCGTTGAAATATTTTAAAGATTTGTTAGGCAAATAAAAGGTCTTCTCATTGGTTTTGACAGAAGTTTACAATGATTAAAAAAAATACAGTAAATATATCGGAGAAAATTGGGTCGATTTTGAAACTCCATGGGATGTAAAATTGGTGAAAAACTTTAAGCCTCATTACTCGAAAGAGTTTTTTTCACTTACATCCCTTTGCTTCTAACCCCCTAATTACAATTCAGCACATTCCGCAATGTGCCAATTATGAATCACATCCAAACCCACTGTGCAAATATTTTCCTCCAAACTATCGGCTTCTCGTCGAAGTCTCCGATCGGGGCTTTTCGAACTTTTCCGCAAAGTGCTTTATCGGTAAAGGAGCGAGCGAACAACACAGCGCTCTTTGCTCTTGGGATGCACCGGAAGTGAACTTTGTATGGCGAAAATCTGTCGACATTCTTCTTGAAAACCTTGCCTGTAGCCAGCTAGTTGGCATCGATGCTGCTACGACACCGAAGACGGACCGAAAATAATAGGAACCTACGTCGTACGAGCATCCAGATATCAGGAGGCTAAAAGCTTGGAAAACAATAGAAATTAAATATTGAAAATGCCTGCCGAAGACATATTGTCTTTTCCGATGTCGTCGTAGAGTCTCCAATTGTTCACCGAGAGCAAAAAGACAAAAACTCGTTAATTTTTTTACTGCCGTTGGTTGGATACACATCGTCGACGCTGCTCCTCGAAGGCTAGACCGAACCGACAATGACGGTAAAAGAGTTATTGAGATAGTGCAAAAAATCGCCGAACCTTGAGCCCAAAGGCTGCCCCGTACAATATCTATGCAAATTTATTAATTAAAATTCTAATTAACTTCATAAATAATTATACCACCACTTCATCAAAGTTGTAATTAAATTATATGTATTTTGCCTGGTTCCTTAACCGATGCTGCTCCGTTGAACAACTTCCGCACGCCGGTTCGGAAGGTAGCAGCCAGCGTGGCGGGCGCTGCAATCGCTCGGGAGCACTGCTTAGTATTTACGTCGTCGGTCGGAGGAGAAAATGGTTAAACCATACCAACTTCCGGACCAAAGACGAAAAATGCTTATCTCTTGTTTCTCAAGCGGAAGACGACAATGCAGACAGCAGACGGGCGAATGAAGATGGTGCTGTTGCGCTGCAGGATTTCTTTTTTTTTTGTGTTCGACTAGAACTTGGCCGTTTAAGAGTTTTCCTCTGACCATTGTCTGGTACGCGCACCGGGAGGGATTTCTGGCGCTTTACCTAGCTTTGACAGGCGATAAAGGTAAGCAAAAGTTTTAACAGGATTTTTTGTACTGACACCATTCAGGCGTTAATTAAATTAAGCTTGGATTATCAGGATACAGAAGTGAGAAAAGTCGAAATGCATAATCGGTTTGCGGTTGAAGGAACAAAGCGAATCTAGAAGGAGTTGGATGCTGGAATACAAAAGGAAAAGATCGTGGGCAAGTGGCTGTTAATCAGTTAATTAAGCAGATATTTATCAGTCCATGAGCTCCAGCATTTTCTTGTTGGTAATGAATTTATCGAGCACATTATCTCCACGTAACTGCAGACGTTAACTTCTGAAGAAGGGGCTAATATGTTGTAAGTAATTATGTTGTTTGAAAATAAACGATTATCGAACCTTAAAGTGGGAGGAAGTTGATCACCTTTCTTTACTCAGTCAGTAAAGGACCCTATTCATATGTCGTTTTCGTTTTTGATTCAGTTCCAACCTGGGTTGGAACTGGATCAGATCACAGTTTCAACCCCAACCCGACTTCGGTTTCGCTTGTACTAAAGTTTGTTTGACGTTGTTTGTTTACACATTTTCCGCCGATCCAATTCCAACCCAGGTTCAAAAACGAATTCGACAATAGTTGCATTATGTACAGGGTGTTCAATAAGTTCGAATACACCATATATTGCGACAAATGTACTTATTTAGACTCAGCCCAAATTCACTATTATCACAGTCGAATTTCACACACGAGCTTGTGCAGCGGCCAAACGTATACAAGTTCGCTTGGATCCATGACAGGATCGCCTGCTGCACAACAGCTAAAGGAAATGTGTTCGATTATTGTGAAATGTAGCTGAGAAATGATAATTCGGCACCAACATTTCAAAAGGGCGTAACTGCATTTTGAAACAAGCCACTCTTTCACATCTGTGGGTCATACTTTAAGTTTCCCACGAAATTCACAAACATTACTGGACAGCATTGGCGTAACTAGGTCATAGCTCTAGGGGGGGCCAAGGCCATGTCGATATAGATTTTTTATACTGAAAAGATACTTTTCGCCTGAATTGCGTGATTTTTTTCCGAAATGGATTATTCTGGAGGGGGCCAGGCCCCCCCTGGCCACCCCCTATTTACGCCAATGCTGGACAGAGAAATTGCTCTTCTTTCCTATACTGGCGGTGATTTGCATGGCGGCGTTGAAATACGATCCACAGATGTGAAAGAGGGGTTTGTTTCAAAATGCACCCTTTTCAAATGTTGGTGCCGAATTCAGTGGTTTTTCAAATTATGTATCAGTGTATCACAGATATGAAAAAATTAGCATGTATAAAATACACATTAATAAAAACCAAAAAAATATCACAGAAGTCGAAACGTTTATGAGCAAAGTTTTGGAGGGTTTGGCTTTCTCAATCTGGGAATCCAAACAATTAAATTTGCATTGCCCGACGTTTCGCCCTAATTTATTTGGCGTCTTTCAAGGGTAATGGGTAGTACGGAGATCGCAAGAAATTTCTTGGCCTATCTCGATGCGTGGGAAATTCAGGCAAGGAATCGCTCAAGAAATAATAAAGCGTCGCTTTATTCCGGATCCTAGTACGGAGCTGAAACGAAATGTCAAATCAAATGGGGCTTGCTGTGTTAAATTTCTTGACCATTACGGTCACGAAAAAATAATGCACAGAGCGAAAATTACTTGAGCGTGGTGCTGAACAATATTTAAGGTAAATGTCACGAACTACCTTCGAAAAATGCAAATGATATTCACGGTTAATATCATTTCGTATTTTTTAAAGGTAGTCCGTAACATTTACCTTAAATATTCGAAATATAGCGGTTTTTCCGTGACTTTCTCGCAGAACTGGTCTAGCCGCACAAGTCTTTCATATATCATATTCTCAGGTTCAGCTTCTAAAATGAGCTGTAGGTGGTTGAATTTAGATATGACGAAATGAAATTTTCAGTCCTGCTTGAGCGATTCCATTTGAAGTGCATACCTCACATAAAGGTCTGTTTGCAGTTCAGAAGGCATTTCTCGGCCTATCCTGATGCATTAGAAATTCCTTGCCTGAATCGCTCAAGAAACCGTTTTTCTTCGATCACAGTACGAAGTTGCGAAGAAATGACAATTCAAATAACAGTCACCGTTTAAAGTTTCTGCCAGGAATCGGACAAGAAATTTCTTGAGCGATTGCTTTTGAACACGAAACTGAACTTAAGGCTGTTGAACCTAGATATGACGCAAACTTGCTTTTACACAACAAAATTCAATAAAACTGGCACAGTGGCAACTTTAGCAATTTTTAAGATGAAGATAAAATGACTCCGTACTTCATCCAACTTGATTCTTATGGATTACTAGCTGCCGGCAAACGTCGTACTGCCTGCCTACTGTGTTTTTTGACGTACAGATCCGTAGAGACGTCCCCCGCAAAGTCATATGTATGGGTGCCCCCCGTTCCAGAGACCGGAGAGGTCTCACACCAAGCTAAGAACCTTCCCCGGCCCCGACAGCACCCACATACAAAATTTCACACCGACCGGTTCAGTAGTTTCCGAATGCATAGCGGTCAGACAGACAGACAGACAGACAGACAGACAGACAGAAATTCATTTATATATATACTAGTTTATTTGAGGACGCAGTAGCGCCCGTGGCAAGTTTTTTTTTTCAATATAAACGGTTCATGTGTTATTCACGCTTGTAGATTTTAAATAGAAAAAAAAAATCATTACATTTTTCTACGTTTTGAATAGAGTGTTTTATTTGGTGAATTCAATGCAGCTCATATTACCATCTGAAAAACTTCGGTGAAGTCACCGGACAGACAAACAGGGCTATCTGTGTTATTTCCAGCAACTGCTGCATTAGGTTGTCTAAGAGTGACAGGTTCTTTTCTGCAATTAAAAAAATAAAAACATTCAACGTCTGTTGTCTGTGTTTTTTCCATCAAATGCTGTGTCTGGTTGTCTTAGGTTGGCACTGGTATTGTTTTCGCATCTGATAGTATAAATGAATTGAAATGTTAAATATTAAAAGAAATCAAAATTTTCAACGTTTGTTGTCTGTGATTTTTTTCATCAATTGCTGTGTCTAGTTGAATTAGGTTATCACTGTTTTTTTCTGCATCTGATAGTCAAAAAGAATTAAAGTGTCCAATATTTAACTCTCCTTTGGCATTAGGGTGATTTTTGACCCAAATCGTACACTACGTCAGCGAGCTGTTACCAACGTGTTGCAAAAGGAAGGTTAAAAATATCAAAATTTACAAAGTCTATTTTCTGGGATTTTTTCAATCAAATGCTGTATCTGGTTGTTTAAGGTTGTCACTGGTATTGTTTTCTGCATCTGATAGTAAAAAAGAATTGAAGTGTCAAATACAGGTCGGACTCAATTATCCGGGCGACTCCGAAAAATTTTCACCCCCGATAATCGAATTTCCGGATAATCTAGCCATATTTTTTTTAATTTTATTTTTAATATTTATCAATCAAAAACAGTTCGATAAACATAGAAGCAAGCTTATATAATGTTATAGTCCTTAAACTCAACGGCTGGCATTATTGTAACAATGAAACCATATTGGTTGAGAATAGAATTTTAGCCGAAAAATCTGCATATTAAAATTATTCTCAAATAGGCTGAATCTGATTTATGGGTGTTGCATTTGACATTTGCTACATATTTTGACATATTACCATCTAAAATTGAGCTAACAAAACGAAAACATATTTGGTCCCCGGATAATCGAGCCATTTTTTCCGGATAATCGAGCCCCGGATAATCGAGCCCCGGTTAATTGAACCCCCGGATAATCGAGTGCGACTTGCATATAAAAAAAATCAAAATTTCCAACGTCTGTTGTTTGTGATTTTTTTTCATCAAATGCTGTGTCTGGTTGTCTAAGGTTATCACTGGTTTTGTTTTCTGCATCTGATGGTAAAATAAAGAATTGAAGTGTAAAATATAAAAAAAAAATCAAAATTTCAACGTCTGTTGTCTGTGACTTTTTTCATCAAATACTGGGTCTGGTTGTCTATGGTTGTCACTGGTTTTGTTTTCTGTATCTGATTGTGAAAATCTGATAGTGAAAAATAATTGAAGTGTCAAATATTTAAAAAAAAAATCAAAACATTCAACGTCTGTTGTCTGTGATTTTTTCATCAAATACTGTGTCTGGTTGTCTAAGGTTATCACTGGTAGAGAACAAAACCAGTGATAGTAAAAAAGAATTGAAATATCAAATATATTTAAAAAAAAACAAAATTTTCAACGTCTATTGTCTGTGATTTTTTCCATCAAATGCTGTGTCTGGTTGTTTTAGGTTGTCACTTGATTAGTTCTCTGCAGCTGATAGTGAAAAAGAATTGAAATGTCAAATATTAAAAAAAATCAACGTCTGTGTCTGTGATTTTTTTCATCAAGTGCTGGGTCTGGTTGTCACTGGTATTGTTTTCTGCATCTGATAGTAAAAAAAATTGAAGTGTAAAATATTTAAAAAATCAAAACTTCAACGTCTGTTGTCTGTGACTTTTTATTATAATACTGGGTCTGGTTGTCTAAGGTTGTCACTGGTTTTGTTTTCTGTTACTGATAGTAAAAATCTGAGAGTAAAAAAGAATTGAAGTGTCAATTATTAAAAAAAAAAAAAAAAATAAAACATTCAACGTCTGTTGTCTGTGATTTTTATCATCAAATGCTGTGTCTGGTTGTCTAAGGTTGTCACTGGTTTTGTTTTCTGTACAAAAAAGAATTGGTGTCAAATGCATCTGATAGTAAAAAAAGAATTGAAGTGTCAAATATTAAAAAAAAAAATCAAAATTTTCAACGTCTGTTGTCTGTGATTTTTATCATCAAATGCTGTGTCTGGTTATCTTAGGTTGGCACTGGTTTTATTTTCTGCATCTGATAGTGAAAAAGAATTAAAATGTCAAATATTAAAAAAAAAAAATCAAAATTTTCAACGTCTGTTGTCTGTGATTTTTTTCATCAAGTGCTGGGTCTGGTCGTCTAAGGTTGTCACTGGTTTTGTTTTCTGTATCTGATAGCGAAAATCTGATAGTAAAAAAGAATTGAAGTGTCAAATATTTTATTTGTGAGAATTTCCCCGCATGCTGCGACTGGTTGGCTAGTCACCGGACAGACAAACAGGGCTATTATATATATGACTAGCTGTCCCGGCAAACGTCGTTCTGCCTGCCTACTGTGTTTTTTTACATGCAGCTCCATAGGGACGTCCCGGCGAAGTCATCTGTATGGGAGCCCCCCGTTCCAGAGACCGGAGAGGTCCCAAACCAAGCTAAGAACCTTCCCCGGCCCCGACAGCACCCACATACAAAATTTCACACCGATCGGTCCAGTAGTTTTCGAATCCATAGCGGTCAGACAGACAGACAGACAGACAGACAGACAGACAGACAGACAGACAGACAGAAATTCATTTATATATATATATATATATATATATATATATATATATATATATATATATATATATATATATATATATATATATATATATATATATATATATATATATATATATATATATATATATATATATATATATATATATATTTCGTATGGTCATAGTTGCTACCATTGGCGGAGGCAAAGGGGGGCGAGGGGGGGCACTTGACCCCCCTAACTCTAAATTTCCGTTCAAATTTCACTAGATACGCCAAAAAATGTTTCAGAAAATTAATAAAATATATAGAATCAATTTGGCGCCAGCAAATTTCACTAGATACGCCAAAAATGTTTCAGAAAAATTAACAAAATAGATAGAATCATTTCGGCGCCAGCAAATTTCACTAGATACGCCAAAAAATGTTTCAGAAAAATTAATAAAATAGATAGAATCACTTGGGCGTCTGGAAGTTGAAATAGATTTGCCAAAGTAGTTTTTCCAACTTAAAGAAAATATTTGCTTTTTGGTCGGCTGCATTGGCGGAGGCAAAGGGGGGCGAGGGGGGGGGCACTTGACCCCCCTAACTCTAAATTTCCGTTCAAATTTCACTAGATACGCCAAAAAATGTTTCAGAAAAATTAACAAAATAAAAAGAATCATTTTGGCCGCCAGCAAATTTCACTAGATACGCCAAAAAATGTTTCAGAAAAATTTACAAAATAGATAGAATCATTTCGGCGCCAGCAAATTTCACTAGATACGCCAAAAAATGTTTCAGAAAAATTAATAAAATAGATAGAATCAATTTAGCGCCAGCAAATTTCACTAGATACGCCAAAAAATGTTTCAGAAAATTAATAAAATATATAGAATCATTTTGGCGCCAGCAAATTTCACTAGATACGCCAAAAAATGTTTCAGAAAAATTAACAAAATAGATAGAATCATTTCGGCGCCAGCAAATTTCACTAGATACGCCAAAAAATGTTTCAGAAAAATTAACAAAATAAAAAGAATCATTTTGGCCGCCAGCAAATTTCACTAGATACGCCAAAAAATGTTTCAGAAAAATTAACAAAATAGATAGAATCATTTTGGCGCCAGCAAATTTCACTAGATACGCCAAAAAATGTTTCAGAAAAATTAATAAAATATATAGAATCACTTGGGCGTCTGGAAGTTGAAATAGATTTGCCAAAGTAGTTTTTCCAACTTAAAGAAAATATTTGCTTTTTGGTCGGCTGCATTGGCGGAGGCAAAGGGGGGCGAGGGGGGGCACTTGACCCCCCTAACTCTAAATTTCCGTTCAAATTTCACTAGATACGCCAAAAAATGTTTCAGAAAATTAATAAAATATATAGAATCAATTTGGCGCCAGCAAATTTCACTGGATACGCCAAAAAATGTTTCAGAAAATTAATAAAATATATAGAATCAATTTGGCGCCAGCAAATTTCACTAGATACGCCAAAAATGTTTCAGAAAAATTAACAAAATAGATAGAATCATTTCGGCGCCAGCAAATTTCACTAGATACGCCAAAAAATGTTTCAGAAAAATTAACAAAATAAAAAGAATCATTTTGGCCGCCAGCAAATTTCACTAGATACGCCAAAAAATGTTTCAGAAAAATTAACAAAATAAAAAGAATCATTTTGGCCGCCAGCAAATTTCACTAGGTACGCCAAAAAATGTTTCAGAAAAATTAACAAAATAAAAAGAATCATTTCGGCGCCAGCAAATTTCACTAGATACGCCAAAAAATGTTTCAGAAAAATTAATAAAATAGATAGAATCAATTTAGCGCCAGCAAATTTCACTAGATACGCCAAAAAATGTTTCAGAAAATTAATAAAATATATAGAATCATTTTGGCGCCAGCAAATTTCACTAGATACGCCAAAAAATGTTTCAGAAAAATTAACAAAATAGATAGAATCATTTCGGCGCCAGCAAATTTCACTAGATACGCCAAAAAATGTTTCAGAAAAATTAACAAAATAAAAAGAATCATTTTGGCCGCCAGCAAATTTCACTAGATACGCCAAAAAATGTTTCAGAAAAATTAACAAAATAGATAGAATCATTTTGGCGCCAGCAAATTTCACTAGATACGCCAAAAAATGTTTCAGAAAAATTAATAAAATATATAGAATCACTTGGGCGTCTGGAAGTTGAAATAGATTTGCCAAAGTAGTTTTTCCAACTTAAAGAAAATATTTGCTTTTTGGTCGGCTGCATTGGCGGAGGCAAAGGGGGGCGAGGGGGGGCACTTGACCCCCCTAACTCTAAATTTCCGTTCAAATTTCACTAGATACGCCAAAAAATGTTTCAGAAAATTAATAAAATATATAGAATCAATTTGGCGCCAGCAAATTTCACTGGATACGCCAAAAAATGTTTCAGAAAATTAATAAAATATATAGAATCAATTTGGCGCCAGCAAATTTCACTAGATACGCCAAAAATGTTTCAGAAAAATTAACAAAATAGATAGAATCATTTCGGCGCCAGCAAATTTCACTAGATACGCCAAAAAATGTTTCAAAAAAATTAATAAAATAGATAGAATCACTTGGGCGTCTGGAAGTTGAAATAGATTTGCCAAAGTAGTTTTTCCAACTTAAAGAAAATATTTGCCTTTTGGTCGGCTGCATTGGCGGAGGCAAAGGGGGGCGAGGGGGGGCACTTGACCCCCCTAACTCTAAATTTCCGTTCAAATTTCACTAGATACGCCAAAAAATGTTTCAGAAAATTAATAAAATATATAGAATCAATTTGGCGCCAGCAAATTTCACTAGATACGCCAAAAATGTTTCAGAAAAATTAACAAAATAGATAGAATCATTTCGGCGCCAGCAAATTTCACTAGATACGCCAAAAAATGTTTCAGAAAAATTAATAAAATAGATAGAATCACTTGGGCGTCTGGAAGTTGAAATAGATTTGCCAAAGTAGTTTTTCCAACTTAAAGAAAATATTTGCTTTTTGGTCGGCTGCATTGGCGGAGGCAAAGGGGGGCGAGGGGGGGGGGCACTTGACCCCCCTAACTCTAAATTTCCGTTCAAATTTCACTAGATACGCCAAAAAATGTTTCAGAAAAATTAACAAAATAAAAAGAATCATTTTGGCCGCCAGCAAATTTCACTAGATACGCCAAAAAATGTTTCAGAAAAATTTACAAAATAGATAGAATCATTTCGGCGCCAGCAAATTTCACTAGATACGCCAAAAAATGTTTCAGAAAAATTAATAAAATAGATAGAATCAATTTAGCGCCAGCAAATTTCACTAGATACGCCAAAAAATGTTTCAGAAAATTAATAAAATATATAGAATCATTTTGGCGCCAGCAAATTTCACTAGATACGCCAAAAAATGTTTCAGAAAAATTAACAAAATAGATAGAATCATTTCGGCGCCAGCAAATTTCACTAGATACGCCAAAAAATGTTTCAGAAAAATTAACAAAATAAAAAGAATCATTTTGGCCGCCAGCAAATTTCACTAGATACGCCAAAAAATGTTTCAGAAAAATTAACAAAATAGATAGAATCATTTTGGCGCCAGCAAATTTCACTAGATACGCCAAAAAATGTTTCAGAAAAATTAATAAAATATATAGAATCACTTGGGCGTCTGGAAGTTGAAATAGATTTGCCAAAGTAGTTTTTCCAACTTAAAGAAAATATTTGCTTTTTGGTCGGCTGCATTGGCGGAGGCAAAGGGGGGCGAGGGGGGGCACTTGACCCCCCTAACTCTAAATTTCCGTTCAAATTTCACTAGATACGCCAAAAAATGTTTCAGAAAATTAATAAAATATATAGAATCAATTTGGCGCCAGCAAATTTCACTGGATACGCCAAAAAATGTTTCAGAAAATTAATAAAATATATAGAATCAATTTGGCGCCAGCAAATTTCACTAGATACGCCAAAAATGTTTCAGAAAAATTAACAAAATAGATAGAATCATTTCGGCGCCAGCAAATTTCACTAGATACGCCAAAAAATGTTTCAGAAAAATTAACAAAATAAAAAGAATCATTTTGGCCGCCAGCAAATTTCACTAGATACGCCAAAAAATGTTTCAGAAAAATTAACAAAATAAAAAGAATCATTTTGGCCGCCAGCAAATTTCACTAGGTACGCCAAAAAATGTTTCAGAAAAATTAACAAAATAAAAAGAATCATTTCGGCGCCAGCAAATTTCACTAGATACGCCAAAAATGTTTCAGAAAAATTAATAAAATAGATAGAATCAATTTAGCGCCAGCAAATTTCACTAGATACGCCAAAAAATGTTTCAGAAAATTAATAAAATATATAGAATCATTTTGGCGCCAGCAAATTTCACTAGATACGCCAAAAAATGTTTCAGAAAAATTAACAAAATAGATAGAATCATTTCGGCGCCAGCAAATTTCACTAGATACGCCAAAAAATGTTTCAGAAAAATTAACAAAATAAAAAGAATCATTTTGGCCGCCAGCAAATTTCACTAGATACGCCAAAAAATGTTACAGAAAAATTAACAAAATAGATAGAATCATTTTGGCGCCAGCAAATTTCACTAGATACGCCAAAA
Organism: Aedes albopictus; assembly: GCF_035046485.1. Lineage (NCBI taxonomy): Eukaryota > Metazoa > Arthropoda > Insecta > Diptera > Culicidae > Aedes > Aedes albopictus. The sequence continues at coordinate 300,224,139 of NC_085138.1, forward strand.
AATGTTTCAGAAAAATTAATAAAATATATAGAATCACTTGGGCGTCTGGAAGTTGAAATAGATTTGCCAAAGTAGTTTTTCCAACTTAAAGAAAATATTTGCTTTTTGGTCGGCTGCATTGGCGGAGGCAAAGGGGGGCGAGGGGGGGCACTTGACCCCCCTAACTCTAAATTTCCGTTCAAATTTCACTAGATACGCCAAAAAATGTTTCAGAAAATTAATAAAATATATAGAATCAATTTGGCGCCAGCAAATTTCACTGGATACGCCAAAAAATGTTTCAGAAAATTAATAAAATATATAGAATCAATTTGGCGCCAGCAAATTTCACTAGATACGCCAAAAATGTTTCAGAAAAATTAACAAAATAGATAGAATCATTTCGGCGCCAGCAAATTTCACTAGATACGCCAAAAAATGTTTCAAAAAAATTAATAAAATAGATAGAATCACTTGGGCGTCTGGAAGTTGAAATAGATTTGCCAAAGTAGTTTTTCCAACTTAAAGAAAATATTTGCCTTTTGGTCGGCTGCATTGGCGGAGGCAAAGGGGGGCGAGGGGGGGCACTTGACCCCCCTAACTCTAAATTTCCGTTCAAATTTCACTAGATACGCCAAAAAATGTTTCAGAAAATTAATAAAATATATAGAATCAATTTGGCGCCAGCAAATTTCACTAGATACGCCAAAAATGTTTCAGAAAAATTAACAAAATAGATAGAATCATTTCGGCGCCAGCAAATTTCACTAGATACGCCAAAAAATGTTTCAGAAAAATTAATAAAATAGATAGAATCACTTGGGCGTCTGGAAGTTGAAATAGATTTGCCAAAGTAGTTTTTCCAACTTAAAGAAAATATTTGCTTTTTGGTCGGCTGCATTGGCGGAGGCAAAGGGGGGCGAGGGGGGGGGGCACTTGACCCCCCTAACTCTAAATTTCCGTTCAAATTTCACTAGATACGCCAAAAAATGTTTCAGAAAAATTAACAAAATAAAAAGAATCATTTTGGCCGCCAGCAAATTTCACTAGATACGCCAAAAAATGTTTCAGAAAAATTTACAAAATAGATAGAATCATTTCGGCGCCAGCAAATTTCACTAGATACGCCAAAAAATGTTTCAGAAAAATTAATAAAATAGATAGAATCAATTTAGCGCCAGCAAATTTCACTAGATACGCCAAAAAATGTTTCAGAAAATTAATAAAATATATAGAATCATTTTGGCGCCAGCAAATTTCACTAGATACGCCAAAAAATGTTTCAGAAAAATTAACAAAATAGATAGAATCATTTCGGCGCCAGCAAATTTCACTAGATACGCCAAAAAATGTTTCAGAAAAATTAACAAAATAAAAAGAATCATTTTGGCCGCCAGCAAATTTCACTAGATACGCCAAAAAATGTTTCAGAAAAATTAACAAAATAGATAGAATCATTTTGGCGCCAGCAAATTTCACTAGATACGCCAAAAAATGTTTCAGAAAAATTAATAAAATATATAGAATCACTTGGGCGTCTGGAAGTTGAAATAGATTTGCCAAAGTAGTTTTTCCAACTTAAAGAAAATATTTGCTTTTTGGTCGGCTGCATTGGCGGAGGCAAAGGGGGGCGAGGGGGGGCACTTGACCCCCCTAACTCTAAATTTCCGTTCAAATTTCACTAGATACGCCAAAAAATGTTTCAGAAAATTAATAAAATATATAGAATCAATTTGGCGCCAGCAAATTTCACTGGATACGCCAAAAAATGTTTCAGAAAATTAATAAAATATATAGAATCAATTTGGCGCCAGCAAATTTCACTAGATACGCCAAAAATGTTTCAGAAAAATTAACAAAATAGATAGAATCATTTCGGCGCCAGCAAATTTCACTAGATACGCCAAAAAATGTTTCAGAAAAATTAACAAAATAAAAAGAATCATTTTGGCCGCCAGCAAATTTCACTAGATACGCCAAAAAATGTTTCAGAAAAATTAACAAAATAAAAAGAATCATTTTGGCCGCCAGCAAATTTCACTAGGTACGCCAAAAAATGTTTCAGAAAAATTAACAAAATAAAAAGAATCATTTCGGCGCCAGCAAATTTCACTAGATACGCCAAAAAATGTTTCAGAAAAATTAATAAAATAGATAGAATCAATTTAGCGCCAGCAAATTTCACTAGATACGCCAAAAAATGTTTCAGAAAATTAATAAAATATATAGAATCATTTTGGCGCCAGCAAATTTCACTAGATACGCCAAAAAATGTTTCAGAAAAATTAACAAAATAGATAGAATCATTTCGGCGCCAGCAAATTTCACTAGATACGCCAAAAAATGTTTCAGAAAAATTAACAAAATAAAAAGAATCATTTTGGCCGCCAGCAAATTTCACTAGATACGCCAAAAAATGTTTCAGAAAAATTAACAAAATAGATAGAATCATTTTGGCGCCAGCAAATTTCACTAGATACGCCAAAAAATGTTTCAGAAAAATTAATAAAATATATAGAATCACTTGGGCGTCTGGAAGTTGAAATAGATTTGCCAAAGTAGTTTTTCCAACTTAAAGAAAATATTTGCTTTTTGGTCGGCTGCATTGGCGGAGGCAAAGGGGGGCGATGGGGGGGCACTTGACCCCCCTAACTCTAAATTTCCGTTCAAATTTCACTAGATACGCCAAAAAATGTTTCAGAAAAATTAACAAAATAAAAAGAATCATTTTGGCCGCCAGCAAATTTCACTAGATACGCCAAAAAATGTTTCAGAAAAATTTACAAAATAGATAGAATCATTTCGGCGCCAGCAAATTTCACTAGATACGCCAAAAAATGTTTCAGAAAAATTAATAAAATAGATAGAATCAATTTAGCGCCAGCAAATTTCACTAGATACGCCAAAAAATGTTTCAGAAAATTAATAAAATATATAGAATCATTTTGGCGCCAGCAAATTTCACTAGATACGCCAAAAAATGTTTCAGAAAAATTAACAAAATAGATAGAATCATTTCGGCGCCAGCAAATTTCACTAGATACGCCAAAAAATGTTTCAGAAAAATTAACAAAATAAAAAGAATCATTTTGGCCGCCAGCAAATTTCACTAGATACGCCAAAAAATGTTTCAGAAAAATTAACAAAATAGATAGAATCATTTTGGCGCCAGCAAATTTCACTAGATACGCCAAAAAATGTTTCAGAAAAATTAATAAAATATATAGAATCACTTGGGCGTCTGGAAGTTGAAATAGATTTGCCAAAGTAGTTTTTCCAACTTAAAGAAAATATTTGCTTTTTGGTCGGCTGCATTGGCGGAGGCAAAGGGGGGCGAGGGGGGGCACTTGACCCCCCTAACTCTAAATTTCCGTTCAAATTTCACTAGATACGCCAAAAAATGTTTCAGAAAATTAATAAAATATATAGAATCAATTTGGCGCCAGCAAATTTCACTGGATACGCCAAAAAATGTTTCAGAAAATTAATAAAATATATAGAATCAATTTGGCGCCAGCAAATTTCACTAGATACGCCAAAAATGTTTCAGAAAAATTAACAAAATAGATAGAATCATTTCGGCGCCAGCAAATTTCACTAGATACGCCAAAAAATGTTTCAGAAAAATTAACAAAATAGATAGAATCATTTCGGCGCCAGCAAATTTCACTAGATACGCCAAAAAATGTTTCAGAAAAATTAATAAAATAGATAGAATCACTTGGGCATCTGGAAGTTGAAATAGATTTGCCAAAGTAGTTTTTCCAACTTAAAGAAAATATTTGCCTTTTGGTCGGCTGCATTGGCGGAGGCAAAGGGGGGCGAGGGGGGGCACTTGACCCCCCTAACTCTAAATTTCCGTTCAAATTTCACTAGATACGCCAAAAAATGTTTCAGAAAATTAATAAAATATATAGAATCAATTTGGCGCCAGCAAATTTCACTAGATACGCCAAAAATGTTTCAGAAAAATTAACAAAATAGATAGAATCATTTCGGCGCCAGCAAATTTCACTAGATACGCCAAAAAATGTTTCAGAAAAATTAATAAAATAGATAGAATCACTTGGGCGTCTGGAAGTTGAAATAGATTTGCCAAAGTAGTTTTTCCAACTTAAAGAAAATATTTGCTTTTTGGTCGGCTGCATTGGCGGAGGCAAAGGGGGGCGAGGGGGGGGGGGCACTTGACCCCCCTAACTCTAAATTTCCGTTCAAATTTCACTAGATACGCCAAAAAATGTTTCAGAAAAATTAACAAAATAAAAAGAATCATTTTGGCCGCCAGCAAATTTCACTAGATACGCCAAAAAATGTTTCAGAAAAATTTACAAAATAGATAGAATCATTTCGGCGCCAGCAAATTTCACTAGATACGCCAAAAAATGTTTCAGAAAAATTAATAAAATAGATAGAATCAATTTAGCGCCAGCAAATTTCACTAGATACGCCAAAAAATGTTTCAGAAAATTAATAAAATATATAGAATCATTTTGGCGCCAGCAAATTTCACTAGATACGCCAAAAAATGTTTCAGAAAAATTAACAAAATAGATAGAATCATTTCGGCGCCAGCAAATTTCACTAGATACGCCAAAAAATGTTTCAGAAAAATTAACAAAATAAAAAGAATCATTTTGGCCGCCAGCAAATTTCACTAGATACGCCAAAAAATGTTTCAGAAAAATTAACAAAATAGATAGAATCATTTTGGCGCCAGCAAATTTCACTAGATACGCCAAAAAATGTTTCAGAAAAATTAATAAAATATATAGAATCACTTGGGCGTCTGGAAGTTGAAATAGATTTGCCAAAGTAGTTTTTCCAACTTAAAGAAAATATTTGCTTTTTGGTCGGCTGCATTGGCGGAGGCAAAGGGGGGCGAGGGGGGGCACTTGACCCCCCTAACTCTAAATTTCCGTTCAAATTTCACTAGATACGCCAAAAAATGTTTCAGAAAATTAATAAAATATATAGAATCAATTTGGCGCCAGCAAATTTCACTGGATACGCCAAAAAATGTTTCAGAAAATTAATAAAATATATAGAATCAATTTGGCGCCAGCAAATTTCACTAGATACGCCAAAAATGTTTCAGAAAAATTAACAAAATAGATAGAATCATTTCGGCGCCAGCAAATTTCACTAGATACGCCAAAAAATGTTTCAGAAAAATTAACAAAATAAAAAGAATCATTTTGGCCGCCAGCAAATTTCACTAGATACGCCAAAAAATGTTTCAGAAAAATTAACAAAATAAAAAGAATCATTTTGGCCGCCAGCAAATTTCACTAGGTACGCCAAAAAATGTTTCAGAAAAATTAACAAAATAAAAAGAATCATTTCGGCGCCAGCAAATTTCACTAGATACGCCAAAAAATGTTTCAGAAAAATTAATAAAATAGATAGAATCAATTTAGCGCCAGCAAATTTCACTAGATACGCCAAAAAATGTTTCAGAAAATTAATAAAATATATAGAATCATTTTGGCGCCAGCAAATTTCACTAGATACGCCAAAAAATGTTTCAGAAAAATTAACAAAATAAAAAGAATCATTTTGGCCGCCAGCAAATTTCACTAGATACGCCAAAAAATGTTTCAGAAAAATTAACAAAATAGATAGAATCATTTTGGCGCCAGCAAATTTCACTAGATACGCCAAAAAATGTTTCAGAAAAATTAATAAAATATATAGAATCACTTGGGCGTCTGGAAGTTGAAATAGATTTGCCAAAGTAGTTTTTCCAACTTAAAGAAAATATTTGCTTTTTGGTCGGCTGCATTGGCGGAGGCAAAGGGGGGCGAGGGGGGGCACTTGACCCCCCTAACTCTAAATTTCCGTTCAAATTTCACTAGATACGCCAAAAAATGTTTCAGAAAATTAATAAAATATATAGAATCAATTTGGCGCCAGCAAATTTCACTGGATACGCCAAAAAATGTTTCAGAAAATTAATAAAATATATAGAATCAATTTGGCGCCAGCAAATTTCACTAGATACGCCAAAAATGTTTCAGAAAAATTAACAAAATAGATAGAATCATTTCGGCGCCAGCAAATTTCACTAGATACGCCAAAAAATGTTTCAAAAAAATTAATAAAATAGATAGAATCACTTGGGCGTCTGGAAGTTGAAATAGATTTGCCAAAGTAGTTTTTCCAACTTAAAGAAAATATTTGCCTTTTGGTCGGCTGCATTGGCGGAGGCAAAGGGGGGCGAGGGGGGGCACTTGACCCCCCTAACTCTAAATTTCCGTTCAAATTTCACTAGATACGCCAAAAAATGTTTCAGAAAATTAATAAAATATATAGAATCAATTTGGCGCCAGCAAATTTCACTAGATACGCCAAAAATGTTTCAGAAAAATTAACAAAATAGATAGAATCATTTCGGCGCCAGCAAATTTCACTAGATACGCCAAAAAATGTTTCAGAAAAATTAATAAAATAGATAGAATCACTTGGGCGTCTGGAAGTTGAAATAGATTTGCCAAAGTAGTTTTTCCAACTTAAAGAAAATATTTGCTTTTTGGTCGGCTGCATTGGCGGAGGCAAAGGGGGGCGAGGGGGGGGGGCACTTGACCCCCCTAACTCTAAATTTCCGTTCAAATTTCACTAGATACGCCAAAAAATGTTTCAGAAAAATTAACAAAATAAAAAGAATCATTTTGGCCGCCAGCAAATTTCACTAGATACGCCAAAAAATGTTTCAGAAAAATTTACAAAATAGATAGAATCATTTCGGCGCCAGCAAATTTCACTAGATACGCCAAAAAATGTTTCAGAAAAATTAATAAAATAGATAGAATCAATTTAGCGCCAGCAAATTTCACTAGATACGCCAAAAAATGTTTCAGAAAATTAATAAAATATATAGAATCATTTTGGCGCCAGCAAATTTCACTAGATACGCCAAAAAATGTTTCAGAAAAATTAACAAAATAGATAGAATCATTTCGGCGCCAGCAAATTTCACTAGATACGCCAAAAAATGTTTCAGAAAAATTAACAAAATAAAAAGAATCATTTTGGCCGCCAGCAAATTTCACTAGATACGCCAAAAAATGTTTCAGAAAAATTAACAAAATAGATAGAATCATTTTGGCGCCAGCAAATTTCACTAGATACGCCAAAAAATGTTTCAGAAAAATTAATAAAATATATAGAATCACTTGGGCGTCTGGAAGTTGAAATAGATTTGCCAAAGTAGTTTTTCCAACTTAAAGAAAATATTTGCTTTTTGGTCGGCTGCATTGGCGGAGGCAAAGGGGGGCGAGGGGGGGCACTTGACCCCCCTAACTCTAAATTTCCGTTCAAATTTCACTAGATACGCCAAAAAATGTTTCAGAAAATTAATAAAATATATAGAATCAATTTGGCGCCAGCAAATTTCACTGGATACGCCAAAAAATGTTTCAGAAAATTAATAAAATATATAGAATCAATTTGGCGCCAGCAAATTTCACTAGATACGCCAAAAATGTTTCAGAAAAATTAACAAAATAGATAGAATCATTTCGGCGCCAGCAAATTTCACTAGATACGCCAAAAAATGTTTCAGAAAAATTAACAAAATAAAAAGAATCATTTTGGCCGCCAGCAAATTTCACTAGATACGCCAAAAAATGTTTCAGAAAAATTAACAAAATAAAAAGAATCATTTTGGCCGCCAGCAAATTTCACTAGGTACGCCAAAAAATGTTTCAGAAAAATTAACAAAATAAAAAGAATCATTTCGGCGCCAGCAAATTTCACTAGATACGCCAAAAAATGTTTCAGAAAAATTAATAAAATAGATAGAATCAATTTAGCGCCAGCAAATTTCACTAGATACGCCAAAAAATGTTTCAGAAAATTAATAAAATATATAGAATCATTTTGGTGCCAGCAAATTTCACTAGATACGCCAAAAAATGTTTCAGAAAAATTAACAAAATAGATAGAATCATTTCGGCGCCAGCAAATTTCACTAGATACGCCAAAAAATGTTTCAGAAAAATTAACAAAATAAAAAGAATCATTTTGGCCGCCAGCAAATTTCACTAGATACGCCAAAAAATGTTTCAGAAAAATTAACAAAATAGATAGAATCATTTTGGCGCCAGCAAATTTCACTAGATACGCCAAAAAATGTTTCAGAAAAATTAATAAAATATATAGAATCACTTGGGCGTCTGGAAGTTGAAATAGATTTGCCAAAGTAGTTTTTCCAACTTAAAGAAAATATTTGCTTTTTGGTCGGCTGCATTGGCGGAGGCAAAGGGGGGCGAGGGGGGGCACTTGACCCCCCTAACTCTAAATTTCCGTTCAAATTTCACTAGATACGCCAAAAAATGTTTCAGAAAATTAATAAAATATATAGAATCAATTTGGCGCCAGCAAATTTCACTGGATACGCCAAAAAATGTTTCAGAAAATTAATAAAATATATAGAATCAATTTGGCGCCAGCAAATTTCACTAGATACGCCAAAAATGTTTCAGAAAAATTAACAAAATAGATAGAATCATTTCGGCGCCAGCAAATTTCACTAGATACGCCAAAAAATGTTTCAGAAAAATTAACAAAATAAAAAGAATCATTTTGGCCGCCAGCAAATTTCACTAGATACGCCAAAAAATGTTTCAGAAAAATTAACAAAATAAAAAGAATCATTTTGGCCGCCAGCAAATTTCACTAGGTACGCCAAAAAATGTTTCAGAAAAATTAACAAAATAAAAAGAATCATTTCGGCGCCAGCAAATTTCACTAGATACGCCAAAAAATGTTTCAGAAAAATTAATAAAATAGATAGAATCAATTTAGCGCCAGCAAATTTCACTAGATACGCCAAAAAATGTTTCAGAAAATTAATAAAATATATAGAATCATTTTGGCGCCAGCAAATTTCACTAGATACGCCAAAAAATGTTTCAGAAAAATTAACAAAATAGATAGAATCATTTCGGCGCCAGCAAATTTCACTAGATACGCCAAAAAATGTTTCAGAAAAATTAACAAAATAAAAAGAATCATTTTGGCCGCCAGCAAATTTCACTAGATACGCCAAAAAATGTTTCAGAAAAATTAACAAAATAGATAGAATCATTTTGGCGCCAGCAAATTTCACTAGATACGCCAAAAAATGTTTCAGAAAAATTAATAAAATATATAGAATCACTTGGGCGTCTGGAAGTTGAAATAGATTTGCCAAAGTAGTTTTTCCAACTTAAAGAAAATATTTGCTTTTTGGTCGGCTGCATTGGCGGAGGCAAAGGGGGGCGATGGGGGGGCACTTGACCCCCCTAACTCTAAATTTCCGTTCAAATTTCACTAGATACGCCAAAAAATGTTTCAGAAAAATTAACAAAATAAAAAGAATCATTTTGGCCGCCAGCAAATTTCACTAGATACGCCAAAAAATGTTTCAGAAAAATTCACAAAATAGATAGAATCATTTCGGCGCCAGCAAATTTCACTAGATACGCCAAAAAATGTTTCAGAAAAATTAATAAAATAGATAGAATCAATTTAGCGCCAGCAAATTTCACTAGATACGCCAAAAAATGTTTCAGAAAATTAATAAAATATATAGAATCATTTTGGCGCCAGCAAATTTCACTAGATACGCCAAAAAATGTTTCAGAAAAATTAACAAAATAGATAGAATCATTTCGGCGCCAGCAAATTTCACTAGATACGCCAAAAAATGTTTCAGAAAAATTAACAAAATAAAAAGAATCATTTTGGCCGCCAGCAAATTTCACTAGATACGCCAAAAAATGTTTCAGAAAAATTAACAAAATAGATAGAATCATTTTGGCGCCAGCAAATTTCACTAGATACGCCAAAAAATGTTTCAGAAAAATTAATAAAATATATAGAATCACTTGGGCGTCTGGAAGTTGAAATAGATTTGCCAAAGTAGTTTTTCCAACTTAAAGAAAATATTTGCTTTTTGGTCGGCTGCATTGGCGGAGGCAAAGGGGGGCGAGGGGGGGCACTTGACCCCCCTAACTCTAAATTTCCGTTCAAATTTCACTAGATACGCCAAAAAATGTTTCAGAAAATTAATAAAATATATAGAATCAATTTGGCGCCAGCAAATTTCACTGGATACGCCAAAAAATGTTTCAGAAAATTAATAAAATATATAGAATCAATTTGGCGCCAGCAAATTTCACTAGATACGCCAAAAATGTTTCAGAAAAATTAACAAAATAGATAGAATCATTTCGGCGCCAGCAAATTTCACTAGATACGCCAAAAAATGTTTCAGAAAAATTAACAAAATAGATAGAATCATTTCGGCGCCAGCAAATTTCACTAGATACGCCAAAAAATGTTTCAGAAAAATTAATAAAATAGATAGAATCACTTGGGCATCTGGAAGTTGAAATAGATTTGCCAAAGTAGTTTTTCCAACTTAAAGAAAATATTTGCCTTTTGGTCGGCTGCATTGGCGGAGGCAAAGGGGGGCGAGGGGGGGCACTTGACCCCCCTAACTCTAAATTTCCGTTCAAATTTCACTAGATACGCCAAAAAATGTTTCAGAAAATTAATAAAATATATAGAATCAATTTGGCGCCAGCAAATTTCACTAGATACGCCAAAAATGTTTCAGAAAAATTAACAAAATAGATAGAATCATTTCGGCGCCAGCAAATTTCACTAGATACGCCAAAAAATGTTTCAGAAAAATTAATAAAATAGATAGAATCACTTGGGCGTCTGGAAGTTGAAATAGATTTGCCAAAGTAGTTTTTCCAACTTAAAGAAAATATTTGCTTTTTGGTCGGCTGCATTGGCGGAGGCAAAGGGGGGCGAGGGGGGGGGGCACTTGACCCCCCTAACTCTAAATTTCCGTTCAAATTTCACTAGATACGCCAAAAAATGTTTCAGAAAAATTAACAAAATAAAAAGAATCATTTTGGCCGCCAGCAAATTTCACTAGATACGCCAAAAAATGTTTCAGAAAAATTTACAAAATAGATAGAATCATTTCGGCGCCAGCAAATTTCACTAGATACGCCAAAAAATGTTTCAGAAAAATTAACAAAATAGATAGAATCATTTCGGCGCCAGCAAATTTCACTAGATACGCCAAAAAATGTTTCAGAAAAATTAACAAAATAAAAAGAATCATTTTGGCCGCCAGCAAATTTCACTAGATACGCCAAAAAATGTTTCAGAAAAATTAACAAAATAGATAGAATCATTTTGGCGCCAGCAAATTTCACTAGATACGCCAAAAAATGTTTCAGAAAAATTAATAAAATATATAGAATCACTTGGGCGTCTGGAAGTTGAAATAGATTTGCCAAAGTAGTTTTTCCAACTTAAAGAAAATATTTGCTTTTTGGTCGGCTGCATTGGCGGAGGCAAAGGGGGGCGAGGGGGGGCACTTGACCCCCCTAACTCTAAATTTCCGTTCAAATTTCACTAGATACGCCAAAAAATGTTTCAGAAAATTAATAAAATATATAGAATCAATTTGGCGCCAGCAAATTTCACTGGATACGCCAAAAAATGTTTCAGAAAATTAATAAAATATATAGAATCAATTTGGCGCCAGCAAATTTCACTAGATACGCCAAAAATGTTTCAGAAAAATTAACAAAATAGATAGAATCATTTCGGCGCCAGCAAATTTCACTAGATACGCCAAAAAATGTTTCAGAAAAATTAACAAAATAAAAAGAATCATTTTGGCCGCCAGCAAATTTCACTAGATACGCCAAAAAATGTTTCAGAAAAATTAACAAAATAAAAAGAATCATTTTGGCCGCCAGCAAATTTCACTAGGTACGCCAAAAAATGTTTCAGAAAAATTAACAAAATAAAAAGAATCATTTCGGCGCCAGCAAATTTCACTAGATACGCCAAAAAATGTTTCAGAAAAATTAATAAAATAGATAGAATCAATTTAGCGCCAGCAAATTTCACTAGATACGCCAAAAAATGTTTCAGAAAATTAATAAAATATATAGAATCATTTTGGCGCCAGCAAATTTCACTAGATACGCCAAAAAATGTTTCAGAAAAATTAACAAAATAGATAGAATCATTTCGGCGCCAGCAAATTTCACTAGATACGCCAAAAAATGTTTCAGAAAAATTAACAAAATAAAAAGAATCATTTTGGCCGCCAGCAAATTTCACTAGATACGCCAAAAAATGTTTCAGAAAAATTAACAAAATAGATAGAATCATTTTGGCGCCAGCAAATTTCACTAGATACGCCAAAAAATGTTTCAGAAAAATTAATAAAATATATAGAATCACTTGGGCGTCTGGAAGTTGAAATAGATTTGCCAAAGTAGTTTTTCCAACTTAAAGAAAATATTTGCTTTTTGGTCGGCTGCATTGGCGGAGGCAAAGGGGGGCGATGGGGGGGCACTTGACCCCCCTAACTCTAAATTTCCGTTCAAATTTCACTAGATACGCCAAAAAATGTTTCAGAAAAATTAACAAAATAAAAAGAATCATTTTGGCCGCCAGCAAATTTCACTAGATACGCCAAAAAATGTTTCAGAAAAATTTACAAAATAGATAGAATCATTTCGGCGCCAGCAAATTTCACTAGATACGCCAAAAAATGTTTCAGAAAAATTAATAAAATAGATAGAATCAATTTAGCGCCAGCAAATTTCACTAGATACGCCAAAAAATGTTTCAGAAAATTAATAAAATATATAGAATCATTTTGGCGCCAGCAAATTTCACTAGATACGCCAAAAAATGTTTCAGAAAAATTAACAAAATAGATAGAATCATTTCGGCGCCAGCAAATTTCACTAGATACGCCAAAAAATGTTTCAGAAAAATTAACAAAATAAAAAGAATCATTTTGGCCGCCAGCAAATTTCACTAGATACGCCAAAAAATGTTTCAGAAAAATTAACAAAATAGATAGAATCATTTTGGCGCCAGCAAATTTCACTAGATACGCCAAAAAATGTTTCAGAAAAATTAATAAAATATATAGAATCACTTGGGCGTCTGGAAGTTGAAATAGATTTGCCAAAGTAGTTTTTCCAACTTAAAGAAAATATTTGCTTTTTGGTCGGCTGCATTGGCGGAGGCAAAGGGGGGCGAGGGGGGGCACTTGACCCCCCTAACTCTAAATTTCCGTTCAAATTTCACTAGATACGCCAAAAAATGTTTCAGAAAATTAATAAAATATATAGAATCAATTTGGCGCCAGCAAATTTCACTGGATACGCCAAAAAATGTTTCAGAAAATTAATAAAATATATAGAATCAATTTGGCGCCAGCAAATTTCACTAGATACGCCAAAAATGTTTCAGAAAAATTAACAAAATAGATAGAATCATTTCGGCGCCAGCAAATTTCACTAGATACGCCAAAAAATGTTTCAGAAAAATTAACAAAATAGATAGAATCATTTCGGCGCCAGCAAATTTCACTAGATACGCCAAAAAATGTTTCAGAAAAATTAATAAAATAGATAGAATCACTTGGGCATCTGGAAGTTGAAATAGATTTGCCAAAGTAGTTTTTCCAACTTAAAGAAAATATTTGCCTTTTGGTCGGCTGCATTGGCGGAGGCAAAGGGGGGCGAGGGGGGGCACTTGACCCCCCTAACTCTAAATTTCCGTTCAAATTTCACTAGATACGCCAAAAAATGTTTCAGAAAATTAATAAAATATATAGAATCAATTTGGCGCCAGCAAATTTCACTAGATACGCCAAAAATGTTTCAGAAAAATTAACAAAATAGATAGAATCATTTCGGCGCCAGCAAATTTCACTAGATACGCCAAAAAATGTTTCAGAAAAATTAATAAAATAGATAGAATCACTTGGGCGTCTGGAAGTTGAAATAGATTTGCCAAAGTAGTTTTTCCAACTTAAAGAAAATATTTGCTTTTTGGTCGGCTGCATTGGCGGAGGCAAAGGGGGGCGAGGGGGGGGGGCACTTGACCCCCCTAACTCTAAATTTCCGTTCAAATTTCACTAGATACGCCAAAAAATGTTTCAGAAAAATTAACAAAATAAAAAGAATCATTTTGGCCGCCAGCAAATTTCACTAGATACGCCAAAAAATGTTTCAGAAAAATTTACAAAATAGATAGAATCATTTCGGCGCCAGCAAATTTCACTAGATACGCCAAAAAATGTTTCAGAAAAATTAATAAAATAGATAGAATCAATTTAGCGCCAGCAAATTTCACTAGATACGCCAAAAAATGTTTCAGAAAATTAATAAAATATATAGAATCATTTTGGCGCCAGCAAATTTCACTAGATACGCCAAAAAATGTTTCAGAAAAATTAACAAAATAGATAGAATCATTTCGGCGCCAGCAAATTTCACTAGATACGCCAAAAAATGTTTCAGAAAAATTAACAAAATAAAAAGAATCATTTTGGCCGCCAGCAAATTTCACTAGATACGCCAAAAAATGTTTCAGAAAAATTAACAAAATAGATAGAATCATTTTGGCGCCAGCAAATTTCACTAGATACGCCAAAAAATGTTTCAGAAAAATTAATAAAATATATAGAATCACTTGGGCGTCTGGAAGTTGAAATAGATTTGCCAAAGTAGTTTTTCCAACTTAAAGAAAATATTTGCTTTTTGGTCGGCTGCATTGGCGGAGGCAAAGGGGGGCGAGGGGGGGCACTTGACCCCCCTAACTCTAAATTTCCGTTCAAATTTCACTAGATACGCCAAAAAATGTTTCAGAAAATTAATAAAATATATAGAATCAATTTGGCGCCAGCAAATTTCACTGGATACGCCAAAAAATGTTTCAGAAAATTAATAAAATATATAGAATCAATTTGGCGCCAGCAAATTTCACTAGATACGCCAAAAATGTTTCAGAAAAATTAACAAAATAGATAGAATCATTTCGGCGCCAGCAAATTTCACTAGATACGCCAAAAAATGTTTCAGAAAAATTAACAAAATAAAAAGAATCATTTTGGCCGCCAGCAAATTTCACTAGATACGCCAAAAAATGTTTCAGAAAAATTAACAAAATAAAAAGAATCATTTTGGCCGCCAGCAAATTTCACTAGGTACGCCAAAAAATGTTTCAGAAAAATTAACAAAATAAAAAGAATCATTTCGGCGCCAGCAAATTTCACTAGATACGCCAAAAAATGTTTCAGAAAAATTAATAAAATAGATAGAATCAATTTAGCGCCAGCAAATTTCACTAGATACGCCAAAAAATGTTTCAGAAAATTAATAAAATATATAGAATCATTTTGGCGCCAGCAAATTTCACTAGATACGCCAAAAAATGTTTCAGAAAAATTAACAAAATAGATAGAATCATTTCGGCGCCAGCAAATTTCACTAGATACGCCAAAAAATGTTTCAGAAAAATTAACAAAATAAAAAGAATCATTTTGGCCGCCAGCAAATTTCACTAGATACGCCAAAAAATGTTACAGAAAAATTAACAAAATAGATAGAATCATTTTGGCGCCAGCAAATTTCACTAGATACGCCAAAAAATGTTTCAGAAAAATTAATAAAATATATAGAATCACTTGGGCGTCTGGAAGTTGAAATAGATTTGCCAAAGTAGTTTTTCCAACTTAAAGAAAATATTTGCTTTTTGGTCGGCTGCATTGGCGGAGGCAAAGGGGGGCGAGGGGGGGCACTTGACCCCCCTAACTCTAAATTTCCGTTCAAATTTCACTAGATACGCCAAAAAATGTTTCAGAAAATTAATAAAATATATAGAATCAATTTGGCGCCAGCAAATTTCACTGGATACGCCAAAAAATGTTTCAGAAAATTAATAAAATATATAGAATCAATTTGGCGCCAGCAAATTTCACTAGATACGCCAAAAATGTTTCAGAAAAATTAACAAAATAGATAGAATCATTTCGGCGCCAGCAAATTTCACTAGATACGCCAAAAAATGTTTCAAAAAAATTAATAAAATAGATAGAATCACTTGGGCGTCTGGAAGTTGAAATAGATTTGCCAAAGTAGTTTTTCCAACTTAAAGAAAATATTTGCCTTTTGGTCGGCTGCATTGGCGGAGGCAAAGGGGGGCGAGGGGGGGCACTTGACCCCCCTAACTCTAAATTTCCGTTCAAATTTCACTAGATACGCCAAAAAATGTTTCAGAAAATTAATAAAATATATAGAATCAATTTGGCGCCAGCAAATTTCACTAGATACGCCAAAAATGTTTCAGAAAAATTAACAAAATAGATAGAATCATTTCGGCGCCAGCAAATTTCACTAGATACGCCAAAAAATGTTTCAGAAAAATTAATAAAATAGATAGAATCACTTGGGCGTCTGGAAGTTGAAATAGATTTGCCAAAGTAGTTTTTCCAACTTAAAGAAAATATTTGCTTTTTGGTCGGCTGCATTGGCGGAGGCAAAGGGGGGCGAGGGGGGGGGGGCACTTGACCCCCCTAACTCTAAATTTCCGTTCAAATTTCACTAGATACGCCAAAAAATGTTTCAGAAAAATTAACAAAATAAAAAGAATCATTTTGGCCGCCAGCAAATTTCACTAGATACGCCAAAAAATGTTTCAGAAAAATTTACAAAATAGATAGAATCATTTCGGCGCCAGCAAATTTCACTAGATACGCCAAAAAATGTTTCAGAAAAATTAATAAAATAGATAGAATCAATTTAGCGCCAGCAAATTTCACTAGATACGCCAAAAAATGTTTCAGAAAATTAATAAAATATATAGAATCATTTTGGCGCCAGCAAATTTCACTAGATACGCCAAAAAATGTTTCAGAAAAATTAACAAAATAGATAGAATCATTTCGGCGCCAGCAAATTTCACTAGATACGCCAAAAAATGTTTCAGAAAAATTAACAAAATAAAAAGAATCATTTTGGCCGCCAGCAAATTTCACTAGATACGCCAAAAAATGTTTCAGAAAAATTAACAAAATAGATAGAATCATTTTGGCGCCAGCAAATTTCACTAGATACGCCAAAAAATGTTTCAGAAAAATTAATAAAATATATAGAATCACTTGGGCGTCTGGAAGTTGAAATAGATTTGCCAAAGTAGTTTTTCCAACTTAAAGAAAATATTTGCTTTTTGGTCGGCTGCATTGGCGGAGGCAAAGGGGGGCGAGGGGGGGCACTTGACCCCCCTAACTCTAAATTTCCGTTCAAATTTCACTAGATACGCCAAAAAATGTTTCAGAAAATTAATAAAATATATAGAATCAATTTGGCGCCAGCAAATTTCACTGGATACGCCAAAAAATGTTTCAGAAAATTAATAAAATATATAGAATCAATTTGGCGCCAGCAAATTTCACTAGATACGCCAAAAATGTTTCAGAAAAATTAACAAAATAGATAGAATCATTTCGGCGCCAGCAAATTTCACTAGATACGCCAAAAAATGTTTCAGAAAAATTAACAAAATAGATAGAATCATTTCGGCGCCAGCAAATTTCACTAGATACGCCAAAAAATGTTTCAGAAAAATTAATAAAATAGATAGAATCACTTGGGCATCTGGAAGTTGAAATAGATTTGCCAAAGTAGTTTTTCCAACTTAAAGAAAATATTTGCCTTTTGGTCGGCTGCATTGGCGGAGGCAAAGGGGGGCGAGGGGGGGCACTTGACCCCCCTAACTCTAAATTTCCGTTCAAATTTCACTAGATACGCCAAAAAATGTTTCAGAAAATTAATAAAATATATAGAATCAATTTGGCGCCAGCAAATTTCACTAGATACGCCAAAAATGTTTCAGAAAAATTAACAAAATAGATAGAATCATTTCGGCGCCAGCAAATTTCACTAGATACGCCAAAAAATGTTTCAGAAAAATTAATAAAATAGATAGAATCACTTGGGCGTCTGGAAGTTGAAATAGATTTGCCAAAGTAGTTTTTCCAACTTAAAGAAAATATTTGCTTTTTGGTCGGCTGCATTGGCGGAGGCAAAGGGGGGCGAGGGGGGGGGGCACTTGACCCCCCTAACTCTAAATTTCCGTTCAAATTTCACTAGATACGCCAAAAAATGTTTCAGAAAAATTAACAAAATAAAAAGAATCATTTTGGCCGCCAGCAAATTTCACTAGATACGCCAAAAAATGTTTCAGAAAAATTTACAAAATAGATAGAATCATTTCGGCGCCAGCAAATTTCACTAGATACGCCAAAAAATGTTTCAGAAAAATTAACAAAATAGATAGAATCATTTCGGCGCCAGCAAATTTCACTAGATACGCCAAAAAATGTTTCAGAAAAATTAACAAAATAAAAAGAATCATTTTGGCCGCCAGCAAATTTCACTAGATACGCCAAAAAATGTTTCAGAAAAATTAACAAAATAGATAGAATCATTTTGGCGCCAGCAAATTTCACTAGATACGCCAAAAAATGTTTCAGAAAAATTAATAAAATATATAGAATCACTTGGGCGTCTGGAAGTTGAAATAGATTTGCCAAAGTAGTTTTTCCAACTTAAAGAAAATATTTGCTTTTTGGTCGGCTGCATTGGCGGAGGCAAAGGGGGGCGAGGGGGGGCACTTGACCCCCCTAACTCTAAATTTCCGTTCAAATTTCACTAGATACGCCAAAAAATGTTTCAGAAAATTAATAAAATATATAGAATCAATTTGGCGCCAGCAAATTTCACTGGATACGCCAAAAAATGTTTCAGAAAATTAATAAAATATATAGAATCAATTTGGCGCCAGCAAATTTCACTAGATACGCCAAAAATGTTTCAGAAAAATTAACAAAATAGATAGAATCATTTCGGCGCCAGCAAATTTCACTAGATACGCCAAAAAATGTTTCAGAAAAATTAACAAAATAAAAAGAATCATTTTGGCCGCCAGCAAATTTCACTAGATACGCCAAAAAATGTTTCAGAAAAATTAACAAAATAAAAAGAATCATTTTGGCCGCCAGCAAATTTCACTAGGTACGCCAAAAAATGTTTCAGAAAAATTAACAAAATAAAAAGAATCATTTCGGCGCCAGCAAATTTCACTAGATACGCCAAAAAATGTTTCAGAAAAATTAATAAAATAGATAGAATCAATTTAGCGCCAGCAAATTTCACTAGATACGCCAAAAAATGTTTCAGAAAATTAATAAAATATATAGAATCATTTTGGCGCCAGCAAATTTCACTAGATACGCCAAAAAATGTTTCAGAAAAATTAACAAAATAGATAGAATCATTTCGGCGCCAGCAAATTTCACTAGATACGCCAAAAAATGTTTCAGAAAAATTAACAAAATAAAAAGAATCATTTTGGCCGCCAGCAAATTTCACTAGATACGCCAAAAAATGTTTCAGAAAAATTAACAAAATAGATAGAATCATTTTGGCGCCAGCAAATTTCACTAGATACGCCAAAAAATGTTTCAGAAAAATTAATAAAATATATAGAATCACTTGGGCGTCTGGAAGTTGAAATAGATTTGCCAAAGTAGTTTTTCCAACTTAAAGAAAATATTTGCTTTTTGGTCGGCTGCATTGGCGGAGGCAAAGGGGGGCGATGGGGGGGCACTTGACCCCCCTAACTCTAAATTTCCGTTCAAATTTCACTAGATACGCCAAAAAATGTTTCAGAAAAATTAACAAAATAAAAAGAATCATTTTGGCCGCCAGCAAATTTCACTAGATACGCCAAAAAATGTTTCAGAAAAATTTACAAAATAGATAGAATCATTTCGGCGCCAGCAAATTTCACTAGATACGCCAAAAAATGTTTCAGAAAAATTAATAAAATAGATAGAATCAATTTAGCGCCAGCAAATTTCACTAGATACGCCAAAAAATGTTTCAGAAAATTAATAAAATATATAGAATCATTTTGGCGCCAGCAAATTTCACTAGATACGCCAAAAAATGTTTCAGAAAAATTA
This sequence comes from Aedes albopictus, assembly GCF_035046485.1. NCBI lineage: Eukaryota > Metazoa > Arthropoda > Insecta > Diptera > Culicidae > Aedes > Aedes albopictus. The sequence continues at coordinate 300,243,970 of NC_085138.1, forward strand.
ACAAAATAGATAGAATCATTTCGGCGCCAGCAAATTTCACTAGATACGCCAAAAAATGTTTCAGAAAAATTAACAAAATAAAAAGAATCATTTTGGCCGCCAGCAAATTTCACTAGATACGCCAAAAAATGTTTCAGAAAAATTAACAAAATAGATAGAATCATTTTGGCGCCAGCAAATTTCACTAGATACGCCAAAAAATGTTTCAGAAAAATTAATAAAATATATAGAATCACTTGGGCGTCTGGAAGTTGAAATAGATTTGCCAAAGTAGTTTTTCCAACTTAAAGAAAATATTTGCTTTTTGGTCGGCTGCATTGGCGGAGGCAAAGGGGGGCGAGGGGGGGCACTTGACCCCCCTAACTCTAAATTTCCGTTCAAATTTCACTAGATACGCCAAAAAATGTTTCAGAAAATTAATAAAATATATAGAATCAATTTGGCGCCAGCAAATTTCACTGGATACGCCAAAAAATGTTTCAGAAAATTAATAAAATATATAGAATCAATTTGGCGCCAGCAAATTTCACTAGATACGCCAAAAATGTTTCAGAAAAATTAACAAAATAGATAGAATCATTTCGGCGCCAGCAAATTTCACTAGATACGCCAAAAAATGTTTCAGAAAAATTAACAAAATAGATAGAATCATTTCGGCGCCAGCAAATTTCACTAGATACGCCAAAAAATGTTTCAGAAAAATTAATAAAATAGATAGAATCACTTGGGCATCTGGAAGTTGAAATAGATTTGCCAAAGTAGTTTTTCCAACTTAAAGAAAATATTTGCCTTTTGGTCGGCTGCATTGGCGGAGGCAAAGGGGGGCGAGGGGGGGCACTTGACCCCCCTAACTCTAAATTTCCGTTCAAATTTCACTAGATACGCCAAAAAATGTTTCAGAAAATTAATAAAATATATAGAATCAATTTGGCGCCAGCAAATTTCACTAGATACGCCAAAAATGTTTCAGAAAAATTAACAAAATAGATAGAATCATTTCGGCGCCAGCAAATTTCACTAGATACGCCAAAAAATGTTTCAGAAAAATTAATAAAATAGATAGAATCACTTGGGCGTCTGGAAGTTGAAATAGATTTGCCAAAGTAGTTTTTCCAACTTAAAGAAAATATTTGCTTTTTGGTCGGCTGCATTGGCGGAGGCAAAGGGGGGCGAGGGGGGGGGGGCACTTGACCCCCCTAACTCTAAATTTCCGTTCAAATTTCACTAGATACGCCAAAAAATGTTTCAGAAAAATTAACAAAATAAAAAGAATCATTTTGGCCGCCAGCAAATTTCACTAGATACGCCAAAAAATGTTTCAGAAAAATTTACAAAATAGATAGAATCATTTCGGCGCCAGCAAATTTCACTAGATACGCCAAAAAATGTTTCAGAAAAATTAATAAAATAGATAGAATCAATTTAGCGCCAGCAAATTTCACTAGATACGCCAAAAAATGTTTCAGAAAATTAATAAAATATATAGAATCATTTTGGCGCCAGCAAATTTCACTAGATACGCCAAAAAATGTTTCAGAAAAATTAACAAAATAGATAGAATCATTTCGGCGCCAGCAAATTTCACTAGATACGCCAAAAAATGTTTCAGAAAAATTAACAAAATAAAAAGAATCATTTTGGCCGCCAGCAAATTTCACTAGATACGCCAAAAAATGTTTCAGAAAAATTAACAAAATAGATAGAATCATTTTGGCGCCAGCAAATTTCACTAGATACGCCAAAAAATGTTTCAGAAAAATTAATAAAATATATAGAATCACTTGGGCGTCTGGAAGTTGAAATAGATTTGCCAAAGTAGTTTTTCCAACTTAAAGAAAATATTTGCTTTTTGGTCGGCTGCATTGGCGGAGGCAAAGGGGGGCGAGGGGGGGCACTTGACCCCCCTAACTCTAAATTTCCGTTCAAATTTCACTAGATACGCCAAAAAATGTTTCAGAAAATTAATAAAATATATAGAATCAATTTGGCGCCAGCAAATTTCACTGGATACGCCAAAAAATGTTTCAGAAAATTAATAAAATATATAGAATCAATTTGGCGCCAGCAAATTTCACTAGATACGCCAAAAATGTTTCAGAAAAATTAACAAAATAGATAGAATCATTTCGGCGCCAGCAAATTTCACTAGATACGCCAAAAAATGTTTCAGAAAAATTAACAAAATAAAAAGAATCATTTTGGCCGCCAGCAAATTTCACTAGATACGCCAAAAAATGTTTCAGAAAAATTAACAAAATAAAAAGAATCATTTTGGCCGCCAGCAAATTTCACTAGGTACGCCAAAAAATGTTTCAGAAAAATTAACAAAATAAAAAGAATCATTTCGGCGCCAGCAAATTTCACTAGATACGCCAAAAAATGTTTCAGAAAAATTAATAAAATAGATAGAATCAATTTAGCGCCAGCAAATTTCACTAGATACGCCAAAAAATGTTTCAGAAAATTAATAAAATATATAGAATCATTTTGGCGCCAGCAAATTTCACTAGATACGCCAAAAAATGTTTCAGAAAAATTAACAAAATAGATAGAATCATTTCGGCGCCAGCAAATTTCACTAGATACGCCAAAAAATGTTTCAGAAAAATTAACAAAATAAAAAGAATCATTTTGGCCGCCAGCAAATTTCACTAGATACGCCAAAAAATGTTACAGAAAAATTAACAAAATAGATAGAATCATTTTGGCGCCAGCAAATTTCACTAGATACGCCAAAAAATGTTTCAGAAAAATTAATAAAATATATAGAATCACTTGGGCGTCTGGAAGTTGAAATAGATTTGCCAAAGTAGTTTTTCCAACTTAAAGAAAATATTTGCTTTTTGGTCGGCTGCATTGGCGGAGGCAAAGGGGGGCGAGGGGGGGCACTTGACCCCCCTAACTCTAAATTTCCGTTCAAATTTCACTAGATACGCCAAAAAATGTTTCAGAAAATTAATAAAATATATAGAATCAATTTGGCGCCAGCAAATTTCACTGGATACGCCAAAAAATGTTTCAGAAAATTAATAAAATATATAGAATCAATTTGGCGCCAGCAAATTTCACTAGATACGCCAAAAATGTTTCAGAAAAATTAACAAAATAGATAGAATCATTTCGGCGCCAGCAAATTTCACTAGATACGCCAAAAAATGTTTCAAAAAAATTAATAAAATAGATAGAATCACTTGGGCGTCTGGAAGTTGAAATAGATTTGCCAAAGTAGTTTTTTCAACTTAAAGAAAATATTTGCCTTTTGGTCGGCTGCATTGGCGGAGGCAAAGGGGGGCGAGGGGGGGCACTTGACCCCCCTAACTCTAAATTTCCGTTCAAATTTCACTAGATACGCCAAAAAATGTTTCAGAAAATTAATAAAATATATAGAATCAATTTGGCGCCAGCAAATTTCACTAGATACGCCAAAAATGTTTCAGAAAAATTAACAAAATAGATAGAATCATTTCGGCGCCAGCAAATTTCACTAGATACGCCAAAAAATGTTTCAGAAAAATTAATAAAATAGATAGAATCACTTGGGCGTCTGGAAGTTGAAATAGATTTGCCAAAGTAGTTTTTCCAACTTAAAGAAAATATTTGCTTTTTGGTCGGCTGCATTGGCGGAGGCAAAGGGGGGCGAGGGGGGGGGGGCACTTGACCCCCCTAACTCTAAATTTCCGTTCAAATTTCACTAGATACGCCAAAAAATGTTTCAGAAAAATTAACAAAATAAAAAGAATCATTTTGGCCGCCAGCAAATTTCACTAGATACGCCAAAAAATGTTTCAGAAAAATTTACAAAATAGATAGAATCATTTCGGCGCCAGCAAATTTCACTAGATACGCCAAAAAATGTTTCAGAAAAATTAATAAAATAGATAGAATCAATTTAGCGCCAGCAAATTTCACTAGATACGCCAAAAAATGTTTCAGAAAATTAATAAAATATATAGAATCATTTTGGCGCCAGCAAATTTCACTAGATACGCCAAAAAATGTTTCAGAAAAATTAACAAAATAGATAGAATCATTTCGGCGCCAGCAAATTTCACTAGATACGCCAAAAAATGTTTCAGAAAAATTAACAAAATAAAAAGAATCATTTTGGCCGCCAGCAAATTTCACTAGATACGCCAAAAAATGTTTCAGAAAAATTAACAAAATAGATAGAATCATTTTGGCGCCAGCAAATTTCACTAGATACGCCAAAAAATGTTTCAGAAAAATTAATAAAATATATAGAATCACTTGGGCGTCTGGAAGTTGAAATAGATTTGCCAAAGTAGTTTTTCCAACTTAAAGAAAATATTTGCTTTTTGGTCGGCTGCATTGGCGGAGGCAAAGGGGGGCGAGGGGGGGCACTTGACCCCCCTAACTCTAAATTTCCGTTCAAATTTCACTAGATACGCCAAAAAATGTTTCAGAAAATTAATAAAATATATAGAATCAATTTGGCGCCAGCAAATTTCACTGGATACGCCAAAAAATGTTTCAGAAAATTAATAAAATATATAGAATCAATTTGGCGCCAGCAAATTTCAATAGATACGCCAAAAATGTTTCAGAAAAATTAACAAAATAGATAGAATCATTTCGGCGCCAGCAAATTTCACTAGATACGCCAAAAAATGTTTCAGAAAAATTAACAAAATAAAAAGAATCATTTTGGCCGCCAGCAAATTTCACTAGATACGCCAAAAAATGTTTCAGAAAAATTAACAAAATAAAAAGAATCATTTTGGCCGCCAGCAAATTTCACTAGGTACGCCAAAAAATGTTTCAGAAAAATTAACAAAATAAAAAGAATCATTTCGGCGCCAGCAAATTTCACTAGATACGCCAAAAAATGTTTCAGAAAAATTAATAAAATAGATAGAATCAATTTAGCGCCAGCAAATTTCACTAGATACGCCAAAAAATGTTTCAGAAAATTAATAAAATATATAGAATCATTTTGGCGCCAGCAAATTTCACTAGATACGCCAAAAAATGTTTCAGAAAAATTAACAAAATAGATAGAATCATTTCGGCGCCAGCAAATTTCACTAGATACGCCAAAAAATGTTTCAGAAAAATTAACAAAATAAAAAGAATCATTTTGGCCGCCAGCAAATTTCACTAGATACGCCAAAAAATGTTTCAGAAAAATTAACAAAATAGATAGAATCATTTTGGCGCCAGCAAATTTCACTAGATACGCCAAAAAATGTTTCAGAAAAATTAATAAAATATATAGAATCACTTGGGCGTCTGGAAGTTGAAATAGATTTGCCAAAGTAGTTTTTCCAACTTAAAGAAAATATTTGCTTTTTGGTCGGCTGCATTGGCGGAGGCAAAGGGGGGCGATGGGGGGGCACTTGACCCCCCTAACTCTAAATTTCCGTTCAAATTTCACTAGATACGCCAAAAAATGTTTCAGAAAAATTAACAAAATAAAAAGAATCATTTTGGCCGCCAGCAAATTTCACTAGATACGCCAAAAAATGTTTCAGAAAAATTTACAAAATAGATAGAATCATTTCGGCGCCAGCAAATTTCACTAGATACGCCAAAAAATGTTTCAGAAAAATTAATAAAATAGATAGAATCAATTTAGCGCCAGCAAATTTCACTAGATACGCCAAAAAATGTTTCAGAAAATTAATAAAATATATAGAATCATTTTGGCGCCAGCAAATTTCACTAGATACGCCAAAAAATGTTTCAGAAAAATTAACAAAATAGATAGAATCATTTCGGCGCCAGCAAATTTCACTAGATACGCCAAAAAATGTTTCAGAAAAATTAACAAAATAAAAAGAATCATTTTGGCCGCCAGCAAATTTCACTAGATACGCCAAAAAATGTTTCAGAAAAATTAACAAAATAGATAGAATCATTTTGGCGCCAGCAAATTTCACTAGATACGCCAAAAAATGTTTCAGAAAAATTAATAAAATATATAGAATCACTTGGGCGTCTGGAAGTTGAAATAGATTTGCCAAAGTAGTTTTTCCAACTTAAAGAAAATATTTGCTTTTTGGTCGGCTGCATTGGCGGAGGCAAAGGGGGGCGAGGGGGGGCACTTGACCCCCCTAACTCTAAATTTCCGTTCAAATTTCACTAGATACGCCAAAAAATGTTTCAGAAAATTAATAAAATATATAGAATCAATTTGGCGCCAGCAAATTTCACTGGATACGCCAAAAAATGTTTCAGAAAATTAATAAAATATATAGAATCAATTTGGCGCCAGCAAATTTCACTAGATACGCCAAAAATGTTTCAGAAAAATTAACAAAATAGATAGAATCATTTCGGCGCCAGCAAATTTCACTAGATACGCCAAAAAATGTTTCAGAAAAATTAACAAAATAGATAGAATCATTTCGGCGCCAGCAAATTTCACTAGATACGCCAAAAAATGTTTCAGAAAAATTAATAAAATAGATAGAATCACTTGGGCATCTGGAAGTTGAAATAGATTTGCCAAAGTAGTTTTTCCAACTTAAAGAAAATATTTGCCTTTTGGTCGGCTGCATTGGCGGAGGCAAAGGGGGGCGAGGGGGGGCACTTGACCCCCCTAACTCTAAATTTCCGTTCAAATTTCACTAGATACGCCAAAAAATGTTTCAGAAAATTAATAAAATATATAGAATCAATTTGGCGCCAGCAAATTTCACTAGATACGCCAAAAATGTTTCAGAAAAATTAACAAAATAGATAGAATCATTTCGGCGCCAGCAAATTTCACTAGATACGCCAAAAAATGTTTCAGAAAAATTAATAAAATAGATAGAATCACTTGGGCGTCTGGAAGTTGAAATAGATTTGCCAAAGTAGTTTTTCCAACTTAAAGAAAATATTTGCTTTTTGGTCGGCTGCATTGGCGGAGGCAAAGGGGGGCGAGGGGGGGGGGGCACTTGACCCCCCTAACTCTAAATTTCCGTTCAAATTTCACTAGATACGCCAAAAAATGTTTCAGAAAAATTAACAAAATAAAAAGAATCATTTTGGCCGCCAGCAAATTTCACTAGATACGCCAAAAAATGTTTCAGAAAAATTTACAAAATAGATAGAATCATTTCGGCGCCAGCAAATTTCACTAGATACGCCAAAAAATGTTTCAGAAAAATTAATAAAATAGATAGAATCAATTTAGCGCCAGCAAATTTCACTAGATACGCCAAAAAATGTTTCAGAAAATTAATAAAATATATAGAATCATTTTGGCGCCAGCAAATTTCACTAGATACGCCAAAAAATGTTTCAGAAAAATTAACAAAATAGATAGAATCATTTCGGCGCCAGCAAATTTCACTAGATACGCCAAAAAATGTTTCAGAAAAATTAACAAAATAAAAAGAATCATTTTGGCCGCCAGCAAATTTCACTAGATACGCCAAAAAATGTTTCAGAAAAATTAACAAAATAGATAGAATCATTTTGGCGCCAGCAAATTTCACTAGATACGCCAAAAAATGTTTCAGAAAAATTAATAAAATATATAGAATCACTTGGGCGTCTGGAAGTTGAAATAGATTTGCCAAAGTAGTTTTTCCAACTTAAAGAAAATATTTGCTTTTTGGTCGGCTGCATTGGCGGAGGCAAAGGGGGGCGAGGGGGGGCACTTGACCCCCCTAACTCTAAATTTCCGTTCAAATTTCACTAGATACGCCAAAAAATGTTTCAGAAAATTAATAAAATATATAGAATCAATTTGGCGCCAGCAAATTTCACTGGATACGCCAAAAAATGTTTCAGAAAATTAATAAAATATATAGAATCAATTTGGCGCCAGCAAATTTCACTAGATACGCCAAAAATGTTTCAGAAAAATTAACAAAATAGATAGAATCATTTCGGCGCCAGCAAATTTCACTAGATACGCCAAAAAATGTTTCAGAAAAATTAACAAAATAAAAAGAATCATTTTGGCCGCCAGCAAATTTCACTAGATACGCCAAAAAATGTTTCAGAAAAATTAACAAAATAAAAAGAATCATTTTGGCCGCCAGCAAATTTCACTAGGTACGCCAAAAAATGTTTCAGAAAAATTAACAAAATAAAAAGAATCATTTCGGCGCCAGCAAATTTCACTAGATACGCCAAAAAATGTTTCAGAAAAATTAATAAAATAGATAGAATCAATTTAGCGCCAGCAAATTTCACTAGATACGCCAAAAAATGTTTCAGAAAATTAATAAAATATATAGAATCATTTTGGCGCCAGCAAATTTCACTAGATACGCCAAAAAATGTTTCAGAAAAATTAACAAAATAGATAGAATCATTTCGGCGCCAGCAAATTTCACTAGATACGCCAAAAAATGTTTCAGAAAAATTAACAAAATAAAAAGAATCATTTTGGCCGCCAGCAAATTTCACTAGATACGCCAAAAAATGTTTCAGAAAAATTAACAAAATAGATAGAATCATTTTGGCGCCAGCAAATTTCACTAGATACGCCAAAAAATGTTTCAGAAAAATTAATAAAATATATAGAATCACTTGGGCGTCTGGAAGTTGAAATAGATTTGCCAAAGTAGTTTTTCCAACTTAAAGAAAATATTTGCTTTTTGGTCGGCTGCATTGGCGGAGGCAAAGGGGGGCGAGGGGGGGCACTTGACCCCCCTAACTCTAAATTTCCGTTCAAATTTCACTAGATACGCCAAAAAATGTTTCAGAAAATTAATAAAATATATAGAATCAATTTGGCGCCAGCAAATTTCACTGGATACGCCAAAAAATGTTTCAGAAAATTAATAAAATATATAGAATCAATTTGGCGCCAGCAAATTTCACTAGATACGCCAAAAATGTTTCAGAAAAATTAACAAAATAGATAGAATCATTTCGGCGCCAGCAAATTTCACTAGATACGCCAAAAAATGTTTCAAAAAAATTAATAAAATAGATAGAATCACTTGGGCGTCTGGAAGTTGAAATAGATTTGCCAAAGTAGTTTTTCCAACTTAAAGAAAATATTTGCCTTTTGGTCGGCTGCATTGGCGGAGGCAAAGGGGGGCGAGGGGGGGCACTTGACCCCCCTAACTCTAAATTTCCGTTCAAATTTCACTAGATACGCCAAAAAATGTTTCAGAAAATTAATAAAATATATAGAATCAATTTGGCGCCAGCAAATTTCACTAGATACGCCAAAAATGTTTCAGAAAAATTAACAAAATAGATAGAATCATTTCGGCGCCAGCAAATTTCACTAGATACGCCAAAAAATGTTTCAGAAAAATTAATAAAATAGATAGAATCACTTGGGCGTCTGGAAGTTGAAATAGATTTGCCAAAGTAGTTTTTCCAACTTAAAGAAAATATTTGCTTTTTGGTCGGCTGCATTGGCGGAGGCAAAGGGGGGCGAGGGGGGGGGCACTTGACCCCCCTAACTCTAAATTTCCGTTCAAATTTCACTAGATACGCCAAAAAATGTTTCAGAAAAATTAACAAAATAAAAAGAATCATTTTGGCCGCCAGCAAATTTCACTAGATACGCCAAAAAATGTTTCAGAAAAATTTACAAAATAGATAGAATCATTTCGGCGCCAGCAAATTTCACTAGATACGCCAAAAAATGTTTCAGAAAAATTAATAAAATAGATAGAATCAATTTAGCGCCAGCAAATTTCACTAGATACGCCAAAAAATGTTTCAGAAAATTAATAAAATATATAGAATCATTTTGGCGCCAGCAAATTTCACTAGATACGCCAAAAAATGTTTCAGAAAAATTAACAAAATAGATAGAATCATTTCGGCGCCAGCAAATTTCACTAGATACGCCAAAAAATGTTTCAGAAAAATTAACAAAATAAAAAGAATCATTTTGGCCGCCAGCAAATTTCACTAGATACGCCAAAAAATGTTTCAGAAAAATTAACAAAATAGATAGAATCATTTTGGCGCCAGCAAATTTCACTAGATACGCCAAAAAATGTTTCAGAAAAATTAATAAAATATATAGAATCACTTGGGCGTCTGGAAGTTGAAATAGATTTGCCAAAGTAGTTTTTCCAACTTAAAGAAAATATTTGCTTTTTGGTCGGCTGCATTGGCGGAGGCAAAGGGGGGCGAGGGGGGGCACTTGACCCCCCTAACTCTAAATTTCCGTTCAAATTTCACTAGATACGCCAAAAAATGTTTCAGAAAATTAATAAAATATATAGAATCAATTTGGCGCCAGCAAATTTCACTGGATACGCCAAAAAATGTTTCAGAAAATTAATAAAATATATAGAATCAATTTGGCGCCAGCAAATTTCACTAGATACGCCAAAAATGTTTCAGAAAAATTAACAAAATAGATAGAATCATTTCGGCGCCAGCAAATTTCACTAGATACGCCAAAAAATGTTTCAGAAAAATTAACAAAATAAAAAGAATCATTTTGGCCGCCAGCAAATTTCACTAGATACGCCAAAAAATGTTTCAGAAAAATTAACAAAATAAAAAGAATCATTTTGGCCGCCAGCAAATTTCACTAGGTACGCCAAAAAATGTTTCAGAAAAATTAACAAAATAAAAAGAATCATTTCGGCGCCAGCAAATTTCACTAGATACGCCAAAAAATGTTTCAGAAAAATTAATAAAATAGATAGAATCAATTTAGCGCCAGCAAATTTCACTAGATACGCCAAAAAATGTTTCAGAAAATTAATAAAATATATAGAATCATTTTGGTGCCAGCAAATTTCACTAGATACGCCAAAAAATGTTTCAGAAAAATTAACAAAATAGATAGAATCATTTCGGCGCCAGCAAATTTCACTAGATACGCCAAAAAATGTTTCAGAAAAATTAACAAAATAAAAAGAATCATTTTGGCCGCCAGCAAATTTCACTAGATACGCCAAAAAATGTTTCAGAAAAATTAACAAAATAGATAGAATCATTTTGGCGCCAGCAAATTTCACTAGATACGCCAAAAAATGTTTCAGAAAAATTAATAAAATATATAGAATCACTTGGGCGTCTGGAAGTTGAAATAGATTTGCCAAAGTAGTTTTTCCAACTTAAAGAAAATATTTGCTTTTTGGTCGGCTGCATTGGCGGAGGCAAAGGGGGGCGAGGGGGGGCACTTGACCCCCCTAACTCTAAATTTCCGTTCAAATTTCACTAGATACGCCAAAAAATGTTTCAGAAAATTAATAAAATATATAGAATCAATTTGGCGCCAGCAAATTTCACTGGATACGCCAAAAAATGTTTCAGAAAATTAATAAAATATATAGAATCAATTTGGCGCCAGCAAATTTCACTAGATACGCCAAAAATGTTTCAGAAAAATTAACAAAATAGATAGAATCATTTCGGCGCCAGCAAATTTCACTAGATACGCCAAAAAATGTTTCAGAAAAATTAACAAAATAAAAAGAATCATTTTGGCCGCCAGCAAATTTCACTAGATACGCCAAAAAATGTTTCAGAAAAATTAACAAAATAAAAAGAATCATTTTGGCCGCCAGCAAATTTCACTAGGTACGCCAAAAAATGTTTCAGAAAAATTAACAAAATAAAAAGAATCATTTCGGCGCCAGCAAATTTCACTAGATACGCCAAAAAATGTTTCAGAAAAATTAATAAAATAGATAGAATCAATTTAGCGCCAGCAAATTTCACTAGATACGCCAAAAAATGTTTCAGAAAATTAATAAAATATATAGAATCATTTTGGCGCCAGCAAATTTCACTAGATACGCCAAAAAATGTTTCAGAAAAATTAACAAAATAGATAGAATCATTTCGGCGCCAGCAAATTTCACTAGATACGCCAAAAAATGTTTCAGAAAAATTAACAAAATAAAAAGAATCATTTTGGCCGCCAGCAAATTTCACTAGATACGCCAAAAAATGTTTCAGAAAAATTAACAAAATAGATAGAATCATTTTGGCGCCAGCAAATTTCACTAGATACGCCAAAAAATGTTTCAGAAAAATTAATAAAATATATAGAATCACTTGGGCGTCTGGAAGTTGAAATAGATTTGCCAAAGTAGTTTTTCCAACTTAAAGAAAATATTTGCTTTTTGGTCGGCTGCATTGGCGGAGGCAAAGGGGGGCGATGGGGGGGCACTTGACCCCCCTAACTCTAAATTTCCGTTCAAATTTCACTAGATACGCCAAAAAATGTTTCAGAAAAATTAACAAAATAAAAAGAATCATTTTGGCCGCCAGCAAATTTCACTAGATACGCCAAAAAATGTTTCAGAAAAATTTACAAAATAGATAGAATCATTTCGGCGCCAGCAAATTTCACTAGATACGCCAAAAAATGTTTCAGAAAAATTAATAAAATAGATAGAATCAATTTAGCGCCAGCAAATTTCACTAGATACGCCAAAAAATGTTTCAGAAAATTAATAAAATATATAGAATCATTTTGGCGCCAGCAAATTTCACTAGATACGCCAAAAAATGTTTCAGAAAAATTAACAAAATAGATAGAATCATTTCGGCGCCAGCAAATTTCACTAGATACGCCAAAAAATGTTTCAGAAAAATTAACAAAATAAAAAGAATCATTTTGGCCGCCAGCAAATTTCACTAGATACGCCAAAAAATGTTTCAGAAAAATTAACAAAATAGATAGAATCATTTTGGCGCCAGCAAATTTCACTAGATACGCCAAAAAATGTTTCAGAAAAATTAATAAAATATATAGAATCACTTGGGCGTCTGGAAGTTGAAATAGATTTGCCAAAGTAGTTTTTCCAACTTAAAGAAAATATTTGCTTTTTGGTCGGCTGCATTGGCGGAGGCAAAGGGGGGCGAGGGGGGGCACTTGACCCCCCTAACTCTAAATTTCCGTTCAAATTTCACTAGATACGCCAAAAAATGTTTCAGAAAATTAATAAAATATATAGAATCAATTTGGCGCCAGCAAATTTCACTGGATACGCCAAAAAATGTTTCAGAAAATTAATAAAATATATAGAATCAATTTGGCGCCAGCAAATTTCACTAGATACGCCAAAAATGTTTCAGAAAAATTAACAAAATAGATAGAATCATTTCGGCGCCAGCAAATTTCACTAGATACGCCAAAAAATGTTTCAGAAAAATTAACAAAATAGATAGAATCATTTCGGCGCCAGCAAATTTCACTAGATACGCCAAAAAATGTTTCAGAAAAATTAATAAAATAGATAGAATCACTTGGGCATCTGGAAGTTGAAATAGATTTGCCAAAGTAGTTTTTCCAACTTAAAGAAAATATTTGCCTTTTGGTCGGCTGCATTGGCGGAGGCAAAGGGGGGCGAGGGGGGGCACTTGACCCCCCTAACTCTAAATTTCCGTTCAAATTTCACTAGATACGCCAAAAAATGTTTCAGAAAATTAATAAAATATATAGAATCAATTTGGCGCCAGCAAATTTCACTAGATACGCCAAAAATGTTTCAGAAAAATTAACAAAATAGATAGAATCATTTCGGCGCCAGCAAATTTCACTAGATACGCCAAAAAATGTTTCAGAAAAATTAATAAAATAGATAGAATCACTTGGGCGTCTGGAAGTTGAAATAGATTTGCCAAAGTAGTTTTTCCAACTTAAAGAAAATATTTGCTTTTTGGTCGGCTGCATTGGCGGAGGCAAAGGGGGGCGAGGGGGGGGGGCACTTGACCCCCCTAACTCTAAATTTCCGTTCAAATTTCACTAGATACGCCAAAAAATGTTTCAGAAAAATTAACAAAATAAAAAGAATCATTTTGGCCGCCAGCAAATTTCACTAGATACGCCAAAAAATGTTTCAGAAAAATTTACAAAATAGATAGAATCATTTCGGCGCCAGCAAATTTCACTAGATACGCCAAAAAATGTTTCAGAAAAATTAATAAAATAGATAGAATCAATTTAGCGCCAGCAAATTTCACTAGATACGCCAAAAAATGTTTCAGAAAATTAATAAAATATATAGAATCATTTTGGCGCCAGCAAATTTCACTAGATACGCCAAAAAATGTTTCAGAAAAATTAACAAAATAGATAGAATCATTTCGGCGCCAGCAAATTTCACTAGATACGCCAAAAAATGTTTCAGAAAAATTAACAAAATAAAAAGAATCATTTTGGCCGCCAGCAAATTTCACTAGATACGCCAAAAAATGTTTCAGAAAAATTAACAAAATAGATAGAATCATTTTGGCGCCAGCAAATTTCACTAGATACGCCAAAAAATGTTTCAGAAAAATTAATAAAATATATAGAATCACTTGGGCGTCTGGAAGTTGAAATAGATTTGCCAAAGTAGTTTTTCCAACTTAAAGAAAATATTTGCTTTTTGGTCGGCTGCATTGGCGGAGGCAAAGGGGGGCGAGGGGGGGCACTTGACCCCCCTAACTCTAAATTTCCGTTCAAATTTCACTAGATACGCCAAAAAATGTTTCAGAAAATTAATAAAATATATAGAATCAATTTGGCGCCAGCAAATTTCACTGGATACGCCAAAAAATGTTTCAGAAAATTAATAAAATATATAGAATCAATTTGGCGCCAGCAAATTTCACTAGATACGCCAAAAATGTTTCAGAAAAATTAACAAAATAGATAGAATCATTTCGGCGCCAGCAAATTTCACTAGATACGCCAAAAAATGTTTCAGAAAAATTAACAAAATAAAAAGAATCATTTTGGCCGCCAGCAAATTTCACTAGATACGCCAAAAAATGTTTCAGAAAAATTAACAAAATAAAAAGAATCATTTTGGCCGCCAGCAAATTTCACTAGGTACGCCAAAAAATGTTTCAGAAAAATTAACAAAATAAAAAGAATCATTTCGGCGCCAGCAAATTTCACTAGATACGCCAAAAAATGTTTCAGAAAAATTAATAAAATAGATAGAATCAATTTAGCGCCAGCAAATTTCACTAGATACGCCAAAAAATGTTTCAGAAAATTAATAAAATATATAGAATCATTTTGGCGCCAGCAAATTTCACTAGATACGCCAAAAAATGTTTCAGAAAAATTAACAAAATAGATAGAATCATTTCGGCGCCAGCAAATTTCACTAGATACGCCAAAAAATGTTTCAGAAAAATTAACAAAATAAAAAGAATCATTTTGGCCGCCAGCAAATTTCACTAGATACGCCAAAAAATGTTTCAGAAAAATTAACAAAATAGATAGAATCATTTTGGCGCCAGCAAATTTCACTAGATACGCCAAAAAATGTTTCAGAAAAATTAATAAAATATATAGAATCACTTGGGCGTCTGGAAGTTGAAATAGATTTGCCAAAGTAGTTTTTCCAACTTAAAGAAAATATTTGCTTTTTGGTCGGCTGCATTGGCGGAGGCAAAGGGGGGCGAGGGGGGGCACTTGACCCCCCTAACTCTAAATTTCCGTTCAAATTTCACTAGATACGCCAAAAAATGTTTCAGAAAATTAATAAAATATATAGAATCAATTTGGCGCCAGCAAATTTCACTGGATACGCCAAAAAATGTTTCAGAAAATTAATAAAATATATAGAATCAATTTGGCGCCAGCAAATTTCACTAGATACGCCAAAAATGTTTCAGAAAAATTAACAAAATAGATAGAATCATTTCGGCGCCAGCAAATTTCACTAGATACGCCAAAAAATGTTTCAAAAAAATTAATAAAATAGATAGAATCACTTGGGCGTCTGGAAGTTGAAATAGATTTGCCAAAGTAGTTTTTCCAACTTAAAGAAAATATTTGCCTTTTGGTCGGCTGCATTGGCGGAGGCAAAGGGGGGCGAGGGGGGGCACTTGACCCCCCTAACTCTAAATTTCCGTTCAAATTTCACTAGATACGCCAAAAAATGTTTCAGAAAATTAATAAAATATATAGAATCAATTTGGCGCCAGCAAATTTCACTAGATACGCCAAAAATGTTTCAGAAAAATTAACAAAATAGATAGAATCATTTCGGCGCCAGCAAATTTCACTAGATACGCCAAAAAATGTTTCAGAAAAATTAATAAAATAGATAGAATCACTTGGGCGTCTGGAAGTTGAAATAGATTTGCCAAAGTAGTTTTTCCAACTTAAAGAAAATATTTGCTTTTTGGTCGGCTGCATTGGCGGAGGCAAAGGGGGGCGAGGGGGGGGGGCACTTGACCCCCCTAACTCTAAATTTCCGTTCAAATTTCACTAGATACGCCAAAAAATGTTTCAGAAAAATTAACAAAATAAAAAGAATCATTTTGGCCGCCAGCAAATTTCACTAGATACGCCAAAAAATGTTTCAGAAAAATTTACAAAATAGATAGAATCATTTCGGCGCCAGCAAATTTCACTAGATACGCCAAAAAATGTTTCAGAAAAATTAATAAAATAGATAGAATCAATTTAGCGCCAGCAAATTTCACTAGATACGCCAAAAAATGTTTCAGAAAATTAATAAAATATATAGAATCATTTTGGCGCCAGCAAATTTCACTAGATACGCCAAAAAATGTTTCAGAAAAATTAACAAAATAGATAGAATCATTTCGGCGCCAGCAAATTTCACTAGATACGCCAAAAAATGTTTCAGAAAAATTAACAAAATAAAAAGAATCATTTTGGCCGCCAGCAAATTTCACTAGATACGCCAAAAAATGTTTCAGAAAAATTAACAAAATAGATAGAATCATTTTGGCGCCAGCAAATTTCACTAGATACGCCAAAAAATGTTTCAGAAAAATTAATAAAATATATAGAATCACTTGGGCGTCTGGAAGTTGAAATAGATTTGCCAAAGTAGTTTTTCCAACTTAAAGAAAATATTTGCTTTTTGGTCGGCTGCATTGGCGGAGGCAAAGGGGGGCGAGGGGGGGCACTTGACCCCCCTAACTCTAAATTTCCGTTCAAATTTCACTAGATACGCCAAAAAATGTTTCAGAAAATTAATAAAATATATAGAATCAATTTGGCGCCAGCAAATTTCACTGGATACGCCAAAAAATGTTTCAGAAAATTAATAAAATATATAGAATCAATTTGGCGCCAGCAAATTTCACTAGATACGCCAAAAATGTTTCAGAAAAATTAACAAAATAGATAGAATCATTTCGGCGCCAGCAAATTTCACTAGATACGCCAAAAAATGTTTCAGAAAAATTAACAAAATAAAAAGAATCATTTTGGCCGCCAGCAAATTTCACTAGATACGCCAAAAAATGTTTCAGAAAAATTAACAAAATAAAAAGAATCATTTTGGCCGCCAGCAAATTTCACTAGGTACGCCAAAAAATGTTTCAGAAAAATTAACAAAATAAAAAGAATCATTTCGGCGCCAGCAAATTTCACTAGATACGCCAAAAAATGTTTCAGAAAAATTAATAAAATAGATAGAATCAATTTAGCGCCAGCAAATTTCACTAGATACGCCAAAAAATGTTTCAGAAAATTAATAAAATATATAGAATCATTTTGGTGCCAGCAAATTTCACTAGATACGCCAAAAAATGTTTCAGAAAAATTAACAAAATAGATAGAATCATTTCGGCGCCAGCAAATTTCACTAGATACGCCAAAAAATGTTTCAGAAAAATTAACAAAATAAAAAGAATCATTTTGGCCGCCAGCAAATTTCACTAGATACGCCAAAAAATGTTTCAGAAAAATTAACAAAATAGATAGAATCATTTTGGCGCCAGCAAATTTCACTAGATACGCCAAAAAATGTTTCAGAAAAATTAATAAAATATATAGAATCACTTGGGCGTCTGGAAGTTGAAATAGATTTGCCAAAGTAGTTTTTCCAACTTAAAGAAAATATTTGCTTTTTGGTCGGCTGCATTGGCGGAGGCAAAGGGGGGCGAGGGGGGGCACTTGACCCCCCTAACTCTAAATTTCCGTTCAAATTTCACTAGATACGCCAAAAAATGTTTCAGAAAATTAATAAAATATATAGAATCAATTTGGCGCCAGCAAATTTCACTGGATACGCCAAAAAATGTTTCAGAAAATTAATAAAATATATAGAATCAATTTGGCGCCAGCAAATTTCACTAGATACGCCAAAAATGTTTCAGAAAAATTAACAAAATAGATAGAATCATTTCGGCGCCAGCAAATTTCACTAGATACGCCAAAAAATGTTTCAGAAAAATTAACAAAATAAAAAGAATCATTTTGGCCGCCAGCAAATTTCACTAGATACGCCAAAAAATGTTTCAGAAAAATTAACAAAATAAAAAGAATCATTTTGGCCGCCAGCAAATTTCACTAGGTACGCCAAAAAATGTTTCAGAAAAATTAACAAAATAAAAAGAATCATTTCGGCGCCAGCAAATTTCACTAGATACGCCAAAAAATGTTTCAGAAAAATTAACAAAATAGATAGAATCATTTTGGCGCCAGCAAATTTCACTAGATACGCCAAAAAATGTTTCAGAAAAATTAATAAAATATATAGAATCACTTGGGCGTCTGGAAGTTGAAATAGATTTGCCAAAGTAGTTTTTCCAACTTAAAGAAAATATTTGCTTTTTGGTCGGCTGCATTGGCGGAGGCAAAGGGGGGCGAGGGGGGGCACTTGACCCCCCTAACTCTAAATTTCCGTTCAAATTTCACTAGATACGCCAAAAAATGTTTCAGAAAATTAATAAAATATATAGAATCAATTTGGCGCCAGCAAATTTCACTGGATACGCCAAAAAATGTTTCAGAAAATTAATAAAATATATAGAATCAATTTGGCGCCAGCAAATTTCACTAGATACGCCAAAAATGTTTCAGAAAAATTAACAAAATAGATAGAATCATTTCGGCGCCAGCAAATTTCACTAGATACGCCAAAAAATGTTTCAGAAAAATTAACAAAATAGATAGAATCATTTCGGCGCCAGCAAATTTCACTAGATACGCCAAAAAATGTTTCAGAAAAATTAATAAAATAGATAGAATCACTTGGGCATCTGGAAGTTGAAATAGATTTGCCAAAGTAGTTTTTCCAACTTAAAGAAAATATTTGCTTTTTGGTCGGCTGCATTGGCGGAGGCAAAGGGGGGCGAGGGGGGGCACTTGACCCCCCTAACTCTAAATTTCCGTTCAAATTTCACTAGATACGCCAAAAAATGTTTCAGAAAATTAATAAAATATATAGAATCAATTTGGCGCCAGCAAATTTCACTGGATACGCCAAAAAATGTTTCAGAAAATTAATAAAATATATAGAATCAATTTGGCGCCAGCAAATTTCACTAGATACGCCAAAAATGTTTCAGAAAAATTAACAAAATAGATAGAATCATTTCGGCGCCAGCAAATTTCACTAGATACGCCAAAAAATGTTTCAAAAAAATTAATAAAATAGATAGAATCACTTGGGCGTCTGGAAGTTGAAATAGATTTGCCAAAGTAGTTTTTCCAACTTAAAGAAAATATTTGCCTTTTGGTCGGCTGCATTGGCGGAGGCAAAGGGGGGCGAGGGGGGGCACTTGACCCCCCTAACTCTAAATTTCCGTTCAAATTTCACTAGATACGCCAAAAAATGTTTCAGAAAATTAATAAAATATATAGAATCAATTTGGCGCCAGCAAATTTCACTAGATACGCCAAAAATGTTTCAGAAAAATTAACAAAATAGATAGAATCATTTCGGCGCCAGCAAATTTCACTAGATACGCCAAAAAATGTTTCAGAAAAATTAATAAAATAGATAGAATCACTTGGGCGTCTGGAAGTTGAAATAGATTTGCCAAAGTAGTTTTTCCAACTTAAAGAAAATATTTGCTTTTTGGTCGGCTGCATTGGCGGAGGCAAAGGGGGGCGAGGGGGGGGGGCACTTGACCCCCCTAACTCTAAATTTCCGTTCAAATTTCACTAGATACGCCAAAAAATGTTTCAGAAAAATTAACAAAATAAAAAGAATCATTTTGGCCGCCAGCAAATTTCACTAGATACGCCAAAAAATGTTTCAGAAAAATTTACAAAATAGATAGAATCATTTCGGCGCCAGCAAATTTCACTAGATACGCCAAAAAATGTTTCAGAAAAATTAATAAAATAGATAGAATCAATTTAGCGCCAGCAAATTTCACTAGATACGCCAAAAAATGTTTCAGAAAATTAATAAAATATATAGAATCATTTTGGCGCCAGCAAATTTCACTAGATACGCCAAAAAATGTTTCAGAAAAATTAACAAAATAGATAGAATCATTTCGGCGCCAGCAAATTTCACTAGATACGCCAAAAAATGTTTCAGAAAAATTAACAAAATAAAAAGAATCATTTTGGCCGCCAGCAAATTTCACTAGATACGCCAAAAAATGTTTCAGAAAAATTAACAAAATAGATAGAATCATTTTGGCGCCAGCAAATTTCACTAGATACGCCAAAAAATGTTTCAGAAAAATTAATAAAATATATAGAATCACTTGGGCGTCTGGAAGTTGAAATAGATTTGCCAAAGTAGTTTTTCCAACTTAAAGAAAATATTTGCTTTTTGGTCGGCTGCATTGGCGGAGGCAAAGGGGGGCGAGGGGGGGCACTTGACCCCCCTAACTCTAAATTTCCGTTCAAATTTCACTAGATACGCCAAAAAATGTTTCAGAAAATTAATAAAATATATAGAATCAATTTGGCGCCAGCAAATTTCACTGGATACGCCAAAAAATGTTTCAGAAAATTAATAAAATATATAGAATCAATTTGGCGCCAGCAAATTTCACTAGATACGCCAAAAATGTTTCAGAAAAATTAACAAAATAGATAGAATCATTTCGGCGCCAGCAAATTTCACTAGATACGCCAAAAAATGTTTCAGAAAAATTAACAAAATAAAAAGAATCATTTTGGCCGCCAGCAAATTTCACTAGATACGCCAAAAAATGTTTCAGAAAAATTAACAAAATAAAAAGAATCATTTTGGCCGCCAGCAAATTTCACTAGGTACGCCAAAAAATGTTTCAGAAAAATTAACAAAATAAAAAGAATCATTTCGGCGCCAGCAAATTTCACTAGATACGCCAAAAAATGTTTCAGAAAAATTAATAAAATAGATAGAATCAATTTAGCGCCAGCAAATTTCACTAGATACGCCAAAAAATGTTTCAGAAAATTAATAAAATATATAGAATCATTTTGGCGCCAGCAAATTTCACTAGATACGCCAAAAAATGTTTCAGAAAAATTAACAAAATAGATAGAATCATTTCGGCGCCAGCAAATTTCACTAGATACGCCAAAAAATGTTTCAGAAAAATTAACAAAATAAAAAGAATCATTTTGGCCGCCAGCAAATTTCACTAGATACGCCAAAAAATGTTTCAGAAAAATTAACAAAATAGATAGAATCATTTTGGCGCCAGCAAATTTCACTAGATACGCCAAAAAATGTTTCAGAAAAATTAATAAAATATATAGAATCACTTGGGCGTCTGGAAGTTGAAATAGATTTGCCAAAGTAGTTTTTCCAACTTAAAGAAAATATTTGCTTTTTGGTCGGCTGCATTGGCGGAGGCAAAGGGGGGCGATGGGGGGGCACTTGACCCCCCTAACTCTAAATTTCCGTTCAAATTTCACTAGATACGCCAAAAAATGTTTCAGAAAAATTAACAAAATAAAAAGAATCATTTTGGCCGCCAGCAAATTTCACTAGATACGCCAAAAAATGTTTCAGAAAAATTTACAAAATAGATAGAATCATTTCGGCGCCAGCAAATTTCACTAGATACGCCAAAAAATGTTTCAGAAAAATTAATAAAATAGATAGAATCAATTTAGCGCCAGCAAATTTCACTAGATACGCCAAAAAATGTTTCAGAAAATTAATAAAATATATAGAATCATTTTGGCGCCAGCAAATTTCACTAGATACGCCAAAAAATGTTTCAGAAAAATTAACAAAATAGATAGAATCATTTCGGCGCCAGCAAATTTCACTAGATACGCCAAAAAATGTTTCAGAAAAATTAACAAAATAAAAAGAATCATTTTGGCCGCCAGCAAATTTCACTAGATACGCCAAAAAATGTTTCAGAAAAATTAACAAAATAGATAGAATCATTTTGGCGCCAGCAAATTTCACTAGATACGCCAAAAAATGTTTCAGAAAAATTAATAAAATATATAGAATCACTTGGGCGTCTGGAAGTTGAAATAGATTTGCCAAAGTAGTTTTTCCAACTTAAAGAAAATATTTGCTTTTTGGTCGGCTGCATTGGCGGAGGCAAAGGGGGGCGAGGGGGGGCACTTGACCCCCCTAACTCTAAATTTCCGTTCAAATTTCACTAGATACGCCAAAAAATGTTTCAGAAAATTAATAAAATATATAGAATCAATTTGGCGCCAGCAAATTTCACTGGATACGCCAAAAAATGTTTCAGAAAATTAATAAAATATATAGAATCAATTTGGCGCCAGCAAATTTCACTAGATACGCCAAAAATGTTTCAGAAAAATTAACAAAATAGATAGAATCATTTCGGCGCCAGCAAATTTCACTAGATACGCCAAAAAATGTTTCAGAAAAATTAACAAAATAGATAGAATCATTTCGGCGCCAGCAAATTTCACTAGATACGCCAAAAAATGTTTCAGAAAAATTAATAAAATAGATAGAATCACTTGGGCATCTGGAAGTTGAAATAGATTTGCCAAAGTAGTTTTTCCAACTTAAAGAAAATATTTGCCTTTTGGTCGGCTGCATTGGCGGAGGCAAAGGGGGGCGAGGGGGGGCACTTGACCCCCCTAACTCTAAATTTCCGTTCAAATTTCACTAGATACGCCAAAAAATGTTTCAGAAAATTAATAAAATATATAGAATCAATTTGGCGCCAGCAAATTTCACTAGATACGCCAAAAATGTTTCAGAAAAATTAACAAAATAGATAGAATCATTTCGGCGCCAGCAAATTTCACTAGATACGCCAAAAAATGTTTCAGAAAAATTAATAAAATAGATAGAATCACTTGGGCGTCTGGAAGTTGAAATAGATTTGCCAAAGTAGTTTTTCCAACTTAAAGAAAATATTTGCTTTTTGGTCGGCTGCATTGGCGGAGGCAAAGGGGGGCGAGGGGGGGGGGCACTTGACCCCCCTAACTCTAAATTTCCGTTCAAATTTCACTAGATACGCCAAAAAATGTTTCAGAAAAATTAACAAAATAAAAAGAATCATTTTGGCCGCCAGCAAATTTCACTAGATACGCCAAAAAATGTTTCAGAAAAATTTACAAAATAGATAGAATCATTTCGGCGCCAGCAAATTTCACTAGATACGCCAAAAAATGTTTCAGAAAAATTAATAAAATAGATAGAATCAATTTAGCGCCAGCAAATTTCACTAGATACGCCAAAAAATGTTTCAGAAAATTAATAAAATATATAGAATCATTTTGGCGCCAGCAAATTTCACTAGATACGCCAAAAAATGTTTCAGAAAAATTAACAAAATAGATAGAATCATTTCGGCGCCAGCAAATTTCACTAGATACGCCAAAAAATGTTTCAGAAAAATTAACAAAATAAAAAGAATCATTTTGGCCGCCAGCAAATTTCACTAGATACGCCAAAAAATGTTTCAGAAAAATTAACAAAATAGATAGAATCATTTTGGCGCCAGCAAATTTCACTAGATACGCCAAAAAATGTTTCAGAAAAATTAATAAAATATATAGAATCACTTGGGCGTCTGGAAGTTGAAATAGATTTGCCAAAGTAGTTTTTCCAACTTAAAGAAAATATTTGCTTTTTGGTCGGCTGCATTGGCGGAGGCAAAGGGGGGCGAGGGGGGGCACTTGACCCCCCTAACTCTAAATTTCCGTTCAAATTTCACTAGATACGCCAAAAAATGTTTCAGAAAATTAATAAAATATATAGAATCAATTTGGCGCCAGCAAATTTCACTGGATACGCCAAAAAATGTTTCAGAAAATTAATAAAATATATAGAATCAATTTGGCGCCAGCAAATTTCACTAGATACGCCAAAAATGTTTCAGAAAAATTAACAAAATAGATAGAATCATTTCGGCGCCAGCAAATTTCACTAGATACGCCAAAAAATGTTTCAGAAAAATTAACAAAATAAAAAGAATCATTTTGGCCGCCAGCAAATTTCACTAGATACGCCAAAAAATGTTTCAGAAAAATTAACAAAATAAAAAGAATCATTTTGGCCGCCAGCAAATTTCACTAGGTACGCCAAAAAATGTTTCAGAAAAATTAACAAAATAAAAAGAATCATTTCGGCGCCAGCAAATTTCACTAGATACGCCAAAAAATGTTTCAGAAAAATTAATAAAATAGATAGAATCAATTTAGCGCCAGCAAATTTCACTAGATACGCCAAAAAATGTTTCAGAAAATTAATAAAATATATAGAATCATTTTGGCGCCAGCAAATTTCACTAGATACGCCAAAAAATGTTTCAGAAAAATTAACAAAATAGATAGAATCATTTCGGCGCCAGCAAATTTCACTAGATACGCCAAAAAATGTTTCAGAAAAATTAACAAAATAAAAAGAATCATTTTGGCCGCCAGCAAATTTCACTAGATACGCCAAAAAATGTTTCAGAAAAATTAACAAAATAGATAGAATCATTTTGGCGCCAGCAAATTTCACTAGATACGCCAAAAAATGTTTCAGAAAAATTAATAAAATATATAGAATCACTTGGGCGTCTGGAAGTTGAAATAGATTTGCCAAAGTAGTTTTTCCAACTTAAAGAAAATATTTGCTTTTTGGTCGGCTGCATTGGCGGAGGCAAAGGGGGGCGAGGGGGGGCACTTGACCCCCCTAACTCTAAATTTCCGTTCAAATTTCACTAGATACGCCAAAAAATGTTTCAGAAAATTAATAAAATATATAGAATCAATTTGGCGCCAGCAAATTTCACTGGATACGCCAAAAAATGTTTCAGAAAATTAATAAAATATATAGAATCAATTTGGCGCCAGCAAATTTCACTAGATACGCCAAAAATGTTTCAGAAAAATTAACAAAATAGATAGAATCATTTCGGCGCCAGCAAATTTCACTAGATACGCCAAAAAATGTTTCAAAAAAATTAATAAAATAGATAGAATCACTTGGGCGTCTGGAAGTTGAAATAGATTTGCCAAAGTAGTTTTTCCAACTTAAAGAAAATATTTGCCTTTTGGTCGGCTGCATTGGCGGAGGCAAAGGGGGGCGAGGGGGGGCACTTGACCCCCCTAACTCTAAATTTCCGTTCAAATTTCACTAGATACGCCAAAAAATGTTTCAGAAAATTAATAAAATATATAGAATCAATTTGGCGCCAGCAAATTTCACTAGATACGCCAAAAATGTTTCAGAAAAATTAACAAAATAGATAGAATCATTTCGGCGCCAGCAAATTTCACTAGATACGCCAAAAAATGTTTCAGAAAAATTAATAAAATATATAGAATCACTTGGGCGTCTGGAAGTTGAAATAGATTTGCCAAAGTAGTTTTTCCAACTTAAAGAAAATATTTGCTTTTTGGTCGGCTGCATTGGCGGAGGCAAAGGGGGGCGAGGGGGGGGGGGCACTTGACCCCCCTAACTCTAAATTTCCGTTCAAATTTCACTAGATACGCCAAAAAATGTTTCAGAAAAATTAACAAAATAAAAAGAATCATTTTGGCCGCCAGCAAATTTCACTAGATACGCCAAAAAATGTTTCAGAAAAATTTACAAAATAGATAGAATCATTTCGGCGCCAGCAAATTTCACTAGATACGCCAAAAAATGTTTCAGAAAAATTAATAAAATAGATAGAATCAATTTAGCGCCAGCAAATTTCACTAGATACGCCAAAAAATGTTTCAGAAAATTAATAAAATATATAGAATCATTTTGGCGCCAGCAAATTTCACTAGATACGCCAAAAAATGTTTCAGAAAAATTAACAAAATAGATAGAATCATTTCGGCGCCAGCAAATTTCACTAGATACGCCAAAAAATGTTTCAGAAAAATTAACAAAATAAAAAGAATCATTTTGGCCGCCAGCAAATTTCACTAGATACGCCAAAAAATGTTTCAGAAAAATTAACAAAATAGATAGAATCATTTTGGCGCCAGCAAATTTCACTAGATACGCCAAAAAATGTTTCAGAAAAATTAATAAAATATATAGAATCACTTGGGCGTCTGGAAGTTGAAATAGATTTGCCAAAGTAGTTTTTCCAACTTAAAGAAAATATTTGCTTTTTGGTCGGCTGCATTGGCGGAGGCAAAGGGGGGCGAGGGGGGGCACTTGACCCCCCTAACTCTAAATTTCCGTTCAAATTTCACTAGATACGCCAAAAAATGTTTCAGAAAATTAATAAAATATATAGAATCAATTTGGCGCCAGCAAATTTCACTGGATACGCCAAAAAATGTTTCAGAAAATTAATAAAATATATAGAATCAATTTGGCGCCAGCAAATTTCACTAGATACGCCAAAAATGTTTCAGAAAAATTAACAAAATAGATAGAATCATTTCGGCGCCAGCAAATTTCACTAGATACGCCAAAAAATGTTTCAGAAAAATTAACAAAATAAAAAGAATCATTTTGGCCGCCAGCAAATTTCACTAGATACGCCAAAAAATGTTTCAGAAAAATTAACAAAATAAAAAGAATCATTTTGGCCGCCAGCAAATTTCACTAGGTACGCCAAAAAATGTTTCAGAAAAATTAACAAAATAAAAAGAATCATTTCGGCGCCAGCAAATTTCACTAGATACGCCAAAAAATGTTTCAGAAAAATTAATAAAATAGATAGAATCAATTTAGCGCCAGCAAATTTCACTAGATACGCCAAAAAATGTTTCAGAAAATTAATAAAATATATAGAATCATTTTGGTGCCAGCAAATTTCACTAGATACGCCAAAAAATGTTTCAGAAAAATTAACAAAATAGATAGAATCATTTCGGCGCCAGCAAATTTCACTAGATACGCCAAAAAATGTTTCAGAAAAATTAACAAAATAAAAAGAATCATTTTGGCCGCCAGCAAATTTCACTAGATACGCCAAAAAATGTTTCAGAAAAATTAACAAAATAGATAGAATCATTTTGGCGCCAGCAAATTTCACTAGATACGCCAAAAAATGTTTCAGAAAAATTAATAAAATATATAGAATCACTTGGGCGTCTGGAAGTTGAAATAGATTTGCCAAAGTAGTTTTTCCAACTTAAAGAAAATATTTGCTTTTTGGTCGGCTGCATTGGCGGAGGCAAAGGGGGGCGAGGGGGGGCACTTGACCCCCCTAACTCTAAATTTCCGTTCAAATTTCACTAGATACGCCAAAAAATGTTTCAGAAAATTAATAAAATATATAGAATCAATTTGGCGCCAGCAAATTTCACTGGATACGCCAAAAAATGTTTCAGAAAATTAATAAAATATATAGAATCAATTTGGCGCCAGCAAATTTCACTAGATACGCCAAAAATGTTTCAGAAAAATTAACAAAATAGATAGAATCATTTCGGCGCCAGCAAATTTCACTAGATACGCCAAAAAATGTTTCAGAAAAATTAACAAAATAAAAAGAATCATTTTGGCCGCCAGCAAATTTCACTAGATACGCCAAAAAATGTTTCAGAAAAATTAACAAAATAAAAAGAATCATTTTGGCCGCCAGCAAATTTCACTAGGTACGCCAAAAAATGTTTCAGAAAAATTAACAAAATAAAAAGAATCATTTCGGCGCCAGCAAATTTCACTAGATACGCCAAAAAATGTTTCAGAAAAATTAATAAAATAGATAGAATCAATTTAGCGCCAGCAAATTTCACTAGATACGCCAAAAAATGTTTCAGAAAATTAATAAAATATATAGAATCATTTTGGCGCCAGCAAATTTCACTAGATACGCCAAAAAATGTTTCAGAAAAATTAACAAAATAGATAGAATCATTTCGGCGCCAGCAAATTTCACTAGATACGCCAAAAAATGTTTCAGAAAAATTAACAAAATAAAAAGAATCATTTTGGCCGCCAGCAAATTTCACTAGATACGCCAAAAAATGTTTCAGAAAAATTAACAAAATAGATAGAATCATTTTGGCGCCAGCAAATTTCACTAGATACGCCAAAAAATGTTTCAGAAAAATTAATAAAATATATAGAATCACTTGGGCGTCTGGAAGTTGAAATAGATTTGCCAAAGTAGTTTTTCCAACTTAAAGAAAATATTTGCTTTTTGGTCGGCTGCATTGGCGGAGGCAAAGGGGGGCGATGGGGGGGCACTTGACCCCCCTAACTCTAAATTTCCGTTCAAATTTCACTAGATACGCCAAAAAATGTTTCAGAAAAATTAACAAAATAAAAAGAATCATTTTGGCCGCCAGCAAATTTCACTAGATACGCCAAAAAATGTTTCAGAAAAATTTACAAAATAGATAGAATCATTTCGGCGCCAGCAAATTTCACTAGATACGCCAAAAAATGTTTCAGAAAAATTAATAAAATAGATAGAATCAATTTAGCGCCAGCAAATTTCACTAGATACGCCAAAAAATGTTTCAGAAAATTAATAAAATATATAGAATCATTTTGGCGCCAGCAAATTTCACTAGATACGCCAAAAAATGTTTCAGAAAAATTAACAAAATAGATAGAATCATTTCGGCGCCAGCAAATTTCACTAGATACGCCAAAAAATGTTTCAGAAAAATTAACAAAATAAAAAGAATCATTTTGGCCGCCAGCAAATTTCACTAGATACGCCAAAAAATGTTTCAGAAAAATTAACAAAATAGATAGAATCATTTTGGCGCCAGCAAATTTCACTAGATACGCCAAAAAATGTTTCAGAAAAATTAATAAAATATATAGAATCACTTGGGCGTCTGGAAGTTGAAATAGATTTGCCAAAGTAGTTTTTCCAACTTAAAGAAAATATTTGCTTTTTGGTCGGCTGCATTGGCGGAGGCAAAGGGGGGCGAGGGGGGGCACTTGACCCCCCTAACTCTAAATTTCCGTTCAAATTTCACTAGATACGCCAAAAAATGTTTCAGAAAATTAATAAAATATATAGAATCAATTTGGCGCCAGCAAATTTCACTGGATACGCCAAAAAATGTTTCAGAAAATTAATAAAATATATAGAATCAATTTGGCGCCAGCAAATTTCACTAGATACGCCAAAAATGTTTCAGAAAAATTAACAAAATAGATAGAATCATTTCGGCGCCAGCAAATTTCACTAGATACGCCAAAAAATGTTTCAGAAAAATTAACAAAATAGATAGAATCATTTCGGCGCCAGCAAATTTCACTAGATACGCCAAAAAATGTTTCAGAAAAATTAATAAAATAGATAGAATCACTTGGGCATCTGGAAGTTGAAATAGATTTGCCAAAGTAGTTTTTCCAACTTAAAGAAAATATTTGCCTTTTGGTCGGCTGCATTGGCGGAGGCAAAGGGGGGCGAGGGGGGGCACTTGACCCCCCTAACTCTAAATTTCCGTTCAAATTTCACTAGATACGCCAAAAAATGTTTCAGAAAATTAATAAAATATATAGAATCAATTTGGCGCCAGCAAATTTCACTAGATACGCCAAAAATGTTTCAGAAAAATTAACAAAATAGATAGAATCATTTCGGCGCCAGCAAATTTCACTAGATACGCCAAAAAATGTTTCAGAAAAATTAATAAAATAGATAGAATCACTTGGGCGTCTGGAAGTTGAAATAGATTTGCCAAAGTAGTTTTTCCAACTTAAAGAAAATATTTGCTTTTTGGTCGGCTGCATTGGCGGAGGCAAAGGGGGGCGAGGGGGGGGGGCACTTGACCCCCCTAACTCTAAATTTCCGTTCAAATTTCACTAGATACGCCAAAAAATGTTTCAGAAAAATTAACAAAATAAAAAGAATCATTTTGGCCGCCAGCAAATTTCACTAGATACGCCAAAAAATGTTTCAGAAAAATTTACAAAATAGATAGAATCATTTCGGCGCCAGCAAATTTCACTAGATACGCCAAAAAATGTTTCAGAAAAATTAATAAAATAGATAGAATCAATTTAGCGCCAGCAAATTTCACTAGATACGCCAAAAAATGTTTCAGAAAATTAATAAAATATATAGAATCATTTTGGCGCCAGCAAATTTCACTAGATACGCCAAAAAATGTTTCAGAAAAATTAACAAAATAGATAGAATCATTTCGGCGCCAGCAAATTTCACTAGATACGCCAAAAAATGTTTCAGAAAAATTAACAAAATAAAAAGAATCATTTTGGCCGCCAGCAAATTTCACTAGATACGCCAAAAAATGTTTCAGAAAAATTAACAAAATAGATAGAATCATTTTGGCGCCAGCAAATTTCACTAGATACGCCAAAAAATGTTTCAGAAAAATTAATAAAATATATAGAATCACTTGGGCGTCTGGAAGTTGAAATAGATTTGCCAAAGTAGTTTTTCCAACTTAAAGAAAATATTTGCTTTTTGGTCGGCTGCATTGGCGGAGGCAAAGGGGGGCGAGGGGGGGCACTTGACCCCCCTAACTCTAAATTTCCGTTCAAATTTCACTAGATACGCCAAAAAATGTTTCAGAAAATTAATAAAATATATAGAATCAATTTGGCGCCAGCAAATTTCACTGGATACGCCAAAAAATGTTTCAGAAAATTAATAAAATATATAGAATCAATTTGGCGCCAGCAAATTTCACTAGATACGCCAAAAATGTTTCAGAAAAATTAACAAAATAGATAGAATCATTTCGGCGCCAGCAAATTTCACTAGATACGCCAAAAAATGTTTCAGAAAAATTAACAAAATAAAAAGAATCATTTTGGCCGCCAGCAAATTTCACTAGATACGCCAAAAAATGTTTCAGAAAAATTAACAAAATAAAAAGAATCATTTTGGCCGCCAGCAAATTTCACTAGGTACGCCAAAAAATGTTTCAGAAAAATTAACAAAATAAAAAGAATCATTTCGGCGCCAGCAAATTTCACTAGATACGCCAAAAAATGTTTCAGAAAAATTAATAAAATAGATAGAATCAATTTAGCGCCAGCAAATTTCACTAGATACGCCAAAAAATGTTTCAGAAAATTAATAAAATATATAGAATCATTTTGGCGCCAGCAAATTTCACTAGATACGCCAAAAAATGTTTCAGAAAAATTAACAAAATAGATAGAATCATTTCGGCGCCAGCAAATTTCACTAGATACGCCAAAAAATGTTTCAGAAAAATTAACAAAATAAAAAGAATCATTTTGGCCGCCAGCAAATTTCACTAGATACGCCAAAAAATGTTTCAGAAAAATTAACAAAATAGATAGAATCATTTTGGCGCCAGCAAATTTCACTAGATACGCCAAAAAATGTTTCAGAAAAATTAATAAAATATATAGAATCACTTGGGCGTCTGGAAGTTGAAATAGATTTGCCAAAGTAGTTTTTCCAACTTAAAGAAAATATTTGCTTTTTGGTCGGCTGCATTGGCGGAGGCAAAGGGGGGCGAGGGGGGGCACTTGACCCCCCTAACTCTAAATTTCCGTTCAAATTTCACTAGATACGCCAAAAAATGTTTCAGAAAATTAATAAAATATATAGAATCAATTTGGCGCCAGCAAATTTCACTGGATACGCCAAAAAA
The DNA here is from genome assembly GCF_035046485.1 of Aedes albopictus. Classification (NCBI taxonomy): domain Eukaryota; kingdom Metazoa; phylum Arthropoda; class Insecta; order Diptera; family Culicidae; genus Aedes; species Aedes albopictus. The sequence continues at coordinate 300,275,486 of NC_085138.1, forward strand.
TGTTTCAGAAAATTAATAAAATATATAGAATCAATTTGGCGCCAGCAAATTTCACTAGATACGCCAAAAATGTTTCAGAAAAATTAACAAAATAGATAGAATCATTTCGGCGCCAGCAAATTTCACTAGATACGCCAAAAAATGTTTCAAAAAAATTAATAAAATAGATAGAATCACTTGGGCGTCTGGAAGTTGAAATAGATTTGCCAAAGTAGTTTTTCCAACTTAAAGAAAATATTTGCCTTTTGGTCGGCTGCATTGGCGGAGGCAAAGGGGGGCGAGGGGGGGCACTTGACCCCCCTAACTCTAAATTTCCGTTCAAATTTCACTAGATACGCCAAAAAATGTTTCAGAAAATTAATAAAATATATAGAATCAATTTGGCGCCAGCAAATTTCACTAGATACGCCAAAAATGTTTCAGAAAAATTAACAAAATAGATAGAATCATTTCGGCGCCAGCAAATTTCACTAGATACGCCAAAAAATGTTTCAGAAAAATTAATAAAATAGATAGAATCACTTGGGCGTCTGGAAGTTGAAATAGATTTGCCAAAGTAGTTTTTCCAACTTAAAGAAAATATTTGCTTTTTGGTCGGCTGCATTGGCGGAGGCAAAGGGGGGCGAGGGGGGGGGGCACTTGACCTCCCTAACTCTAAATTTCCGTTCAAATTTCACTAGATACGCCAAAAAATGTTTCAGAAAAATTAACAAAATAAAAAGAATCATTTTGGCCGCCAGCAAATTTCACTAGATACGCCAAAAAATGTTTCAGAAAAATTTACAAAATAGATAGAATCATTTCGGCGCCAGCAAATTTCACTAGATACGCCAAAAAATGTTTCAGAAAAATTAATAAAATAGATAGAATCAATTTAGCGCCAGCAAATTTCACTAGATACGCCAAAAAATGTTTCAGAAAATTAATAAAATATATAGAATCATTTTGGCGCCAGCAAATTTCACTAGATACGCCAAAAAATGTTTCAGAAAAATTAACAAAATAGATAGAATCATTTCGGCGCCAGCAAATTTCACTAGATACGCCAAAAAATGTTTCAGAAAAATTAACAAAATAGATAGAATCATTTTGGCGCCAGCAAATTTCACTAGATACGCCAAAAAATGTTTCAGAAAAATTAATAAAATATATAGAATCACTTGGGCGTCTGGAAGTTGAAATAGATTTGCCAAAGTAGTTTTTCCAACTTAAAGAAAATATTTGCTTTTTGGTCGGCTGCATTGGCGGAGGCAAAGGGGGGCGAGGGGGGGCACTTGACCCCCCTAACTCTAAATTTCCGTTCAAATTTCACTAGATACGCCAAAAAATGTTTCAGAAAATTAATAAAATATATAGAATCAATTTGGCGCCAGCAAATTTCACTGGATACGCCAAAAAATGTTTCAGAAAATTAATAAAATATATAGAATCAATTTGGCGCCAGCAAATTTCACTAGATACGCCAAAAATGTTTCAGAAAAATTAACAAAATAGATAGAATCATTTCGGCGCCAGCAAATTTCACTAGATACGCCAAAAAATGTTTCAGAAAAATTAACAAAATAAAAAGAATCATTTTGGCCGCCAGCAAATTTCACTAGATACGCCAAAAAATGTTTCAGAAAAATTAACAAAATAAAAAGAATCATTTTGGCCGCCAGCAAATTTCACTAGGTACGCCAAAAAATGTTTCAGAAAAATTAACAAAATAAAAAGAATCATTTCGGCGCCAGCAAATTTCACTAGATACGCCAAAAAATGTTTCAGAAAAATTAATAAAATAGATAGAATCAATTTAGCGCCAGCAAATTTCACTAGATACGCCAAAAAATGTTTCAGAAAATTAATAAAATATATAGAATCATTTTGGTGCCAGCAAATTTCACTAGATACGCCAAAAAATGTTTCAGAAAAATTAACAAAATAGATAGAATCATTTCGGCGCCAGCAAATTTCACTAGATACGCCAAAAAATGTTTCAGAAAAATTAACAAAATAAAAAGAATCATTTTGGCCGCCAGCAAATTTCACTAGATACGCCAAAAAATGTTTCAGAAAAATTAACAAAATAGATAGAATCATTTTGGCGCCAGCAAATTTCACTAGATACGCCAAAAAATGTTTCAGAAAAATTAATAAAATATATAGAATCACTTGGGCGTCTGGAAGTTGAAATAGATTTGCCAAAGTAGTTTTTCCAACTTAAAGAAAATATTTGCTTTTTGGTCGGCTGCATTGGCGGAGGCAAAGGGGGGCGAGGGGGGGCACTTGACCCCCCTAACTCTAAATTTCCGTTCAAATTTCACTAGATACGCCAAAAAATGTTTCAGAAAATTAATAAAATATATAGAATCAATTTGGCGCCAGCAAATTTCACTGGATACGCCAAAAAATGTTTCAGAAAATTAATAAAATATATAGAATCAATTTGGCGCCAGCAAATTTCACTAGATACGCCAAAAATGTTTCAGAAAAATTAACAAAATAGATAGAATCATTTCGGCGCCAGCAAATTTCACTAGATACGCCAAAAAATGTTTCAGAAAAATTAACAAAATAAAAAGAATCATTTTGGCCGCCAGCAAATTTCACTAGATACGCCAAAAAATGTTTCAGAAAAATTAACAAAATAAAAAGAATCATTTTGGCCGCCAGCAAATTTCACTAGGTACGCCAAAAAATGTTTCAGAAAAATTAACAAAATAAAAAGAATCATTTCGGCGCCAGCAAATTTCACTAGATACGCCAAAAAATGTTTCAGAAAAATTAATAAAATAGATAGAATCAATTTAGCGCCAGCAAATTTCACTAGATACGCCAAAAAATGTTTCAGAAAATTAATAAAATATATAGAATCATTTTGGCGCCAGCAAATTTCACTAGATACGCCAAAAAATGTTTCAGAAAAATTAACAAAATAGATAGAATCATTTCGGCGCCAGCAAATTTCACTAGATACGCCAAAAAATATTTCAGAAAAATTAACAAAATAAAAAGAATCATTTTGGCCGCCAGCAAATTTCACTAGATACGCCAAAAAATGTTTCAGAAAAATTAACAAAATAGATAGAATCATTTTGGCGCCAGCAAATTTCACTAGATACGCCAAAAAATGTTTCAGAAAAATTAATAAAATATATAGAATCACTTGGGCGTCTGGAAGTTGAAATAGATTTGCCAAAGTAGTTTTTCCAACTTAAAGAAAATATTTGCTTTTTGGTCGGCTGCATTGGCGGAGGCAAAGGGGGGCGAGGGGGGGCACTTGACCCCCCTAACTCTAAATTTCCGTTCAAATTTCACTAGATACGCCAAAAAATGTTTCAGAAAATTAATAAAATATATAGAATCAATTTGGCGCCAGCAAATTTCACTGGATACGCCAAAAAATGTTTCAGAAAATTAATAAAATATATAGAATCAATTTGGCGCCAGCAAATTTCACTAGATACGCCAAAAATGTTTCAGAAAAATTAACAAAATAGATAGAATCATTTCGGCGCCAGCAAATTTCACTAGATACGCCAAAAAATGTTTCAAAAAAATTAATAAAATAGATAGAATCACTTGGGCGTCTGGAAGTTGAAATAGATTTGCCAAAGTAGTTTTTCCAACTTAAAGAAAATATTTGCCTTTTGGTCGGCTGCATTGGCGGAGGCAAAGGGGGGCGAGGGGGGGCACTTGACCCCCCTAACTCTAAATTTCCGTTCAAATTTCACTAGATACGCCAAAAAATGTTTCAGAAAATTAATAAAATATATAGAATCAATTTGGCGCCAGCAAATTTCACTAGATACGCCAAAAATGTTTCAGAAAAATTAACAAAATAGATAGAATCATTTCGGCGCCAGCAAATTTCACTAGATACGCCAAAAAATGTTTCAGAAAAATTAATAAAATAGATAGAATCACTTGGGCGTCTGGAAGTTGAAATAGATTTGCCAAAGTAGTTTTTCCAACTTAAAGAAAATATTTGCTTTTTGGTCGGCTGCATTGGCGGAGGCAAAGGGGGGCGAGGGGGGGGGGGCACTTGACCCCCCTAACTCTAAATTTCCGTTCAAATTTCACTAGATACGCCAAAAAATGTTTCAGAAAAATTAACAAAATAAAAAGAATCATTTTGGCCGCCAGCAAATTTCACTAGATACGCCAAAAAATGTTTCAGAAAAATTTACAAAATAGATAGAATCATTTCGGCGCCAGCAAATTTCACTAGATACGCCAAAAAATGTTTCAGAAAAATTAATAAAATAGATAGAATCAATTTAGCGCCAGCAAATTTCACTAGATACGCCAAAAAATGTTTCAGAAAATTAATAAAATATATAGAATCATTTTGGCGCCAGCAAATTTCACTAGATACGCCAAAAAATGTTTCAGAAAAATTAACAAAATAGATAGAATCATTTCGGCGCCAGCAAATTTCACTAGATACGCCAAAAAATGTTTCAGAAAAATTAACAAAATAAAAAGAATCATTTTGGCCGCCAGCAAATTTCACTAGATACGCCAAAAAATGTTTCAGAAAAATTAACAAAATAGATAGAATCATTTTGGCGCCAGCAAATTTCACTAGATACGCCAAAAAATGTTTCAGAAAAATTAATAAAATATATAGAATCACTTGGGCGTCTGGAAGTTGAAATAGATTTGCCAAAGTAGTTTTTCCAACTTAAAGAAAATATTTGCTTTTTGGTCGGCTGCATTGGCGGAGGCAAAGGGGGGCGAGGGGGGGCACTTGACCCCCCTAACTCTAAATTTCCGTTCAAATTTCACTAGATACGCCAAAAAATGTTTCAGAAAATTAATAAAATATATAGAATCAATTTGGCGCCAGCAAATTTCACTGGATACGCCAAAAAATGTTTCAGAAAATTAATAAAATATATAGAATCAATTTGGCGCCAGCAAATTTCACTAGATACGCCAAAAATGTTTCAGAAAAATTAACAAAATAGATAGAATCATTTCGGCGCCAGCAAATTTCACTAGATACGCCAAAAAATGTTTCAGAAAAATTAACAAAATAAAAAGAATCATTTTGGCCGCCAGCAAATTTCACTAGATACGCCAAAAAATGTTTCAGAAAAATTAACAAAATAAAAAGAATCATTTTGGCCGCCAGCAAATTTCACTAGGTACGCCAAAAAATGTTTCAGAAAAATTAACAAAATAAAAAGAATCATTTCGGCGCCAGCAAATTTCACTAGATACGCCAAAAAATGTTTCAGAAAAATTAATAAAATAGATAGAATCAATTTAGCGCCAGCAAATTTCACTAGATACGCCAAAAAATGTTTCAGAAAATTAATAAAATATATAGAATCATTTTGGCGCCAGCAAATTTCACTAGATACGCCAAAAAATGTTTCAGAAAAATTAACAAAATAGATAGAATCATTTCGGCGCCAGCAAATTTCACTAGATACGCCAAAAAATGTTTCAGAAAAATTAACAAAATAAAAAGAATCATTTTGGCCGCCAGCAAATTTCACTAGATACGCCAAAAAATGTTTCAGAAAAATTAACAAAATAGATAGAATCATTTTGGCGCCAGCAAATTTCACTAGATACGCCAAAAAATGTTTCAGAAAAATTAATAAAATATATAGAATCACTTGGGCGTCTGGAAGTTGAAATAGATTTGCCAAAGTAGTTTTTCCAACTTAAAGAAAATATTTGCTTTTTGGTCGGCTGCATTGGCGGAGGCAAAGGGGGGCGAGGGGGGGCACTTGACCCCCCTAACTCTAAATTTCCGTTCAAATTTCACTAGATACGCCAAAAAATGTTTCAGAAAATTAATAAAATATATAGAATCAATTTGGCGCCAGCAAATTTCACTGGATACGCCAAAAAATGTTTCAGAAAATTAATAAAATATATAGAATCAATTTGGCGCCAGCAAATTTCACTAGATACGCCAAAAATGTTTCAGAAAAATTAACAAAATAGATAGAATCATTTCGGCGCCAGCAAATTTCACTAGATACGCCAAAAAATGTTTCAAAAAAATTAATAAAATAGATAGAATCACTTGGGCGTCTGGAAGTTGAAATAGATTTGCCAAAGTAGTTTTTCCAACTTAAAGAAAATATTTGCCTTTTGGTCGGCTGCATTGGCGGAGGCAAAGGGGGGCGAGGGGGGGCACTTGACCCCCCTAACTCTAAATTTCCGTTCAAATTTCACTAGATACGCCAAAAAATGTTTCAGAAAATTAATAAAATATATAGAATCAATTTGGCGCCAGCAAATTTCACTAGATACGCCAAAAATGTTTCAGAAAAATTAACAAAATAGATAGAATCATTTCGGCGCCAGCAAATTTCACTAGATACGCCAAAAAATGTTTCAGAAAAATTAATAAAATAGATAGAATCACTTGGGCGTCTGGAAGTTGAAATAGATTTGCCAAAGTAGTTTTTCCAACTTAAAGAAAATATTTGCTTTTTGGTCGGCTGCATTGGCGGAGGCAAAGGGGGGCGAGGGGGGGGGGCACTTGACCTCCCTAACTCTAAATTTCCGTTCAAATTTCACTAGATACGCCAAAAAATGTTTCAGAAAAATTAACAAAATAAAAAGAATCATTTTGGCCGCCAGCAAATTTCACTAGATACGCCAAAAAATGTTTCAGAAAAATTTACAAAATAGATAGAATCATTTCGGCGCCAGCAAATTTCACTAGATACGCCAAAAAATGTTTCAGAAAAATTAATAAAATAGATAGAATCAATTTAGCGCCAGCAAATTTCACTAGATACGCCAAAAAATGTTTCAGAAAATTAATAAAATATATAGAATCATTTTGGCGCCAGCAAATTTCACTAGATACGCCAAAAAATGTTTCAGAAAAATTAACAAAATAGATAGAATCATTTCGGCGCCAGCAAATTTCACTAGATACGCCAAAAAATGTTTCAGAAAAATTAACAAAATAAAAAGAATCATTTTGGCCGCCAGCAAATTTCACTAGATACGCCAAAAAATGTTTCAGAAAAATTAACAAAATAGATAGAATCATTTTGGCGCCAGCAAATTTCACTAGATACGCCAAAAAATGTTTCAGAAAAATTAATAAAATATATAGAATCACTTGGGCGTCTGGAAGTTGAAATAGATTTGCCAAAGTAGTTTTTCCAACTTAAAGAAAATATTTGCTTTTTGGTCGGCTGCATTGGCGGAGGCAAAGGGGGGCGAGGGGGGGCACTTGACCCCCCTAACTCTAAATTTCCGTTCAAATTTCACTAGATACGCCAAAAAATGTTTCAGAAAATTAATAAAATATATAGAATCAATTTGGCGCCAGCAAATTTCACTGGATACGCCAAAAAATGTTTCAGAAAATTAATAAAATATATAGAATCAATTTGGCGCCAGCAAATTTCACTAGATACGCCAAAAATGTTTCAGAAAAATTAACAAAATAGATAGAATCATTTCGGCGCCAGCAAATTTCACTAGATACGCCAAAAAATGTTTCAGAAAAATTAACAAAATAAAAAGAATCATTTTGGCCGCCAGCAAATTTCACTAGATACGCCAAAAAATGTTTCAGAAAAATTAACAAAATAAAAAGAATCATTTTGGCCGCCAGCAAATTTCACTAGGTACGCCAAAAAATGTTTCAGAAAAATTAACAAAATAAAAAGAATCATTTCGGCGCCAGCAAATTTCACTAGATACGCCAAAAAATGTTTCAGAAAAATTAATAAAATAGATAGAATCAATTTAGCGCCAGCAAATTTCACTAGATACGCCAAAAAATGTTTCAGAAAATTAATAAAATATATAGAATCATTTTGGTGCCAGCAAATTTCACTAGATACGCCAAAAAATGTTTCAGAAAAATTAACAAAATAGATAGAATCATTTCGGCGCCAGCAAATTTCACTAGATACGCCAAAAAATGTTTCAGAAAAATTAACAAAATAAAAAGAATCATTTTGGCCGCCAGCAAATTTCACTAGATACGCCAAAAAATGTTTCAGAAAAATTAACAAAATAGATAGAATCATTTTGGCGCCAGCAAATTTCACTAGATACGCCAAAAAATGTTTCAGAAAAATTAATAAAATATATAGAATCACTTGGGCGTCTGGAAGTTGAAATAGATTTGCCAAAGTAGTTTTTCCAACTTAAAGAAAATATTTGCTTTTTGGTCGGCTGCATTGGCGGAGGCAAAGGGGGGCGAGGGGGGGCACTTGACCCCCCTAACTCTAAATTTCCGTTCAAATTTCACTAGATACGCCAAAAAATGTTTCAGAAAATTAATAAAATATATAGAATCAATTTGGCGCCAGCAAATTTCACTGGATACGCCAAAAAATGTTTCAGAAAATTAATAAAATATATAGAATCAATTTGGCGCCAGCAAATTTCACTAGATACGCCAAAAATGTTTCAGAAAAATTAACAAAATAGATAGAATCATTTCGGCGCCAGCAAATTTCACTAGATACGCCAAAAAATGTTTCAGAAAAATTAACAAAATAAAAAGAATCATTTTGGCCGCCAGCAAATTTCACTAGATACGCCAAAAAATGTTTCAGAAAAATTAACAAAATAAAAAGAATCATTTTGGCCGCCAGCAAATTTCACTAGGTACGCCAAAAAATGTTTCAGAAAAATTAACAAAATAAAAAGAATCATTTCGGCGCCAGCAAATTTCACTAGATACGCCAAAAAATGTTTCAGAAAAATTAATAAAATAGATAGAATCAATTTAGCGCCAGCAAATTTCACTAGATACGCCAAAAAATGTTTCAGAAAATTAATAAAATATATAGAATCATTTTGGCGCCAGCAAATTTCACTAGATACGCCAAAAAATGTTTCAGAAAAATTAACAAAATAGATAGAATCATTTCGGCGCCAGCAAATTTCACTAGATACGCCAAAAAATATTTCAGAAAAATTAACAAAATAAAAAGAATCATTTTGGCCGCCAGCAAATTTCACTAGATACGCCAAAAAATGTTTCAGAAAAATTAACAAAATAGATAGAATCATTTTGGCGCCAGCAAATTTCACTAGATACGCCAAAAAATGTTTCAGAAAAATTAATAAAATATATAGAATCACTTGGGCGTCTGGAAGTTGAAATAGATTTGCCAAAGTAGTTTTTCCAACTTAAAGAAAATATTTGCTTTTTGGTCGGCTGCATTGGCGGAGGCAAAGGGGGGCGAGGGGGGGCACTTGACCCCCCTAACTCTAAATTTCCGTTCAAATTTCACTAGATACGCCAAAAAATGTTTCAGAAAATTAATAAAATATATAGAATCAATTTGGCGCCAGCAAATTTCACTGGATACGCCAAAAAATGTTTCAGAAAATTAATAAAATATATAGAATCAATTTGGCGCCAGCAAATTTCACTAGATACGCCAAAAATGTTTCAGAAAAATTAACAAAATAGATAGAATCATTTCGGCGCCAGCAAATTTCACTAGATACGCCAAAAAATGTTTCAAAAAAATTAATAAAATAGATAGAATCACTTGGGCGTCTGGAAGTTGAAATAGATTTGCCAAAGTAGTTTTTCCAACTTAAAGAAAATATTTGCCTTTTGGTCGGCTGCATTGGCGGAGGCAAAGGGGGGCGAGGGGGGGCACTTGACCCCCCTAACTCTAAATTTCCGTTCAAATTTCACTAGATACGCCAAAAAATGTTTCAGAAAATTAATAAAATATATAGAATCAATTTGGCGCCAGCAAATTTCACTAGATACGCCAAAAATGTTTCAGAAAAATTAACAAAATAGATAGAATCATTTCGGCGCCAGCAAATTTCACTAGATACGCCAAAAAATGTTTCAGAAAAATTAATAAAATAGATAGAATCACTTGGGCGTCTGGAAGTTGAAATAGATTTGCCAAAGTAGTTTTTCCAACTTAAAGAAAATATTTGCTTTTTGGTCGGCTGCATTGGCGGAGGCAAAGGGGGGCGAGGGGGGGGGGCACTTGACCCCCCTAACTCTAAATTTCCGTTCAAATTTCACTAGATACGCCAAAAAATGTTTCAGAAAAATTAACAAAATAAAAAGAATCATTTTGGCCGCCAGCAAATTTCACTAGATACGCCAAAAAATGTTTCAGAAAAATTTACAAAATAGATAGAATCATTTCGGCGCCAGCAAATTTCACTAGATACGCCAAAAAATGTTTCAGAAAAATTAATAAAATAGATAGAATCAATTTAGCGCCAGCAAATTTCACTAGATACGCCAAAAAATGTTTCAGAAAATTAATAAAATATATAGAATCATTTTGGCGCCAGCAAATTTCACTAGATACGCCAAAAAATGTTTCAGAAAAATTAACAAAATAGATAGAATCATTTCGGCGCCAGCAAATTTCACTAGATACGCCAAAAAATGTTTCAGAAAAATTAACAAAATAAAAAGAATCATTTTGGCCGCCAGCAAATTTCACTAGATACGCCAAAAAATGTTTCAGAAAAATTAACAAAATAGATAGAATCATTTTGGCGCCAGCAAATTTCACTAGATACGCCAAAAAATGTTTCAGAAAAATTAATAAAATATATAGAATCACTTGGGCGTCTGGAAGTTGAAATAGATTTGCCAAAGTAGTTTTTCCAACTTAAAGAAAATATTTGCTTTTTGGTCGGCTGCATTGGCGGAGGCAAAGGGGGGCGAGGGGGGGCACTTGACCCCCCTAACTCTAAATTTCCGTTCAAATTTCACTAGATACGCCAAAAAATGTTTCAGAAAATTAATAAAATATATAGAATCAATTTGGCGCCAGCAAATTTCACTGGATACGCCAAAAAATGTTTCAGAAAATTAATAAAATATATAGAATCAATTTGGCGCCAGCAAATTTCACTAGATACGCCAAAAATGTTTCAGAAAAATTAACAAAATAGATAGAATCATTTCGGCGCCAGCAAATTTCACTAGATACGCCAAAAAATGTTTCAGAAAAATTAACAAAATAAAAAGAATCATTTTGGCCGCCAGCAAATTTCACTAGATACGCCAAAAAATGTTTCAGAAAAATTAACAAAATAAAAAGAATCATTTTGGCCGCCAGCAAATTTCACTAGGTACGCCAAAAAATGTTTCAGAAAAATTAACAAAATAAAAAGAATCATTTCGGCGCCAGCAAATTTCACTAGATACGCCAAAAAATGTTTCAGAAAAATTAATAAAATAGATAGAATCAATTTAGCGCCAGCAAATTTCACTAGATACGCCAAAAAATGTTTCAGAAAATTAATAAAATATATAGAATCATTTTGGTGCCAGCAAATTTCACTAGATACGCCAAAAAATGTTTCAGAAAAATTAACAAAATAGATAGAATCATTTCGGCGCCAGCAAATTTCACTAGATACGCCAAAAAATGTTTCAGAAAAATTAACAAAATAAAAAGAATCATTTTGGCCGCCAGCAAATTTCACTAGATACGCCAAAAAATGTTTCAGAAAAATTAACAAAATAGATAGAATCATTTTGGCGCCAGCAAATTTCACTAGATACGCCAAAAAATGTTTCAGAAAAATTAATAAAATATATAGAATCACTTGGGCGTCTGGAAGTTGAAATAGATTTGCCAAAGTAGTTTTTCCAACTTAAAGAAAATATTTGCTTTTTGGTCGGCTGCATTGGCGGAGGCAAAGGGGGGCGAGGGGGGGCACTTGACCCCCCTAACTCTAAATTTCCGTTCAAATTTCACTAGATACGCCAAAAAATGTTTCAGAAAATTAATAAAATATATAGAATCAATTTGGCGCCAGCAAATTTCACTGGATACGCCAAAAAATGTTTCAGAAAATTAATAAAATATATAGAATCAATTTGGCGCCAGCAAATTTCACTAGATACGCCAAAAATGTTTCAGAAAAATTAACAAAATAGATAGAATCATTTCGGCGCCAGCAAATTTCACTAGATACGCCAAAAAATGTTTCAGAAAAATTAACAAAATAAAAAGAATCATTTTGGCCGCCAGCAAATTTCACTAGATACGCCAAAAAATGTTTCAGAAAAATTAACAAAATAAAAAGAATCATTTTGGCCGCCAGCAAATTTCACTAGGTACGCCAAAAAATGTTTCAGAAAAATTAACAAAATAAAAAGAATCATTTCGGCGCCAGCAAATTTCACTAGATACGCCAAAAAATGTTTCAGAAAAATTAATAAAATAGATAGAATCAATTTAGCGCCAGCAAATTTCACTAGATACGCCAAAAAATGTTTCAGAAAATTAATAAAATATATAGAATCATTTTGGCGCCAGCAAATTTCACTAGATACGCCAAAAAATGTTTCAGAAAAATTAACAAAATAGATAGAATCATTTCGGCGCCAGCAAATTTCACTAGATACGCCAAAAAATATTTCAGAAAAATTAACAAAATAAAAAGAATCATTTTGGCCGCCAGCAAATTTCACTAGATACGCCAAAAAATGTTTCAGAAAAATTAACAAAATAGATAGAATCATTTTGGCGCCAGCAAATTTCACTAGATACGCCAAAAAATGTTTCAGAAAAATTAATAAAATATATAGAATCACTTGGGCGTCTGGAAGTTGAAATAGATTTGCCAAAGTAGTTTTTCCAACTTAAAGAAAATATTTGCTTTTTGGTCGGCTGCATTGGCGGAGGCAAAGGGGGGCGAGGGGGGGCACTTGACCCCCCTAACTCTAAATTTCCGTTCAAATTTCACTAGATACGCCAAAAAATGTTTCAGAAAATTAATAAAATATATAGAATCAATTTGGCGCCAGCAAATTTCACTGGATACGCCAAAAAATGTTTCAGAAAATTAATAAAATATATAGAATCAATTTGGCGCCAGCAAATTTCACTAGATACGCCAAAAATGTTTCAGAAAAATTAACAAAATAGATAGAATCATTTCGGCGCCAGCAAATTTCACTAGATACGCCAAAAAATGTTTCAAAAAAATTAATAAAATAGATAGAATCACTTGGGCGTCTGGAAGTTGAAATAGATTTGCCAAAGTAGTTTTTCCAACTTAAAGAAAATATTTGCCTTTTGGTCGGCTGCATTGGCGGAGGCAAAGGGGGGCGAGGGGGGGCACTTGACCCCCCTAACTCTAAATTTCCGTTCAAATTTCACTAGATACGCCAAAAAATGTTTCAGAAAATTAATAAAATATATAGAATCAATTTGGCGCCAGCAAATTTCACTAGATACGCCAAAAATGTTTCAGAAAAATTAACAAAATAGATAGAATCATTTCGGCGCCAGCAAATTTCACTAGATACGCCAAAAAATGTTTCAGAAAAATTAATAAAATAGATAGAATCACTTGGGCGTCTGGAAGTTGAAATAGATTTGCCAAAGTAGTTTTTCCAACTTAAAGAAAATATTTGCTTTTTGGTCGGCTGCATTGGCGGAGGCAAAGGGGGGCGAGGGGGGGGGGGCACTTGACCCCCCTAACTCTAAATTTCCGTTCAAATTTCACTAGATACGCCAAAAAATGTTTCAGAAAAATTAACAAAATAAAAAGAATCATTTTGGCCGCCAGCAAATTTCACTAGATACGCCAAAAAATGTTTCAGAAAAATTTACAAAATAGATAGAATCATTTCGGCGCCAGCAAATTTCACTAGATACGCCAAAAAATGTTTCAGAAAAATTAATAAAATAGATAGAATCAATTTAGCGCCAGCAAATTTCACTAGATACGCCAAAAAATGTTTCAGAAAATTAATAAAATATATAGAATCATTTTGGCGCCAGCAAATTTCACTAGATACGCCAAAAAATGTTTCAGAAAAATTAACAAAATAGATAGAATCATTTCGGCGCCAGCAAATTTCACTAGATACGCCAAAAAATGTTTCAGAAAAATTAACAAAATAAAAAGAATCATTTTGGCCGCCAGCAAATTTCACTAGATACGCCAAAAAATGTTTCAGAAAAATTAACAAAATAGATAGAATCATTTTGGCGCCAGCAAATTTCACTAGATACGCCAAAAAATGTTTCAGAAAAATTAATAAAATATATAGAATCACTTGGGCGTCTGGAAGTTGAAATAGATTTGCCAAAGTAGTTTTTCCAACTTAAAGAAAATATTTGCTTTTTGGTCGGCTGCATTGGCGGAGGCAAAGGGGGGCGAGGGGGGGCACTTGACCCCCCTAACTCTAAATTTCCGTTCAAATTTCACTAGATACGCCAAAAAATGTTTCAGAAAATTAATAAAATATATAGAATCAATTTGGCGCCAGCAAATTTCACTGGATACGCCAAAAAATGTTTCAGAAAATTAATAAAATATATAGAATCAATTTGGCGCCAGCAAATTTCACTAGATACGCCAAAAATGTTTCAGAAAAATTAACAAAATAGATAGAATCATTTCGGCGCCAGCAAATTTCACTAGATACGCCAAAAAATGTTTCAGAAAAATTAACAAAATAAAAAGAATCATTTTGGCCGCCAGCAAATTTCACTAGATACGCCAAAAAATGTTTCAGAAAAATTAACAAAATAAAAAGAATCATTTTGGCCGCCAGCAAATTTCACTAGGTACGCCAAAAAATGTTTCAGAAAAATTAACAAAATAAAAAGAATCATTTCGGCGCCAGCAAATTTCACTAGATACGCCAAAAAATGTTTCAGAAAAATTAATAAAATAGATAGAATCAATTTAGCGCCAGCAAATTTCACTAGATACGCCAAAAAATGTTTCAGAAAATTAATAAAATATATAGAATCATTTTGGCGCCAGCAAATTTCACTAGATACGCCAAAAAATGTTTCAGAAAAATTAACAAAATAGATAGAATCATTTCGGCGCCAGCAAATTTCACTAGATACGCCAAAAAATGTTTCAGAAAAATTAACAAAATAAAAAGAATCATTTTGGCCGCCAGCAAATTTCACTAGATACGCCAAAAAATGTTTCAGAAAAATTAACAAAATAGATAGAATCATTTTGGCGCCAGCAAATTTCACTAGATACGCCAAAAAATGTTTCAGAAAAATTAATAAAATATATAGAATCACTTGGGCGTCTGGAAGTTGAAATAGATTTGCCAAAGTAGTTTTTCCAACTTAAAGAAAATATTTGCTTTTTGGTCGGCTGCATTGGCGGAGGCAAAGGGGGGCGAGGGGGGGCACTTGACCCCCCTAACTCTAAATTTCCGTTCAAATTTCACTAGATACGCCAAAAAATGTTTCAGAAAATTAATAAAATATATAGAATCAATTTGGCGCCAGCAAATTTCACTGGATACGCCAAAAAATGTTTCAGAAAATTAATAAAATATATAGAATCAATTTGGCGCCAGCAAATTTCACTAGATACGCCAAAAATGTTTCAGAAAAATTAACAAAATAGATAGAATCATTTCGGCGCCAGCAAATTTCACTAGATACGCCAAAAAATGTTTCAAAAAAATTAATAAAATAGATAGAATCACTTGGGCGTCTGGAAGTTGAAATAGATTTGCCAAAGTAGTTTTTCCAACTTAAAGAAAATATTTGCCTTTTGGTCGGCTGCATTGGCGGAGGCAAAGGGGGGCGAGGGGGGGCACTTGACCCCCCTAACTCTAAATTTCCGTTCAAATTTCACTAGATACGCCAAAAAATGTTTCAGAAAATTAATAAAATATATAGAATCAATTTGGCGCCAGCAAATTTCACTAGATACGCCAAAAATGTTTCAGAAAAATTAACAAAATAGATAGAATCATTTCGGCGCCAGCAAATTTCACTAGATACGCCAAAAAATGTTTCAGAAAAATTAATAAAATAGATAGAATCACTTGGGCGTCTGGAAGTTGAAATAGATTTGCCAAAGTAGTTTTTCCAACTTAAAGAAAATATTTGCTTTTTGGTCGGCTGCATTGGCGGAGGCAAAGGGGGGCGAGGGGGGGGGGCACTTGACCTCCCTAACTCTAAATTTCCGTTCAAATTTCACTAGATACGCCAAAAAATGTTTCAGAAAAATTAACAAAATAAAAAGAATCATTTTGGCCGCCAGCAAATTTCACTAGATACGCCAAAAAATGTTTCAGAAAAATTTACAAAATAGATAGAATCATTTCGGCGCCAGCAAATTTCACTAGATACGCCAAAAAATGTTTCAGAAAAATTAATAAAATAGATAGAATCAATTTAGCGCCAGCAAATTTCACTAGATACGCCAAAAAATGTTTCAGAAAATTAATAAAATATATAGAATCATTTTGGCGCCAGCAAATTTCACTAGATACGCCAAAAAATGTTTCAGAAAAATTAACAAAATAGATAGAATCATTTCGGCGCCAGCAAATTTCACTAGATACGCCAAAAAATGTTTCAGAAAAATTAACAAAATAAAAAGAATCATTTTGGCCGCCAGCAAATTTCACTAGATACGCCAAAAAATGTTTCAGAAAAATTAACAAAATAGATAGAATCATTTTGGCGCCAGCAAATTTCACTAGATACGCCAAAAAATGTTTCAGAAAAATTAATAAAATATATAGAATCACTTGGGCGTCTGGAAGTTGAAATAGATTTGCCAAAGTAGTTTTTCCAACTTAAAGAAAATATTTGCTTTTTGGTCGGCTGCATTGGCGGAGGCAAAGGGGGGCGAGGGGGGGCACTTGACCCCCCTAACTCTAAATTTCCGTTCAAATTTCACTAGATACGCCAAAAAATGTTTCAGAAAATTAATAAAATATATAGAATCAATTTGGCGCCAGCAAATTTCACTGGATACGCCAAAAAATGTTTCAGAAAATTAATAAAATATATAGAATCAATTTGGCGCCAGCAAATTTCACTAGATACGCCAAAAATGTTTCAGAAAAATTAACAAAATAGATAGAATCATTTCGGCGCCAGCAAATTTCACTAGATACGCCAAAAAATGTTTCAGAAAAATTAACAAAATAAAAAGAATCATTTTGGCCGCCAGCAAATTTCACTAGATACGCCAAAAAATGTTTCAGAAAAATTAACAAAATAAAAAGAATCATTTTGGCCGCCAGCAAATTTCACTAGGTACGCCAAAAAATGTTTCAGAAAAATTAACAAAATAAAAAGAATCATTTCGGCGCCAGCAAATTTCACTAGATACGCCAAAAAATGTTTCAGAAAAATTAATAAAATAGATAGAATCAATTTAGCGCCAGCAAATTTCACTAGATACGCCAAAAAATGTTTCAGAAAATTAATAAAATATATAGAATCATTTTGGTGCCAGCAAATTTCACTAGATACGCCAAAAAATGTTTCAGAAAAATTAACAAAATAGATAGAATCATTTCGGCGCCAGCAAATTTCACTAGATACGCCAAAAAATGTTTCAGAAAAATTAACAAAATAAAAAGAATCATTTTGGCCGCCAGCAAATTTCACTAGATACGCCAAAAAATGTTTCAGAAAAATTAACAAAATAGATAGAATCATTTTGGCGCCAGCAAATTTCACTAGATACGCCAAAAAATGTTTCAGAAAAATTAATAAAATATATAGAATCACTTGGGCGTCTGGAAGTTGAAATAGATTTGCCAAAGTAGTTTTTCCAACTTAAAGAAAATATTTGCTTTTTGGTCGGCTGCATTGGCGGAGGCAAAGGGGGGCGAGGGGGGGCACTTGACCCCCCTAACTCTAAATTTCCGTTCAAATTTCACTAGATACGCCAAAAAATGTTTCAGAAAATTAATAAAATATATAGAATCAATTTGGCGCCAGCAAATTTCACTGGATACGCCAAAAAATGTTTCAGAAAATTAATAAAATATATAGAATCAATTTGGCGCCAGCAAATTTCACTAGATACGCCAAAAATGTTTCAGAAAAATTAACAAAATAGATAGAATCATTTCGGCGCCAGCAAATTTCACTAGATACGCCAAAAAATGTTTCAGAAAAATTAACAAAATAAAAAGAATCATTTTGGCCGCCAGCAAATTTCACTAGATACGCCAAAAAATGTTTCAGAAAAATTAACAAAATAAAAAGAATCATTTTGGCCGCCAGCAAATTTCACTAGGTACGCCAAAAAATGTTTCAGAAAAATTAACAAAATAAAAAGAATCATTTCGGCGCCAGCAAATTTCACTAGATACGCCAAAAAATGTTTCAGAAAAATTAATAAAATAGATAGAATCAATTTAGCGCCAGCAAATTTCACTAGATACGCCAAAAAATGTTTCAGAAAATTAATAAAATATATAGAATCATTTTGGCGCCAGCAAATTTCACTAGATACGCCAAAAAATGTTTCAGAAAAATTAACAAAATAGATAGAATCATTTCGGCGCCAGCAAATTTCACTAGATACGCCAAAAAATATTTCAGAAAAATTAACAAAATAAAAAGAATCATTTTGGCCGCCAGCAAATTTCACTAGATACGCCAAAAAATGTTTCAGAAAAATTAACAAAATAGATAGAATCATTTTGGCGCCAGCAAATTTCACTAGATACGCCAAAAAATGTTTCAGAAAAATTAATAAAATATATAGAATCACTTGGGCGTCTGGAAGTTGAAATAGATTTGCCAAAGTAGTTTTTCCAACTTAAAGAAAATATTTGCTTTTTGGTCGGCTGCATTGGCGGAGGCAAAGGGGGGCGAGGGGGGGCACTTGACCCCCCTAACTCTAAATTTCCGTTCAAATTTCACTAGATACGCCAAAAAATGTTTCAGAAAATTAATAAAATATATAGAATCAATTTGGCGCCAGCAAATTTCACTGGATACGCCAAAAAATGTTTCAGAAAATTAATAAAATATATAGAATCAATTTGGCGCCAGCAAATTTCACTAGATACGCCAAAAATGTTTCAGAAAAATTAACAAAATAGATAGAATCATTTCGGCGCCAGCAAATTTCACTAGATACGCCAAAAAATGTTTCAAAAAAATTAATAAAATAGATAGAATCACTTGGGCGTCTGGAAGTTGAAATAGATTTGCCAAAGTAGTTTTTCCAACTTAAAGAAAATATTTGCCTTTTGGTCGGCTGCATTGGCGGAGGCAAAGGGGGGCGAGGGGGGGCACTTGACCCCCCTAACTCTAAATTTCCGTTCAAATTTCACTAGATACGCCAAAAAATGTTTCAGAAAATTAATAAAATATATAGAATCAATTTGGCGCCAGCAAATTTCACTAGATACGCCAAAAATGTTTCAGAAAAATTAACAAAATAGATAGAATCATTTCGGCGCCAGCAAATTTCACTAGATACGCCAAAAAATGTTTCAGAAAAATTAATAAAATAGATAGAATCACTTGGGCGTCTGGAAGTTGAAATAGATTTGCCAAAGTAGTTTTTCCAACTTAAAGAAAATATTTGCTTTTTGGTCGGCTGCATTGGCGGAGGCAAAGGGGGGCGAGGGGGGGGGGCACTTGACCCCCCTAACTCTAAATTTCCGTTCAAATTTCACTAGATACGCCAAAAAATGTTTCAGAAAAATTAACAAAATAAAAAGAATCATTTTGGCCGCCAGCAAATTTCACTAGATACGCCAAAAAATGTTTCAGAAAAATTTACAAAATAGATAGAATCATTTCGGCGCCAGCAAATTTCACTAGATACGCCAAAAAATGTTTCAGAAAAATTAATAAAATAGATAGAATCAATTTAGCGCCAGCAAATTTCACTAGATACGCCAAAAAATGTTTCAGAAAATTAATAAAATATATAGAATCATTTTGGCGCCAGCAAATTTCACTAGATACGCCAAAAAATGTTTCAGAAAAATTAACAAAATAGATAGAATCATTTCGGCGCCAGCAAATTTCACTAGATACGCCAAAAAATGTTTCAGAAAAATTAACAAAATAAAAAGAATCATTTTGGCCGCCAGCAAATTTCACTAGATACGCCAAAAAATGTTTCAGAAAAATTAACAAAATAGATAGAATCATTTTGGCGCCAGCAAATTTCACTAGATACGCCAAAAAATGTTTCAGAAAAATTAATAAAATATATAGAATCACTTGGGCGTCTGGAAGTTGAAATAGATTTGCCAAAGTAGTTTTTCCAACTTAAAGAAAATATTTGCTTTTTGGTCGGCTGCATTGGCGGAGGCAAAGGGGGGCGAGGGGGGGCACTTGACCCCCCTAACTCTAAATTTCCGTTCAAATTTCACTAGATACGCCAAAAAATGTTTCAGAAAATTAATAAAATATATAGAATCAATTTGGCGCCAGCAAATTTCACTGGATACGCCAAAAAATGTTTCAGAAAATTAATAAAATATATAGAATCAATTTGGCGCCAGCAAATTTCACTAGATACGCCAAAAATGTTTCAGAAAAATTAACAAAATAGATAGAATCATTTCGGCGCCAGCAAATTTCACTAGATACGCCAAAAAATGTTTCAGAAAAATTAACAAAATAAAAAGAATCATTTTGGCCGCCAGCAAATTTCACTAGATACGCCAAAAAATGTTTCAGAAAAATTAACAAAATAAAAAGAATCATTTTGGCCGCCAGCAAATTTCACTAGGTACGCCAAAAAATGTTTCAGAAAAATTAACAAAATAAAAAGAATCATTTCGGCGCCAGCAAATTTCACTAGATACGCCAAAAAATGTTTCAGAAAAATTAATAAAATAGATAGAATCAATTTAGCGCCAGCAAATTTCACTAGATACGCCAAAAAATGTTTCAGAAAATTAATAAAATATATAGAATCATTTTGGTGCCAGCAAATTTCACTAGATACGCCAAAAAATGTTTCAGAAAAATTAACAAAATAGATAGAATCATTTCGGCGCCAGCAAATTTCACTAGATACGCCAAAAAATGTTTCAGAAAAATTAACAAAATAAAAAGAATCATTTTGGCCGCCAGCAAATTTCACTAGATACGCCAAAAAATGTTTCAGAAAAATTAACAAAATAGATAGAATCATTTTGGCGCCAGCAAATTTCACTAGATACGCCAAAAAATGTTTCAGAAAAATTAATAAAATATATAGAATCACTTGGGCGTCTGGAAGTTGAAATAGATTTGCCAAAGTAGTTTTTCCAACTTAAAGAAAATATTTGCTTTTTGGTCGGCTGCATTGGCGGAGGCAAAGGGGGGCGAGGGGGGGCACTTGACCCCCCTAACTCTAAATTTCCGTTCAAATTTCACTAGATACGCCAAAAAATGTTTCAGAAAATTAATAAAATATATAGAATCAATTTGGCGCCAGCAAATTTCACTGGATACGCCAAAAAATGTTTCAGAAAATTAATAAAATATATAGAATCAATTTGGCGCCAGCAAATTTCACTAGATACGCCAAAAATGTTTCAGAAAAATTAACAAAATAGATAGAATCATTTCGGCGCCAGCAAATTTCACTAGATACGCCAAAAAATGTTTCAGAAAAATTAACAAAATAAAAAGAATCATTTTGGCCGCCAGCAAATTTCACTAGATACGCCAAAAAATGTTTCAGAAAAATTAACAAAATAAAAAGAATCATTTTGGCCGCCAGCAAATTTCACTAGGTACGCCAAAAAATGTTTCAGAAAAATTAACAAAATAAAAAGAATCATTTCGGCGCCAGCAAATTTCACTAGATACGCCAAAAAATGTTTCAGAAAAATTAATAAAATAGATAGAATCAATTTAGCGCCAGCAAATTTCACTAGATACGCCAAAAAATGTTTCAGAAAATTAATAAAATATATAGAATCATTTTGGCGCCAGCAAATTTCACTAGATACGCCAAAAAATGTTTCAGAAAAATTAACAAAATAGATAGAATCATTTCGGCGCCAGCAAATTTCACTAGATACGCCAAAAAATATTTCAGAAAAATTAACAAAATAAAAAGAATCATTTTGGCCGCCAGCAAATTTCACTAGATACGCCAAAAAATGTTTCAGAAAAATTAACAAAATAGATAGAATCATTTTGGCGCCAGCAAATTTCACTAGATACGCCAAAAAATGTTTCAGAAAAATTAATAAAATATATAGAATCACTTGGGCGTCTGGAAGTTGAAATAGATTTGCCAAAGTAGTTTTTCCAACTTAAAGAAAATATTTGCTTTTTGGTCGGCTGCATTGGCGGAGGCAAAGGGGGGCGAGGGGGGGCACTTGACCCCCCTAACTCTAAATTTCCGTTCAAATTTCACTAGATACGCCAAAAAATGTTTCAGAAAATTAATAAAATATATAGAATCAATTTGGCGCCAGCAAATTTCACTGGATACGCCAAAAAATGTTTCAGAAAATTAATAAAATATATAGAATCAATTTGGCGCCAGCAAATTTCACTAGATACGCCAAAAATGTTTCAGAAAAATTAACAAAATAGATAGAATCATTTCGGCGCCAGCAAATTTCACTAGATACGCCAAAAAATGTTTCAAAAAAATTAATAAAATAGATAGAATCACTTGGGCGTCTGGAAGTTGAAATAGATTTGCCAAAGTAGTTTTTCCAACTTAAAGAAAATATTTGCCTTTTGGTCGGCTGCATTGGCGGAGGCAAAGGGGGGCGAGGGGGGGCACTTGACCCCCCTAACTCTAAATTTCCGTTCAAATTTCACTAGATACGCCAAAAAATGTTTCAGAAAATTAATAAAATATATAGAATCAATTTGGCGCCAGCAAATTTCACTAGATACGCCAAAAATGTTTCAGAAAAATTAACAAAATAGATAGAATCATTTCGGCGCCAGCAAATTTCACTAGATACGCCAAAAAATGTTTCAGAAAAATTAATAAAATAGATAGAATCACTTGGGCGTCTGGAAGTTGAAATAGATTTGCCAAAGTAGTTTTTCCAACTTAAAGAAAATATTTGCTTTTTGGTCGGCTGCATTGGCGGAGGCAAAGGGGGGCGAGGGGGGGGGGCACTTGACCCCCCTAACTCTAAATTTCCGTTCAAATTTCACTAGATACGCCAAAAAATGTTTCAGAAAAATTAACAAAATAAAAAGAATCATTTTGGCCGCCAGCAAATTTCACTAGATACGCCAAAAAATGTTTCAGAAAAATTTACAAAATAGATAGAATCATTTCGGCGCCAGCAAATTTCACTAGATACGCCAAAAAATGTTTCAGAAAAATTAATAAAATAGATAGAATCAATTTAGCGCCAGCAAATTTCACTAGATACGCCAAAAAATGTTTCAGAAAATTAATAAAATATATAGAATCATTTTGGCGCCAGCAAATTTCACTAGATACGCCAAAAAATGTTTCAGAAAAATTAACAAAATAGATAGAATCATTTCGGCGCCAGCAAATTTCACTAGATACGCCAAAAAATGTTTCAGAAAAATTAACAAAATAAAAAGAATCATTTTGGCCGCCAGCAAATTTCACTAGATACGCCAAAAAATGTTTCAGAAAAATTAACAAAATAGATAGAATCATTTTGGCGCCAGCAAATTTCACTAGATACGCCAAAAAATGTTTCAGAAAAATTAATAAAATATATAGAATCACTTGGGCGTCTGGAAGTTGAAATAGATTTGCCAAAGTAGTTTTTCCAACTTAAAGAAAATATTTGCTTTTTGGTCGGCTGCATTGGCGGAGGCAAAGGGGGGCGAGGGGGGGCACTTGACCCCCCTAACTCTAAATTTCCGTTCAAATTTCACTAGATACGCCAAAAAATGTTTCAGAAAATTAATAAAATATATAGAATCAATTTGGCGCCAGCAAATTTCACTGGATACGCCAAAAAATGTTTCAGAAAATTAATAAAATATATAGAATCAATTTGGCGCCAGCAAATTTCACTAGATACGCCAAAAATGTTTCAGAAAAATTAACAAAATAGATAGAATCATTTCGGCGCCAGCAAATTTCACTAGATACGCCAAAAAATGTTTCAGAAAAATTAACAAAATAAAAAGAATCATTTTGGCCGCCAGCAAATTTCACTAGATACGCCAAAAAATGTTTCAGAAAAATTAACAAAATAAAAAGAATCATTTTGGCCGCCAGCAAATTTCACTAGGTACGCCAAAAAATGTTTCAGAAAAATTAACAAAATAAAAAGAATCATTTCGGCGCCAGCAAATTTCACTAGATACGCCAAAAAATGTTTCAGAAAAATTAATAAAATAGATAGAATCAATTTAGCGCCAGCAAATTTCACTAGATACGCCAAAAAATGTTTCAGAAAATTAATAAAATATATAGAATCATTTTGGTGCCAGCAAATTTCACTAGATACGCCAAAAAATGTTTCAGAAAAATTAACAAAATAGATAGAATCATTTCGGCGCCAGCAAATTTCACTAGATACGCCAAAAAATGTTTCAGAAAAATTAACAAAATAAAAAGAATCATTTTGGCCGCCAGCAAATTTCACTAGATACGCCAAAAAATGTTTCAGAAAAATTAACAAAATAGATAGAATCATTTTGGCGCCAGCAAATTTCACTAGATACGCCAAAAAATGTTTCAGAAAAATTAATAAAATATATAGAATCACTTGGGCGTCTGGAAGTTGAAATAGATTTGCCAAAGTAGTTTTTCCAACTTAAAGAAAATATTTGCTTTTTGGTCGGCTGCATTGGCGGAGGCAAAGGGGGGCGAGGGGGGGCACTTGACCCCCCTAACTCTAAATTTCCGTTCAAATTTCACTAGATACGCCAAAAAATGTTTCAGAAAATTAATAAAATATATAGAATCAATTTGGCGCCAGCAAATTTCACTGGATACGCCAAAAAATGTTTCAGAAAATTAATAAAATATATAGAATCAATTTGGCGCCAGCAAATTTCACTAGATACGCCAAAAATGTTTCAGAAAAATTAACAAAATAGATAGAATCATTTCGGCGCCAGCAAATTTCACTAGATACGCCAAAAAATGTTTCAGAAAAATTAACAAAATAAAAAGAATCATTTTGGCCGCCAGCAAATTTCACTAGATACGCCAAAAAATGTTTCAGAAAAATTAACAAAATAAAAAGAATCATTTTGGCCGCCAGCAAATTTCACTAGGTACGCCAAAAAATGTTTCAGAAAAATTAATAAAATATATAGAATCACTTGGGCGTCTGGAAGTTGAAATAGATTTGCCAAAGTAGTTTTTCCAACTTAAAGAAAATATTTGCTTTTTGGTCGGCTGCATTGGCGGAGGCAAAGGGGGGCGAGGGGGGGCACTTGACCCCCCTAACTCTAAATTTCCGTTCAAATTTCACTAGATACGCCAAAAAATGTTTCAGAAAATTAATAAAATATATAGAATCAATTTGGCGCCAGCAAATTTCACTGGATACGCCAAAAAATGTTTCAGAAAATTAATAAAATATATAGAATCAATTTGGCGCCAGCAAATTTCACTAGATACGCCAAAAATGTTTCAGAAAAATTAACAAAATAGATAGAATCATTTCGGCGCCAGCAAATTTCACTAGATACGCCAAAAAATGTTTCAGAAAAATTAACAAAATAAAAAGAATCATTTTGGCCGCCAGCAAATTTCACTAGATACGCCAAAAAATGTTTCAGAAAAATTAACAAAATAAAAAGAATCATTTTGGCCGCCAGCAAATTTCACTAGGTACGCCAAAAAATGTTTCAGAAAAATTAACAAAATAAAAAGAATCATTTCGGCGCCAGCAAATTTCACTAGATACGCCAAAAAATGTTTCAGAAAAATTAATAAAATAGATAGAATCAATTTAGCGCCAGCAAATTTCACTAGATACGCCAAAAAATGTTTCAGAAAATTAATAAAATATATAGAATCATTTTGGTGCCAGCAAATTTCACTAGATACGCCAAAAAATGTTTCAGAAAAATTAACAAAATAGATAGAATCATTTCGGCGCCAGCAAATTTCACTAGATACGCCAAAAAATGTTTCAGAAAAATTAACAAAATAAAAAGAATCATTTTGGCCGCCAGCAAATTTCACTAGATACGCCAAAAAATGTTTCAGAAAAATTAACAAAATAGATAGAATCATTTTGGCGCCAGCAAATTTCACTAGATACGCCAAAAAATGTTTCAGAAAAATTAATAAAATATATAGAATCACTTGGGCGTCTGGAAGTTGAAATAGATTTGCCAAAGTAGTTTTTCCAACTTAAAGAAAATATTTGCTTTTTGGTCGGCTGCATTGGCGGAGGCAAAGGGGGGCGAGGGGGGGCACTTGACCCCCCTAACTCTAAATTTCCGTTCAAATTTCACTAGATACGCCAAAAAATGTTTCAGAAAATTAATAAAATATATAGAATCAATTTGGCGCCAGCAAATTTCACTGGATACGCCAAAAAATGTTTCAGAAAATTAATAAAATATATAGAATCAATTTGGCG
Source organism: Aedes albopictus (assembly GCF_035046485.1). Taxonomy (NCBI): domain Eukaryota; kingdom Metazoa; phylum Arthropoda; class Insecta; order Diptera; family Culicidae; genus Aedes; species Aedes albopictus. The sequence continues at coordinate 300,301,710 of NC_085138.1, forward strand.
CCAGCAAATTTCACTAGATACGCCAAAAATGTTTCAGAAAAATTAACAAAATAGATAGAATCATTTCGGCGCCAGCAAATTTCACTAGATACGCCAAAAAATGTTTCAGAAAAATTAACAAAATAAAAAGAATCATTTTGGCCGCCAGCAAATTTCACTAGATACGCCAAAAAATGTTTCAGAAAAATTAACAAAATAAAAAGAATCATTTTGGCCGCCAGCAAATTTCACTAGGTACGCCAAAAAATGTTTCAGAAAAATTCACTTCACTTCACTGAACTGAACTGAAGATATTTATATATAGGGACTCAGACGTTCTTTGAACTTATTCTGGTAAGGCATGTTTCTCTAGCGATAGCATGATCGCTTTTGCATAGGGTAATAGCAGTTTCACTCTTTCGCGTTGGCATTTGATTGAGAACACTATAACAGACGTTTTAAGGTTGGAGTATGATTTCTTTTGAGTTGAACTTTGCCTACTATTTGGCGTTTTCTTATCAGGTTTTTGCTGCACTCTAGGCCATGCTGCATTTCAGATGAAGCATTCACCAGCATTGTGCAAAAAATAAAAACGATTTTTTGCTCAAAATCATAAAACCGATCATGCTACTGTATTTCTTTCACTATTCAATGCACTGTTAATACCATTTCACTTGAATAATAAGAGAAGAAAAATTCCAATTGTGAATTAGGAAATTTCTTTCAATTGGTTAACAATTACTTCGCCGATAGTTCAACATTAAAAACAAATCGATGTCCAAAATCATGTAACTTGCATCTAACATTTGGCTACCGTAAAACAGGATATCTTTGATAATGCGGAAAACGTTGATTGTGCGGGAGATATTGTATTTCGAATCTTATAACATAGATTATGTCAATCAGTTAAGCAAAAAGCATACGTAGCTCAAAATAATACATATGAAGTGCCATCTCAGAGGTTTTTTGATGCAAATCAAGTTTATATGAAAGTTTTTAGACAAAAAAAATGTAGATATTTTTGTCATTTATCAACGCCTTTAAACAATCTGCTCTAAAACTGCTTTTTGAGTATTTTTTCAAAGAATGCCCACTTATTCTCGGTAGATCAAGCATAGTAAAATCCAAATACGTCCCTGAATCTCTAAGCGAAGCGTGTTTTACGAATTGAAAGCAATTTTGTGAATTGGAACAGAAACCCCCATACACCGATAAATGCCTAAAAGTATGCAATGCCCTTGGATTTTCATCTAGTTTAAACTGTTGTGTTCAAAATGTGTTACAAAATCCAAATCAGAACTTACTATGCGTAGCATGATCAAATGTTTATGACCTGTAAACATTATGTTGTTTCTCAGATAATGGTTCTTGATAGCTAAATTCACCGAGTTTTAATCAGTACTTCGCAAACGTACATAAGTATACAGCGAAAAATGAAATTATCTGGACAGGCAACATTTTCTCATTTAAAAAAAAAGGTCAACTATTTGTAACTTTTCATTAAGTGCATCAAAAAATCACAAATTTGTACTGTAAGTTGATCATCTAGTCCACGGGTTCCCAACCGGTGGTCCGCGGCCCCCTGGGGGGCCGTGAAGCCAGTCTAGGGGGCCGCGATGTTACCAAAAAACTGTTAAATTTTTATTCTATTTTGTGTAAATTATACCAATTTTTAATTTTGTATACCGCCATCCCCAAAAGCCACAACTTGAACAACAAATGTTCAGTATAAAACGCCTTCAGATGAAAAAATTTTCGGCTGCGCCGCTATTTTTCAGCTTCAACTCAAATTGAATATTCATAACATAATTTTTTACGAAATGTGAGTGTCGACTAAAAAAAAGTATCATTGATCGTCGAAAATCCCTCAATCCCAAAATTTCTGGCTAAGTCACTGTACGAAAAAAAACTCGGTTTCGTTCATTTAAATCATATTGTTTTACTTCAAAAAAATTTGATTGGGCCGCAGATGTTTTGACAATTCTTAAAGGGTCGCCACCTCAAAAAGGTTGGGAAGATTTTGAAGTAAATTCTTAATTTTTAATCGTGTCTTCAACTTAAATCAATAGAAAGGATCTGATTGATCCCATTATCGATATTTAGAAGAATGTGTTCTTTTTAGTTCTTCGGAACAAGACATAAAGCATAGCGCCTGTCCAAATTACATACATATCCATTGTCAAAATTATATTTTTTACCCTATTCCTCCAAGAATTCCTCCTGGAATTTTTAAGAAATTCTTTCAAAGTTTGCTTCAGAAATTAGTACATGTATTACTTCAGAAATTTCTGAAGGAATTCTTTCAGGGATTCTATTAAAGTATCCTCCAGCAATTTTTCTCCAGGATTATTTCGATTAATTCTTGTTGGAATTCCTCAAGGGGTTTCTCAAGGAATTCCTTCAGTTATTCCTCCAGAGATTTCTCAAAAATGCCGTTCCGGCAGACATTTCTTTACAATTTCTTGTTGGATTACACCTAGAAATTCCATCAGAACTATCTCTAGAGATTTCTACAGGAGACCGTTCACAGATTCTTTCAGCGATTCCTATTTGAATTTTTCTATGGAGATTTTATTTACTCCAGGTATTCGGGTGGGTCGGGATGGTTGGGGGGTGGATTGATACCATCAAGAATTGCTCCAGAGATTCCCTCAGGCATTTCTTCCAAAATTCCTCCACGAGTTATTTTTCTAGCAGTTCCTCGAGGGATTTCTCCAAAGTTTCTTTAGGTATTCATACAAAGACTCCCAAGTAACAATTTCATTGCTGATTGGTTTTGTTTGATTTTAATTAGGGTTTTATTACAGCAATAATTAAAACTCGCAGTTTTATGACTGCTTTTATGAAAACCATTGATAAAATATTTTATAGTATACTTGAAGATATCCATAAAGACACATTTTAAGAGTAAACAAAACTTTCCGATTTGTAAACCTTCTGGCAATCATTATTACCACAATAAAACTGTTAAAACTCTCAACAGATGGCGATTCGTTCGATTAGTAACGACATCTGTTGGTGGAAAAGCAGAACTACGACATTTTTAGGTTTATTGCGGTCATCATAAAAGTAAACTTGCTTTCGTTTTATTTTCGCTGATTATGGTCGACGCCATATTGAAGAATTAGTTTACGTAAATGAAAAATAGTTAATTGTGCTTAAATTAGCAATGAATTGATAGTTTGCCACCATTTTCATAACATGCTCACAAAAATAAACTCTCTCTGCTGAGTTTTCTTGTGATTCGAGATAATTTTACTGAATTCACAAATTGATTTATTTCATTCCAAGATGATAATATTCACTATTTTCGAAGCGCATTAATTTAATGATTCTGCAACCCCAATATTCACGGTAAATTCGAATGCGCATAAGCCTACCAGCACAATAACTACTAAAATACTACTTTGAAATAATCGCTTTCTACTTACGAATGATGTATCCTCCTGAACTTTACGTGCCATCGAAGAAGCTTTACTGCATCTTGAGCTGTCATAGTTTTTGTTGAAAAAAAAAAAACAACAACAATCGAGAATGGAAAATATTTCAACTAGGTTTTAAAACGGGTTTATTGCTACTCTTAATGCGGTTTGCAAAACCTCTTCGAGAGTGGTCCACTTAGCCGGAAGATACTCTTAAAGAGGTTATCAAGAGGTTTTGATGTATGATTCAGTTTTATTGCAAGTTTTATAAAATTGGCCATGAAGATCTCTTGTAGAGCCGAACAAAACTTAAAATGTTACTTGGGCTGCTTCATAAATTCATTTTAGAATTTATTCAGACCTTTCTTCAGGAAATCTTCAGGAGTTTTTACAGGGCTTTATTCCTTGGCATTTGTTCAAGGAATATTTCTAGGAGTAGCTGCAGAGGGTTCTTCAGTTCTTCCATGTATTTTTTAGAGTTTCCTTCAAAATATTCTTTACCTTCAGAAATTTTCATAGCGATTCCTTGAAGAATTCCACTAGAGCTTTTGTGTTCAAAAATTTCAGCAGGATTTTCACACATATCTAGAGAAATTGTACAAGAAATTCTTCAAAGCATTTCTCCTGAGGTATTTCCACAAGTTCTTTCAGGATTTACTTCAAAAATTTCTCCAGGGATTTCTTCAGAAATCCATGAAAAATGTCCTTTTTGGAGGAAACTCCTCCAGAAATTCCTTAAGAAATATCTTCAGAAATTTCTTCATAAACTCCACCAAGAGTGTTTCCATGGAATTATTTCCAGAATCCCTCCAGAAGTTTATCATGACTTTTTTTTAGGAATTCCTTTAAAGATATCTCAGGGAATTCCTTCAGCTCCCCCAATGATTATTTCAGGAATTTTTGTCCATTCATATTTTTTTCTAAAACTTCTTCTAGGAATCTCCACAGGTATCTTCTGGAGTTCTTTCATGGATTCAGAAAATCCTTAAGCGGGATTCCTTACGAAATTCTAGAACTCCTCCAGTATTTTTTTGTGAAATTTCTGGATGAACTGCTGAAAAAACATCTCTGGAGGAATCTTTGTATGAGTCACAGGAGATATTTCTGATGGAATCGCAGGAACAATTTTAGAAAGAATCATTGTAGGGGTTTCTACAAGAATCCCTGAAGGAATTTCTCAAGGATATGCTAAAGGAACTCTTGGGGGAATTTCCGCAGGATTTTTAAAGGTATTTCTAGGAGGTATTTCTAGGAGAATTTTACGAAAAAAATCCAAGGAACAACTTTTACTGATATTCCTAAAGAAATCCTTAAAAAAAACTGAAAGAGTCTCTGGAGATATTTCCGAAAAAAAATTCTGAAGAAATTTCAAAAGGAATCCATGGAGGAATTACTAAGAGAATGCATGAAGTAATTTTTGAAAAAATGTCCAGTCTAATTCCAGTAAAAATCCCTGAAGGTATATTTGAAGGAATTCCAGGAAAAGTCCTGAATGAATCTCAGGAGGAATATCTGAGGGAAATTTCTGAAGGAATAACAAGCAAAACTTCCTGGAAAACGCTTGGTGGAACTCCAAGAAGAATTTAATGAGAAACTCTAGAAGAGTTCGTGAAGAATTCCTTCAATAGAGTACCAGGAAGATTTTTTTAATACTCCTGGAAAATGCCGAAAAATCTCATGAAAAATTTCCAATTGAATTTCTGTTGAAATGGCAAGTAAATATTTCTGGGAATTTTCTGAATCCGTGGAAAATTTTCTAAAGGTATCCTTGGAGGAAACGCTGGAAGAATTTCAGAAGAAATATACAGAGGAATACTGGAACGCAAGAATCTCTGTTTGAATTTCTGCAGGAATCCCTGGATCAATTCCCGCTAGAATCACTGGAGTTAATAATGCAAGAATCTCTGCGGGAATTCTTGTTCGTTTTTCTGGATGAACCCCTGAAGTAATTTCTGGAGACTTTACTGCGGATGTTTCCAATGGAATCCTTGGGGAAATTCCCGAGGAAATCTGTGGAGGAGTTCGTGAAGAAATCCTGTATGAGTTCCTGTAGGAATCACCGAAATATTTTCTGAAACAATCTTTAAAAGAACTTCAGTATGCGAAGATGAACCAGCATAGGGCTGGAATTCACAATAATAAAAAAAAATAAAACTTCTGGATTCGCTGGACAAACTTCTGATTCCTTCAGAGGGATTTTCTAAAGGATTTTCTAAAGTCTTCTATCTGAAGTAATCCCAGGCGAAGTTTCAGAAGGAATCCATGGGAAATTTCCTAAACAAATTCTTGGATAAATTTCTGAAGAAATTTTTAAGGGCATATCTGAAGTGCATATCTGGAGAAATTTCTTCATGATTCCATTCAGCTAGAACAATTTTTGAAAGGGTCCTTTGATTTTTTATGAATGAATCCTGGAGTAATTTCTGAAGATATCCATAGTGCAATTTTGTAAGGAATCCATAGAAGGTGTTCTAAAAAAATCTCTGGAGAGATTTCTGAAAGAATCCCTGGAAAAAATTCTAAAGGAAACTTTGGTGGAAATGTATTATGAATCTCGAGAAAAAAAATAAAGGGAACTCAGAAGGATGTTCTGAAGAAATTCTTCGTGAAATTTCTGGAGGAATTCTGAACTTTGGAATTTCTGAAAGAAATTACTTGAACTATGTTTGAAGTAATCCGTGGATGATTGTCCGAAAGAATCTCAGGAGAGATTTTTGAAAGAATCCATGGAGCATTTTTTTTTTGGAGGAATTTCTGTAGCAGTTCATGGATGATTTTTTAAAAGAATCCCCGGAGAACCGTCTGAAGGAATCCGTGCAAGATTTTTTAAAAGAAATCATTAGAGGATTTTCTAGAGCAATCCATGGAAAAATTTCGAATGGAATCCACGGTAGGATTTATGGCAGAGTTCTTTGTTTTTTTTTTAGTTCTTAATTTTTGGATGAATCTTTTGGGAATTTCAGAGAAATTTCTGAATGAATTTATGCATTTACTAAAGGAATTCCTGAAATAATTCTTAAAGAAATTTTCGAAGAAATCTTAAAAGGAATCCCTGGCATAATTTCCTATGATTTCATGGAATACTTTCTAAAGGAATCACTGGAGGAATTTCTGAAGAAAACCATGTAAAATTTTCAGAAGGAATCAAAGAATGAATTTTTGAAGAAATTCGTGAATGGTTTTCTAAATGTATCCTTCGAGAAATTTCTGGAGAAAGCTCTCGAAAAATTTCTGAAGGAATTCTGATGAAGTTTATGGAGGATTTTTTTCTAAAATAAACCGTTAAGAAATTTTTGCAGTTTCTAATTGAATTTCCAAAGAAATTTCCGAATGATTGCTTAATAGATTTCATGGAACCATTATTGAAGGAATCCCTGAAAGCATTTTCAAAGGAATTCGTGAGAGAATTTCTGAAGAAACAACTAGAAGAATTTCTGAAGACATCGGAGGACGAATTTTTTAAATAAACCCAGGGAGTTGTCCCAATATCACAGAGATTTTTGTTTTGCAAATATGAGGGCGCAAAATTTATCAATTATCAAATAGGCGATTTTCTTATATTCAGGAGAAGCAATTTCCAATATCATAACGTATGGAGGCACAAAAGTTGTAATATTTATTCACATCAATAATTACTCAAAGTGTGTGAGGGCGCAGAATAGTTCGAAAAATCATTCTATTAAATTCAAGAAGGCGGAATAAATTGTTTCTTCATACTGGAAAAAAGATTTTTCTTACAATATGGGCAAAATAAAGCAAAATATTTTGAAAAATGACCGTGTAACTTTTCCTAAATTTATGAGTGCGCTCAAAATTTCGAGACAATTCACAGCTCTTCCAAAACCACAAAGGATTTTTTTCTTTCCCCAATGGGGGCGCAAAAAAAAAATATCAAAAAGAAAATTCTTCTCATGTGGACACAGAATTATCAATCAAATAGGCGATTTTCTGGCAGCAACAAGAAGGGAAGAAACATTCTTTAAAAAAAAGTATAGGCGGCTTTCTAACATTAAATAGGAAGTAGGTAAGGTATAGTGATAATATTGATAATGATAAATAGAGAAGTTGCTCCACAGAGGCTTTTTATGTTTATAAGAGAACAAACTAAATAAATCTTGAGTTTTTTTTTTTTTTTCCTCCCCTGTTGGGGAAATTAAGCCACTGCGTCCAATAGGCTGAACTTTTGTGGCATGTCCCGTTTTGATATTCGCATCTAGCCAGCTAATTACCATGTGTCAAGTAATCAGCTACTGCCACGACGCGTCGTCTCCCAGTCAGGTGCAATGGAATTGATAAACTCCAAGACCTTCCCAGGTTTTGCAGACCAGATCTCACTGGGTTGCAAGCAACCACTATTTAGAAATCTTTGCCTGCGCGTGTATAAAGCACCACAACTGCAAAGCAGATGTTCCGAGGTTTCACGTTCCGTATTACAGAAACGACAGATATCACTCTGAATATGGCCAATATTTTTCAATATGGCCAATCTTTCAATCTTGAGTTAAATTATGTTTGGACGACAGGATTGATTAACTTTTTACAAGAAGCATATTTTCATTCTTGGCTATTTTTTTATTTTTCTTAAGAGCTGGTTACTCAGTGATTAGCTTGGTGTAAACTCTATGACACCACTGGTAATGCAAACCATGTTTGTTACTTATATACTAAATTGTGTACTTCAGGGGTATCAGGATTATTTTAGAATTGGAATCTCCGCCCAAAAATAGTCGAAATCCAAAATTTTATTATTTTCGGAGTCTGGGAGTATTTTTAAAATGCATTTAACGTTTGCATGGAGAAAATTTTTTGTTCGGGCTGAACTATCATTTTATTGATTGAACTGTCATTCTATCCACAGAAATTAAAATTGTTTTGTTAATTTAACCATCAAAACAAAGGTATTGGAACTCAATAAAATTACGTTATACTCAGAAAAATGAGCTCTTTCGATATGGCAATATAGAAAATAGCAATATGTTATTCACTGAACAACCCAATGGATCATTGAAGCCAACTTTTCCGCTACCCACCGCATCAAAACAAAAGAGCCACCGTATATGGACTGTAACACAGTGACAGCAGTCGAGTTACGTCAAACACGCAAGACTACGGTGGCGCTATCTGTTCATTTCATAGAGGCCGTTTTAGTTATTTTAGTGATCCATTGCCAGTTGCATATTGAAATATGAAATCTCCTGAATGCACTGATATGAAACATTGTTGAATATAATAAAAAAATATTTTAGCGACGCGATCGAAAATAACATTAATTTGGAAAGTTTCGAAACTTGGTTTAATATCAACAAATGCCAGTCTATTAAAACGCAAAAATATGATATTGCAAAAAGTTTACTGTTTGCGCAAAATAGTCTATGAAACTTTTGATCAACATTATAGCACACAGAGATTAATTTTTGGATATGTAAAAAAAACAAGTCGGAATCTTAAACGTCTTAAGTAAGCGCCGCCATGATGCGATAGTATTTAAAAAGCACAATTTGTACCAACTAATGACTATGACCAACATTGTGCCACCGTCAAATTATGAACCGAATTCCTTTGCACACTAATGTGTAAAGTGTCGAAAATAAATTACCTAACTAACTAACTTTCCCATGATTTAAGCTCTTTTAATATGTCCCTTGCCGCCAAATTACTATAACACTGGATACGCCAAATAATCGCTGCCCCCCCATTATCAGGATCCTGGCTCCGCTACTGGTTGCTACCACTAATACTAAGGACAATAATTGAATTTGATTAAACTCAACACCAATGTTCAATGAAAACTTGACGAAATACTAATGGAAGTTTTTAATGCCGGCCGAAAAGGTCTGTCTTGAGTTGAGACACATTGGCAATCACAAAAGGATGATGGACGGTTTGTTTCAAAACATATGAGGGGCCCAGAATCAAAGGGGTGTAAGTGACCATTTTGTCGATTTTGAGCTGAGCATATAAAAAAAAAATCTTCAGATATCAAGCTTTCAGGAACTTTTTAAGATTATTTTTACAAAGATTGGTAAAATTACAATAAATCGTAGAAAATTTCTTTGATTTTGTATGGGTTGAAAAATTTTAACGTCATTTACTCGAAAGTGGGGTTTTGTCACTTACACTCCTTTGCTTCTAACCTCTTCATATAATGTATTTGATCAGTGTTATGTTAGCTCCCAATAAATACATTTAATTTGAATAGCAAATGAATAACTATTACAAAATCACATAACCTGTATTGATATCTTGTTTTATCATCCTTTAACTATCACTAGTTTACAAAATAAAACGAAAGTCGTGAACTTTTTTGAAGCACAATTTAGCGCTGATTTCGAAACCGTGCTTCAACAAATTTTGAGTAGAGCAGATTTTGAGTTTAAGCTCAATATCGAGTTTTACAACTTTTAAAAACATGAAATTTACTAAAATTCAAATATCTTGCGTTTTGTTAAACCAATTTCAAATCTTTTTCCATAAATTGAAAACTGAATACAATACCATTCGATCATCTGAATGCTGGTTTTGCGTCAGATTGATAAAATTCAAGATATTGGTGAGTTTTAGGGACGATCTCATTAAATTTCAGCTAAATTTCCAAAAATATATGAAGAAATGTATTTTTTCAGTAAGAAAAAAACAATCTAAAAAATCTTTCTCATTTTTTTGACATATCATATGTAGGTGAGTTACAGTAAAAAAATCAGCTCAATCGGAGCATCGATTGCGGCGAATGAGATGTGTGAAGTGAGCGACTTTGCTTAAAAATAGAAAAATAGAAAAATCGATTTCAAATCATCAACCTTGGAAAGTCGAAAAAAATTGCGCTCTACAGTATTTTTTTTCCTCTACTGTATTTTTTATAAGGGCTGGGACACTCCACTTATTCTCAAAGTGAAATTTAAGCAGCTCATACATTTTTGATCGATAACGGCGCCGGCCACGTCCTTATAGTCAGTTCGGAAGGGAAAGGAATGTTAGAGTGTGCTGGTTGTTGCTATTAAAAACCGAGAGCACATCTGCATCCGCACAACCAGCACGGACTGGGGTATTTGTAAGACGGAAAGGATGGGAGATCTGGGAGTCGCCGTTGGGTCAGTGATGCGATCCATGGATTAGGGATGCTCGTAAGGTGATATATTGTGTGGTGATTACTATGAAGGACAAGCGGCACACTTGAGGATAGTTTTTATCAAAAAATTTTCATCAGACTGCACACTGATGATTATAGTCATGATTATGGAAGTCTGATCATAGAAGGCTAGACTGTGCAGTTGTCACAATTTTTCAAACCTGCGTCCAGAAAGCATCAATAAGTTGATCAAAATTGAAAACAGTGCTGTAATGGTTCATTACGCAACGCAAATCAGTGCTGTAATGAATCATTACAGCACCGATAATTTGGTGTTGGAAAGTAGGCCTTTTCCTGTCAAATTTGCGTGAGGTACAACAGCCTATTACGATGAGAAGTTGCAAAAAATTTATTTCGTCACATCTAAATTCAATCACCTACAGCTCATTTTAGAAGCTGAACCTGAGAATATGGTATATGAAAAACTTGTGCGCCTTTATTAGTTCTGCAAGAAAGTCACGGAAAAAACGATATTTTATGAGTATTTAAGGTAAATGTCACGGACTTTCTTTGAAAAATGCCAAATGATATTCACAGTGAATATCATTTGCATTTTTCGAAGTAAGTCCGTGACATTTACCCTCAATATTCGAGAAATATCGTTTATCCGTGACTTTCTTGCAGAACTGATCTAGCTACACAGATTTTTCATATACTATATTCTCAGGTTCAGCTTCTAAAATGAGCTGTAGGTGATTGAATTTAGATATGACGAAATGAATTTTTCAGCACTGTGTATAAAGCACTTTTATTGGCTTGCATTGCCCAATATAAGCCATTAAAGTTGGAGTAAAGTGAGAAGTGCGTAATTGCTGAATTACGATTATACTGGTATTATCTTTTTTCAACAATAATGGGGTTACTTTTCCCGGGTAGAGGAAAAGAGCTCGATAATAGCATATTTTGATATTGAGATCAAAATGTGATATTGGTTTGATTGATATAAGAGATAAAAGATCTGAAAATAATATCTAAAATTTACTCCTGGAACATCATCATCAGATCATAATTAGATCTTGTAAGATCTAACCAATAGCAGCAAGCTATTCGCTTGATCTTGGAATATCAAATTTTGATATTGTTCAGATGTTCCAGGAACATTTTTCAGATATTTTTTTCAGATCTTTTATCTCTTATATCAATCAAACCAATATCACGTTTTGATCGTCAGTATTTCACCTCTACCCGGGTTCCCAGTTAAATCCAACTTCAATGGTTTATGTAGGGCAATGCATGCCATCATAAGTGCATTATAGTACATCCAATGCATACTGCTTCAAGAGCATGCCCGACCAGAAGCTCCTAACAAGATTATAACAAAATTATTACAACCGTTGTTAGAAATAACACAATTTGATATAATTTTGTTGTAAGGATTCGTATATGTGAATATCCATAACAAAATTGTAACAAGGTTTGTTATTATTTTCAAAACAAAACTATACCAAAACTTGTATTATTTATTCAAACAGATATATAACAACATTTGTTACATTATGCTTATTAAAATAATTGCCTTTAACAAAATTTCGTAACACATTTTTTATAACAAAATAATTTCAAAATGTGTTAGGTTTTTTGTATTGACGCAAAATAGTTTGATCATTTCTGTAATATTGACCACTCGAGTCAAAAACCATAAAAAAAATTATAGCAGCGCTAAAATCGTCAACCCCTCCCCTTCCGTTACGCTTGTGTGTTTGAGCGACGCGTAATTTGGGGTTGGCATCATATTTGTTTAAAAAAATGCATTAGAGTTATCATTTAGTTATAATCTGCCAAATTCTTCCCAAACCAGCAGTGCTTTGATGCTACTATTGTTATGTGATATCATAACCGCTGGTAGGTGTAATAAAAAAAAACTGTTGGCATATCACCATTAGGCTGTCCCAAAAAAAAAATCGATGTTCGAAAAGTCAAGGTGCTCAACCCTTAAATGAAAGATATGCATATTTGAAGCATTTTTGTAGAACACTTCGATTTTCTAAAAAATCATTTAGAGGTTCCGCTAGGGCGATTTTTGGAAAATGGCATTTTTTCATGAAAAGTCTCAAAAAATCATTTTTTCGTAATATTTTTTCAATTTCTGAATTTTTTCAATATTTTTGTATTTTTCTATGGACCTCTAGGCATTCTTGAAGGGGATAAGTTTTTGAAATATTGTATTTATATTGACGGCAGAACCGTTTTTGTGCTGATAAAAAGACTATTTTTCGAGAATTTTTCAACTAAATTTGAGAAAAAATATATGCACGATTTTTTATTTCCAATTTTGAAAGTTTTATCTGATAGCACTATTTGTATGCGTCATTTCTCTAAAAAAAGATTTAAAATATCTTGTCTAAAAGCTGAGATATTAGGATTTTAGTAAATGGACAATATTTTAACTTTTTGCAAAACTTTGGAATGCGTGCGGGTGTGAAAATTTTCCGCTGTCATTTTTTTTTTCGTTTCCGTGAGTTTTTCGATTTATGATTATTTTAGCTAATATGGGAATGTGAAAATTCGGCCGATGATATGTCCGCGGATACGTTTCTACGGAGTGGAAGCCAGGGTGGCAATGTTATCTTGGTAACGAAATCCGCTGAAAGTGCTGGAAGTATCGTGCCACCGTGTGTCCGGTAGTCATAAAAGGTGCCTTGTAGTGATTCAATGGTCCAAACGTGAAAACATCCGCGACAAAGAAGTGCGAAAAGTGCGTTTACTGCATTTAGTTTACAGCCGCGGCTTGTTTGCCAGTGGAATTGAAGGAAAAACTCCTGCTGTTTCCCGCATCATTCCGATACCTCTGCGAGTTACATACGAAGAGTGTGCAAGTTTCGGTCGCTTCACCATGGTTCGAATCTAGATCATTCCCAAGACTCTTGGAGTTTTTATCTCGCGGTTCCGCTCTGTGTAAGAGTTTAAACATTGAGCTTTTATTCTAATGTGACTGGTAGTATATTCATGAAGAGCTTTTATCTGAATAACTACAACAATGACAGCAACAATGAAGTAGCAAGATCCATTCCATGCAGAGATAACATAATAGTGATGAAATCAATAAAAAATAACTAAGTTAAGTCAGGACTGATTTTAAAAAACTTGGAAAATAATAGACAATAATAGGCTTTTGAGGAAATACACGATCTTATGATTGCTAAACGTTTATTTCTTTGTTGCATTGAGCTAATATTTTGACACGAAATATGCTAAATTTTGCTTAGACGAAATACAAATCGTGTCTGATCACAAGCTTAGGCACGATAGGGCAACCAAAGTGATCGGACAACGGCAGTCTTGTAATTTACACGTGTGTTGCTGTTCGAAAATTTTGCACTTACGCCCACACATGTGATCAATAATGTTCTGTATTTCTTATACGCAAAATTCTTCATCATGTCGGTATCGTATCAAAATTTGTGTTTAATTTATCAAAGGAAATATAGTTAAACCATCTCAAAGTTGGCAATTTTGTATGACAATCAGCGTTTGTCCAATTAACTATGCACCCCCGTTGCCGAGTTTCACACAAAATTGTCCATTACGTTTCAAGTTCAAGTCTTCAGTAAAAATCGTGACTTAACTATGGTTTTTTTTTTATTGATTTTATCAAAGTTTACCAGCGTAAACTGATTAAACTGATTAATCGTCGCGATCACCAAGGCAATCTTTCATTATTTCATTCAAAATCATGAAATATTTCAAATAAACAGAAAATCATGGCTTACGCAGCAATTTAATCTGTTTAGTGAGTACCCCTTATATTATATAATCTCTGCATGAAATGGTCGTTCCTATTTCAATGGGCGCAGTAGTCGAGAAATTTTCGACGTAATCTCGAACTAAATGCGTTGCTACCAGTAACCACGATACCCGTCATATTTGTAGTTATTCAGATAAAAGCTCTTCATGAATCTACTGCCAACCAGCCTAGAATAAAAGATCCATGTTTAAACTAGCTTGACCAAACAACAAGAAAAGCTGTTTTTTAACTTTTTTTTTAATTTACGTACATTAGAGTATGTATCACAAAAACCTTAAAATATTCCAAATGCAAGTATACAAAGTTTTGCAAAAAGTTGAAATATTGTCCATTTACTAAAATCCTAATATCTCAGCTTCTAGACAAGATATTTTAAATCTTTTTTTAGAGAAAAGACGCATACAAATAGTACTATCAAATAAAACTTTCAAAATTGAAAATAAAAAATCGGGCATGTATTTTTGTCTCAAATTTAGATGAAAAATTCTCAAAAACTGGTCTTTTTATCAACATAAAAACGGTTCTGCCGTCAATATAAATACAATATTTCAAAAACTTATCCCCTTCAAGAATGCCTAGAGGTCCATAGAAAAATACAAAAATATTGAAAAAAATCAGAAGTTGAAAAAATATTACGAAAAAATGATTTTTTTAGATTTTTCATGAAAGAAGGCCATTTTTCAAAAATCGCCCTAGCGGAACCTTTAAATGATTTTTTAGAAAATCGAAATGTTCTACAAAAATGCTTCAAATATGCATATCTTTCATTTAAGGGTTGAGCACCTTGACTTTTCGAACATCGATTTTTTTTGGGACAGTCTAATCACCATGGCTTTTGGGATGTAAACATTATTATCAATACAAACTGTAAGCTGGAATATAGCTGGAAATAAAATATTTTACAGCTATTATTTTTATTTATTTATTTTTTATTTTTTATTTGATGATGTGCCAATCGAATAAGAATCCTCACCAACAAAACAGCTGCTTTCGTTGCAGTGTTTTGTTGCGTTTTAAAGAACATTATTTCTGCTGGAAGCTGTGGCGAAGAACCTGTTGACGCAACAGCACAGAGGCGTTCCACGGAGTCATGTCAGTCGATCCTGAGCGACCATTTCAAAAATATCTGAAACTTTGCACAGTTTTTCAATTTCATCTGAATCGCCATTTTTCGATATCAAATTTTTATTTTGAATCACGACTAACTTTTCAAAAGGGTGTATGTGAAAATAGTTCAAAAATATTCTAAAAGCTGCACAGCAAAAACGGATTGTTCGATTGTTATGAATTTTTCAGCAAAGTTAGATAACTAAATGATGATTCCTAACAAAATATACACTGCGAAAAATTTCTTTTTTTTACTTTAAAAAAATATGATCTTTGTCACAAAAACTCAAATATCTCAAAACCCTATCTTTTTACCAACGTCAATTTTTTAGGGAAAATGGCCCATTATATCAGCTATCTACCATAAAATTTTGGTGATGGTAAACTGATAAACAAAAAAGTTATAACATTTCAAACATTTCACAGTTTTTACATTTAGTAACAAAAAAAAAATTTTTTTCTGTGTAAATTATTTCGAGAATTATATGTTGATGCTGATTTTATTGTAAAGGCTACCGCCTGAATTAAACAAGTTATTTTCATGCTATTTTTGTTTGATTATTCATAATTACTATAGTATTTATTTGAAACTTAGACGCGATCCAGTGTTGTGATCAAAAATATTGAGAGTGTCATACTTTTTATTGTACGTGACTGGTGAAAAGTTACCTTGATAGCGTTGAAAAGCTGTTGATCATAAGAAAAATGGAATTAAACTTATTTTTAAGACGAAAGCTGCATAATAAAAGTTTTATATATTCGCGTATACGTCTAGTTGATCTGCAAAAAAATTACCTCTAAGAGAACAGACTTTATGATCGGAAGAATGCGAGTAACTTCAACAACAACAAATGCATGAGAGGTACATACCACAGACAAACAGACGAAACGCCTAGAATAATATTCGTGAAAATCCATCGCCCAGTTCCCACTACCACCACCTGGTGGAAATGTTTCACGAAACACTGCGTTGTGCAATATCGTCATCAGAAGGCGCTAGTGTGAAACGTCAAACGCAAAGAAAAACGATGGGCACTCTACTGGTTATGAAAGCCACAACCAAGATTCAAAATGATCGTTAAAGGCGTGGTCAATGAAAATTTCGTCAGTGTTACGTTTGTTTGTCTGTATACATACCATGACAATGCTCACGAAAAAGCAAAAAAAAATACTACCGGATATTAATTGGATATTAAAAATTTTATAGTAAATTTTTTCTTCAGCCAAGTAAACAACACCAAACTAGTCAGTTAAAACTAATAAGTGATTTTGTTTATTATAATCTAACGAACAACATGAACAATCGCTTTCTCAAAGGTCTTCAACTCAACGCTCTCTTGTAGACCGTTTCATGAAAAAAAAATGTTCAAAAGAGTTACGAAATCTCACCGAAAGCACCATAGATAAACTGGTTATGCCCAAATTGAATACAAATTTACGCATTTGCACGTCCTGCCGTCTAGACTTTGACAGACGAGCCATCTGTATATCATCGGTAAAGCAGGGCGCAGGAAGTTCGAAAACGACAACAACTGAGAAATTGCCAGAAGTGCTAAGTGCAGAGAGTCATGCCACCATACCATCAGCGACATTTGTTTAAACAATATAATCACGCCCCTTTTCAAAAATGCTTTGAAATATACTTCAACATCTATACCCATTTCAATATTTTTAACGTGGCAAAACACGCTTTCAACATTCATCTTGAAGAAGAGGGAAAACACTTGTCCTCAAATGTAACAGCAAATTAATGAATAAACGACTAATGCGCGGAGGGCGTGATAAAATCGGAACATTACTGTACATATAATATACATAATACATAATAAAAACAGCTTGTTTTACTCACGCAAGGCCATTAACAATAAAATCAGCATCAAACTGCGATTTCCGGCCGAAATAATTTACACTAAAAAAAATTATTACTAAATGTGAAAATTGTGAAATGTTTGAATTGTCAAAACTTTTTTGTTTATTAGTTTATTATCACAAAATTTTTATGGTAGATTGCTAATCTGCCGTAATTCTGCAAAGTGACGTAAGCGACATTGATAGTTTTGGCCCATTTTTTGGTTATTATGCATAAAACTCTTGCTCATCCTTTAAGTTTCTTTCCAAAGATGATAGATTACGATTAGATCTTGCATTCTAATACAGCAGGAATACCACAGTGTTATTCTCACCCCAGATATTATAAATAATATACCAAAAAATATCGAAATTTTGAATGGCGCTTACGTCACTTTTCAGAATTACTGCAGTAATACAATGGACCGGTTTCCTTAAAAAATTACGTTGGTAAAAAGATAGGGTTTTGAGATATTTGAGTTTTTGTGACAAAAATGATATTTTTTAATGTTAAAAAAATATTTTTTTTCACAGTGTATATTTTCTTAGAAATCACCATTTAGTTATCTAACTTTGCTGAACAATAAAATCAGCATCAAACTGCGATTTCTGACCGAAATAATTTACACAGAAAAAAATATTTACCAAATGTGAAAATAGTGAAATGTTTGAAATGTTATAACTTTTTTGTTTATTAGTTTACCATCACCAAATTTTTATGGTAGATTGTTAATACAATGGACCGTCTTTCCCAAAAAAATTACGATGGTAAAAAGATAGGGTTTTGAGATATTTGAGTTTTTGTGACAAAAATGATATTTTTTAATATTAAAAAAGATGTTTTTTCACAGTGTATATTTTCTTAGGAATCACCATTTAGTTATCTAACTTTGCTGAAAAATTCATAGCAATCGAACGAACCATTTTGGCTGTGCAGATTTTTGAATATTTTTGAACCATTTTCACATACACCCTTTTAAAAAGTTAGTCGTGATTCAAAATAAAAATTTGATATCGAAAAATGGCGATTTAAATGGAACTGAAAAACTGTGCAAAGTTTCAGTTCAATAGAAAATCATGAATTAAAAAATTTCCTTAATTTTGATGCTGTTGCTTGGAATCGCTCCACAGTATTTTCTAGAATCTAGATGATGTTGGGTTAGTTTTGTGACACAATTGTAATGTCTTGTCTGGTGTGAAACAAAACAAGTAAACATTGACAAGCTTCCCCTTCGTCAGACCATTAGCTTTTCTTCCTTCTCTGTTAACCTTAGTTTTGTAATCTTACGCGATAGATAGGCGTGAAAAAAGGTTTGGAACTTTTTATCAGACTGTTTTCAAATTTTTGTAGGATGTCAAAGATACAGTAGACGCTCGATAACTGCAACATGTTAACGTTTCACTTAGCGAACAAAAATCCGATAACTGGAACGCCTGACAATATCAACAAACCATAAACTGACGTGAACTTCATCCGTCTGTTCATTTGGGCAAACATGGCGCGCCATTTTGACATTTGTCGGTGCGATAACTGTAAATTTGTTGCACTTACCGGACTTGCAGTTAAAAAGCAATGCAGTTAAACCGCTTGCACTGACCGAACGTCTACTGTAATAACCTTTCTGAAAGTAACCGTTTCCGATATATTCGGAATTTAACTTCATGAGTCTTCGATGCTCGATGCTCCATCATCAACATTATGTTATTTCCAACACATTTGTATATCCCAAAAACAATCACTCACTTGATTGGACGAACAGTTTGAGAGTTATGGGAAGATTGTGAACTTCATTTTGTAGAAACAAATGAAGTTTCTAACGTGAAATGATGATGATGGGTTGTTTTTATCGATAAACTCTAAGTAAGAACAAAAAATACAACTTTGGAAAAAGTAAATTCTCAGTTTGTTTATTGTTTTAAACTAGCGCTATATCTGCGTGAGCATCCGTATCAACCAGATTCGGATTTCCTTTATAGTGCTTTATCTGACGATAGCGATCGCCATCGATTCAATACAAATCGATATCGAAAATTTCTCACTGGTTGACCGGGATATTTCAGGAAATTTGGCCGATAAAACCCTCAAGATGAAGAGAACAAACCTGACGATAATACCCAAAAGTCTTCTTAAACGACGGATATTGCATGTGCTGCAATTTGCGACCGGACGAACAATGTTTACATTACTTGGAACTACGTTTTCTATGCCTTACAATATTTTTGAGTTGGATTTTACACAAATGACGTATCTTTACACGCGAAAATATTAGATCGATTACAATAAATACCAAAACAGTACTGCTGTTCTATTTTCGCCAAAAAGTATACCAAGTAGTGAATGTTATTGAACATGGAGAATGCAAAAGTGGAACTTAATAATTATAACGTGGAATTTGTTTATTCTACTATTTTGTTTCGACCTTAGGGAGCATCTATTAAGTACGTCACACTAAAATTGGAAATTTTTAACCCTCCCTGCCTCCTTCAAACGGGACGATAAACTTAATTGATGACCCCTTATTTGATAGATTCCATTTCATTGCATAAAATTAAAAAAAAAATGTGGAATATAACTAAATTATACCTACAGCTGTTATCATATCTGCATATGATTTAATTGTGATAGATTAAAACAAAATCACTAACGACAAATCAAGTCAACGAGTTCAATGTGACGTCATACTACCCCGCTCGTGTGCGTCTGACAAGCAAGCATTTGAATGAGCAAACTGGCAATACGTAGAACCAGTAAAGCTTCTATCACTGCCCTCTTCAAGTGTTGTGATGGCCTCATTAGCAGAGGCGTCAGATTGCTACCGATGGTAGGTGTCTTGGTTCAAATCCCGTTCGGATCCGAAAATTTTATAACGTACTGGAAACTTTTTTTATGTCACCTACTTTTTCTAAAAATAGAATAACACACTTAAAAATATTTACCCAAAAAATGAGTATAAAAATTTAGTTTTTACCCTAAAAGGTTGCCAAGGAATTATAACACAATTTGTTATAATTTTGTTAAATTCTACCACATTTCATGGAACAAGTTTTGTAATATTTTTGTTATGATCATAACAAAAGTTATTACATTTTTGTTCTTTTCATATGGCAACTTTGTTAGAATTTCTGTTATTTTAACTACTAACGGTACATGTTTTATAACAACCCTTGTTATAAAAATTTATTGTAACAAAATAACACAGCTTGTTATAATTTTGTAATGTCCATCTAGTCGGGTGGTTACTTGGGTACCATCCATGTAAAAAATAAAAATAAAAATGTTTTTTTTTTCAATTTCACACTATAATACTTGTTTTATACTTGCCTTTTTAGTGACACAACAGCCTACTTTACTTCACAAAATCAATCAGTTGCATTGTAGTTCATAAAGCATTCCATTTCGATTGCATTATGAATCATCGTGCAATAGTTTGACTGACAATCTGAGTTTCCACGGTATGACTTGGAAAATTGTAACGGTTATACCACGGCTTGATTGATCCTAATTTCATGCCTAGCATGATGGAGAACGTGGGCATTGTCACTCAACCACACCGCGAAGCACGATGATACTGATAGGAATGGACATACATACTACCCAAGTAACCACAGTACTGAAGCCTTATTACATGCAGATATACGGTGTATTTAGTGCAATCATTACTTTACATGCAAACTTAAGGTTGATTTAAAGTGGAAGTGGGCAATTATAAAATTAAATTAGGATTATACTGGTATAATCTTGAAGCAGTCGCATAACTGCCCATTTCCACTTTAAATCAACTTTAAGTTTGCATATAAAGTAAGGATTGCTTTAAGTACACCGTATATCTGCATGCAATAAGGCTTCAGCACCGTGGTTACTTGGGTAGTTTTTGGCATTGCAAAAAATGTTGTATGCAATTGGTTGCAAAACTCGATGTTTACAGCACTCGTCATAATTTTTCAACTCGGCAAACCTAGTTGGATAAATGTACGACTCGTGCTGTAAAAATCTTCATTTTTCAACTCGTTGCATACTAAAATAACTGTTTGCAACTTGGCTTTATAATATTACATTTCATACTTGCCGTTTTTAGTGCCACTACGGCCTACTTTTCCTCACTATTAAAATCAGCTGCATTATGATTCATCATGCAAATCATTTGGGTTGCATTATGAATCATCATGCAATTGTTTGGCGTCTAGCTTTGATGGAACACGTGGGTGATCCCCGGGCTTGATAATCCACCTCAAAATCAAAAGAGTTTTGCAACATGCTCTAGAGCGTGTTTTGCTTCTGCCTCGCCGCCGATGATGATTTCAGTTGGAAGAGTGCATTTTTTGCCTCGAGCGTCTTTCTTTGTATGGGAGTGGAACTCCCGAGTGCTTTTGAGTGTGAGTGGACGTGAGAATCACAACAAGCAATGAGTGTTGGACGAACTCCTCGCTGCGCGACAAGCTAGCTGCTGGTGAGGTTTGCATTGTGATTTCTGAGTTTTATTTTGACTTCTCAGAAAATCGTCGAAATCGCTTCTTCATTTTCTCGCGAGAAAATTTTGGTCAAGCCTGGTGATCCCGTTCAACCACCAGCAATCACTATATTACAATCATTATGTTTTCTCATTTCAAAAAATGTTGTATACAGCTCGTTATGAAACTCGATTTTTACAGCACTCGTCATATTTATACAACTCGGCAAGCATGGTTTAATAAGTGTACGACTCGTTCTGTAAAAATAATTATTTTGCGACTCGTTTCATGAATAACTAATTCCAGGGGTTCTTTCAAGAATCCCTCCGTTTATCCAGTATTTTCTAATGGTATTTGCTGCAAAGATTTCCTCAGATATTTCTCCTGGAATTACACCATGCATTTAGAAACCCTTAGGAAACCAAGATACTTGCAGGAGTCATTATGTTGGTTTCGTGTTAACGTAAGAACACCATAAAATCCTTCAAAAAATCATGCATCAGTTCTGCAATGGAGAATTATTCCAACGGTTCGAAATTTAACAAACGATTTCTCCAGAATCTACCAGCAATACCTCTAAAAGCCAGCAATTTTTTTTTCTCATGGAAACCACATTAGTTGACTCTAGGATTTTATTTAAAGAAAATCCAGGGATTTCAACATGAATTGACGAATGTCACACCACAGAACTCTCGCAGAATTCCATGCAACATTGTGAGTATAAAGACTTTACATATTGTTTTCAAAAATTTTGTAGACTTACTTTTTGATTTTTGCCCATTTTTTTTTAAATCAGTGTAACTATAAAATAAGACCTACAAAAAAGTGATGTACTAAAAAGCGCCTATACAATTTTTTTGAATTTTCATGTTAAATATTTGAAAAAAATGGAAAATCGAATACTACACACAAAAAAATGTTTAAAAATTTTCTTTCAAGAATCCCTCCGTTTATTCAATATTTTCTAATGGTATTTGCTGCAAAGATTTCCTCCTGGATTTTCTCCTGGAATTACACTATGCATTTAGAAACCCCTAAGAAATCAAGATACTTGCAGGAGTCATTATTTTGGTTTCGTGCTAACGTAAGAACACCATAAAATCCTTCAAAAAATCATGCATCAGTTCTGCAATGGAGAATTATTCCTACGGTTCGAAATTTAACAAACGATTTCTCCAGAATCTACCAGAAATACCTCTAAAAGCCAGCAAAATTTTTCTCAGGAAAACCACATTAGTTGAGTCTAGGATTTTATTTAAAGAAAATCCAGGGATTTCAACATGAATTGACGAATGTCACACCACAGCACTCTCGCAGAATTCCATGCAACATTGTGAGTATAAAGACTTTTCATATTGTTTTCAAAAAAAAGCGCCCTTACATTTTTTTTTGAATTTTCATGTTAAATATTTGAAAAAAAAAATGGAAAATCGAATACTACACACAAAAAAAGGTTTAAAAATTTGTAGTCAATTTGCAAAAAAAATATACACTTTTGAATTACCGATTTGTTTCCAAAGCAAGATGATTGAATGATCTAAAGTTCGCCATCTATCGTAAGATGGACACAGTTGAGGAAAAAAAAGTTTTTAGAACAAAGAATTGTTCAATGTTCATGCCATCTTTTTCAGTAGTGTTTCTCGTTAACTCATACAGTAATGTGTATGGTAATTGGTAAGTGAAGAGAGACTAATTGAAAATATCATTTTTTTGCACATCCAGTGCAGCTATAGTTAAGTGCAAGTTTATTCGAGACCATTCGAGACCCAAACTATCTAGGAAAAACTTTTTTTCCTTGGCATTTCGAACACGAGAAAGTAAAGAGTACATAGGGTAAGTGTGCCCATCGTTGTGATATTAAGGTAAATTCATTTTAAAAACAATGATCGTATCATCTAATGAAGGGTTGCAAAACGTTAGTTGGTAGTTTTCTATCCAAATTTGCTTGGAAAAATATAAAAACTATCGTTTCTCTCTGTTTTCGATCATAAATCGCTTACCACAACATTAGGCACACTGTTCCTATTATGGAGGTAAAATTTAATTTTGGTTCCTATTGTTGCGGTATCCCATTGAAATCATATGGGATACCGCAACATTAGGAACACTACCGCAACAATTGGAACAAAGCAGCAAAAATTTTAAGGAAAATATTTTTTTAAAATAGGTTTTTGGGCAAATCTTAAGCACACAAATGGTGCAATCTCATAATTTAAGCATAATACATCTAATAAAAATGCCGAGTATTGTGTTATTCTTTGCTGAGTATTGTGTTGTTCTTTACAGAGAAGAACATTAATCAAGGCAATTAGATGATCAGCATTGAACCACAAAAACCCCACAACAATTGGTGAGATCTTTCCAATATTTTTTATTTATAAATAATTCTTCTTCAGTATATTTACCGTATAACTGCATATACGTTGAAAATTCGCTATTTTCAACATCCTTTCATCTATTGGAAGATGCTTCAGTTCTGGGCTCTTTCTAAGTTGATGAAGGGATTTATAAATGCTTGCAAGGACTTGGCCAGGTGTGTGGAGCTGAGTGAATCTATGACATTGTAGATAGTAGCGACATCAGCAATGTCAATGGAAATATTCAACTTTGCAACTCCATCCAAGATTTGTGCAAGTATTGATGCTATGCTATGCTATGCTAATACATCTAATAAAAATGCCTTTTGGTAACATTTCAGTCGAAAAAGTGCTCAATTGCTTCTACCGCAACATTAGGTACTACCACAACGAAGGAAACAATTACCCTAGAACTCTTTTTCTACATCGTGTAATGCTTAGTGTTTGAGCTAACTGGGGCACCATATGCGAAATGTGGTAGTAAAATTTAAATAGAAATGCAAATTATGTTCCTCCTTCTGCGTCGAAAACATAACTGCTCCTGTAATGCTGTATAGGAAGTACCGTGTTGTAGCATGTTTGGTACACTTAATATTCTGGAGAGAAACTATTATGCAATGTAAAGAATATCACAATTTTATGATAACTCGCAAAGGTTACAGATTGTTTCTAACGTATACAAATAATGAACTTTAATACACACCTGCTTCAACATTGTTTTATATGTAAAAGAATAACAAATTGAATGGATATCTATCCAACATTATATTATCTACGGTTTTCATAACCATGTTGTACAATACAACATTAATGCTGGCAGCTGGATTACAGTACGAGGAAACCAGACTGTATGCCAACAGCCAGCAATGGTTTGCATTTTAGCTATTATCTTCACAAAATCCTATGAGTTCGTCCTATGAAATAGGTTCTCGTTTGATGTAGTACCCTATTGTCCATTTTACGAGCCGATTTTATGAATGAAATTTTGACAGGAGCATGCGCCCGAACCCGTGAAAACCAATATCATCATCAACATTGTTGGCACTTCGTAAAATGGCTCATAGGGGTACTCACTAAACAGATTAAATTGCTGCGTAAGCCAAGATTTTCTGCTTATTTGAAATGTTTCATGATTTTGCGAATGAAATAATCTAAGATTGCCTTGGTGATCGCGACGTTTAAACAACCAAATGATTTGCTTGAATTATCCTCTGAATAGAATTGTTAACCCAGAAGAACTCTCTTGATACATAATTTTCGTTCGAAAGTTTCGGTGGACCTGGTAAATGGTTTCTAGCGCTACTAATTACTAATTATGCTCTTTGCTATTTCATTTTATTGTACGGGTTTCAGCTGAAATTTCCAGCACCAACAAGTACAATGTAAGTCATTATATGACTGTTCAGCAATTTTCTACATCGAAGTCTCTAATCTTCCGTCATTTCCATTAGCTTGTACATCGTAAAGCTGTGTACGTACACATCCATGGAGAAACAAGCTATACGACGTCGAAGAACGAGCTAGTTGTCGAAGTCAAAAAGTGAATCCAACCAGATTTGATTCTCGATGCACTTCTAATGTCCTTCTTTTGTCGAGGACACAGAACGAGTTACAAGTTAGTTTCAATTTGTCCATAGTTTTTCATTCCCTGGGTGCTGCTGCTACTGCTGTTGAATCGACTGACGACAGTGTATAGTGCTAGCAGTGGATCAGTGGATCCTTGCTTTCCTCTCCACCGCGCCACGTCCACCACTGCGATGATGTGGCCTCCCAATCTCATTAAACTAAATTAAGGACGTGCTGTACTTGTGTTGCAGCATCCGGACATCTATCCCTTTTGTGTTCCGTCGTCCCACCGCGCCGACGTTCCCACTGACTCCCGGACATCCGGTTTTGGTGTGGTTCGATGATGGATGCATTGCTGCAGTAGTGTATACGGTGGGGAATGGGTTGTCTAATGAATTGGCTTGCAGATGGGAACCGATGATGTTTGCTAACGATGGTGGTGAACACGCGGTCGGTTGTCGAGTAGATTTGACATTACATCAGTGTATATATGGTAAGATAAAATACCATTGTCATTATTGGCTTAATTAACTTTTTGCCATCTTTGTCGTTGGGACTCGAAAGTGAAGTAGCAAAAAGTATTGATGTCGATGAACATTGGATGCTTTGTCATTTGAACCTTTTTTCGAGTATGATAGCATGGACATTTCTTTGCAATGTATGATTCGTTTTGGTTCAAACAATGTCTAAGTCTGGGCTGCAAAATGCAGAGTCAGCAACCTGGAAGGAGCGTTCTTGGTACTAGATAAAAGAGTCCTAAATTATGCTTCGACGGGTCAATTGTTGTCAGTACTATAGATTGTGTGCTTAGCTGGCAGTGAAGCCAGGACACTATTGTCCTTCTGACTTCAGCTAGATTGAGGAGGTACGTCCCGAGCGTCTGTTCCCTAAGGAGGTGCGGCTCAAATAGCGTCTATTCTGGTATCCAGCGACTGAATATAAAACTCTCCTCCACCGGAAGCCAGCCAGAATATGGCAGCCCCACGGCCGGTGAGGGATCGAAAAAAAAACGTTACAAAAAACAGAAAATGAAATATTATCAACTAAACTGATTAATTGGCAACGA
Organism: Aedes albopictus; assembly: GCF_035046485.1. NCBI lineage: Eukaryota > Metazoa > Arthropoda > Insecta > Diptera > Culicidae > Aedes > Aedes albopictus. Next base: position 300,328,375 of record NC_085138.1, read on the forward strand.
CTTTTAGCGTGACAACGGACCAGAAATGGATCTATGAAGCTTGAGTTGAGATCCAAGGAGTAGGACAGTGAATTCCGTTTGCCGAACTTTGGAGAATCCAGGATAACATCCGGTCTCAAATGCTCTATTATCGAAGTCAGCCTGTGCCACCGGTACCGACAGAAATTTGGAAGTGAGAGTGGAAGCGGATCAGCCAAATTCTACGCAGGAGTGGGAACTACCCGAGCAGAATGGAATACCTTACCTTAATACCCTCCGAAGAACAACTTGTGCTCTAATACTTAAAACTGTTATTAATATGTGATTCTACAAAATGGTATTAGATCATCACAATAAAAAGTGTTTGAGCAGAGCACGGTTTTGATGTGATAATTGTTGGTTAAGCAGTGAAATAACTGGAAGAATATGTTTTGCTATTACATCATGGAGTTATCAAATAAATGCACAATTTAATAGTAAGAAATGTTATTACTTTGTTATTTAATACCTATTGGATAACAAACGCAGCTCTTGAATTTTTAGGTAGTTATTTGTAATATTGAAATAACATCACTTGTTATTCTCTAGGTGTTATTTACGCAAAATTATGGTACCTATCCGTTTTTGCTATTTTGCTCCTAAGGTCCACCTAATGAAGTGGATGTCAAGGTATGATAGTATTTAAGATTAATACAGGAATTAATACCTTAATATGTTATTCAGTTGCTATTCTGTTCTGCTCGGGAAGGCATCAATAAAACGATCTAGTAGTCCCTACCAATTTGATCAACATATTGGACGATAAATATGACGTCACATTACTTACCTTACTGATCAGGCTAAGGCCGGGGAGGCATCTGCTGTACATAGTGGCTGTCTCCATTCCACTCGGTCCATGGCTGTTTGTCTCCAGTTCCGCACTCTGCGTTAGGTCCGCAGATCGTCCTCCACTTGGTCGACCCACCCAGCTCGCTGCGCTCCACGTCTTCTTGTACCGATCGGATAACTCTCGAGAACCATTTTAGTCGGGTTGCTATACGACATGCTGATGACGTGACCCGCTCACCGTAGCCTCCCGATTCTCGCGGTATGGACGATGGTTGGTTCTCTCAGCAGCTGTGCAGCTCGTGGTTCATTCGCCTTCTCCAAGTCCCGTCTTCCATCTGCACTCCACCGTAGATGATACGCAACACCTTCCGTTCGAAAACTCCAAGGGCGCGTTGATCCTCTGCACGTAGGGCCAATGCTTCGTGCTCATAGAGGACGACCGATCTAATCAGCGTTTTGTAGATGGTTAACTTCGTGTTACGGCGAACTTTATTCGATCGTAGAGTTCTGCAGAGTCCAAAGTAAGCACGATTTCTTGCCACAATGCGCCTCTGAATATCTCTGCTGGTGTCAGTGTCGGCGGGTACCAATGAGCCCAAGTACACGAATTCTTCAACCGCCTCGATTTCATCACCGTCGATTTAAATTCGGGGTGGCGGGCGCGGTGATTCCTCCCTGGAGCCCTTGGCCATCATGTACTTTGTCTTCGAAACATAAATGACTAATCCGATTCGCCTGGCTTCACACTTTAGTCCGATGTACATTTCCGCCATCGTCTCAAATTTACGAGCAATAATATCAATATCATCAGCGAAACCAAGCAGCTGAACGGACTTCGTGAAAATCGTTCCACTCGTGTTTATCCCCGCTCTCCTAATTACACCCTCTAAAGCAATGTTGAATAGCAAGCACGAAAGACCATCACCTTGCCGTAACCCTCTGCGAGATTCGAAGGGACTCGAGAGTGTCCCTGATACTCGAACTACGCACATCATTCGATCCATCGTCGCCTTGATCAATCGTATCAGTTTATCCGGGAATCCGTATTCGTGCATAATCTGCCATAGCTGTTCTCGATCGATTGTATCATACGCCGCGCCGATTTGAAATCGATGAACAAGTGCTGAGTGGGCACGTTGTATTCGCGGCATTTCTGCAACACCTGGCGGATAGCGAACATCTGGTCCGTTGCAGCGCGTTCACCCATAAATCCAGCCTGATATTGCCTCACGAACTCTCTTGCAATCAGTGATAGACGGCGGCATAAAATTTGAGAGAGTATCTTGTAGGCAGCGCTCAGTAGTGTGATCGCGCGGTAGTTCCCGCAATCCAACTTGTCGCCCTTTTTTGTAGATGGCGCACACGATACCTTCCATCCATTCCTCCGGTAATACTTCCTCCTTCCAAATCTTGGCAATGACCCAGTGTAGTGCTCTCATCAGTGCTTCTTCACCGTATTTTAGAAGCTCGCTTTGTAGTTGATCTACTCCAGCGGCTTTGTTGTTTTCAACCGGCCAACCTCCTCCTCAATCTCTTGAAGGTCAGGTCGTCCTGTGCACATACTCCTAGATCTGTTACCACGTCACCTTCGGTACTTGCAACGTCGCCATTGAGGTGCTCATCGTAATGCTGCCGCCACCTCTCGACCACCTCACGCTCGCTCGTGAGAATATTCCCGTAATTATCTCGGCACATGTCGGCTTGTGGTACAAAGCCTCTGCGCGAGCGGTTCAGCTTCTCGTAGAACTTTCGTGTGTCCTTAGCGCAGTACAGCTCATCCATCGCTTCGCGATCTCGTTCTTCCTGCTGGCACTTCTTCATCCGGAAAACTGAGTTCTGCCTGCTCTGCGCCTGTGTCTAACATGCCTCATTCGCTCTCGTACGGTGTTGCAGCATTCTCGCCCATGCTGCATTCTTCTCGTTCTTTCAACTGTTCACATTCGCCGTCGTACCAATCGTTTCTGTGATTCGGAGTCGAGAAGCCTAGTGCTGTAGCCGAGGTACAACTTATGGCGGATCGGATGTCCCTCCAGCCATCTTCAAGTGTAGCTGCGCCAAGCTGCTCTTCCGTTGGTAGGGCTAACTGCTGCGCGTAGTCTTGAGTCACTTCTACGTTACGCAGATGCTCGATGTTGAGCTGCTGCGTTCGACTTCGACGCGTGGTGATAACTGTCGAAAGTTTTCAGCGCATGCATACAGCGACTAAGTGGTGATCCGAATCTATAGTCGCACTGCGGTATGTGCGGACATTGGTTATGTCCGAGAAGAATATACCGTCGATTAGAACGTGGTCGATTTGGAATTTCTGTTTGATGGTCGAGTGATCTACAGGTGCCTTTGTGGATATCTTTGCGGGGGAAGAAGGTGCTTCGGACTACCATACCACGGAAGGCTGCAAAGTTTACGCATCGCTGGCCGTTATCATTCGATACGGCGTGCAGGCTGTTTCGCCCGATTACCGGTCTGTACATTTCATCCCTTCCTACCTGTGCGTTCATGTCGCCGACAGCGGTTTTCACGTCACGCGGCGAGCAACCATCGTATGTTTGCTCTAACTGCGCGTAGAACGCTTCTTTTTAGTTATCAGGTCTCCCTTCGTGAGGGCAGTGGACGTTGATGATGCTGTAGTTGAAGAAAAGGTCCTTAACTCTTAACATGCACATCCTTGTGTTGATCGGCTGCCACCCGATCACACCCTGTTGCATCTCGCCCAAAACTATAAATCCTGTTCCCAGTTCTTTGGTGGTGCCACAGCTTTGATAGAAGGTAGACGTCCGCTTTTCCACACTTTCTGTCCAGTCCAACAAAGTTCCTGCAACGCCACGATGTCGAAGTTGCGGGGATGTAGTTCGTCGTAAATTATCCTGTCACATCCTGCGAAACCTAGTGACTTGCAATTCCATGTTTCAAGTTTCCAATCGTAGTCCTTATTTCGTCGCGTGGGTCTTTGCCGATTGTAATGAATCGTATTTTCACCTATGCTATTCGCAATGGAGATTTTTACGGGTGGCTCATTGGGCCTACGCCAACACTCCTGTCTCGCCGGAGGGCCATCGTGCCAGTTCTGTTTAACGTCCCAACTAACACTGGAACGACTACGCTGATGGGGCTACCACCTTAGATCTAGCTGGGCGTGATGTAGCATTTCTTACGCAGCCGCTGGATGCCAGAACAGACGCTGTTTGAGCCGCACCTCCTTGATGAACAGACACTCGGATCGTACCTCCTCAATCTAGCTGAAGTCAGAAGGACAACAGTGCCAAGGCTGCACTACCAGCTAAGCACACAACTCTTAGCTGGAAGTCTTCGTCATCGCTTGACCCGTGGAAGCATGAGGTAGGAACTTGTTAGGACCAGAGCTATGTTGGACACTCTCCTTTTCGACTCACCGTTTTGCAGCCCAAAAAAAATGACGCCGCATGTTTACGTCCAAAACTGTTGTTTACCAATAATACCCTACCTTGTCTTATTGTATGCCGTGTATGTGTTATGGTAATCAAGTTACTCTAACCTTGGATAACATTACGTTAACTCGCTGGTTCACTCATCCCATCCGTTTCAATTTGCCTCGGTGTATCTTTTTTTCGGTGTTGATAAGATAGTTCAAGTCAAAAAAGACATGCTCTGCTTTTTAGAATGTATTGAATTGGAACTCAAATCTTGCGAAGGTGTTTGTAATCGTGATTTGAATTTGGGATGGATCAACGGATTCGCCTTTTTTCATTTTTCCACTGTTTCCTGGGCTGTTTCACTCAAAAATCGACAAGAAAGTAAGATAAACGCGAAAATATGGCACAACATTTTGGGTAGATTATTCATTTTTAGAAATCTTTACTAGTTGATATCTGTATAAAAAGATTGAATAACTAAACCTATAAATCAATTAATGATGTCGCCATAGTTTCGTAACATAATCAAGACAAAAACTTGCTGAGCATAGTGATTTTTTTCATTTTGTATGTGTTTTTGGGAAGTTCTTATGTGACATTTTTAGAAAAATACCTAAAATTTCAGATTTCACCAAATAGTAAATTGTGAATAACTCTAAAACGGATAGAAAAAAACGCCATGCTGTATTCGGCAAAGTTTTTCCTCATCAAAATTTCTATCTTTTTATGGAAATTGGCCATACGTTTAGCGTCACCAAGCGTATAAACGTACCATGCCATGGGGTGAGGGTTCGATTCCCGCTCCGAGTGATGAAACTTTTCGCAAGATTGATTGATTGATTGATTTGTCTTATTTAAGAGACTTTCAGCCCTTGGCTGGTTCGTCTCTAAGTTTTCGCAAGAAATGTTTCTTCCTTGTATCCACTGGTGCTCGTAATGTATGTCGTATCCATTGTCTAGTGTTATTTTCGTTCAGTCTGTACAGCCTCTGTCTGAAGACGGTGTCCGTGTCTTTTTTTTTAATTAGCATTAGGATGAGATACTTTTTATGATGGGTTATTTCTGAAAGTTGCCAACATACAAAAGTGCGGTGTACTGTGTAAAACATTGCACTCAGCCATATTGAGTTCCATTTTTAAGAAGTCCTTTAAAGTCAAACACATTCAGTTCTGTCTGGAAAGTTCATCAATAATGACGCTGCCATTACATGGAACTGCAACCTACCCGAGACACGTCAGACAATCGACCTAACCGATGATATCGAATAGCACACATATGCTTCTCAGACGGAATTTGGTAGGTTGTTAAAATTACAGCACCGACTGACTGAAACAAGTTTTTCGTAGACGCCGTAAAAATTCGTCTCTCTGCTACTTGCCACAATACAATAGGTACAATTTCCAACAAAACACAATTCTACAATTTTCGTTCTGCTACTGGAGTAAAATTTTAACATCGTTAAACTTCGCCCGCCGAGAAGCCATTATAAACCGGGTGGGAACAAGAGCAAACAAGAGTCTCCCGAAGAATAATAAAATGAATTGTGGCTTTTTCGATTTTCCGAGAAAGCTGCCGGCGCGCTATTTGAGATGGGGTAGAAGCAAGCGGTCGGTGCTGGTTTAGTCCTAGAGCAGAGCGTTAAGTCAAGATTTTGGGGACACATTGGCCTAGGGGTGGAAAAATGGGGCCGGGGGAATCTCTCGAACAGTTGTTCAACAAAACGAGAAAAATGAGACGTTTGGGAAGGGGTTAAGGAGAAAATTGTTCTGTTTATATTTATTGTTAAACTTTGGCAATGATGTAGCTCCGGAGGCATACCGCCCCAGTTCGAGGTCTTGGGTAATGGTTTATGGACGTATGCTGTAGCAACCGCCGCCGCCGCCGGTGGAAATGACTAACGAGCATCTGGTAAAGGAGGGATATTTTCTCGGTACAATGCAGTATTAGCGAATGCTTTCTGACAGACAAGAGAACTTTATTACCACATGATTTTGCTGAAAGGCGAGTCGAATGACAGAAAAATAATTGAAATGTTTAGAATTCAATGACATTAGTGGTTCGACTAGTCTAGTCTAGTCTAGTGCTTGCACAGCCAGTATTGAAAAGCATCCTGGAAATATCAAAATTTCTTCTGATATTTTCTTGTCAGCTTCAATATTTGCAGCAAATCAGAGATAAGACACAAATAGTAAAATGGCAGACTAATGGATTGGAAGATCATTAAAAAATTTAAGGCAATCAGGTTATACATTTATGAATAACAAGATTGGCAAACCTTTTTGAATTGAATGAAAGAAGAAACGGGGACAACCGCACCAACCGGTTCGTTGTAAGAGAATAGTGATGAAACAAACAATCGTTGGGAGTGGTGCTGCTAAGAAGGTAAGAAGGAGTGTGCATTAACCAAAGACATTAGTGGTTCTTCTCACTAAGGGCCGATTTCTTCACCTCGGCCTAACCGGTAAGCCAGGCTTACCTATATAGTTAAACCTGGTTTAACGCTTAAACCAGAATGAAGAAATCGCCCTTAAAAATAAGATAAGAAATTGGCGAAGGTTAAGGAGCAACATCAGAGAATTTACCAATATGGCTTTCACAATGGCCGACTTGGTCCCCTACCCACGTTTTCAATAGCACCATTCTAGAAAATGCTCTCGATTTAGAAATGGCTGCCTCTTTTCGCAAGTCAGCAATGCCAGGATAATCAAGTGTGGCTTGGTTCGATGCTTCGTTCGTCAGATTTGTGCCTTTACATTTTGGCAACCGAAAAAAGTTTAAAACGGAAAAAGTGACTGTTTGTTTGTTTCAAGTTTATTAGTAAGCGTTCATGTAACCAATGAAATCCTTCCTTCGCTGACGAATTCCAGTCAGATTTTCATGAGGGCTGATTTGTGGAGTGGAACTGGTGTGATGGTCAAAGCACATGATTATCACGCCGAGGACCTGGGATCGAATTCCACTTCCGACAAACTCACATAATCTGAGTTCTTTCTTCAGAAGGGAGGTGAATCGTGTGTTTCGAGATGACTAGCCAAGGGCTAAAAATTTCGTTAATACAAATTAAAAAAAAAAAAATGGGGTGATACATTGCTAATACTGTGTAACACAAATCTATATGTACATAAGTAATAGCATGAATACTTGCACAAATCTTGGATGGAGTTGCAAAGTTTAATATTTCCATTGACATTGCTGATGTCGCTACTATCTACAATGTCATAGAGGAATTCCACGGAGTCATGTCAGTCGATCCTGAGCGACCATTTCAAAAATATCTGAAACTTTGCACAGTTTTTCAATTTCATCTAAATCGCCATTTTTCGATATTAAACCTTCATATTCACTCACGACTAACTTTTCAAAAGGGTGTATGCGAAAATAGTTCAAAAATATTCTAAAAGCTGTACAGCAAAAACGGGTTGTTCGATTGTTATGAATTTTTCAGCAAAGTTAGATAACTAAATGATGATTCCTTAGAAAATATACACTGTAAAAAATTTATTTTTTTACTTCAAAAAAATATGATCTTTGTCACAAAAACTCAAATATCTCAAAACCCTATCTTTTTACCAACGTCAATTTTTTAGGGGAAATGGCCCACTATATCAGCTATCTACCATAAAATTTTGGTGATGGTAAACTGATAAACAAAAAAGTTATGACATTTCAAACATTTAACAATTTTTACATTTAGTAACAAAAAAAATTTTTTTCTGTGTAAATTATTTCGAGAATTATATTTTGATGCTGATTTTATTGTAAAGACTACCGCATGAATTAAACAAGTTGTTTTCATGATATTTTTGTTTGATTATTCATAATTACTATAGTATCTATTTGAAACTTAGACGCGATCCAGTGTTGTAATCAAAAATATTGAAAGTGTCATACTTTTTATTGTACGTGATTGGTGAAAAAATCCCTTGATAGTGTTGAAAAGCTGTTAATTATAAGATAAAATGAATTAAACTTATTTTTAAGACAAAAGCTGTATAATAAAAGTTTTGTATACGCGTATACGTCTAGTTTATCTGCAAAAAAAATACCTCTTAGAGAACAGACTTTATGATTGGAAGAATGCGAGGAACTTCAACAACAACAAATGCATGAGAGGTACATACCACAGACAAACAGACGAAACGCCTAGAACAATTTTCGTGAAAATCCATCGCTCAGTTCACACTACCACCACCTGGTGGAAATGTTTCACGAAACACTGCGTTGTGCAATATCGTCATCAGAAGGCGCTAGTGTGAAACGTCAAACGCAAAGAAAAACGATGGGCGCTCTTCTGGTTATGAAAGCCACAACCAAGATTCAAAATGATCGTTAAAGGCATGGTCAATGAAAATTTCGTCAGTGCTACGTTTGTTTGTCTGTATACATACCATGACAATGCTCACGTAAAAGCAAAAAAAAAAAATCTACCGCTATGGATATTAAAGATTTTATGGTAATTTTTTTCTTCAGCCAAGCAAACAACACCAAACTAGTCAGTTAAAACTAATAAGTGATTTTGTTTATTATAATCTAACGAACAACATGAACAGTCGCTTTCTCAAATGTCTTCAACTCAACGCTCTCTTGTAGACCGTTTGATGAAAAAAAAATGTTCAAAAGAGTTACGAAATCTCACCGAAAGCACCATAGATAAACTGAAAGAGACTGGTTATTAGCCTGGTACACGGTTTATATGGGAAAAAACAAAAAATGGGAAAACTCAAGTTCCTGTATACTTTTTGAGTTCCACTTTGGTCCCATATCAACTGTGCAAAATTTCAGATCAATCGGAAAAACTATATTTTAGCGCCCGCCATTCTTAGTGTTTCATACGATTTACTATGGGGAAATATTACTCCTGCAAAGAAAAATCGCTAGGAGTCACCACTAGATTCCTAAAAATAAGTGGACGAATGATTTCTGTAGAAAACTTCACTAGGAATCAGACCTCTGAAGACAGCAAATCGATGCGACGTTCGTGGAAAAAGTTATAAGGCTTCACCCGATCGATAAAATAACGAGATTTTATTATTTATTGTTATTCCTTACATGTTAAACAGCGTTTGCATGCCATTCGGTTTTCAGTCAATAACTTTTTTCACATGCCTCAGATCGCTTTGCGTTCTTCGGAGGATTGATTCCTCGTAAAATTTCCGACAGAAATCATTCATCGATTTATTTTTAGGGGTTAAGGGGCAACCTGTGGCGATTTTTCTTTGAAAAAGTAATTTTCCCCATACTAAATCGTATGAAAACTTAAAATGGCTGGCGCTAAAATGTAGTTTCTCCGATCGATCTGAAATTTTGCACAATTGATGTGGGACCAAAATGGTACTCAAAAAGTGTACAGGAGTAAAATGTCTTTTTGTGTCCCACGCTACTGGTTATGCCCAAATGTCCACATTGAATACAAATTTACGCATTTGCAAATTTACTCCTTTGACAAACGAGCCATCTGTATATCATCGGTAAAGCAGGGCGCAGGAAGTTCGAAAACGACAACAACTGAGAAGTTGCCAGAAGTGCTAAGTGCAGAGAGTCATGCCACCGTATCATCAGCGACATCTGTTTAAACAGTTTAATCACGCTCCTTTTCAAAAATGCTTTGAAATATTCTTCAACATCTATACCCATTTCAATATTTTTAACGTGGCAAAACACGCTTTCAACATTCATCTTGAAGAAGAGGGAAAACACTTGTCCTCAAATGTAACAGCAAATTAATGAATAAACGACTAATGCGCGGAGGGCGTGATAAAATCGGAACATTGCATACATAATGAAAACAGCTTGTTTTACTCACGCAAGGCCATTAACAATAAAATCAGCATCAAACTACGATTTCCGGCCGAAATAATTTACACTGAAAAAAAAAATTATTACTACATGTGAAAATTGTGAAACTTTTTTGTTTATTAGTTTACCATCACCAAATTTTTATGGTAGATTGCTAATACAATGGACCGTTTTCCCTAAAAAATTACGTTGGTAAAAAGATAGGTTTTTGAGATATTTCAGTTTTTGTGACAAAAATGATATTTTTTAATGTTAAAAAAGTTTTTTTTTCACAGTGTATATTTTCTTAAGAATCACCATTTAGTTATCTAACTTTGCTGAACAATAAAATCAGCATCAAACTGCGATTTCTGACCGAAATAATTTACACAGAAAAAAATATTTACCAAATGTGAAAATTGTGAAATGTTTGAAATGTCATAACTTTTTTGTTTATTAGTTTACCATCACCAAATTTTTATGGTAGATTGTTAATACAATGGACCGTCTTTCCCAAAAAAATTACGATGGTAAAAAGATAGGGTTTTGAGATATTTGAGTTTTTGTGACAAAAATGATATTTTTTAATATTAAAAAAGATGTTTTTTCACAGTGTATATTTTCTTAGGAATCACCATTTAGATATCTAACTTTGCTGAAAAATTCATAGCAATCGAACGAACCATTTTGGCTGTGCAGATTTTTGAATATTTTTGAACCATTTTCACATACACCCTTTTAAAAAGTTAGTTGTGATTCAAAATAAAAATTTGATATCGAAAAATGGCGATTTAAATGGAACTGAAAAACTGTGCAAAGTTTCAGTTCAATAGAAAATCATGAATTAAAAAATTTCCTTAATTTTGATGCTGTTGCTTGGAATCGCTCATTTATAAATCCCTTCATCAACTTAGAAAGACCTCAGAACTGAAGCATCTTCCAATAGATGAAAGGATGTTGAAAATAGCGAATTTTCAACTTATATGCAGTTACAAAGTAAATATACTGAAATAGAAATATTTATAAATAAATAATATTGGAAAGATCTCACCAATTGTTGTGGGGTTTTTGTTGTTCAATGCCGATCATCTAATTGTCTTGATTAATGTTCTTCTCTGTAAAGAACAACACAATACTCAGCAAAGAACAACACAATACTGAACACTAAACACCCGCGCAACTATTGTTTTGATTTTCACTCGAGACAATAGCGAACGCGATAGATTATTCTGCCATACTCACCCCTACAGGAGTGATGCATGCACAGCCAAGAACAACACAATACTAAACACTAAACACCCGCGCATCTATTGTTTTGATTTTCACTCGAGACAATAGCGAACGCGATCGATTATGCTGCCATACTCACCACTACAGGAGTGATGCATGCACAGCAAAGAACAACACAATACTCAATTTATTTTTTCAGCACGAGTTGTACATTTATTCAACGAGGCTTGCCGAGTTGGATAAACGAGGAGTGCTGAAAAAATCGAGTAATTCAACGAGTAGCACACAACATTTTATGCAAGGATTTTTTATTATATTACTCATTTGAGTTGCAAAATGTTCATAATGCAACTCATATCAGTTGCATAATGAACCTGTTTGGAAAAACTGACCCTTATGATACCGAAATGAGTTGTATGAACTAAAAATGCAAAGGTGCAAAATGATGATTTTTTTCGGCACTCGGCAAGCCTCGTTGGGTAAATACGACAAGTGCTGAAAAAATCATGCTGATAAGAAGGCTATCCAACTACCTTATGTGAACATTCCACAATTACTTAAAAATAAAGCTGCTTAGAGGGCTAAAGAGCGACCTTGAACAAGCTGCTCAGCTTATAAAGTATCCCTGTTGACGCCGGAATGAGCTGGCAGTACTCAAAGCCTGGGTGCAGTAATCAGGAAGTGCATAATTGCTGAACTTCTTTCACTCAACATCACAGTATGTAATCACTGAGTTTTTTCACGTTATATAATTCAAATACTTAGTTTAGTTCATAAGATTTATTGTACATACCCGAGTAGGAAAATCTATCAAGTGTATAGCACATTGTGTTATGATGTTATAAAAATTATCTATAACTTATTATATTATAAACTAGGTGCAGGATGATGTTAACCGTTATGTGGCCGGCAAACTTTTTGCTTTTTTCTACACCGTGTATTTTAAATGGGTGCTGGGTACCCGGGTACCCTGCCGGCCACATAAGGGTTAAAATAACTAAAATTGTAACAAAAAGTACACCGGTCTAATTAAAATAATAACCTATTTTGTTATGATCTGATCAATATTATAACAAAACTAGCTTCAAGAAAACTAGTTCCTATCATAATTTGATACAATTGTACAAAATGATTTTCTGAATGTCAAGTAATTGAAACTAAATTATTTCACAATGAGTTATTAAACAACATTTATAACATAATCTTCTAGTCGGGTAGTCAATTTAGAAAGAAAGTTCCTTATATACACTATATACAGCTTAGCAATTAATCACTGCACCCGTTCCTGGTCTGAGGTAAGGGTGCGATGGGCGACGACGCGCGCGGAGCACCGATGCTGTGCTATGGACTGGTCGGCGGTCAACTGTTGTACTGAGATTATGTTATAAATTAGATGCAGGATGATGTTAAAATAACTAAAATTGTAACAAAAAGTACACCGGTCTAATCAAAATAATAACCTATTTTGTTATAATTATATCAAAATTATAACTCAATATTTTAGCTTCAAGAAATCTAGTTTCTATCATATTTTGATACAATTGTGTAACATGATGTTCTGAATGTCAAATAATCAAAACTAAATTATTTCACAATGAGTTATTGAAGAACTTTATAACATAATATGATACAATTGAGTTATAATATGTTTAAACACCAAAGATGTTGAACATGATTATATCACAATGAGTTATACATATCATGATCTATATATATTAAAAAGCAGTGGCATACGTGGGACCGCGCATAACTTGCGAACGGAAGGTCCGATTTTGATCGTTTTAGTTTTGTTCTGTTAGTCTTCACCCAAGGAAGGTTTATGAGTCAAAAAAAAAAAAATGGAAAAATTGAGAGTTTTTGAAAATCGACCTTCCATACATTTTGTGACCGGAGACTTGGCCTTGGCTAGAAACTTGAAACCTCAAACAACTCAGTAGGCAAGACAAAGTTTGCCGGGTACAGCTAGTTTGTTATAATTATGTTATATTTTTGTGAGAATCTTCTAGTCGGGTGTCTTTGTATGAAAAAGAACGCAATTTGAATCTTATTCAAAAAGTAATCCTTATATCAATACTTATTAGCGTGGTTCAAAAAATCGTTTTTGCTCCACACTGCTTATTCGATTTGTAACCAGATTCTTAGCCTTCTCCCAAAAATTGAGCTGAATTCATTGAAAACTGAGAGGGCTTGTGCATATTGGAAGGCTTCTCATGTTGGATAAAAATCGATAACTAATTAAAGAGGCGTCTAATTTGAATGTGGTCTTCGGCAAAGTTGTAGCTGATAGTAGAGCCTAGGAGTACCAAGGGTCAACTAACACTCTAGGGCACTTGGGGAAATGCAACGTTCAATTTAATTTAAATTTAAAACCGGCCTTTTCCCATAGTAATTCCCATAAAATTTTGAAGGGCTTGTGCACTCTTAATTTCCAACCAATTCAGCTCAAAATTTGGGAGATGACATAGTGTCAGGTTATGAATCGAATCAACGGTGTGAAGCAAAAACGATTTTTTAATAATTGATGCTTATGTATCATATAAGCTGTGGTAGGGAATCGCGCCACTTGGGCGGTGGCTTCTATTTTCGTCTGTTTGCCACTACAACTCAGTCAAATTTGAACCTATTGTAATCCTTAGAAGCCACCTGATTTCACCTTACCATCGATCAAAAAACTCCAAAAACTCAATTTCAGTCGAACTTTCCGCAGCCAATCAACACTGTTTGTAAGGGGGGTGAAATGAATGTGTGTGGCTGGATGATTACGGTCGCCGCTGTTGTGACTTTTGCCGGAAAGTTTTTAAATGACCATTTTCCGTTTCATTGGCTTTTGATCAATTCTAGTTTTCCCGTCTCGCACAACTGGACGGAATAGAACCAGTAAGAAGGAATCGGTCGTCCGTCACAGTCGGTCGCCCGGTGGACCTTGTGTAGTAATGGGTAAGCCAAAGAAAGAATCCTAAATCAAACCAGACACGTTCGTTCTCGAAGTTGGCTCTTTTCTTACCTTTGGAGCGCTAAATGGCTCTCCATCACCTTACGGAGCGACATCGCATCGCCGCTGCCACCGAACGACGACGAGTCCAGTTTCAGTTCCAGTCAACAGCATGAAGGTGTGGGTAAGTGTGTGATTTGAAAAGTGAGCAAAGTCCTATAAATTTCCACAATTCATTCTGCCTGGACGCTGGCTCTGACTGCAGAGATCTACCCCCTCCCCCTCTTCCACATACATATAGAAAGTTGAGAAAATGGTGTTGAGGTGAGGGGTGAAACTTTCCCGTAATAGATAAAAGCAGCCAGTATATTTACAGCTGCAGCAGTTCGAATGCCGAAAGTGTGCAAGAATCAAACGGACGAAAAGAAATTCTTTTTTTGAGAAAAACTTTTCGACTGTGACCTGGTCAACCTCCTAGGTATGAGCGTGTGTGTGTTTGACAAGGTGAGCAGTGTAGAGGTTGTGCGCTGGGAAAACTCTGAATACTTTTCTCCCCAAATACCATGGCGATGAAAGCGGGATATTTTATTTCTTGTACATTTCGGTCTACTGACAGGCTGAAAATTCTTAAGGAAAGTATTCATTTTATTCATTTGGTTCAACATCTTTACATAGAGAAGACTGAGTTCACCTTTCTACAACATTTCTATTCAAGTTTCAGGTCGAAGAGAGTGGTGATACACATACCAACTAACAATGCAAGGTAGTCGTCGGCAAAATCATAACGAGGAAAACCTCTATTATTGAGTTGCGACAATAGCGTATCTGCTAAGAGATTCCACAAAAGCGGTGACAAGACTCCCCCTTGGGGGCATCCACAAACACTAAATTTCCTAATCCCTGCTAGATGCAATGTCGAGAAGAGATATGGGTTTTTAAGCATTTGATGAATCCAATTGGAAATCATTGGAGATATACCATGACTCCGTGCGGCTTTCAATATGGCATCGAAAGGCAGGTTGTCAAAGGCACCCATGAAATCTAAGAAAACACCCAAACAAGATTGCTTTTGAGCGAATGCCTCTCGATATCGTAAACAACCTTGTGTAAAAAAGTCACAGTGGACTTGCCAGATTGGTTGGCATGTTGGTTCACATGAAGAGGCACGCTGGCCAGATGAACATCATGGATGTGATGATCCACAATGCGTTCTAAGCATTTCAGAAGAAAAGAGGTCAAACTGATAGGTCTGAAACTCTTTGCTTTTTCATATGATGCACGCCCCACTTTCGGAATAAACTTCACAGTAATATCCCGCCAAGATTTGGGAATATACCCTGAATATAATTGAACCACCAATACCAGCGTGGCACTCTATCAGTCTCATGAAACATGGGCGTTTTATTGGTAGCCCAATGCGTATCGCTTATGAAATTTGGTTTCGTACCAACTATATGCATGGCATAACTGCAAGGATGCCTCTAGGTGGATCGTTCTTCCATTTTTATCCCCAAATGCCAATTCTGATGTATGGCCGGGCACATATCGTTGGAAGTCCCACAGCGGAGGTGCAATTTCTATAGCCCTCAGAAAGTTGGTTATTCTTCGGTCCAAGTGATGTGGGATACCACATCTTCCTGGTAGGCAGAGGGAGAGCAGCAGTGGGGTAGAGCGAGGGCGTCATGCAACGCCGGTTGGCATGCTGCTCAGCAGGAAGTCGGTTGGAAGTGTACCTACGGTGGCGAATGTGGTCGGCGGCAATCGGAAGGGCTAAGTGTTGATGTCTGTTGTTGGCACACACATACGCGGTCGGGGACAAAGTTCCGGATTCGATTGTGAGCGATACTTTTATTTCGGTTGCTCAATGTGTAGTCGGACGAAGTTTTGAATTAAATGTTGTTGATACTTTTCATTGTTAGTTGGGTAGGTGGTTGGGTAGCTGCCAAAGGTGACAATAATGGTGCCTCAGCTTTGGAATGTCATTACCATCTAATTGTTGAGTTATGTATTTTATTATGGATATTAAAACCGTTAGGCAGGCACTTGGAATGTTTAAGTGACGAGCGACAAAGGATGACGAGTTCGCTGCAGTCTACGGTGAATCCCGCAGATTTTGTTGGAAGGACGACGATCTTCTTCACTACTCTCCAACTTCATCGGTCCTTAGATGTTCACTTTCAATACTCTCTGAGAGTGTCTACGAACAACGTTGAGAGTATATTGTTGAATTTGTTAATTCAGTTGTATTTCTCACCTGAACTGCGGGGATGTACGTCGAAGTTTTTCCATTTCAACTTGTCCATTTTTATTACATATGAGTAATTCTCGCTGAAACCGGCCCACTATTTGGATTTGGATTTGGGCATTTGGATAATCTAATTGATGGACTCCCCGTTAGTTAGAGTCACAACCATTTTTGGTTGACTCGATTTTGGTCAATTGTTGTATCAATCAAACCGTTATAACTCGAAAGTTTCTCCAGAAACCGCTTCAAAACGTATTTTTTTTTTCCTTCTAAACCATAGGGGGATAATCTGCTCAACAGACACCCTAACAGAAGGTTAGGGTAGTGTAGGTCTGACAGGCCGTCTTCTACAACAAAAGTAAAATTCAGGACTACCCTCTCCTCGTACCCACTAAACCATTCCTATGGTCGCCAAACCCTACGTCTCTCCGGAACCACCAAGAAGGTATTGCTTCAGAGAGGGGCTAGTGCACATCGCACCCACAAGGTTAGCTGCGTAGCCTGCAGCAACGAACATCGATTACTCGCTTTGGAGAGTCCATCACGGTAGCATGCTGGCGCTTAGCCAGTTTCCCGAGTGGTCCTCGCCACTCCCTTTGTCCTCGGAAGGCGGGCAGGGTCAACCCCGCCCGCGCCCTACTGCTGAGCGGA
This sequence comes from Aedes albopictus, assembly GCF_035046485.1. Classification (NCBI taxonomy): domain Eukaryota; kingdom Metazoa; phylum Arthropoda; class Insecta; order Diptera; family Culicidae; genus Aedes; species Aedes albopictus. The sequence goes on from NC_085138.1 coordinate 300,345,404, forward strand.
CATCAAGAACTGATGCCCACGTGCAACCCGATCTAACCTGCCCGTAAGGAAGGGTATCACTACCCTTCAGGCCCTATCAGATGCACCCGTAGGTTGCAGACAGCAGGATCTCACCTACCCCGACCCTTGCCGGGGACCCCTTTCCAACCGCGGGCTCGGATCCAACCCAGTAGACCGACGCCACGACAGCACCGCTACCGGGACTTCCTCTCCGCGGCCACTTAATCGTTGTAAGGGTCGATCTCGACCGCAGGGCACCGGTATGACCTACGAAGCCGACTCCGAACCCCTGGACCACCTCTTGTACTGCATCTGGACTAGCCACTCTCCGAGTCCACGCGCCACCTCCTCTGTAGTTCCCAGACGATATGGGTGATAGCCGTTGAAACGGCGTTCCAGCCAAACTCATCCCTACGCATCCTCTGGACCAAGTTGTCCGGGTTTGTGTCCTCCCCGCATGTGGCAAGCATGCGGTCACGCATTGTGCGAAAACGCGGGCACACGAACAAAACGTGTTCCGCCGTTTCCTCTAAACCATTGCACGCTGGGCATTCGGGAGAATCCGCATGCCCGAAACGGTGTAGATACTGTCGGAAGCAACCATGACCTGTAAGGACCTGTGTCAGGTGGAATGTAACTTCCCCATGGCGCCTATTAATCCAACTGTCTACCCTCGGTATCAACCTATGGGTCCACCTTCCTTTGGTGGAACTGTCCCACGCACGCTGCCATTTGACCATAGAGGCCATCCTGGCAGTCCTGCGTATGCCTCTTGTGCCGCGCATTTCGAAGCACTCCATGTCCTCACTGATAAGAATGCTGATAGGCACCATACCAGTAATGACGCAGAGAGCGTCGTGTGACACGGTACGGTATGCGCTCGCAACCCTCAGGCACATAAGCCTGTAAGTACTTTCCAGCTTCCGTCGGTAGCATTTAGTACTTAGCGCGGTGCCCCACGCCGGGCCGCCATACCTAAGTATGGACGTTGCAACACTAGCCAGAAGCTTGCGCTTACTGGCGTACACCGCAGAGCTATTGGACATCATCCGGGACAGTGCCGCAATAGCTGTGGAGGCTCTTTTACAGGCATAATCGACGTGGTTACCGAAAGTAAGCTTATCGTCGATCATCACGCCCAAGTGTTTGACGGAGCGCTTTGACAGGATAGTGCACTCTCCTACACTGATCTCCGTCTGCTGCTCCGACTTCAGGTTGTTAACAACCGTCATCTCTGTCTTGTGGTGAGCCAGCTCCAGTTTCCTGGACCGCATCCACGCCTCCACAACCTTGATCGAGTGGTTGGTAGTCAACTTTACCTCCTCGATCGTTTCACCGTAGACTTCGAGCGTAATATCGTCGGCAAATCCGACAATCACCACTCCCACTGGGTACTCTAACCTCAACACCTCGTCGTACATGACATTCCATAACACCGGACCCAGGACGGAACCTTGCGGGACTCCTGAGGTTATGTGAAAGCACTTCCGACCCACCTCCGTGTCGTAGACTAGTACACGATTCTGAAAGTAACTTCCGAGAATCTTGTACAGGTACTCCGGTATCCCCAGACGCAAGAGCGCATCGGCAATAGCAGACCAGCTGGCGCTATTCAACGCATTCTTTACATCCAGGATCACTACCGCGCAAAAGCGAATTCCCCTCCTCTTAGGCTCGAGTGCTTTCTCGGCGGTTTTTGTAACCGACAAGATAGCGTCTACGGTGGACCTCCCCTTCCGGAAGCCGTACTGGTTACTCGAAAGACCATTTTCGCCCTCGGTGAACCGCAACATTCTATTGAGGATGATCTTTTCGAGCATCTTCCCCGCCGTGTCAATCAAGCATATTGGTCTATATGCCGACGGGTCTCCGGGTGGTTTCCCCCCCTTTGGCAATAGTACCAGGCTCTGCCTCTTCCAAGCTTCTAGGAAAACTCCCTCGTCCAGGAATTTCTGCATAGCAGACCTGAACATCTCGGGAGCTTCTGCAATGGCTACTTTTAAGGCCAGGTTCGGAACTCCGTCCGGACCTGGGGCCTTACCTACGCTAAGGGACTTAGCTATCCCCACAAGTTCCACATCGGTGACCCTCTCCTCATCGCCAGCCCCAGTCCCCGGCAGTCCTACGAAAGGAGGCCAAGGATTAGGGTCATGACGCGGAAAAAGTCCTCCAATGATCCCCTCCAACATCTCTGGAGATTGCTCTGTAGGAACCATCACACCTCTCGTCTTAGCCATAACGATCCTGTAGGCGTCATCCCACGGGTTCGTATTGGCATTCTGACAGAGACCCTCAAAGCAGGCCTATTTGCTTGCTCTTATCTCGGTCTTAAGCGCGGCTTTTGCAGCGGCGAACACCACCCGCCGTTCGTTTCGCTCTTCCTCTGATCGTGCTCGCTGCATCCGCCGCCTAGCCCGTAGGCAGGCGCGGCGCAGGTCCGCAATCGCGTCGGTCCACCAGTAAGCCGGTGGCCTCCCATTTCTAGGGTGGACTCGCCTAGGCATGGTCGCATCACACGCACGTGAGAGCACCGCTACCAGCTCGTCGCCGTCTTAACTGATTAAGTTTCGCTCACGGCGGAGCGCCTCCCTAAATACCCCTTCGTCGAAGTATGATGTCTTCCACCTGCGAGGGCTTGGCCTTGGCCTAGCCGCCTCTTCTTCTATCCGCTGTCTGCTGTTATTGTAGTCGATACTGTAGCGAACCGCCAGGTGGTCGCTGTGAGTGTAGCCATCATCTACTCTCCAGTTCGAACTACTTGTTAGGCCAGGACTACAAAAGGTCACGTCAATAATTGACTCCGCTCCGTTTCGACTAAAGGTACTCTTGGTACCGACATTAGCCAAGTCGACATCTAAGATGGCCAGTGTTTCTAGTAGGATCTGACCCCGCTGGTTCGTGAAACGGCTTCCCCATTCCACGGCCCAGGCATTAAAGTCGCCCGCTATTACCACCGGCCTTCGCTTTGTTAGCACGGTCGTTAAGCGGTCCAGCATTTGCGTGAACTGCTCGATCGACCACCGCGGAGGCGCATAACAGCTACAGAAGTAGACCCCGTTTACTTTGGCGACCACGAAGCCCTCATAGGTAGTAGACACCAACTCCTGAACGGGGTATTTTCACGTCGTCCATATCGCCGCCATTTTTCTGGTCCCATCTGAGGCCCAGTTGCCGTTGCCGGCGGGTACTCGGTATGGGTCCGAAATGATGGCGATATCCGTCTCCCACTCAGAAATCGCCTGACAAAGCAGTTGCTGAGCCGCATCGCATCACAGTGGTTCAGGTTCAGCTGCGTTACCTGCACTGTGATTTGTTGTTCACTGCGGCTTTCTTAAAGGCCGGGCACCCTGGACCACCCATCGGATGTCTGTTTTTCGAGGTTTTCCCGGTACAGATCATGCAGATGGGCGGACTCGTGCAGCTTTGGGCCTTATGACCTTCAGCGCCGCATCGCCTACACAGTTTGCGCCTGTCGGGGCCTTTGCAGTCCCACGACTTGTGTCCTGGTTCCAGACACCTGAAGCAAACCTCTGGTGGCTCGTGGAATGTCAGGTGACATACACACCAGCCCACCTTTATACTCCCTACTTTAACGGACTTTTTAACATCCGCCACAGGTAGCTGAACCAATGCTACCTGTGTCCCTGCTGGCCCTCTCCGTAGCTTAACGGCTGCGGCGGCCACCTGCACATCGCACTGTTGCCGCATTGCCGTGACGAGCTCTTCCACTTCGGTGATCTCGTCAATGTCTTTGACCTTCAGAGTCGCCTCATGTGTCAGAGCACTCACCTGCACACCCTCGCCAAGGACCTCTTCTGCCAGCCTCTTGTAGATGGCGCCCTTGTGTTCCTTCTGGCGCTTCAGCTCCAGGATCATCTCGCCCGTACGAGTACGTCTAATACTGCGCACGTCGGCTCCAAGACCCTCAAGCTTGGCGTCGCTTCGCATCGTCTTCAAGACGTCCGAGTACTTAGACTGTTCCGTCTTGATGACGATAGCGTCGACTTTCTCGCGCCTGGCACATGCCCTCCTACGCCTTAGCTTGGCGTCCTGCACTTCTACCTGCGGATTCACCTTCTTCTTCCTCTTCCGCTCTACCTTTGTCCAAGGAGGGTCCTCTCCTAGGATCGCCCTGCTCTGTGGCTGCTGAGGGCCCACCAATGGTCACAACCCCTTGTTCCCATCGTTCCGGGATGGGCCAGCCTTTTCAGGCCCACCCTTCCCAGCTTTCCGGGAACCCTGGCTGGGGTCCGACTTTCCGGCATTACCACCGGCTTTCGGGGTTATTATACGCCTGGCCTTGCGGACGCCGCCAGACAGCTCCTCACCTGACGGCTGCCTCGCCCGCTTCTGCGAATGCTTGTCACGTTTGTCACGAGCATTCGCTTCCACACTCTTCGGACTACCTGCAAAGGAGAAGGCCTCCGTTTGTGTAAACTTCGACGCCTTCTCCTTTGCGGGTTCCGCCGCTGCAACAGCCAGCAACGCGACCGCGTGCTCCTGCTTGGCCTCATCGACAGACACTCTAAGTCTAAGCAAGGCCGTTTTCAGGTCCTTGCTTATATTCGACTTAGTTGTCGCAAAGTCAATGATTTTGCCAAGCTGGTGCTCAGCAACCTCTAATGCGGGCCGTCCTTTTCCTACTTCTTGGCTGATGGCCCTCAGCAACCACGCTCCGTCCATGACCTCCGCCGGCTGGCTTGCCGTGGAGTGGACAGGAGCTCCCACGCTTGAGCTACGTAAGCAGCTTTCAGCACCTGACTCCTCGCTTCTCCTTGTCGGAGACCTCATCAACCCGCTTCTTGCGAAGGGGTTGATCGCACCACTACTTCCACCTATGTTGATATTTTTAGAATTTTTGCTCATAATGTTTTCCCACGAGTTGCACGAGAAAGAATGTCCACCACGCCAGAGCTCTGCATTAACGCGGTAAGGGACAGCTTACTGTGGGGGGTGCCCCAGGTACCCCACAGGCTCCGTTAAAGATCGAGCATCTTTTTCACCCCCTCGATCACTCATTCCTCGGCACGGGTCGCTTGACACCTTGAATTGGGGTTAGTAGTCCTATTCTTAGCCGGCAACTACGCGGCTGACTCGCAAGCGGGGGGTGCGTCAGGCCCCAGGACATCCGTCCCTGCTGCCCTGACTTCAAAACGTATACGTTATTATAAACGTATACGTTATTATAATGTTGTTGAAAAGAGAGTGACAGAGGTCCTTTTTGCAGTTATTGATTTGGACTGCTATTTTGAACTTATATACCAAAACTTTGTTTTCATCATGTTGGCAATCAACGATTTTCATTTTTTTTGCATCAATCGAAAGCTTATACACAACATATCAAAAAAATAGAGAGGTCTATTTCTCCTATCAAAAGTTAACTACCGTTTTGTAAACAGTTTCTGAAGGTAAATACCTTGATTATTTTTGAAGACGAGGTGTAAATTGCTCTTTAGATTCTTCCATTAATTTCCCGAAGAATTGCTCAAAAAAACCTGAATCCAACGTCCACCTCACCCCACGTTATTTTCTCGCAATTCACCATCTCCCTCCATGCTCTCACTGTTGTTGTTCGAAGGCACGCTCAGAGAGTGTTGGAAGTGGACATCTAAGGACCGCAGGAGATGGTGAATTGCGAGAAAAGAACGTGGGGGTGAGGTGGGCTTTGGATTCAGGTTGGCTTTCTGCTTCACAGAATTGTTACGTGTTCTGTGGCGGAGTTGGTTAACGCGCCTTGTCTACCGAACTTGGGGAGATGTGGGTTCAAACCTCACCAGAACTACGTGGATTTTTTCGCAATTTTTCCACTCAATTCGTCCATTTTTAACACATATTGTGCCTATGAACTTCAGGCGTTACGTATGTCTTCCATTATTGTTTTAATAATTCCTTCATAAATTCCTCCAAATAACTCCAGTGATTCTTTCTCAAAACTTTCCACAGATTTTTTCAGTAATCCCTCCATGAACAGATTTAGAAAATCCTCTTGGGATAACATCCGAAATCTCTACAGGAATTCTGTGAAAAATCTTCCATAAATTTATGTAGAAAATCCTCCAGCGATTTCTTCAGAATTCCCTCAGGAATTACTCCTCAGATTTCTTCAGAAATTCTTCCTGAGATTCCTGCATGAATTCTTCAGGGGGGGGGGGGGGGTCTCCAGAAATTCCTCCTGGAATTCTTCCAGGATTTCTCTGGGAATTCCTGCAGGGATTTCCCTCTAAATTTCTACAGGGATTGGTCCAGGAATTCCTCTAGAAATTCGTCTAGAAATTCCTCCAGTTATTCCTCTAGAGATACCTCAAGAAATTCCTCTAGAGATTCCTCCTGGGATTCCTCCTGAAAGTGCTCCAGTGATTCTTCAAGGAAATCCTCCAGGAATACTTCCAGAGATTTTCTGTAGGGATTTTTCATGAAGAGATTCCTCCTGAAATTTCTCTAGAGATTCCTCAAGGAATTTCTCTAGAGATTCCTCCAGGAATTCCTACAAGCATGTCTTCAGGAATTTCTCCAGGGGCTCCTCCAGGCATTCCTTCTGGAATTCCTCTAGGGAACCCTTTAGGAATCGCTCGATAAATTCCTTCGCGAATTCCTTTGGGAATACCTCCAGACAGTATTTCTGTAAGTTTCTCCAGGAGTTCCTCCTGAAGTTCCACTAGGAGTTCCTCCCGGCATTCCTCCAGGATTTCATCCAGTCATTTCTCCTGGGACTCCTCCAGGAACTCCAGCACGAATTCTTCCATGAATCATCCCAGGTATTTCTTCAGGAATTCCTCCAGGAATGAATTACTTCGGAAAGTCCTGCAGTAATTTCTCCAGGAATTTCTCCAGGGATTCCTTCCAAAATATTTCCAGGAATTTCTTCAGGAATTTCACAAAGTGATTCTCCCGGAAATTTTTCCAGAGTTTCCTCCAGGAATTTCTCCTCCTGGGATTCCTCCAGAAATTCCACAAGAAATTTCTTCAGTTATTTACCAGGAATTCCTTCAGGGATTCCTCTAAGGATTTTTCCAGAAATTCCTTCATTGATTCCTCCGGTAATTTTTCAAGAAATTCCTCTACGAATTCATTCAGGGATTCCTCCAAGAATTCTTCTAGGGACAGTTCCACGGAATTTTCCCAAATATTCCTCAAGGGATTTCTCCAGAAGTTCCTCCAGGTATTGCCCCTCAGGTTCCTCCAAAAATTGCTTCAGGAACTCCTCCAGGAATTCCTCCAGAGTTTTTTTTAAAGAAATTATCCAAATTTTCCTCCAAGATTCCTCCAGGAATTCTCGTAAGGTTTCTTTCGAAACTTCTTCGAGGATTCCTCCCAGAATTCCTTTAGGGTACGCTCTAGCAATTTATCCAGGACTTCTTCCAGGGTTTGCTCCCGGAATCCATCCAGGGAGTCAGTCCTTTAGGAATTTCTCTTGGAATCCCTCCAGAGATTTCTCCAGGGTCTCCTCCAGGTATTCCTGCAGGAATTTCTCTACAGATTCATCCAGAAATTCTTCCAGGGATTTCTCTAGGAATACATGTAGGGATTGGTCCGGTAATTCTTCCAAAGATCCCTCCCAGAATTTCTCTAGAGATTGCACTAGGAATTCATCTAGGGATTGCTACAGGCATTCGTCTCAGAATTTCTCGAGGGGTGCTCTCTAGTTATTTCTGCAGAAATTCCTCCAGGGATTGCTCCAAAAATTCCTCTATCGATTTCTCCAGGAGTTACTCCAGATACTTTCAGAAATTCGTCCATTAATTTCTCCAGAGATTCAGCCAGGAATTTATCCAGAAGATCCTCCACGGTTTCCTCCGGAGATTCCTCTAGGATTTGCTTCAGGGATTTCTCCAGGAACTCTTCCAGGGATTTCTCCAAGAATTCCTTTAGGAGTTCCTCAAGGAGATCTTATAGAAATTCCTCAAGAAATTGCTGTAGTTTGTTTATCCAGGGATTCCTCCCATAATCGCTGTTAGCACTGAATCAAAATTCAACCATTGCGAAACAATAATGACCATTTCGCAAGCTGAATTTGTTGCGACAATCCACCCAATGCGACATAAATTTGTGCCAGCTTGAACCAAATAGAATAAAGATCGTACACCACGAGTTTATTATTATTATTATTAAGCCTTGCATTGTGATTTCGAGCGGTAAACACTTCCGTAGTGACCTAGTGGACAATGAAGCAGTGAATTAGGTTGAGCGGTAAAAATAAAAAAATAGTCCTTTAGGCGGTCCTCTAAAGATTCTTCCAGAAAATCCTCTAGAGATTCCATCAGAACTTTCTCCAAAGATTCTCTAGAAAAGCATCAACTGATTCTTTAGTTCTTCTAATTTTTGCTTCAAAAAATCTTATAAAATCAGGAAAAATATTGTATTAACACTCTGCACCGGAAAATAATTGAAGAACACGTAAATACTATGGCATGCAATTGGCTTTAATATGAGCTCAAATATTTGCCTAAATGTATGCCGCCAGAGCACAAGCTTAGCAAATGCAGTTGTCTGTTTTGCTGTGAATGCATTGTCCGACCGGACGGCTGGTTTTAAACCAACCGTGTGCTACCCCAATTCCTCTTCCTCTCTGATTATTTCTTGTTTGGTTGTACAGTTACCACCGAGCATCTTCATTCACAATGCCATTGCTGTATCATTTTCCTATTTCCGTAGCAGTGGAAAAACCCGTCTGGAAGTTGTGGTTCTCGGTTCCCCGGGAGATTTGTTCATACTCTGAGGAAGACACATCCAACGCAATGCAATGGTTGGCAATCTGCTCCTCTGTGGGTATAAGTGCAGCTGCAGTTTAGCAAAAGGAAACAAAGAAACATAAATTTTCCAAAGCTAAAGCTCGAGACTAAAATAAAAACACGTAGCATGCTCGGTTTCATGCCCAGTGTGTGTATGCCTACGAGGAGGCTCTCGGTCTGAATGTATGTTCTTTGCCGGATTCCGAAGAGGCTATGGACGCTGCTGGACGAGGCCAAAAACCTATAATCCAACGAAGAAATTAAATGCAAATGTGTTGTGGATTCTCGGGGTCTCGGGTGTTTTTGCTGCTGCTGGCTGGTGATGCCTCTCGAAATCCAATTCCAGAAGACCCCCGGTCATGGGATTAAGAGGACTAACAGTTTGGAAATTGGCTGAGAAATTTACCGCACTCAGCTCTGTGGGCCCATTCGCACGTTCTGGAGTTGGCGAAGTGGTTCGGTTGCTGGAAACCGAGCTAAACAGGATTTGGCTAAGATGCTGATGAAAGGAGGAATTGATAAAATGAGAAGTGTTAATTTGATTAAAACAATTATCCATCCTGCTTATGCAAATGGGGAGGTCAGGAATGTGATGTGCTTGGTTCGATGTTGTAACCATATTGCTGCATACTTTGAGCTTTATTTTCCCTCAATCCCAACCCAGACATAACTTCATTGCTTGAAAAACTTCTCCGCCAGCTATACGTTCACGCTAGAACTGGGCTAGCCTCTCTTCAACTTAGTGTTCTTTGAGCATTTCCACAGTTATTAAAAGGTTTTTTTGCCTGTTGTTGCATAAATTTGTATATTGTGAGGCAAGGATAACGATACACTATGCCCAGGAAGTTGAGAAAATTTTCCCGACTGGAACGGGAATCGAATCCGCCGTCCATAAGGCTAAATGGAGACCCATTGTTCAAACAAAATCAAGCTCGAAAATTTATTGAATGTGGCGTAACATATTCTAAATTATGATTTTCAAATAACTCAAGTACATATGTACAGATGGGTAAATTATTGATTAAATTGGGAAAAATCCACAGCTCAGGTGAGATTTGAACTCACGATCCTTATTCGCAGGGCCGGATTTAAGTTGGGGGGGGGGGGTGAGGGGGCGGCGTGCCAGGGCCCCGGGCCCCCACATTTTAGGGCCCCCCACAAAAACCTTTTTGCTTGCTAAACATTAACAAAAACAAAAAAAAAGCATATTTGCTTATGGCATTTGTACCTCCGAGGGGCCTCCACATACGCTCTGGCCCCGCACCCCCACAATCCTTAATCCGGGCCTAAACTTATTCGCTAGACAAGTGTTTTACCAACTAAGCTACCGAGCCAATCAATGACTCGGCATTTTAGTTGTCATAAGGTTCAATTCTAATCTCATCGATCTATATCATCTTCCCCTAAACCGCAAATATAACCATCTCTGTTGTACATATGTACGACGGCGAGAGCGATTTATTTATTGTTTGAAACTGTTTGCCTATCGTACAGGCACCGCTTCCTCAACGACTGTGTTGAGGAAGAACAATTGCTACCTGTAAGGCGATCAAACAAGAGGGAAATGTGCACAACAATTTGTGGGAAAAGCGAGAATAAATTCTTGTAAATGATGTAAAAAAGTGCAAAAACCTGACAGGCCAAAATTACAAAAAGTTGCTTTTTTTAGTTTTTGTATAAATTTTTCATTAAAAATGTGTAAATTTAAATGTTAAGAAGCATTTTTATTCCTATTATAGAGATTTCAGTTGAAACAAGTATAAAAAATAACGAGGATGGCGCATCTTGCAACATATGGGCGTTATGGCCACAGTTCCCCTAGATTGAAAGTAGTGAGCTGGATTTTTGTATGGTGAGATGATTAATTCTCCATTTCTTCAATGAAATGGTGCAAACAACGTGGGTATTATGATTTCTTGCCTAATTTGATGCTGTTTGAGTAAAAGTTTAGGTAACTGTGTTGTTGAAGTTGCAAGAAATATACAATACAACAACACAGTATCCCAAAGTTTTCTTAAATAGCATCAAATTAGTCAAGAAATCATAATACCCTCGCTGTTTGCACCATTTTATTGCAGGAATAAAGAATTGATCATCTCACCATACAAAAATCCAGCTCACTACTTTCAATCTAGTAGTTCACCGGTTGCTTTCTATTGGCCTATTTTTTTGTTCGCGGAGAGATGCGACTGGTATCTAGCCGTGTACACATCAATTGGTTTAAAATTGACTGAATTTTAATGGAAAAGTGCTCAAAATACCAGCTCAGGATAGTCAAATGGTTCCATCTATATTTTCTCGATTTTTTTTCACCGATTTATAAAACTGAAAGAAGGGAACAAATTTTTAAATGATTGATTTCAAAAATAGACTTTAGGTACCGTAAAACGGGGTAACTTTGATAGTTTTTGAAATGTTATTTGAGCTTTTTTTACTGTTTGCCAGGTTTTACTAAACAATGATTAAATATTTCTCAGATATGAAAATTTTCAGACTGTCTCGAATAACATTTAACCAGGCCCAAATTCTTTCTCTTATTTTTTTAATTCGCTGTTACTTAACTATGGTAAGATGTAAGAAGAAACTTATGCATAGTTTTTTGATTGAAGCTTGTGTGAAGAATCTATTTTCGATATGAAATTTTGATTTTTTTCCAAATTTTCATTGGATAGACAGGGTTTTTCAGAACATTTGTAACAGTCTTCGAAAAACGTCTATTAAAAACCATACTATTAAACAGGTGTAGAATTAGCGTAGGTTAAAATATTGCATCTTGCTTTGCTTTTTAGATTACCGTGCAAATGTTCAACCATTTAAAATATTTGTTCACACGTCAAACACCAAAGGAAGTAGCAAATAAACAAACCGATTTTTCCATGCACCATCCAAAAAGTGTAACCGACGCTGAAAAATTCTAGAAGCGAAACGAACCAATGTGTGCTAAAACTGGTGGGAACATATTGTGGTGTGACAAAAAAATTCTGCAGGGGGTCGAATACGGTGCAAAAAAAGCAATACACAATAAAATTTAAAAAAAAAAACATACTATAAATCACCCAGGGGTAAAGCTTCGCTGAGGTTTTCGTTCTAAACCGGCATAAATTACCACTGATTTGGCAGCAACTTGACAATTGTAACGGATGTAATTGTTACATAGTTTTTATATTTAATCTTAAACAAAATAAACACAAATTTTTAATATGTTCGTTTAAATTTGTAGCTGCATACCAGCCTTAACTATGTTGCTTGTATGTTGTTTTTATCGTTTTAACCTGTGGCACACTCTGTGTGTCAGAATTAGAAAAAGTCTGAGATGAATTATTCGGATTGCATATTCAAGGGCGCATAATCGATAATCCAGCAGCGATGCTCGACTCGCTGCTCGATTGATTTGAAAATTCCCAGCCGGAATAAAAGGTATCCGATTAGGAATTTTCAAAAACTAATCAAAATTCAGAGAAATCAATAAAGGAAAACCCGGAAATCAACTTTTAGCCAATCAAAATTCAGAAGATGAAAATAATAGCAGCAGGTCGACTTTGGGGTTTTGATTGATACTGAAGACGAAATTGAAGTTACTGTGGAAACCGTTGGCGAGTGAAGATCAGTCTAGATCAATTTTAAAGGTTTTTCACCAAAGTTACTCGCGGGCGATAGAATTTTTGAACGGTGAAGTGCTTGTAACTATATAGTGTTTAAAAAAAAGTTGTGACTAATTGTAATACTTTCACTAACTTCGTTTAGCCATTTCGTTTTCGATTAAGTAAAAAAGAGTGTCAAGCAAAAATCGGTTGGACATACGGTAAGCCTTTTTATTTGAAAATGTGCGAGTTACGTTGAACAGGTGCCAAATCCCATTCGACGTGGGTGTTTGGGCAGGAATCAGAGTCCGTACCGTCAGGACACTCGGTCGTCGTTAGGTGGCAAGCAGCCTCCCAGTCAACCAGTGATCGTATAAGACGTTGTATAAGATGGTAACCCTCTAATACCCAAATTTTTGATTTTGATCTAAATATCATTTTTCGTCATCTAAAATCGATTTAAACATGTTTTGGAAGATGATTCTTTTTAATTCTCGATTTCGTGAATTTCAGTTTTTAATTTTTCTAATTTTTATTTTTGAACATCCCCACACTTTTATATTTTTCCTGGAAGCCAATTTGGGGAACGGATTTTTTGAGATGAAAACATTTCGAGATTTTATGATTATTGTTGAAATAAAATTATTTTAAATTTTTTTTTACAAAAAAATATTTTCCCTGTAATTTTAAGGAAAATAATTTTAGAGTGTATTCGATTCCCTTAAACTATTAAACAAGGGTAGAATGATTTGGGAAAAGTTTAAAATATGTTAATTGTAGCGATTCAATACAAAATAAACAATGGCCTCTAAAAGGTGACTAAAACATCAATTTTTCAATGATTTTTAAAAAATGTAAATACGCTTTAAAATACACCAAAAACCATTTTGAGATTTACAGAACAGTCCTAAATATCAGCCAAAAATATATATAAAAAAAATGATTTCCCACGAAACAAAAATTACAAAAATGCTCAAACTATACCCCGTCTAAAGGCGGGATTGGGTATTAGAGGGTTAAAGTGGAAGCGATATGCGTACATTTTGCATGCGCCTAAATGGAGGCATGCACGCATATGGCCTCCACTTTATCATCTTTTGCAACATCTTATACGATTACTGGTTGTCTGGGCTATCCACAACCATTTCCGATTCCGGGGCCAATATATTCCAGTCGAATCCGCTGTACGGCCACGCTAGACACGACGATTGGAACCAGGACCGTACAACGAGTGCGTCGATGCCCCGTGTGACCTTCCTACGGTGGAACCATAAGCCATCTGGCCCTCAAGTAAGCCCGTTAAATTTTGCACTCATGAGCTTGAAGGAAATCCCTGTAAATATTGTAAATAGCACAAGGTAAAAATTAGTTCGTAATCTTTAAAGTTTTTGTTTAACATTGTATCGTCTATTAAATCATTGAATTAAAATTGAATTTGCTTTTTTTTACTCTGTAGTTTGGGAATAATTTTAAAATTAGTTATTGGGTTCGTTACTTGATTTCTTTCGTTATATTTCCACTGGCGATCGTGCGTCTCCATAAATTGCTAAAATTTCGTTAGAAAAGGTAAGAGCAACACGAACGCCTCGCCACCGACGCCACCGACGCGAATCAGGAGAGAAACAAATCTCGCGCTTAGTATCATACGGGCGTATCTACAATGATCGATTACTCTTCGTCGACTTTCTCTTTGATTATTATCATGGCCCGCAAATCATTTTTGATTGTTTTTGTTGTTTTAGATGCTAGGCCTAGTCGACCTTCACCGAAATACACCGAGAGATCATCCGAATATTGGTCGTATTTTCCGGAATAATCCGAAGAGAAAATCGACGAAGAGAAATCGATCATTGTAGATACGCCTGTATGATACTAAGCGCGAGAAATAGAGTGTGAAATGAATCAGCTACACAGAAAGATCGATGTACACAGAGCAAGGAGTAACTTTCACGCAGCGATCGAAAAGACAAAAGATTTCATGCAAACTTGTGTGAAAATTCACGCAAATTTGTACCGGATCAGCACATTTTTTGTGCTGATCCAGTTGTACGAAAATATGAGTGAAAAATCCTTTGTCTTTTCGCAAGTTACTCATTCGCTGTGTACTTTCGTTTTAGGGTGTAGGATCGGTGTATACGAAAAGAACGTTCGCTCTCTAAACTACCGAGTTGCATTCAGCTGATAGAATCAGAACGCGCTCACTGATTCAATTCCTAGTACTGAATGCTTTCACTGAACGCTAAATGAACGTCCCAAAACGAATGCTCTCGCACTCGATTCAGAATGCAAAAATTCGTTCAATAGTGGTTCGTTCGTCTTCGGCACACAGATTCAGTAGCGATTTATTTTGCCGTCGTTGCTTGCGTCACTCGGTGCTCGGCAATTAAAAAGAATGTGCAATGAATGTGGAGCCTCGTAGCCGTGCGGTTAGGGTCACCAAGCTTATAATCGCACCATGCTATGGGGTGAGGGTTCGATTCCCGCTTCGGGCGTTGAAACTTTTCGTGAGAATAGTTTCTTCCCCGTTGCTCCGTTGTCCGTTTTCTAATGTTAAGATTAAAACAGTCTGTACAGCCGAAAGCTGAAGACGTTTACCGTGTCTTTTTAAAAAGATTCTGCTTGGCTAGTGGAGAAACACATTCGCATCAGATTGTGCGTGGTGTAGTGAGTGAGGGATGCGCAATAAATGAATGATTTTTTCCCATCCTTGCTCCGGGGTACATCTGGTAATTTAAGGCTCAAGCATTCGTCATCATTTTTCGGAAAATAAAAAGCAGTTTTCTCGCTGCAAATCAAAACAAGGATCATGAAAATATATTCACTGCATTATATATCTCGTGTGGAGTACGGTGAATATATTTTCATAGCAAAAACTTTTGTTTTGAACGAAAAAACTGCTTTCAAATGTTTGATGATGACGATGATTTCAATGACGAAAAGTTCAACGTTAAAAGAACTAAAATTCTTATCTGTCTATTTTCGTTAAACGCAAGAGTGGCACATATGCAGTTCCATTACCCGAGAGACGTTATCAAGAATGAAATTGGAGCACTTTATTCGCTGTTTTGATTGAATCAAAGAGACACTTTCCGAAATAGGCTTTTCAGGTCTTACGTTGGACAGTCATTTCGAGGTTGCAATAAACCTTCAGGAAGCTCTTCAGCCAATCAGACTCGCTTAGGAAGCATTGGGAAGACGAGATGCTACATTACTGTAAGCGGAAGGCAGCTTGAGCTTCTCGTATTCGAAGCTTAAGAAAAGTAACTCCAAAGTTGGAAACGACCTCTTCGACGCAATCACGAAGGAAATCAACCAACGGCTACAAAAAGAAATAATAACAGCGCTGAAACTCCTTCAAGGTCTTCCGCTGTCAATGCAAGTGCCAGCAGAACTCGAAAGCCTTTTTTTTATTCTTAATCACTTAACCTAATTTACAGCTTTATTGTCCACTAGGGCACTACGTGAGCGATTTCAATAGACGACTGCACTTACATTGTGTACAGCGTCTAGATGTAGGTATATTCTATTCTTCTTTATCGAACTGGTTGCCTTTCTACTGCTTTCACTTTTCTACTCAATACATGGTAGAATGATGAGCACAAAGATGATGGATGGCCGTTGTTCCTTTCCAGTCCGATTGAGAGTCTATTATGAGTAGCAGTTCGCCGATGTCCAGGTATCCGGGTCCGTTTGAGCCACGATGAAATCATTATTAACATTTACTTCTTGAAGTCGTATCTTCAGAGAACGAATTCAAATTAATAAAAACATATTCCTACCCACCATATTGCGTTTATGATTTCCCGGGACAAACAACAAATTTTATCCCGAGTCCCGGGACAAGCAAATTGGTCGGGAAATGGAACATCTAGCAGCACAGTTTATGGTCTAAGAATGGTAATTTTGAGTTGAAATAGTTTAGCAGAATTAATGATGTAAGGTGCCCAAGGAAAGTGAGAATCGGTGTATGCAGGGCCGGATCTAAGGGGGGGCCGGGGGGGCCCGGGCCCCGGGCCCCCACATTTTAGGGGCCCCCACAAAAACATTTTTTGGTTGCTAACATTAACTTTATTTATCATATTGCTCAAGTACTGTTCGAAAATAAGGAAAAACATTTTTGGTCATCTCTCCGAGGGGCCTCCACATCCGCTCGGGCCCCGGGCCCCCACAATCCTTAATCCGGGCCTGGGTGTATGGCTGCACTTTACAGCGAACTCAGCACCCACAAAGCCAGAAGTATACGATGGACAGGGCATGTTACAAGAATGCTGAATATAAACCCTGTAAAATTAGTATTCTCCAGAGATCAGACTGTAAGCCGAATAATATGGCACGTTATTGTTCATTGTGTGTCATTTTTTTCAGCATACCCCATAGCAACTTTCGACCGATGATAGCTACATTCCGCAACACAATCGTTAAACTTTCTTTGATTGAGTTCTGATGCCGAAAAACCGCTAAAAGCACTGCTGCCAACAGACGTGATACATCGGAACACTCTTATCAATATTTGCCCACCAGTACCTTGAAGCGAATAGCGACTTCTGTAATTTTATGAAGTTTAATGGTATGGTGGTATCGGAGGTAGGTACCTACACACTACAACTTGGCAAACATCTGCTGCTGGATAAAACTTTTCCTCACCGCTACGTTCCCACAGACCCTACACACACCTCGTCAAACAATAGAAATAGTTCATCAAAGACATACAAAAGCTCGCTCCAGTCTACGTATATCCACTCGCTCATGAAAGATACCCGCAATCGCAATCACACGTGTGGCCCATGCATGATAGTGGATATTTGGTCCAAGTGGGGGTGGGACTTCGCCAGGAATCGCCGAAGATAGAGAGGTAAAACAAGTTGATGGGGAAAAAAGTTGCCAACAGCAGTGATTTTCCCGGCGCAGCTTTGGTGTATCCGTTGGAACTTTCCCGGGCGTTACTCACCCTCGGTGCTGACTATGTCGAGTCACTGTTCTGCAAAACATTATAAGTCAATAAAACTCAATCAAAGTGTAAACGTGTGTAAAATAATTCCCATTCCCCCTGCCTTTACAGACAGATAGAATCGTCTTTTTCAGTATACCAAATAGTGTGCTATGCGCTGCTTCGCGATTTGATGTGGTATCGCCGTTAGCATTGGTAAAAAGCAAAGGAATGTTTCGAGCTGATAGTGACTTTTTAGTTTGACTTTTTTTGCTTTTTCGTTACTGAAAGGATTGCATCCTTTGCTTATGTGAAGCTTTTAAGGGTTGAGACTGAAAAAGGAGATTCCATTCAATACATAAAATAATGGCAAAATTTCTAATGAAATAAAACAGAAGTCTTTACTTTTATGTTTTGCATTACTCGAATCATCATCTAAACACATTGACTAAATCTAAATAAAAGTTTATTTATAACCTGAGCGCTAAAAACTATGTTTCACGGAAAGAAGCATTCTCTCGCACTCGCACTACAGGGGGTGGCCAAAATGTTTCTCTCACAAAAAAGTTCAACATGCTGTAACTTTTCATAGAGCGCTTCACAAATTCTCAAATTTTGACTGTTTGTCAACCTGTTATATGTGCATCATTGGTACAAATTTGAACTCGGTTGGTTAGTATTTCGTGAAGCTAGAACCGCTATCGTAAAACACTATTTTTAAACCACCAATTTTTGAACTGGCATATCTCGGAAACCAGTGAACCGAATCGAATGAAATTTTGGGCGATTTGGCATTCAACCTTTTCGTCTTTCGACGATTTGTCCCTAAACCAACTGTGCACTATAGGGCACTGCACTGTTTTGATTTTGCATGGGATTTTGAAGTTTCTTGGCCTTGTTGTTTACAAAATTTCTGTAAGAGTCGAAGAGAAGGATAGAATTTCATGCAGTTCCCTATTCTTCATTACACCAACAAAGCTAGCCATGAAAATGTTTGACAATTCACAGGTCATTTTGACAGACCGCACACATGCACGAAAAAGACGTATAACTTATTCTACTTTATCGATCTTGTTGCCGTCCTTTTCATGCTCATGTTACATCTGTCAAAATGACCTGAGAATTGTCAGTCATTTTGAGGTTAGGTTCGTTGGTGTAATGAAGAATGGTCCTCCGGAAAGTAAGGGGTTGGTATCAGGCCCTACGAGCCAATCAGTAACAGAATAATTCGAACCTAGACGAACGGCAACGACCCCATCGAACAAAAAAGACTTGCGATTGGAAACTCGGTACGTGGAACTGCCGATCTCTCAATTACATTGGGATATACTGAAGGACCTCGGGTTCGGCATCGTAGCGCTACAGGAGGTGTGTTGGACAGGATCCATGATGCGAACGTTTAGAGATAATAATACCATAGAATTGCGGCAACGCACGTGAGCTTTTATCGTGATGGGCGGCATGCAGAGGCGCGTGATCGGTTAGTGGCCGATCGACGAAAGAATGTGCAGGTTGAGGATCAAGGGCCGATTCTTCAACATTAGAATAATAAACGTGCACAGCCCTCACTCCGGAAGCACTGATGATGACAAAGACGCATTTTACGCGCAGCTCGAACGCGAGTACGACCGCTGCCCAAACCACGACGTCAAGATCATCATAGGGGACCTAAACGCTCAGGTAGGCCAGGAGGAGGAATTCAGACCGACGATTGGAAAGTTCAGCGCCCACTAGCAGACGAACGAAAACGGCCTACGACCCATTGATTTCCCGCCTCCGAAAATATGGCCATACGTAGCACCTTTTTCCAACACAGCCTCCCTTATAGTTACACCTTGATATCACCACCGCAGACAGAATCGCAAATCGACCACGTTCTGATTGACGGACGGCACATCTCCGACATTATTGACGTCAGGACCTATCGTGGCGGCATCATCGACTCTGACCACTACCTACCCGACTAGAAGGTTCTAACAAAAATATAACATAATTAAAACACACCATGATATGTACAGCTTATTGCGATATAATCATGTTAATCATCATTGGTGTTTAAAAATAATCTAACTCAATTGTATCATATTATGTTATAAATGTTGTTCAATAACTCATTGTGAAATAATTTAGTTCTGATTCTTTGACATTCAGAACATGATTTTACACAATTGTATCAAAATATGATAGAAACTAGTTTTCTTGAAGCTGAAAATTATATCATAATGTGTTATAATTTTGTTCTGATTATAACAAAATAGGTTGTTATTTTGATTAGACCGGTGTACTTTTTGTTACAGTTTTAGTTATTTTAACATCATCCTGCATCTAGTTTATAATAAAATAAGTTATAGAAAAATTTCATATCATCATAACACAATGTGTTATAAACTTGATATATTTCTCTAGTCGGGTTGTGATGGCCAAACTGCGCCCAAAACTCTCCGTCATCCACAATGTACGGTACCGGCGATCACCACGGTACAACCTAGAGCGACTAAAATAACCGGATGTCTCCTCAGCATACGCGCAGAATCTCGAGGCCGCGTTGCCAGACGAGGACGAACTCGATGAGGCCTCTCTGGATGACTGCTGGAGTACAGTGGAAGCAGCCATCAACGACGCAGCCGAGAGCACCATCGGGTACGTGGAACGGAATCGACGGAACGAATGGTTCGACGAAGAGTGCAGAACGGGTTAGGAGGAGAAGAGCGCAGCGCGGGCGGTAATGCTGCAGCAAGGGACCCGACAGAACGTGGAATGTTGCAAACAAAGGCGGAAATAGTAGACCTGCCTCTTTCTGGAGAAAAAGCGCCGCCTGGAAGAAGCGGAGTGCGAAGAAATGGAACTGCTGTGCCGTTTCCAAGAAACAAGGAAGTTCTACTAGAAGCTCAACGCAACGACTTCATGCAGCGAGCCGAAATATGCAGGGATAAGGATGAAGGCCTCTTCACGGACGGACGTGAGGTGATCGAGAGGTGGAAGCAGCACTTCGATCAGCACCTGAATGGCTTGGAAAACGAAGGCACGGGAGAGCACGGCAACGGAGGAAACGGCAGAGGACGGAAATGAGCCAACTTCCACGCTGAGGAAAATTAGGGATGCCGCTTCATCGACGGCCGGTCGACAACGGAACAGATCTTCACCGTAAGGCAAATCCTCCAGAAATGACGTGAATACCAGATCCCAACGCATCACCTGTTCATCGACTTCAAAGCGGCATACGACAGTATCGTCCGCGCAGAGCTATGAAGAATCATGGACGAAAACGGCTTTCCTGGGAAGCTAACTAGACTGATTAAAACAATGATGGACGGTGTGCGAAACTGCATAAGGATTTCGGGTGAACTATCCAGTTCATTCGAATCTCGCCGGGGACTGCGACAAGGTGACGGACTCTCATTGAGGTTGAGGTTGAGGTTGAGGTCGAAATACGTGTCTGTCAAAGGACACAAATTTTTAGTGGAATTCGAAGGAACAGTACTTAACACGATTTACTTTTTACTGACAGATGCTCCCCTAACAAGCCCAGGTTCATCATCAACAGCCGGGGAACGATTTTCACAAAATCCGGTGATTTGTGTGCTTTGCGGACGACATGGATATTATCGCCAGAACATTTGGAATGGTGGCGGAGCTGAACGCGAAGCAGCAAAGGTCGGACTGGTGGTGAATGCCTCAAAAACAAAGTACATGCTGCTTGGCGGATCCGAACTCGTCCGGATCCGTCTGGGTAGTAATGTTACGATAGACGAGGATACCTTGGATCCTTACTGACGGCTGACAACAATGTGAGTCGTGCAATTCGAAGGCGCATCATAAGTGGGCTCCAGAAGAAGCTGCGGTCTAAAAAGATTCACCTACGCACCAAGTTCATCATGTACAAGACGCTGAAGACCGGTGGTTCTCTACGAACACGAGACATGGACCATGCTTGAGGAGGACCTGCAAGCTCTCGGAGTTTTCGAGCGACACGTGCTAAGGACAATCTTCGGCAAGATGCAGGAGAATGGTGTTTTGCGGAGAAGGATGAACCACGAGCTCGCTGCACTTTACAGCAAACCCAGCATCCAGAAGGTGGTCAAAGCCGGAAGGATACGGTGGACAGGGCATGTTGCAAGAATGCCGGACAACAACCCTTCAAAATTGATGTTCGCAACAGATCCGGTTGACACCAGAAGGCGTGGGCGCTGAAAGCACGATGGGCATATCAGGTGGAGCGTGACTTGCTGAGCATTTAGCTTGACCGAGGATTGACAGTAGCAGCCTTTGTAAATACATATCCCTTTCGTGACGAACCAGCACAATTGTGCTGTTGAGCGGTAGCAGTTTTGCATATTTTTTCACCTGTTTAGACTTTGTTTTATGTGATGTAAACTGTTTCAATAATTCGGCCATTACTTATACTTGTTTGTGTGTAAACAAACTTTTGTTTACGTTGCCTGTGAAATTTACCACAACAAGGTAAACAAAAAGTGGACAAAATCCGTAAAACATGAAAAAGTTTTATCTGTCGCATAATTTAATTTCCGATTTGTC
Source organism: Aedes albopictus (assembly GCF_035046485.1). Classification (NCBI taxonomy): domain Eukaryota; kingdom Metazoa; phylum Arthropoda; class Insecta; order Diptera; family Culicidae; genus Aedes; species Aedes albopictus. The sequence goes on from NC_085138.1 coordinate 300,367,177, forward strand.
TAGGTAGACAAAGCTAGAAATCGAAAGATAAAGAGTAGTTCTTTCAACTGAGGTAAAATAATTGTTGTTTTGTTGGGAAATCTAAGAGTTCTGGAGAGCCAAAATTGAGCCATTTGTATGGATATTTAAATTTTTTGCGCTCCGTCACGAAAGGGATATGTATTATCCCATTTGTGATGTAGTGCAAATAAATGCATGTAGATATTGTGGATTTACCGGCTACTTGTATTCTACCGGTCGCTTCAGTATGGCCTCCAAAGTAGCCGTTTTATAAAAAGAGTAACTTAAAAATGTTTTAAACATTTTTATTGTATGCGCTATTCCTCGTTGCCACTAGCTACTCAGCGGCATTCATTTTTTGACAATCAAGTTGGTTTTTATATGAAAACGGCTACTTTGTAACGGCTACTTAAATAACCGGTAGAATACAAGTAGCCGGTAAATCCACAATAACGTTAATAGGTAGAAGATTGCTAATGTATTCTAACGTGTTATGTTTGGTATACAGAAATAGTTTTTGGAGTATAAAAGTGGCTCTAGGGATTTAATTGTAGACACCAAAAGCAGGTGAATCATGCGTTTTTGAATTTTCTGTAAAGAACGGTATGTTGACGCTAACACTGCCCCTCATTATTTATCCGAACTACGTTCGCTCAAAAAGCAGTCAAAATCTGATAGTTCACGTTTCCATCTCATCGATGTCCATCACTTTCCAATAACGAGGAAAGCAAGGATTTGATTGAGAATGTGAGTGTGAACCTTGCGAATAGCTTCCGGGCAACGCGCATCAAAGGCTTCTTCATTGCCACTCTTGAAAGCGAATAACATCCGGGAGCAAAAACGCTTCCCATACGGTCAGCAACTAATCAATGAGAACATTAGTGTGTCAATATGGCCTGCGGGATTTTCGCACGACTGCTGGAATCGAACGGCCGTGTCGACTCCCAAGTGCTCTTATAGAGTTTGGCGAAGGTGCGAAACGATTTATGCCTATCATCTACACAATTCCCTCATTTCGCTGGTCCTCGCAATGACAACTGTTTTCGTCAGCAATTCTGCCACTCCGTGCATAGTCCTCCCGCTCGCTGATAGAGAAGGGCGATACCCGGACGTGAATGAATGTGATGAGTTGTTGAGTTTGGGACATCCATTCGGTGGCGATATCCATTCAAAACGGAAACGGCCGGACGATAGCATAAATAAACGATGACCAATCTGTGCAATCACCACTCAGAGAGAAAGCTTTTGTATGTCATCGAAGGACTGAGATTAGGAGGTTTTCCATTTTTTTTGTGTTTCCCAGGAAAATTGCTCGCATTATGAAGGCATGCGACGTGAGGATTGTGGTGACCGTGCTTTCTCAGCTAAATCACGCGTTTATTTTTTCGCTCATTATAATCTCCGACCGGATGGTAACAAATTAATTGGCAGGGATTTTCTCGTCGGTTTTTCTCTACTCCCAGAAACGTCACATGGCGATTATCGACTTGGGCGTTTCGGGCGAAATTATCCTAATTGGATCCAATTCCGTTCATAATGAAACTTGGAAGCAGTGAAAAGCCATTTTCGCAGAATAATGCTTTCTGGAAATCAATCCGGGAGTGGTGGAAAATGGCAGTGCCTCGTCGTCTGCAGCGATCCTTCAAGGCGAAACAGATTTTTCGTACCGTCATCCTGAAATTTTTGATTGATGGCAGTTGCTCAAGTCGTCCTTAATTTGAATCCAATAAAAAAAACTTTTATATGTGGTCACTTATAAAACAAATCGTTAAATTAATAATTCCACAGAAGTGGAGGACGAATAAGTTTTTTTTTTCAGATAATCGGTCAGAATTGAAAAGAGATCATAAATTATGATTGATTATCACTGATTTTTCGATCAACAATTTATTTTAACTTCAACGTAGCCGATGCTGTTTTGATGATGATGTTGAGTGTACATTATGAATTTGAATTGAAATTAACCCTAGTCGTGCATTCAGAGCGTGCACTACGTCAGTGCGGTGAGCGTCAGCTAATGTACGAAGACGGTTAATGTCAAGAATTTTGTTTTAGGAGACCTAGTTTACGAGTTTTCACGGAATGTAATTTTATCCGTAATCTCCCTCATCATCTTTGAACATTTGAATTTTGGTAACATTTTATTTACTATGCTTAGTACTTGGAACTTGAACTCGTATTATTTGACTCTCGTTTAATTTCTCAAATTGTACAAACTCAAAACCACAATCAGAAGCCAGAGTGTCAATTTACGTTTCAATCAAATCAACGTCTCAACGGAGCAAAAGTTTTAATTTCAACAATTTTCTCCTTGTAATTTATATTGAAATACGTGCCGAGCTTATTCATGAGCCCAGCCAGGACCGCTCGTTCCAGAGTGGAAATTTCAGTTTGCTTCCAACTTTGGCTAGGTACTTTTTTTCTTCAACCAGCAGTTGTGTGTTTGTGTTTTACCCCGTTCCCCATCATCCTCACACCTACCTTCCGCGTGGCCATCTACAACTGTAACAATAATGGCTTATTCCAAATTTACCGAAGCAAAGTGGATAAAAGCGAGCCAACCCCTTCCCTTCATCATCATCGTCATCGTCGTCGTCGTTGCCGTCGTCATCGTGTGCCGAACTGACATCCCTGAGGGGGAACACGCGCCGATTGCAGCACAAAAGAAACCCCGGAAGGAAGTTGGTTCACTTTGTGCTGCTGCTTTCCCCGGTTGGTTGGTCGGGTTGTGAAAGCGAGTCGTCATCCAGAATTCCAAAGCCACCCGTAGCACATTGGTCGAGTCCATGAAAGAGATTGGCTAAATTCCAGAATTTTTAAAAGTTACTCTGCTCAAGGGGGGTGACACATCTAGATTTGTGTTTTACACATCTTAGTCCATCTACCTTACCTTACCTTACCAATCAGGCTAAGGCCGGGGTGGCCTCTGCTGTACATAGTACACGCAAATAAAACCGTTCCAATATTCAGGAACAAAAAATCACGAAAAACAGAATGCATTGCTTGTTCAAATACGTGTTTTAATTCTCGTTAACGTGACCACAACATCCAGCTTCCGTGATCAATTATCGTTTATTCTGGAACGCAGTTCATGCCTGCTCAATCAAACTAACTACTTCGTAACGCTTTTCAGAAATGCGAACCAAGATCACGATATTGAGATACTCAACAACTATATTCGTGATTTGGTTCCTAAGAGTGCGAAGTCCCTTCATGCGCGCTGTCAAGACTGATAACGCATAAACAAACATCCAGCCGGTAGCCAGCGCCCCGTGTGTGTCTCGAATATTTACTTCTGTCGAGTGTACATATTTCTCTTGTCGACTAGTAGGGTAGGTAATCATGAATTGAACCAAATTGCGGCTTTCTGAAGCAGCGGTACTTTTGATCGATTTTTTCATCCACATGGAAATAGTTTACTACGGTAAGGTCTCACGTATATGAAAGCCACGGGTATTAGCTTTCCGTAAAGTGGCAAAAAGTTAACATTTGCACCAAATTTCATTGAGAAATTTAATTATTTGTCAATAGTGATTTTAATCTTAATTTGAACCATCGTAATCATAATTTGAACCAATTTTAATCTAAATTTGAACTAGTGGCGGCAGCAGCTCGAGCAATACCCGCAACAGCCAATTTCATGCCAAGCAACTAAAAATCACATGGATCTGCTAATTCTCATAACTCTCTTTCATTAGGCAGTGGAATTTCAGCTCAGAATGTTCGGAATCCTTCAGGAATTCGAAAACTAAATTTGGAATTTTCCATCGCCCAAGAGTAAACAAAGCAACCACTAGCGCAGTCTGCAGGCCAACACTGGAAGCTCGCCCGCATTCACTAGTTCAAATCTAGATTTCAAATGGTTCAATTCAAGATAAGATTCTCCAAGTAAGAATTACTTAAATTTGATAATTTTATGACAAATAATGGGGAATATTATTCGGTTTGTCGATTCTACGATAAATAAGCTTTCATTTGACGTGATCACTTATTGCGTGTGATACAATGCATGAGCTGTACGAGTGCACCGAAAATGTGCTTTCTCTGGGGGGAAATGGGTGGAATCTCAGTGATTTTTCAATTGCCTGTTTTCCATGACAAAAACGCATTTTTCAATGCTTTTAAAGTCCATGCTATCAGGTTATATTACGGAAAGCTGTTTACCATCTTTTTCGGGACAATATTTGCCTAAAAAATACGTCGTTTTAATGAATTTCTAAATGGTTCAAATTAAGATTACAATTTGACTAGTTCAAAGTTTGATTTCTTACCCTAATAATTTATCGTCTAAATGAAATGATTTAACTAAAATTGTTGTTGCAGAAATAAAGGTAGTGAGTGAATCTTTCATCGCAATTAAAATAATTAGGTGTGTTCTTGTGGACGACTGCTCTTCAGCTGCTGATGTGCTGCTGAAGATATACGGGTGAAACAATTGCCCCGGATAATCGTTGAAAATTAGTTCAGAATCTGATCGTGTTAAGTGCAGTGTATTTAGTGATGGATGTCCATGGTCTTCGCCAATTGGCTCTGACGGCAGCAAAAATGCACTCACTCCAATGGGAAATCCCATTTGTATCTGTCATCGTGTGCGTGAAGAAGTATAAACAAACGTGTTTTGTCTCGTTTTTTCTCACGTTTGCCATACGACTCCCGCCAGGCGGCAGCACTGCGGCGCTGTCAGGGCCTATCATGAGCTTGACTTAATGTAAGTAAATGTTTAAAATGGAAGTGAAAGTGTGATGAAAGTTTTGACAAAGGCAGACCATGAAATAAATTATCATATCTGTGATCAAAATCACGGTTACCAAAGCTAATCGTAAACAAAGTTCCTACTTCTGGGAACAACGTTCTCGTTTACGTGAACGGATTGATTGTTGATGGAACTGAAATCACGTTCCTAGGATTTTTGTGATGAGTGCTGCTCGATTTTGCAGGCGTTACGCACTGCTTGCGGAACATAGTTCTTGCCGGTTCCCGAATCCATGATTTTAATTCATGGTGTATTTTTGTAAACCTTGTTCCAGCTGGTTCACTAATTCGTGACAAGGGTTTGACGTTTTCCAGAACGGTTTTCTTAGCGTGTAGCCGCCTCCATTCCACTCGGTCCATGGCTGTTTGTCTCCAGTTCCGCACTCTGCGTAGGGTCCGCAGATCGTCCTCCTTTTGGTCGACCCACCTAGCTCACTGCGCTCCACGTCTTCTTGTACCATTCGGATGACTCTCGAGAACCATTTTAGTCGGGTTGCTATCCGACATCCTGATGACATGACCCGCCCACCGTAGCCTCCCGATTTTCGCGATATGGACGATGGTTGGTTCTCTTAGCAGCTGATGCAGCTCGTGGTTCACTCGCCTTCTCCAAGTCCCGTCTTCCATCTGCACTCCGCCGTAGATGGTACGCAACACCTTCCGTTCGAAAACTCCAAGGGCGTGTTGGTCCTCTGCACGTAGGATCCATGTTTCGTGCCCATAGAGGACGACCGGTCTAATCAGCGTTTTGTAGATAGTTAACTTCGTGTTACGGCGAACTTTATTCGATCGTAAAATTTTGCGGAGTCCAAAGTAAGCACGATTTCCTGCCACAATGCGCCTCTGAATTTCTCTGCTAGTGTCGTTGTCGGCGGTCACCAGTGAGCCCAAGTACACGAATTCTTCAACCGCCTCGATTTCATCACCGTCGATATAAATTCGGGGTGGCGGGCGCGGTGATTCCTCCCTGGAGCCCTTTGCCATCATGTACTTAGTCTTCGACACATTAATGACTAATCCGATTCGCCTGGCTTCACTCTTTAGTCGGATGTACGTTTCCGCCATCGTCTCAGATTTACGAGCAATAATATCAAAATCATCAGCGAAACCAAGCAGCTGAACGGACTTCGTGAACATCGCTCCACTCGTGTTTATCCCCACTCTCCTAATTACACCCTCTAAAGCAATGTTGAACAGCAAGCACGAAAGACCATCACCTTGCCGTAACCCTCTGCGAGATTCGAAGGGACTCGAGAGTGTCCCTGATACTCGAACTACGCACATCACTCGATCCATCGTCGCCTTGATCAATCGTATCAGTTTATCCGGTAATCCGTATTCGTGCATAATCTGCCATAGCTGTTCTCGATCGATTGTATCATACGTCGATTTGAAATCGATGAACAAGTGATGTGTGGGCACGTTGTATTCGCGGCATTTCTGCAACACCTGGCGGATGGCGAACATCTGATCCGTTGTAGCGCGTTCACCCATGAATCCAGCCTGATATTGCCCCACGAACTCTCTTGTAATCGGTGATAGACGGCGGCATAAGATTTGGGAGAGTACCTTATAGGCAACGCTCAGTAGTGTGATCGCGCGATAGTTCCCGAAATCCAACTTGTCGCCCTTTTTGTAGATGGGACACACGAACCTTCCATCCATTCCTCCGGTAATACTTCCTCCTCCCAAATCTTGGTAATGACTCAGTGTAGTGCTCTCACCAATGCTTCTCCACCGTATTTTAGAAGCTCGCTTGGTAGTTGATCTGCCCCAGCGGCTTTGTTGTTTTTCAACCGGCCAACCTCCTCCTCAATCTCTTGGAGGTCAGGGGCCAGAAGTCTTTCGTCCTGTGCACATACTAGTAAATCTGTTACCACGCCACCTTCGGTACTTGCAACGTCGCCATTGAGGTGCTCATCGTAATGCTGCCGTCACCTGTCGACTACCTCACGCTCGCTCGTGAGAATATTCCCGTAATTATCTCGGCACATGTCGGCTTGTGGCACAAAGCCTCTGCGCGAGCGGTTCAGCTTCTCGTAGAACTTTCGTGTGTTCTTTGCGTGGTACAGCTCTTCCATCGCTTCGCGATCTCGTTCTTCCTGCTGGCGCTTCTTCATCCGGAAGACTGAGTTCTGCCTGTTCCGCGCCTGTTTGTAACGTGCCTCATTCGCTCTCGAACGGTGTTACAACATTCTCGCCCATGCTGCATTCTTCTCGTTTTTCAACTGCTCACATTCGCCGTCGTACCAGTCGTTTCTGTGATTCGGAGTCGCGAAGCCTGGTGCTGTAGCCGAGGTACTACCTATGGCAGGTCGGATGTCCCTCAAGCCATCTTCAAGTGTAGCTGCGCCAAACTGCTCTTCCGTTGGTAGGGCCACTGCTAACTGCTGCACGTAGTCTTGAGTCACTTCTACGTTACGCAGCTGCTCGATGTTAAGTCGCGGCGTTCGATATCGACGCGTGGTGATAACTGTCGAAAGTTTTGAGCGCTAAGTAGTGATCCGAGTCTATATTCGCACTGCGGTATGTGCGGACGTTGGTTATATCCGAGAAGGTTTACCGTCGATTTGGTTTTCTGTTTGATGGTCGAGTGATCTCCAGGTGGATTTGTGGATATCTTTGCGGGGGAAGAAGGTGCTTCGGTCTACCATACCACGGGAGGCTGCAAAGTTTACGCATCGCTGACCGTTATCATTCGATACGGCGTGCAGGCTGTTTCGCCCGATTGCCGGTCGGTACATTTCCTCCCTTCCTACCTGCGCGTTCATGTCGCCGACGACGATTCTCACGTCACGCGTCGAGCAACCATCGTATGTTTGCTGTAACTGCACGTAGAATGCTTCTTTCTCGTCATCAGATCTCCCTTCGTGTGGGCAGTGGACGTTGATGATGCTGTAGTTGAAGAAACGGCCCTTAACTCTTAACATGCACATCCTTGCGTTGATCGGCTGCCACCCTGTCGCATCTTGCCCAACACTATAAATCCTGTTCCCAGCTCATTGGTGGTGCCAAAGCTTTGGTAAAAGCGTAAAAGGTAGCCGCTCGATGCCAGCTTTTCCACACTTGCTGTCCAGTCCAACAAAGTCCCTGCAACGCCACGATGTCGAAGTTGCGGGGATGTAGTTCGTCGTAAATTATAGTTCATCTACCACAATTGATGATTCTCTTCAAAATCTGAGAAATATCCATACATCCCTCCGTTCCATACAACATGTTCGTCAGGTGGGAGCCTGACTCTTTTCCAAGCGAATCATATCCAGTACCAGGGTGGACTTACCACCTTTGGCACCGGAAGGTGGCCCACGAGTACCGGGGCATACGGATTGCTCAAGCGGAGTAAGCCTAGGCGTGGCGGGGGCCCAGCTAGCGGGCTCTGCTGGGCCTCTTCAGAAATTCCACACATCCGGAAGCAACTCTGTACAAGCGATACGGCACCCCTTCCAAAGTTTCACAGCCCCGCTAGGAGTGCCTCGGGCACATCAGGAACGATACCAGTAAGTTCCTAATTACGGCATACTGGTCTTCCTTTGTAATTGGTAACTGAGACGGTACACGCTTCAGTAACTACGGGTGACACTGATTTAAAACGGGGGATGGGCTAACGTCGGCGCTGTCTTCCGTTCCATAAATCGTGGCGTGGCCTTAAAAAGTACGTTCATGACCTATACTCAGCTTAGGCAATTATCTGGGTAGAAGTAGGATCAGATGAACATTCTTGAATCGGTCGGTGATCCGACTCTGAGCTCAGTACCTATAAGGTCCTGGGCCAGCCCTCGGGTGACCTCCCTGCTTGCATAGATAACTACCAGGATCATTGGTGACTACTTCATTGGCAATGAGGGATAGCAAAATGACTACTAAATCCATAAACCGTGTGATTGAGAGTAAAGAGGCAGAGGAAACGGTGTTGAATCCGTTCATGCGAGAAGGACTGGCGAGATCGCCATTACGAGGGGCTGGTGTACCCAACAGCGAGCAGGCAACAGAAGGTTCAACGGGACGAACATCGACTCAGCACCGGCCGAGGAAGCGCATCACTGGCGCGGACCTCACACGGGTGCTGAACCGCAAAAGGAGCAGTCTACCAAAGATGTTGGTAGTTGCCGAACAGCTGAACGAGCTGATCGGTTACTCGAGCGGGCGGACTGCCTGAAACAGGGCCTGCTGAAGCTCCGCAAATCGCTGACTCTGGCCAAGAAGGACTGATGCAAGCATGGAGGAGCGATCCACCCAAACGAACAGCTTCCTTTATGCTGGCAACGTGACGATGCAGCACTAAACCATGCAGCTCACCGTAGCTGTAGCGGAGAGGGTAAACCACCCTGCGGCTCTAGCTGCATGGTCGAGACCTGCCGAGGAGACGCGGCCCAAGAAGCGTCCGACTGAGGTGGGCGGAAAGCCGAAGAGGAAGTAAGGGACGGTCAGCGGGAGCAACGAGGGTTCCAAACCAGGAGGCCAACCCTATGAGAAAGGGGGGGGGGGGGCACCAGACCAAGGGAACGAGAACCGTTGGATTACGGTTGGAAAGAAGAAGAAGAAGTTGAGAGAAGTAAAACTATGTCTTAAAAACTGAAGCGGTTACATACGCCGGGGAGCTGTGGGCCATGCGAGGGGAAAATCGTCTCTCATCGCTGGGCGCGGATGTAAAAAGCATCCAGCGCACCAGGACTGGAGAGATGATGCTAGTGCTTAAGAAGGAGGCGGCCAAGAAAGGCACCTCCTACAAGACACTAGCTCAGAAGGAATTGGGCGAAAAAGTGCAGGTGAGAGCGGCGAACAAGGGTCACACGACGGGTGGGACTAAATTTCCAGGCACGCGAGGAGGTCGAACCAACCGACGATAATGCAGGTTAAACAACTAAACCTGAGTCACTGTGAAGCCGCACAACAGTTCGTACGAAGGTTTCGCAATAGCGAAGATCAACGGGGTGCACTACTGCAGATGTTATGCTCCTCCCAGGTGGCCAATGGACCGGTTCTCGTCTATGCAGGATTCGCTATCAAGCGCACTAGTGGGATTAAGTCTTTGGAGACTTCAACGCCTGGGTGATTGAGTGGGGTAGCCGCTCGACTAACGCGAGAGGATTGGCTGCCCTCGAAGCTATGGCTAGACTGAACGTAGATGTCGCGAACGTAGGCGATAAAACAAAGCCTACAGTACGAACGGTGTAGAGTCCATAATTGATGTGACCTTCTGGAGCCCGGGTCTAAACTATAGCTCGGACAGAAGGGTCGACGATGGATGCACGCACAGTGACCATCTGGCGATTCGATACAGAGTGGAACACGGAGGAAGATGGCCTCAGCCGAAGGTCATCGGCCGTCTACGGGGATGGCTAACCTCACGCTTCGATAGGCCGGCATTTGTGGAGCGATAGCTTATGGAAGGGTAGCACCGTCAATCTATCCAGCGATGATGTAGACGGAACCCTAAGCCGTGTATATGACGCCGCAATGCCAAGGCGATCCCTATCCAGAAATGGACGCAAACCGGTATACTGGTGGTGTCCAGAAATTGCAGAACTCCGTGCATCCTGCCTAAGAGCTAGAAGGAGGACGCAAAGAGCTCGCACTGATGAGGATAGAATGGAATGAAGCGGGGGCTGCATGGAGGCTAAACTGGAACTAAACAAAGAGATTAGGCACGTAAGCGAACGTGCTTTGAAAACCTCTGCCAGGCAGCCAACACGACCCCCTTGGGGGATTCCTACAGAGTATGGCAAAAACGAAGGGTGCGTCAGCACCCCCACAACACTCAGAAGATCGTGGAAACGCTGTTCCCGCGCCACGATACAAGACCATGGGTCCCCGTCTCCTATGGCCAAACCGGTCATAGCGAGGTCGCCCTGGTGACGAACGACGAACTAATCGCAATAGCGAAGTCGCTTAAGTTGAACAGTGCTCCGGCTTCGGACGGTATCCCGACAATAGCCATCGAGACGGCCATCGAGGCCATCCCTGACATGTTCAAAATGTATATAGATGTGCCTTGACAGAGGCGAATTTCCGAAAAGGTAGAAAAGGCAAACATCGGTTGTAATGCCCAAACCCGGGAAGCCACCTGGCGACCCCACCGCCGGAAAAGTGTTGGGACGGATCATTCTCTCAAGGCTGATAATCTCTACCCTGAAACCCGATGGCTCTGGCCTCTCGACTCGGATAACCAGTTCGGCTTCCGGAAGAATCGATCGACGGTGGGAGTTATTAGAGCTGTAACCAAAAGGCCGAGATAGCGAACAGGAATCCGCTATTGTGCGATCGTCACGCAGTACGTGAAGAATGCGTCCAACAGCGTCAGCTGGGCCGCCATCCAGTGCGCCAAGGAGTCCCGGCTACAGCCTATGTCGGATACTGGAGAGCTACTTCCAGAATAGGGTGCTAATCTATGACACCGAGGAAGGCGAGAGGAGCTACAATATCTACGCGGGAGTATCTGCGTCTGATGGCGTAATAAGGCTCAAAATTCCACTGGCTTTGCTGATGATATTTTCCTCTTGGTGTACAACGAATCGATAGAGGAAGTGACACTAACAGCAACGCACGCAATTGGCATAGTGGAGGACTGGATGACACGCGCATCACAAAACGGAGGTGGTGGGGGTAAACAACCGCAAGTCTGAACAGCAGGCAAACGTCACCACAGGCGGGTGCACGATCAGCTCTAAGCGCTCACTGAAGCAATTGGGGTCGTAATCAACGATCAGCTGAATCGGAAGCCACTCAGAATATGCCTGCAAAAGGATAAGCATGGCGATTATGTCATTGTCAAAGATAATGTCAAATAGCTCGGCAATAGTCTCGAGTAAGCGTAAGCTGTTTGCGACAGTAGCGGTATCCATACTACGGCATGGCGCCGCTGCATGGTCAAACGTGAAGCGACACGAGAGTACCCACAGGTTGATGTGTCTCAGGGTGGTCAGCGCATACTCCCCGCATGGCTCCCCCGCATGTCCAGAATGCGCAGGTTGCAACGAGACCGCGGAGCATGTGCTTTTCGAATGCCTACGCTTCGTGGAACAAAAAAAAAAACAAAGGTCGAGTATGCAGGAGATATATGGTAGAGATATAACTTCGGAGTCCGGGCAACATTGTTGAAATAATGAGTACGGGGACGGACAAGAGGGATTCCTTTACTTCCACTTCCACGGTCTCCCGATCCCGAATCGAACTGCAGAGAAAGTGGCAGGCCGACCAACGGCAAGTTGAGTTGGCCCTTATTCCCATCCGGAAGCTTGAGTCCAACGGGTAGTCTACAGTACTGGCCAGCACCCTATCTTTAAGGGAAGAGAGGGCAACTTAAGGCGAAATTGGAAGCATTTTCTCATTTTTTTCGGTTTTTGATTTTTTATTAAATAACGAAGCAATATTTTCAAAATCGGTTTTCGTGCACATGTAGAGTACACAGCGTAACAAAAATTAACTTTTTGTTTGTCTCAAGAGCAAACTTATGTGTCTCCGAAGGATTTTGGGCCGCTGAATCCGAATCCGGGCTCAGATTTGCTCTAACACGTCACAATTTTGAGCTATACCTCAATTTATAGGGCGAAATATGCGATTTTGGGCTTTTTTGACTGCAAGCCATTAAGCAAGGAAATATTTTTTTTTAAGCAATCAAAAGGTTAATTGGTCAATTAACATCTAAATCAACGACTTATGCAAAATATTTCTTTTTACCAAATCGAATTTGATAGTTTTAAGCGATTTATGTTAGGTACGATATTTCCCATACAAGTCACCCTCCAAAAGTTGCATGCAAGTTTTCATGCTAACATAAAATGCTTAAATCTATCAAATTAGATTAGGTAAAACGAAATATTTTGCATGAGTTGTTAATTTAGATGTTAATTGACCAATTAACCTTTTGATTGCTTAAAAAAAATATTTCCTTGCTTAATGGCTTGCAGTCAAAAAAGCCCAAAATCGCATATTTTGCCACATAAATTGAGGTATAGCTCAAAATTGTGACGTGTTGGAGCAAATCTGAGCCCGGATTCGGATTCAGCGGCCCAAAATCCTTCGAAGACACATAAGTTTGCTCTTGAGACAAAAAAATGTTGCGCTGTGGTATGGATCAAGGTATCTTCTGAATTTCTTTGAGGTGGGAAATGTTTTCCATTTTTGCAGAAACCATTTTTTTGTGAAATTTTGTTGAAAAATGGTTTCTGCAAATACGGAAAACATTTTCCACAAAAAAAAAAATCAGTAGATACCTTGATCCATACTCTACATGTGCACGAAAACCGATTTTGAAAACATTGCTTCGTTATTTAGTAAAAAATCAAAAACCAAAAAGTGAGGAAATGCTTCCAGTTTCACTTCAAGGCGGGAGCGGGGGTAGCTAACGGACGTACCGCGAAGATAAGGATAGAGAGAATGAGTTTTCAGTGGATCGGAATTGACGTAACCCGAGGAACCACCTCTTCGGTATCTGGTCAGCAGATTTTCTCATTCTATAAAAAAAGACCAATAGTCCATTTTACGAGCCGATTTGAGGAATGAAATTTTGACAGAAGCATGCGTCCGAACCCGTAAAAATCAATATCATCATCAACATTGTTGTCACTTCGTAAAATGTCTCATAGGGGGATTCACTAAACAGCGTACACTGATTAAACTGATTAAACGTCGCGATCACCAAGGCAATCTTTGGTTATTTCATTCGCAAAATCGTGAAACATTTCAAATAAGCAAAAAATCATGGCTTACGCAGCAATTTAATAGGGGGATTCACTTAACAGCGTAAACTGATTAAACTGATTAAACGTCGCGATCACCAAGGCAATCTTTGATTATTTCATTCGCAAAATCATGAAACATTTCAAATAAGCAGAAAATCATGGCTTACGCAGCAATTTAAGCTGTTTAGTGAATACCCCTAATCTGTTTCGTGAGTACCCCTAATATCTAATTTAACGTTAAATTGATTAAATGTGGAATGGACCTGTGTGAAATACTTGACTATCACGCCGAGGACCTGGGATCGAATCCCATTCCCGACAAACTCGCAAAATGTAAGTTTTTTTTTTCTCGGAAGGGATGTAAAGCGTGGGCCCCGAGATGAACTATAGCCTAGGGCTAAAAATCTCGTTAATACAGATACAAAAATGATTAAACTGCTCTTTATTAGCAAAGAATCAATTTTGACCCACAATTATTCTTTTTCTACCATTGTGCAAAAGCACACTACACCAAAGGGATAAAAATCTCGGAACTTTCGGAACAGGTGTGGGTGGGCAGAGCGTGCAGGAAAAGCGGAGGAAAATGTGCAAACAGAATTAAAACTTTAACTATGCATTTCCTTCTGGTTCTTCGGTTGGGCTGCTCCCGCGCGGCGCTCCGGTCGATCGAAAAGCCAACGCGAAAGCGAACAAAGTGGATCTTGAACTGATCCACTTGAGCAAACTGTGACGTAATATTTTCCCCACCGTCGAAGTTTGGCGTGTTGTTCCAGTTAGTTTATTTCTTTCCTATACCCGCTACGCCATGTCGAACTTGATGAACAGACGACAGAAGAAAAAAAGGCGAAATATACGTACCATTCAAATACGATTGCAAATGATTGCTTTTCAGATGGAATTTCGTATTCTTTTTTTTTTTTTTGGTTGCTGTACGACGGGTTGTAGCTCTACATACAATTTGGTGACTTTCGGGTTTGACTTGGCGGCTGTTTTGTAACTTGCTTTCATTGGCAGATTCGTTGTAATCAGACCAAGTTGGATTGGTTGCCACAAATTCAAAATAGCAGCTTCATTAGGGACCCTGTCGCTGCGGTGAGCAACTTTTGATTGCGGTTAGGAAACTTTCGATGCTGTTCCAGTTACATATTTTTTAATAATTCCGCGTAATAATAAAGGTGATTAGGTTGAGATTTAAACAAATAATTATCAAGAACAAATACATACACTTATGAAAACGTGATTAGATCCAGTTAGATGCAACTTTGGGTCTCCAGTTATCCTAGCGGTTAAGGCTTCGTCAATCCGAAGACGGTGGGTTCGATTCCCATTCCGGTCGGGAACATTTTCTCGACTCCCTGGGCATAGTGTATCATTGTGCTTTGCCTCACAATATACTAATTCATGCAATGGCTGGCAACGAAAGCCCTCCAATTAATAACTGTGAAGTGCTCAAAGAACACTAAGTTGGAGAAGAGCAGGCCAAGTTCCATTGGGAACGTAGAGCCATACAGAAGAAGAAGAAGAAAAAGAAGAAGATGCAACTTCGAACTCCCTGGTTGGGCCAATTCAACGTCAAGACTGGTTGGACATCACAAGCACCCCAAGTTCATATAAAATAGTAGAGTGGGGCGGGGCAAGATGGGTCACCTAAGGATGGATCACCATAACTTTGTAAATACAAATCGTATTGGTTCGTATTCGTCCGCTACTCTTTAATACACTAGTAAGCTACTAGTAAACATTTTATTAATTTATTTGGAATATAAAAAAAATTACGATTTGGACCACTCAAGGCGATTTGAAAATCGATGTTTTCACTAATAAATTATCATAATTTTATGTTACAATTTTGAGCGTTCATTCCGCTGGATTGAAGACATTTATTAGATAGTCTTGTAATAAAAAATAAATAACTTTTGAATGCTCCAAAAATACGTTCAAAATTGAAGGTGACCCACCTTGCCCCGCGGCCGTTTATATGGAGATTATATGGAATGTATCGCATAAGAAAAATGTCTAAAAACCATTGTATTTTTTATTTCCAATGAGAGTGAATAATTTTTCAATCAATGCCCCAAACTTTTGTATATTCATGATGGTCATCTAACAAAATTATCAACATAATCAAAATTATCAACATAATCAAAACATCAATGCGCCCGAAAATGGTACTGACCCATCTTGCCCCGCCCCATCCTATATTTTGAACTTTACTAGCTATTCATATCAGTAATGTTTTTTTATAGAATGAGAAAATCTGTTGACCAGATAGGTACCCAAGAGGTGGTTTCTCGGGTTATGTGGGGATCGGTCCACTAAAAACTCGTTCTTTCTCCTCCTTACCTTCGCGGTACACCCGTTAGGGATGACTACGAAAAGGGGGGACCGTACATAAGTACTATTTATTGGTTAGCGTTCCACCAGCTAGCTACCGTATTAAGTTGTCCTCTCTCCCTGTAAGATTGGGTCCTGGCTAGTACTAGACCCGTATCCGTTGGACTCAAATTCCAGTATGGGAAAGGAAGGGCCAACTCAACTTACTGTTAGGTGGCCCGCCATTTTCTCTATACTTCAGGTACGATTCGGGAGACACATCCTTTCAACAATGTTTTCCGGAGTGATATCTCTATCGTATATGCAGGAACACGACCTTTGCTCCACATAGCGTGGGTAATCAAAGAGCGCAAGCTCCGCGGTCTCTTCGCAGTCTGCGCATTCCAGACATACCACCTTAATCAGATACCACCTAAATCACCCATGGCCTGACAGAAATTGTGTCAATCACCTCGCCATGGAGCCTGCTCGTCCATTAAGACACGCTCGGTATGAGCCTGTGTGTCCGTCCATCTACCCTTGCAGGAGGAATCCTATTCCCTCTGCCACTTCAGCATGACGATGTTCTGGAGATCCGCCTCACGCCTCTTATGCTGCTTATCGCTCGAAGTACTCTTCATCCTCTGCCACCACCCAGGTACATCTGCATAGCCAGCCATTCTGAACATGTCAGGGCTAGCATAACAACGACGTGCAACGGACCAAAAAACGGCCGGTTGTACAGATCGCCGCTAGCTTGGCCTTATACGCTACTTAGTTTTCGTTATCGGTAGGGTTGCGGTATGTGTCCAATAGTAGAGCGATGCCTGCACTTGACTCCGAGACTGACAGCCACAGCAACTGTTGTGCGGTTTCACAGTGATTCAGGTTTAGCTGTGTAACCTGCATTATCGTCAATTGGTTCGACCTCCTCGCGTGCTTGGGCATTTAGGCCCTGTAGTAATTAAGTAGAGTATATCACTAAACCTCCCACATCACATCGACATACTTAACATAGTAGTCATTGACATCTGAGAGTAGACTGACGTAGGAATCATCACGATCATTCGGTAATAAACCATCAACCTGATGATACGTGTTGTTACTTCCGCACTATATATCAGAAGTGGGATACAGTCAAAAAATCGTTCCTGGACAGTAGTCAAAACGTTCCTGAAAAGTCGTTAAAACATTGTTGTTGAAAAGTCGTCGAAATTTTCCTGAACTATCGTCAAACTATTCGTGGACAGTCTTCAACGGTCGGATCTCAACATGCTGGAGGATATCGGAAGAAGTCTTCCTTCTCTAGTTGGAGAAAACCAATTCGGTTTGCTGAGTTTGCAGTCAAGTAGTTCGACGGATGCTCGTTTCGGGAACACAATTGGAGAATTAATTTCATCAACGAATAGTAACAGTCTCGCTGCTAACCGGAAATCAAGTTTGCACATGAATCTGGAAGAACTCTGCGTATTCTTTCCAAACTTTGCGGGAAATGAAGGAGAAAACGTGGAAGATTTTATTAACAGTGTTGAACACTTGCGAAGAATTTTCAACGTTGAAGAAGAAGTCATAAAGTTGATAGTTTTCAAGCAATTACAAGGAAATGCCCAGAAATGGCTAAGGTCCTATCAAAATCGATTTTCAATGAGTTTGCTGGAATTTTTCAATCTTCTGAAGGCAACATTTTCGGTAACCATGGTGACGGTGGAGTTGAGGAAAAAACTGGAGCAAAGATCATGGAGGAATTATGAATCATTTCAAGAATACTACATTGCCAAAAGGGTACTGGCCTCATCATTGAACCTTGCAGAAACGGAATTGATCGAGTACGTTATTGAAGGCATCCCGGACAAAAACTTGAAAAATTTTGCAAAACTTTCTGGATTTAAGTCGGTGGTTTCCCTGCTTCAAGCATTTTCATCAATCCGTCTCCCATCAAATGGAATTCTCAATTCAAACAGATGCTACAATTGTCATTCTCCTGGTCATGTCGCAGCTCAATGTCGAAGAACAAATTCCAAGGACTTCCATTCGTTGGACCAAACAAGGCAAGGTCGTGTGGAGAAAACAATGAAGATTGGAGCTGTAAAAACACAACCAGCTGACAAAAGTATAGGTAATGGACTAGTAGATATACACTTACCACGTTTCAACACTAAATGTAAAGCATTGTTCGACACAGGAAGCCCGGTTTGTCTGATACGCCTTGGATTAGTAGAGAAAGACCAAATTTGCAAATATGATAATAAGATTTCTTACAAGGGTATCGGAGGAACCAGGCTACACATTGTGGGATGTCTAGTAACTGATGTTTTAATTCAGGGTTTTTCATCAAAAATTGAATTTCTTATTATTCCTGACTTGGCGATGCACTCATATGACATTATCATTGGTAGAAGCGTTATCATGCAACCTGGAATGCGTACTATAATAGAAAATGGCCATATTAAGATTTTCGAAACACCAGTTTTCAAAAGTGTCCAAATTGAATCTGAGAAGAAGGTTTTAGAAACTGTAAATTCCATCGATTTTCAAAAGATTTTAGAAAATACAGGTGATATCAAGAATGATATTCACAAAGATCATTTGGTAAAAATTCTTAAAACACATTATTTGGAGTTTGTGCGACCCTCGAAACCAAAAATTGATTATGAAATGAAAATCATTCTAAAATCAGCAGCACCTTTTCATTTTAAACCAAGAAGGCTTTCGCAAAATGATAAGTTAAAAGTTGATGCCAAGGTAAATGAACTACTACAATCTGGAATTATAAAAGAAAGTGATTCTCCCTTCGCAAGTCCAATTGTAGTGATTCCTAAAAAGGATGGTGATATAAGACTTTGTGTAGATTATAGAAAGCTCAATAAAGACACTTTTCGAGATAATTATCCGTTACCCCTAATTGAAGATATTTTTGATAAATTGAAAGGTAAACGGATATTTTCTATTTTAGATTTGAAATCGGGATTCCATCAGATTAAAATAGCATCGGAATGTACAAAATTTACATCGTTCGTTACTCCTACTGGTCAATATGAATACACTCGTGTTCCATTTGGGCTTTGTAATGCCCCTGCGGTTTTTCAAAGATTTGTGAATAAAATTTTTAAGGAACTTATTGAGGACGGCGAAATTTGTGTATACATTGACGATATTATGATAGCATCGAAAAATATGGAACAGCATTTGGAAACACTTAAAAAAGTTCTTGACATTCTGAGTAATAACTTGCTAGAACTTAATTTTGATAAATGTAAATTTTGTTATGAAGAAATTGAATATTTAGGATATATCATTAATGAATTTGGAAGAAGGCCTAGTGAATCACATATTAAAAGCGTTATGGATTTTCCTATACCCAAAAATGCTAAAGATGTTCAGCGATTTTTAGGTTTGACTAGCTATTTTCGGAAATTCATTCAAAATTTTGCTTTCATAGCAAGGCCGCTCTACAGTTTATTGAAAAAGGATTCAGTGTTTATTTTTGGTGATTCAGAAATGAGCTCATTTTTACAGCTTAGGGATAAACTTGTGTCTGCACCAATTTTAGCTTTGTATGACTCAAAAGCTGAAACACAACTGCATTGTGATGCGAGTTCTTTTGGTTTTGGAGCTATTTTATTACAAAAACAAAATAATGACAAATTTCATCCAGTTAGCTTTTTTAGTAAGAAAACTGACGAATATGAATCAAAATTACACAGCTTTGAATTAGAGACACTGGCAGTCGTACATGCAATAAAACGGTTCCATGTTTACTTATCAGGATTAAAATTCAAAGTTTATACTGATTGTAATGCTTTGGCTCAAACTTTGGCGAAAAAAGAGATAAATCCAAAAATAAGTCGTTGGGCTTTGTTATTAGAAAATTATAATTATTCCTTGGAATTTCGGGATGGATCAAAAATGAATCATGTTGATGCATTAAGCAGGATAACTATGAGTGATAGAAAATTGATTCCATCAGACAGGGATAATGCTAATGTGAAACAGCCTGAAGCTATAAGTGTACTTGATACCGAAGATGTAGAGCGAAATGTTATTCTCGCTCAAGAACAAGACGATAAATTGAAAAACATCAAAACACATTTGGAATCCCATACATTTCCAAAATTTGAATTGAAAAATGGAATTCTGTTCAGAAATCATGACAATAAATTATTACTAGTAATTCCAAAAACAATGATAGATAATATAATTAAAATTTGCCATGACAATTTAGGACACATAGGAATAGAAAAGACTATTATAGAAATTAAAAAGTTTTATTGGTTTGCAAGCATGAACAAAATTGTTAAAAAGTATATAAAAAATTGTCTAAGTTGTATATTTTATAGTCCATCTGATAGCAAAAAAGAAGGTTTCCTTAAAAATATTGATAAAGGTGAAAATCCATTCCACACAGTACATATTGACCATTATGGACCGATACAATTACAATCATCGAAAGGATGTAAATTTATTTTGGTAGTTGTTGACGCTTTTACAAAATTTGTAAAATTTTATCCTACAAAAACCACAAATACTGAAGAGGTTTTAAAACATTTAACCATCTATATGAATCACTACAGCAGACCAATGCGAATTATTTCAGATAGAGGAAGTTGTTTTACGTCTGAAAAATTTAAAAAATTCTGTGCAGAACATTTAATTGAGCATACAAAAACAGCAGTCTGTACTCCAGAAGCCAATGGACAAGTAGAAAGAATTAATAGAACGCTAACACCAATGTTGGCAAAACTTATAAATGATACTAATAAAAGATGGGATGTTTTGTTACCCACCATGGAATACATTTACAATAATACATTTAACAGATCCATTAAAAATTTTCCGAGTGTTTTATTATTTGGTCAGCTTCAAAATCATCAGAACAAAATTGAGTATAATTTAGAGACTCTTGTTAATAAACATCAGGAATTTATCGAACCTAGAAATATTATTGAAATAAGAAAAGAAGCGAAGCGTCATATTGATAAACTACAAGAATATAATAAACAAGTTGTCGACAAAAAACGAAAGCGTGTACAAGATTACAGAGAAGGAGATTTTGTTGTTTTAAGAACAGTTGAAAAAAAATAAATTGTGCAGCAAATTTAAAGGTCCTTATGTAATAAAGCAAGTTTTACCAAATGATCGTTATTTAGTCACAGATATAGATGGATTTCAAGTTTCATGCCTTCCATATAGAGCAGTTTGTTCACCAGGAAACATGCGAAAATGGCTATCTTCTACAAATTTATCGACTAATGATGATAACGATGAGGACATCGTAGAGTCAGGATGACCGAAATGTAGTAATTAAGTAGAGTATATCACTAAACCTCCCACATCACATCGACATACTTAACATAGTAGTCATTGACATCTGAGAGTAGACTGACGTAGGAATCATCACGATCATTCGGTAATAAACCATCAACCTGATGATACGTGTTGTTACTTCCGCACTATAGGCCCGCCCGTCGTGTTCGCCGTGCAAATCAGACATTTTGGTGCCGAGTTGCACTCCCTTGCGATGTGACCTTCCACTCCACACTTCCTGTAGAGTTTGCTCCTGTCGAGGCCTTTACACGCCCACGACTTGTGTCCTTGCTCGAAGCACTTGAAACACTTGCCGACTGCAGTTGCCTTGTTTACCTTCCCTACGGGGAACTTGAACATGGCGATCTGCGTGCCAGCCGAGCCCTTTCGCAGGCGGATCGATGCACTTGGTTCATCTACCTCGCACTGCTGTTCAAGTGCGGCAACAAGCTCTTCTGCGTCGGTAATCTCGTTCAGGTTTTTACACTGGTGAGTCGTATCTGCACCTTTTTCGCCCAGTAACTCTTGAGCTACTGCGCTGTAGTAGACGTGTGCGCCGAAGCAGTTTTCACCGGCGGCGGCCACGCCGTTCTCCCTATTCGGCGGCGGCGTAATCGGCGTGACCTTATTTTTTTGTGAAATGCTAGAAAATGTTAACACAGAATTATTTTATTCCTGTACTTAAGTACAATTTTCATCTGTTTTGTAAGTAAACGTATGTAAATCAGATTTCATTAAAAACTATCCTTGCACGAATTAAGCTATAAATTTAAGAGAGAATTCTTGAGGGCGTTTACCAGGAAATTTATAAAGGATTCCTCTCGAGAGAAATTCACAACGTCGCACGTCTCTTCTTAGGATATTCATTTCTGAAACTTATTTGAGATCAGTGCAGTCATGGTAAAATCTGAATTTCTTTGGAGTTCTGTTGTGGTTCTTTTCAGGAATGCATCGAAGAATTCTAAGAATTCCTTCAGGAATTCCTCCAGAAATTTCCCAATAGATTCTTATGGAAGTTCCTCCAGGGTGCTTCCTGGAAGATCCTCAGATATTCCTCCACTGGTGGGATCGCAAGCTTCTCTAGAGATTTATAGAAACCTTCCTTCATGGATTCTTCCAGACTTTTTTTCCGGCAACCCTTAAAAAATCCCTCCAAATATTCTTTCAGGAGTTCCTTTAGAAATCACTATAAGGATTTATTTCTTGACGTTTCTCCAGGAATATCCCAAGAATATCTCTTCTTGGAATTACTGCAAAGCATTCTCCAGTTTTTGAGGATATTTCTTTTTGCGATTCCTCTATAAATACTTGAAAAATAAAACACGGGCACGTTCAATGCTTCCAGTGAGCTAGCTATTCGCTCTTTGAAGGTAGCATGACACTAGACAACGGACTAGCATGCAACGTCCAGTGGCACAGCCCAAAACTTTTTCCTGACAGACTTCACAAGTTCTTATAGGGAAATTGTATCAAAGAGTTTGATCCACCAATACCATGCAGACATTGTGCAAGAAATTATTTCAAGAATTCAGAAGTATGTCCAGGAGTTCTTCCAGGGTTTGTTCCAAATCATCTTTCAACAATTCATTAGGGGATTTGTTCAAGAATTCTTTTAGTATGTTTGTCTGCAATTTCTGCACGAATTCCTGATAAATTGTTTTGAAGGATTCCTTCAGAAACTTCATCATGGTTTAATTCAGAAATTTCTCAAGGATGTTCATTGAAAATGCCTTCAGCCTTTATCCAATCAACTGAACTTTTGTGGTGAATCTCAGAAGCTCCCCCAAGAACTTTCCCAGGAGTTCCTCCAACGATTATTTCTGAAATTGTCTCTATAAAATTAAATCTAATCAGGAAATTTTGCAACATTTCTATACAAAATTCTTACATGTAACCTTCCAAAAATAATTTCATAAAATACTTCCGTAAATATTTGTGGAGTAATATCTCAAATAATTCCCGGAGGAATCTCCAAAGGAATCCCAGGAAATATTTCTGAAAGAACCGCAGGACGCATTCCAAAGAGAAACCTTCTAGGCATTTCTTTGGTAACCCCTGACGATATTTTCCAAGGGATTCCTTGGAAGAAAATCCCGGAAAAATGTCTGAGGTAATCTCTTACTGACATTCATAAAAAAAATCTTTAAACTAGTGAAGGAGTCTTAAGTGATATTTCAGATAAAATTTTATGTAGGCTTCAGATGGAATCCATGAAGGAATTCCTGAAAGAATCCCTGGAGGATCTTTTGAATAATTTATTTATCTAATTTCTGAAGATTATTGGAAATATCCAAAGAAATTTTCTGGAATAGAAACAGTTGCTAAAGAAATTTCTGCAAACTCTCCCTCAGAAACCCTTGGTGGAATTCTCACAAGGACTTAAAGACACGGACACGTTTAATGCATTCCAGTGAGCTATTTGCTCTTTGAAGGAAGCACGACACTAGACAACGGACTAGCATGCAACGCCCAGTGGCACAGCCGAAAACTTTTCCTGACAGCTGCGGCGGGAATCGAACCCGCGCTCCTCAGCACGATGCGACTAAAGGCTTGGTGACCTTAGCCGCACGACCACGAAGCCACTTATTAATAAATATTTAGAAAAACTCCAAGACAAATCTTTTATTAAAATTCATGGAGGATGTTCGGAAAAACTTCCCGAAGGAAATTATGAACATAGATTTTAAAGAATCCCTGAAAGAATGTCTGGAAAAATACTCTTCTAAATTTCTTAAAGAATCCGAAGAAAAAATCCTAATGGTATCCTTGGAAGGATTTCAAGAGGAATTACTGGTGAAATACGTGAAGGAACTCATGAACTATATGATATGGAGGAACTCATGAACTATATGATTTTTTTTATAAATCACTGAAAGAATATCAATCACAAAACAAATTCATGGAAGAATTTCTGAAGAATGTCCTGGAGACACTCCATGAAGAAATTCATAAAATAAGCACTAAAAGAACTTTCGGAGTATCCGATAGAGGAATTCATGAAAGAACCCTGGGATAACTGTAATTATAATTCATGGAGTTATTTCTGAGGGATGAACGTTCATAAGTTACGCCACGCTTTAAGGATCAAGGGTTCCGAAGAGTGTGATATTTTTAGAAGAGTCCTATACAAAGAATGCGCTATAGAAGGGACGGAGGGGGGTGGGGAGGGTTTGAAAATGAACATTTTTGCGCGACCTTATTTATGGAATTTCTAGTAAATCAATGGAGCCATTTCAGGAGGTTCTCCATAGAAATTCTTTGGACAATGTATGGAGAAATTTAAAACGCCTCTAAAAATATTTCTGAAGGAACATTCGAATTTTTTTTTGAAGAATCCTTGGAGAAATTTCTGAAAGAATTCTTAATTTCCAATTTTTTTAAAATAAAACGCAGTTAGACTGTCAGGATGGTTTTCTGAAAGAGTCCCCGGACAAATTTTTGAAATAATCCATGAGGGACTTTCTCAAGCAGGGTTTTTTTTTTCAGGAGAATTCATGGTGAAATTTCTGGAGGGTGCTCAAAAGGAATTTCTGAAGGTTGCATGGAATATATGCCTTCAAGGATGTCATTCGTAAATTGCCATGAAAATCTTCCAAGAGATAAACAACGAAAATGTAGAAGGATGTATTTGTGAACCTAATTAGATCACTGCCAATAATTATGTTGATAATTCGATATGGCTTACAAAAGAGACTCGCTTATTAAATTAAATAAGTGGGGATCTTCAAAGTAATGCTGTAAGAAATCACTAAAGTAAATCACATAAAAACATTACAAAATATATACAAGATGAACTTCGGAAAAATACACCTTATATGCAGAAGAAAAAAACAATAGAAACTGTTTATAAATTGCTATGAGATTTAAAGAGGTGGTTCGTGAAGTGTTGGCGGAAAAAATCTTTGTCGTTTTCTCATCGGCGTGGGAAATTTTGTTCGGCGGCGTGGAAAAATATGAACAGCGGCGCGCCGGGTCAAATTTACTGGCGGCGGCGGCGTGGAAAAATCGTCGGCGACGGCGGCGCGGCGCGGCGGCGCACACGTCTAGGGGGTGCCTTTCTTGGCCGCCTCCTTTTTGTGCACTATAATCATTTCTCCAGTTCTGGTGCACCGCATGTTTTTTACATCCACGAACAGCGTTGAAAGACAATTTTCGCCTCGCATGGCACTCCGCTCCTTGGCGTACGTTTCTGCCTTAGTTTTGAAGACCAGCGCATCACTTCGTTCGTATTGGCGAGCTGGCTTCACTCTTCTCACGCTTTTTCTATTTCCGATAGTAATCCATGGATTCTCTTTACCTTGGTCCGGTTGGCCGCCACTCCTCTTAGGGTTGGTCTCTTGGGGCTTGCTTTCCCTGCCCCTTGCGCGTTTCGAAACCGACTTGGCAGCCTGGTTACTCGCGATGGCCGCTTCTTTCTTCCTCTTTGACTTTTCGCTCGTTTCTGCCGGACGCTTCTTGAACAGGTTTCGACCATGCAGCTCCAGCCGTTGGGCGGTTTGACCTCTCCGCTACGGCCCTGGTGAGCTACATGGTTTCGTGATGCATCGTCGCGTTGCCAACAAAGAGGAAGCTGTACGTTTGAGTGGACCACTCCTACTTGCTCGCATCAGCCGCACTCCGCTCTTCGACCAGGAGATCATACTCCTTCTTGACCAGAGCCAGCGATTTCCGGAGCTTCAGTAGGCCCTGTAGCTGATGTTATTCCGCCCATAGCTGAGTTATTCCGCCCGCTCGTGTAGCCGATCAGCTCGTCCAGCTGTTCGGCAACTACCGGTGCTCCACTTGTTGAACCTCCTACCATCTTCTCGTTGGTGGTTGCACCAGTCCTTCGTAGTGGTGATCTGGCCACACCTCCTCGCCAGAACGGGTTCAACGCTGTTTCCTCTGTTACGCCACTCTCGATCACATTGCTGATGTTGAGCAGGGAGGCCACCCGAGGGTTGGCCCAGACCCTCATGGGGACTGGGTTTAGAGCCAGATCAGCGCTAATCAGGAGTGCTCATCTGAACCTACTTCCACCCATTTAGCTGCCTAAATTGGTCACAGGTCAGGAACATACTAACCCTTTGAAGCCGGAATTTTTCCAAGCATTATTATGGAGTTTTTTCTACGTTTTTTGATAGTTTTGGCGGTCAATAGCATAAAAACGGTAGAATATTATGCAGAATATTTTTTTCTTCATTATACAAAGTTACAATTTGTAATCCATAATGTCCAGTAACTCTTCTAAACATTCAATAGACAGTATCAGATCAGTCAGAATATCCTAGATCATGCAAACTGTTCCTAATTTAAGATCCTGAAGTCTACGGGTGTAACGGTAACTTCTTTAATTGTACAAAGCTACGATTTGTAATCTATCATGTCCAGTAAGTCTTCTGAAAGGTTAATAGATAATATCTGATCAGTCACGATATCCTAGGTCATCCAAACTGTTCTTGTGTTTGGATCCTAAAGTCTAAGGGTGTAACGGTAACTTTTTCATTATACTAAGCTACGATTTGTAATCTATTATGTCCAGTAAGTCTTCTGAAAGTTCAAAAGACAGTATCAGATCAGTCAGGATATCCTAGGTCATCCAAACTGTTCTTGAGTTCAGATCCTTAAATGTACGGGTGTGACGGTGACTTTTTTCATAATACAAAGCTACGATTTGTTATATATCATGTCCAGTGAGTCTTCTGAAAGGTTAATAGACAGTATCAGATCAGTCGGGAAATCCTAGGTCATCCAAACTGTTTTTGAGTTTAGATCTTAAAGTCTACGGGTGTAACCGTAGCTTCTTTCATTAAAATCTGTAATCTATCATCTCCAGTAAGTCTTCTGAATGTTACAGTGGTTGTTTTTATCAACTTAGCTTTATAACAATAAGGAAGCCCATAATATCCCAAAAATATATAACAACGCTTATTGTTCCTCTAACTACTTTGGTAAGTACAGTGAATTATGTAACACTACTTAACGTAGTGGCAAAAGCTATTATCACAAGTGTAGACCTGAAGCAATGGATTTCGGAGTATTGTGGTTGATCTGGAATATCTCTAAACTATCTTGAAATGACTCATGATGTGCCAGGGGGATTACAGATTACAGTTTAAAGTTCATTGTGAGAATCAATACTGTTACTATCGAGAGCTAAACTTCAGGATAGTTTGAACGACTCTCAGTATCTCAAAGCAAAGATTTTTATTATATTTGCTCAAAGGTTCATAATAATATGTAGAAGACTTCAGGTTGGTCCAGCCCCCGCGATTGATTATGAAACAATACTCAGTATGACAGATATAGCTGATATTACGAGAGTAGACCTGAACTCAAAAATAGTTTGGCACACCTGGATCATTCCCATAGTGTCTCTAAATGACATTTCAGATTTAAAGAGCTTCACGGATCTCAGCAGATCATACTATGCTATTATTTATGGTGAAAACACATAAAGTTTTTCTTGTTGATTTGAAGGACTTCATTATATAACAGTTTGGACGAACCTGGATGTCACAAAGGTTTATAATAATAAAAAATGTAGCCTTCAGATTGGTCCAGTACCCACTGATAAATATGCAACGTTACTCAGTATAGCAGTTATGGCTGTTATTACGACTGTAGACCTGAAGTCCTGAACTCTAAGGTAGTTTGGCTGATCTGGAATATCTCTGTAGTGTCTATAAATGACATTTGAGATTTCAAGAGCTTCACGGGTCCCAGCAGATTATGAAATATTCACAATTTATAGCGAAACACATAAAGCTTTTCTGGTAGAATTGAAGGACTTCATTATAGAACAATTTGGACGACCCGGAATGTCCCAAAGGTTTCTAATAAGCTAGTAGACTTCAGATTGCTCCAGTAACTGTGGTTGATTATGCAGCGTTACTCAGTATAACAGATATGGACACCATAGACTTAATAGTAAGATATAAATGTCAGGAACAAATTCAGTTCCATTTGTGACGCCAGTTTTTCCCCGATGTTTCCCCCAGAAAAATCGCCCAATGGTCCACTGCACGAATTTTTACTGGCCTGCTTACTCTCACACGAATTTTGACGTTTGAGAGGTGTCGGCACCGCTCAAACGTCAACTTTTCTATGAGAGTATGCAGGCATAGATTATTAATACATAGATATCCCACTTGGTCATCCACCCTTGTATTCTGAGAGCAACAATACTAAGTGTGTCATCCGTGCCATCTGTTTGTCAATGAGTGAAGTAAATGTGAAATAGCGTGCGCATTTTTCATCAAAGCTACCCTGTGCACAACAATGTTTGCCTAGCGAAGCCCGGCGCATTAACGATTGCCATGGGTAACTAGAGTAAATAACTGCTATTTTCAATTTCAACTGATCGTCTCTGTCATTCTGCAGGATGCCTGCTAGCTCCTGCCGGCAGTCTTCAAGTAAACACGCACCGTGTTGCGCTTGGGTACAAAATATATGTGTGCAAGTTCAGCTCGAACTTGCACACGAGTTTGTCGTCATGTTTCAATCAAACTTGTGCACCGCGAATCTATGCTGTACACGAGTGCGTGTACCCATGTTTAAACATTCAGCTTGTACACGGCGTGAACAT
This sequence comes from Aedes albopictus, assembly GCF_035046485.1. NCBI lineage: Eukaryota > Metazoa > Arthropoda > Insecta > Diptera > Culicidae > Aedes > Aedes albopictus. The sequence continues at coordinate 300,395,794 of NC_085138.1, forward strand.
TGTGTACAGATCGATACGTGCTCGGTTGTGCGTGGTGGAAGATTTTGACCCGATGCGTCGCAGCGGTCCTGTATGCGTTGACGCGGTGCGGTAGCGTTGCGTTATCGTATGCATCCCCCATTTGACTGTGTGTAACTTAGGACGCACTTGCGTGCACTTACTTATATTAACCCTTCAGCGCGCGCGCTGTTGTAAAAAGTACAACACTTCCAAAAAACCTCGCTCGTCGTATACAGTGCGAGCGCGGTGCAGTTTCGGTTGCTTGATAGCGCGCGTCCTGAACGGTTAAGTTGAAGTTGTACATAAGCGGCCGTAGACTTTTGTAGGTAGGGTTGGGGGGGGGGGGGGGCGGAGGTTGTCTAAATGAAGTCTACGCTCCATACAAATTTTAAAGTTTTCGTATGGACGAAAGTCTACGAGGGAGAGGGGGGGGGGGGTCTGAAATGGTCAAACGGTCTGAAATGATCAACGTGGTTAATGAACAGCCCCTCACGGGCTTATAGATTAGAGGCTTTTGGACTCGAAAGTTTGTCGTTAGCACCGCTCGGAAGTTTGTAGTGAGCACCTAACCTTTATATTGCTTATGGGTATCCTGATAACATAGAAAGTTAATGTCTTTGGCAAATTGTTTGGCATTCCAAAACATTTTGGAAGGGTTGTTCGATTCGGCAGTCACCCATAAACCACGTGATCTTTGAGGTGGAGGGGGAGGGGTCTGTGGTGGAGGTTTGGCCAGCAAACACGGTACATATAAACTTTTGATTATAATATAATTTGGACCCCCATATATTTTGGACCCCCTGAGTCGTATTATCACAAATTTCACAGATTTAATGAAAAGATAGCAGAAATTTTTAGAATCATTCGCTAAATTAGATTCCTCTGCAGGGGCAGCAATCATTTCCGCACTGGATATACCATTATTTGCTTTCAAATTCATTTTTTGTCAATCTCGTCATCCGTGTCAGTGTCGTACCATGTGTACAAAAAAAGATTGCGGTGCTGAGGAAACTTGCAGATGTAAACAAAAACGTTTATCATTCTAGCGCATTAAATTCGCAAAGTTCGTCTAATCAGGTTTTGTCAATCAAGTAATTGGGATGTGATCCAGCATATTCAAGTGGCAGATTGCCAGAAAATAGTTTCAAACGGGTTTAAACACCGGGTGTCCAAAATACATACTTAAGAGGGTCCAAAATATATTGGGGTGTCCAAAACAGTGAAAACTGGTGCTTCAAAAATAAGTTATTTTCGTCAAATTTTCAGCCAGAAATGACCTTGTGGGTATTTTTAACGGACAGTGGAGGCTTTAACGATCATACGAACACCATCATAATGTGTAACACTCTCTGAATATGTATGTTTTTGACTTAAATTCAAACTAATGTCCTCTAGGGGTCCAAAATTCGACCGTTACCCTAATCGGTTGTATAAAAGAGCCACATTACTAGAAACGCTCTAACATTATGTAGACTTAACCAATTATGCCCAAACTTGTACCAAATCAAGCTAACTAGTTGGGGGCCATTCATAAACTACGTAGATTTTTTGATGGGAGTGAGGGGGAGGAGTATTCTGAGATGACCAAATTTTCGTCCACTTGGTTTCTGAACAACCCCCCTTGAGAAATCAACAGTCAAAATTTGGAATTGTTGTGACACTTCATAAAAAATGATACCTTCATGAAGATTTTATTGATAATTAATAAAATTGGCAAGCTTTAACAAATTTGACACTAGCGGCGCCTAGTGGCAAAATCAAAAATCATCCGAATAAACCCATACGTTAACAAAGAACTTTGTCGCCGGCACCGTCTTTCTACGTAATCAGGATAATGAAATACATGAAATGTAAAATTTTTTGGCTCTCTAGCGCCGCCTAGCGATGGAATTTTAATCTGCACAAACTTCCATTAGTAAGTACTTGACGAGATAAACAACTTGGCTGAAAGCACCAACTTTCCAAATAATCATGATCTTGAGATTATGCAATATTAAATTATCTCCAGTGTCACGTCTGTTTATCTTTAATACTACAGAAATCACAGATAAACTGATGAGACACTGCAGTGTCTGCAGTGAATCCTGATTACTTATAGAGTTGGTGTCTTCGGCAAAGTTACTTGGCTAGATAAGGGCTTACAGATGATGAACCTTTGATTCGAAAATCCACCGCTAGGCGGCGCTAGAGAGTCAACATATTTTACATTTCATATATCTCAGGATCCTGATGACGTAGAACGATGGTGTCTTCGGCAAAGTTGTTTGGTGAAGTATGGTCTCTCTGTTAATTATCCGGTTTATTCTTGATTCTGCCACTGGGTAGCGTTAGCTGCAAAATTTTCAAAGGCATGTACATTTTAAAAATTATCACAAAAAAAGTTCATCAAGGTGTAACATTTTATAAATTGGGTCAATAGTTTTAAAATTTTGACTGCTAGTTTCTTAGCTAGTTAGGTAAAATTGGTAAAATTTGAGCTTGAATGGTAAAGTCTACATGAAGTTACAGCGGTTCTAGTAAGATGGTTTTTATTTGACTACCGTTCATAAAATTGCTATATCTGATGATTAAGTGAGTAGAATGAAATGAAATTTTTAACATTTAGCAGTGCAATTTGATAACTAACATAACAAAGTCTGTAACCTACAGACGTTACAGGGGCGTTTTCTGGGATTTAGAAGGGTCTTGGATGAGTTTTTGATGGCATTTCAGGAAGTTTCAGAGGATATTTAATGGGTTTCAGACGCGTTACCGGGGCGTTTTCAGGGGCTTAGAAGGGTCTCAGGCGCGTTAATGGCGGCGTTTCAGAAAGATGCTATAGCAGATATAAAGATTTCGAAGGCGTTAAAGAAGCGTCTTGGAGAATTCAAAGGTTCTCATGTGCGTTATAAGGAGTCCGAGGCGGCTTCAGGGATTTCTGGAGCCATTTCAGGAAGTTTCAAGTGCTGTGTTATGATTGATACATTTTTTTTACAGATACATACAGATGATGGAACATTTTAGTTAATACTTTACTGCTAGACGGCACTTAATTTGTGTATTTTTGGATCCTGATAACCTAAAAAGTTGCTGTCTTCGTCAATTTAATTAGTTTACGCAGGTTTGCCAACAAGAAAATTATATTTTACAACACTTTTTTTTCTCAGTTAAACCTAAAAGCTTTATTTTTTTGACTATGTATTTATATTATGTATGTATATTTTCGTATGAGTGCATAAAAAAAAATTCACATCGATGCGCTTTGAATAAAAACATTAATTCATTTGCTGGATAACCTATTGCGCGTGGTAGAAGATCTGAGTTGCAGCGGATCTTCACTAACCTTCCGTAACTCGCGCGTGCGGTTGGCCACCTCCGCCAGCACCACGTACAAAGAGCGAGATTTTTTGAACGTATTGTACAAAATACAACAGCGCGATCAGTCAAGAGTTAAATCGTTCAGCATTTCTGATGACGGGGATGTTTCTCCAGTAACAACTTTATGCCGGAGAAGGATCGTTCCACCGGTTGCCGAAGCGCATAGAACGATCATTACACAAGCAAAACACCAGCTTTGACGGCCGGCTGATCCAGCCCAGCAGAAGAATGCACTCTTACTCGTGTACACTCATAGGTACAGCGTTCCCGTGAACACACACAACATTTGTACCCATGTTTGTACATCAGTACAAACCCGGTGCACAAACTTGTACACTGCGCTTGTGTTCAAGTACATGTACAAGTTGCTTCGCGTGGATCGAACATTGAATGCAATGTTTATCTGGGTACAAAAACATTCGTACACGTTTGGTTTATGTTGCACCGTGAAGACTGCCTGCCGGTTAAAGAAAACCACTACAAGCACAGGCCCTCGTAATGCTGATTTCAATCTCGACGCCTCCATATTCGAATTGTTTGTTCAGGAATCTAAGCGGGGAACAAGTACGCGGCAGAGAAATGTCTTCGCTGACGATGGAGTAGCGGTGGTCGGGTAGCGCAGGTCGACGACGTCGGGCCAGAAATCTTGGCCTAGGTTTCGAGCACTTATGCAGGGGCACTAACGATCACTCTGAAATGGACAGTCCTAGAACAGCAAAGTACCGAAGTATTGTAAATTCGCCGTCTACCATTTAAAAATGGGAATCAATTTTGTTAAGCAAAGTTTTTCCCAACGATGCATTTCAATGTTGCGTTAGGTAGTCGAAATTGCCCATGTGGGAGAGCCACTTTTCCAATTGGGCCTACAAAGAAAGGGAGCGGGAATCGGGAGGAAACGCGAAGTTTTTGTGGGTGTCTGGGCCTGAGCTCCCGACATGCGGTTGAAAATAAAATTGAGAGCAAGATGACGGTTAGTTGAGTTACCACAGTTGGTAGAACATTGTTAAGATTGCCGTGACGTTTTCCGATGTCTTAAGAAGGTCTGCTGCGTGGTGCCGTAATAAGCCAAGAACTTTTCTGTCAAGCGATTTTCTGTGCTGTGGAAAATGTCCCTGCACCGTGAGGTATTCGTTTAAAACAATCTAAAGGATCATCGTGCCGGTTCACATCGTTTTAGCAGTCTTCACCGGGGCCCCATTGGCCCAAGCCTTCAGTACCTTCCGACGTAAGTGAAATTCACGGTGCATATCGAAGGCCCATGCGGGCCACCTGGCCACTCTGTCAACACGCTCCGTCCTCCGTTAGCTCCTTCATCTGTCTTCTCAGATTCCTCCATCGATTGCACTGCAGCTTGCAAAAATAAAATGCATCTGTCAGTTGTTGGCATACTAAGATGCGTTGGTTTCCAGCGCTTCAATCGGGAAATGCGTAGGGAGACCAAATTAGTTCACCCATTCACCGATGTTCTTGGATAGGCGCTGCTGTTTTGTTGCTTGGTTTTTCCCGAAGTGGGAAATCTATGTATTAATTATCTAAGGGCGGAGCAAGCTGACATTAGAAGCGTCGCGTTAACAAAACCAGTATGGTCCACTGCACGAATTTATGCTGGCCTGCATCTTAGATAATTAATACAGCTTGCTCCGCCCATCTTTATCAATGCAAACCCGTGCCTGCTAATTTAGCGACCATGACAACGAGCAAATCGATTGTTTATTGACGTGCCGGGGAACAAATTGCAGCACAACTCTAATCGTTAACTTTGGTATGTTCTTTTTAGGGAATATTTAATGGATAATCAAATAATTTAATAGGTAGTATAACGTGGCAGTTGTCGCTCTGGACGTAATAGAACCGTCTTCCAACGGACCGTTCTGCTACGGGCCGGAGAGTAGGTGTTCTGTCTAGTTGCAACTTCCCCGATGCGCCCAGAGGGGGAATCTTATGTTGTCTCCGTTGGGGCGAGCAAAGTAGTTGGTCCCCTGACCGGATGGTCCCCTTGGTCGTGAGAATTGACATCTCGTCCGGAACCTCAGAAATGGGGCCAGAGGATTTTTTTAGGTTATCCCCGTTTCCAGCCGTTCGAATTCTCCTACAGGATTTAAAACTTCATCGGTCTCGTTTGGCGATTTCCGGTTCAGGTAGGGTCTGGGACCATTTGGGCAGGAGCACCTATTTTGGGCACTTGCTGCCGTAACTCAATCAAATTCGAACCGATTGTCTTGAATTTTTAAACATGGCTAGATACTGTGAGTATCTGATCGTGTTTCAAAAATCAAGTCAATCGGTTTAAAATTGACTGAGTTATAGCAGTGAGTGCCCAAAATAGGTGCTCCTGCCCAAATGGTCCCAGACCCTATTATCCTTGTCGCCCGCTAAAGTCGTGGGTCAATATGCCCTCAAAGGCGATGTTAGCCGTGATTAGCGGGTGTAATCATTGAATGTCGCCTTTCGAATAAAATTACAAGGTTAGGGGTGGTGGGGGTAAAGTGGACAACCTAAGCATTTTGGTCGTTTCCCGCGGAAATGCGGCAAAATCCATCTGCTTTTCCGAGTAACATGGAAGGTAATGATATACTCTAAAATTCTTGTAAGGGGTTACCTTTAAAAAATATTGTTCTCTTTGATTATTTTCTTCGCCAAATCGTGCATCAAAATAGCGTGAAAAAAATTGGTGGGGGTAAAATGGACAATTGATGGGGTAAAATGAACAAGTCGTTGAAAGTTATATAACAGCATATTGTTTCTATGTTTTTAAATACAAACTATCAAATTTCATACGATACCTTTATTTTGCTGTTTTCAAACTTTTAATACAAACTTTGAAACACACTTAAATAATTATTGTAAAAATAGTGTAAAAAATAAGCACTGTTTTGGATCAAAATTATATTTTGTGGATATAAAATATTTTTTTATAACTTTTTACTTCAACTATCTCACGATAGCTATGACGGCTGATGATTCTGAAGTTTGCAAAAAAAAAATATGAAATTTTGGTGAAATTTGAACCGATTGTCCATTTTACCCTCACGGTCTGATTTTGTTAAAATTATTTCCAAAACTTTTTTTTTACAAAACTTAATTTTTTTTTTCGGTCAAATATATTCTTCTACGTGGACTTTATTGGTTTAGGGTGTAAAACTTATTATAATTTGAAAATAGCTTACGAGAAAACCTTAGCAATTATAAGCAAATTTTACATCATTTCCGATTTTTCACGTGATTTTTGAAGTTTTTGTCATCTTGAAGAGGTTGAATTGATTTTAATGTTCAAGATCAGCAAAAGTATAATGATTCATGCTTAGGCATAAGCTTCAATCGTTGAAACATTTTGAAAAGCAATAAAAGCCATGAAACTGTACCCTGTCCATTTTACCCCACCTGTCCACTTTACCCCCACCACCCCTAAGTAAATATTTACACAATGGCACTAAATTTTGTGCAACAATTTTTTGTTTCATAGTAAATACACTTTAAAATAAGTTAATGCCGCCAATCGATCTTGGACCAAGAACCTTGTAATTGACAGGCTATCAAGCTGACCACTTGGCTATCGAAACAGTTAATGTGAGAGAGGACAAAACGCATTTAAGAGACGTTTGTGGTGTGGTTACAAATTCAATTTGATCGTTGTCATAGTCGTTCAATTGGAGGACTTAGTTTGCTTTGATAAGGATGGGCGGAGCAAATTGACATTAGAAGCGTCGCGTCAAGGAAAACAGGATTGGGCGAATTTACTGGGGGAATGACTGGCGTCACAAAAAAATCGCCAGCTGCATTTTGATTGTTGTGGACACTGTTACGAGTGTAGACTTGAAGTCCTGAACTCCAAGGTAGTTTGGTTGGATTCTGTTACATTCGCCCGAAAACCATTCGCCCGAATCACAAACGCCCGAATGACAAACGCCCAAATTCCAATCGCCCGAATAGACCATTCGCCCGAAAAGACCATTCACCGGAAAGATCATTCGCCCGAAAGTCATCCGCCGATTCCATGCAATTTCTTTGAACAAGTTTTTTTCCTAGTTTGCCATGGTGAAAGTTTAAGGACAGACGCATGATGTACTTAGTATCCGACCAATCGCAAGAACAGCTGGACTAGCGCCAAAAATAATCATACATATTAGCTTAGTTTGAAAGAACGGCCTATGTTTTGAAGAAGGCCTAATTGCTTGTGAAAATATTACATATTAGGTCATTAATTGTTATAGCATTGTTGATCGAGAGGATAGCGCCAAAACTTCAGCACAGAGTAGTCAATACTTTTAAGTTAATAGTATTCACGATTGATCTACTCGGAATAACTACGTATCGTTAAAATGAACAATACACTGAAACCTCCATTTAAGTCGATGCATGGCTGATCAAAAATATTTTTTACCGTACAGGCAATGACTAAACTACACAGTTTTATATTTTTTGACAAATCTCCTTTGTCATGCGAAGTGTTAAAAAATACAAAAGCCTATAGTTTCGTCATTGCATGCATGGTAAAAATTATTTTCGATCAGCCATGCAGCGACTTAAATGGAGGTTTCAGTGTAGTTCATAAAAATTAAAACGTGTTAGCTATTGGATGCAGAAAAAGCACCAAAATCGCGAGAATGCAGCATTCTTATTTGAATAAGCTGTTCTTTTGAAACCATGTTTTGAATGCAGAAATTGTAAACATTGAAACGTCAAGGTTCCCCATAAAATAACAAATTAAAAGAATAGCCCATGATTGAAAGAAGGGCAAATTTATGGTAAAAAATGACATCAAATTGAATTTAATTTCCTTGAAGGTAGAACTAGAAAGAAAAGCCTATTAACAGAAGAAGGGACAACCCCAATGAATGTTTTCACAGCTATATTGCTGAAAATGTTTTTAACAGTATAAGTCTTATATCAGACTGTTTTCAAAGAAAGCAATATGCGTGTACGACGCCTAAATTGATTTCAGAAAAGTATTTCCAGGATTATTATGGTTTTCGGGCGGATGGTCTTTCGGGTGAATGGTCTTTTCGGGTGAACGGTATTTCGGGCGAATGGTCTTTTCGGGCGAATGGTCTATTCGGGCGAATGGTCTATTCGGGCGAATGACTTTCGGGCGTTTGTCATTCGGGCATTTGGAATTCGGGCGAATGGTTTTCGGGCGAATGTGACAGAACCGTTTGGCTGACCTGGAATATCCCTGTAGTATCTCTAAATGACATTTGAGATTTTAAGAGCTTCGCAGATCCCAGCAGATTATGCAATATTACTATTTATGGCGAAAACACATTAAGTTTTTCTTGTAGATTTGAAGGACTTCATTATATAACAGATTGGACGACCCTAAATGTCCCAAAGGTTTCCAATAAGCTAGTTGACTTCAGGTTGCTCCAGTAACTACGGTTGATTATACAACGTTACTCAGTATAACAAATATATCTACTGTTACGAGTGTAGACCTGAAGTTCTGAACTCCAAGGTAGTTTGGCTGACCTGGAATATCCCTATAGTGTCTATAAATGATATTGTAGATGCCAAGAGCTTTACGGATCCCAGTAGGTTATGCAATGCTATTATTTGTGGCGAAAATATACAACCTTATTCTTGTAGAATTGAAGGACTTCACTATGGGACAGTTTGGAACACCTAGAGCATCCCAGAATATTAAATACCTTTTGATAATCTTAACGAAGGCCTAATGAATATATATATATATATATATATATATATATATACGTGACCCACATCCAAGCTCAGCTTTTAGAACAACTGGTATGTCAATTATTTCGTTTTTCCAAATTTCATGGTGTTCAGGATGTTCTAGGTTTTCAATGAAGTCCCAAATACAAATATACCCATTTTTTCCCTAATAGAGGACTCAATTTGCAATAACTTTGCGAAGACAGTATTCTGTTTTATCGAATGGGTGAATTTATACAGCCGATTCTATACCACTAAAATATCACATCAGTTGCAATGATTGTGATCTAGTGTGCAGGTCAATATCAAGTCCTTGCCTGCCATTGTCGTTTTGATATTGAACGGCCTGGAGTGATAGTGACGATGGGGTAATATCAGTAGTCACTAGCGTGGGACACAAAGAGACATTTTACTCCTGTACACTTTTTGAGTTCCATTTTGGTCCCATATCAACTGTGCAAAATTTCAGATCGATCGGAGAACTATATTTTAGCGCCAGCCATTTTAAGTTTTCATACGATTTAGTATGGGGCAAATCACTTTTTCAAAGAAAAATCGCCACAGGTTGCCCCTTAACCCCTAAAAATAAATCGATGGATGATTTCTGTTGGAAATTTCACGAGGAACTAACCCTCCGAAGACCGCAAAGCGATCTGAGGCATGTGAAAAGAGTTATTGACTGAAAACCGAATGGAATGCAAACGCTGTTTAACATGTAAGGAATAACAATAAATAATAAAATGTCGTTATTTTATTGATCGGGTGAGGCCTAATAACTTTTTCCACGAACGTCGCATCGATTTGCTGTCTTTAGAGGTCTGATTCCTAGTGAAGTTTTCTACAGAAATCATTCGTCGACTTATTTTTAGGGATCTAGGGGTGACTCCTAGCGATTTTTCTTTGCAGGAGTAAAATTTCCCCATAGTAAATCGTATGGAAAATTAAGAATGGCTGGCGCTAAAATATAGTTTTTCCGATCGATCTGAAATTTTGCACAGTTAATATGGGACCAAAGTAGAACTCAGGAACTACAGGAACTTGAGTTCTTCCATTTTTTGTATTTTCCCATATAAACCGTGTACCAGGCTTGTAGTCACCTGATAAGACTGATATTGCGCAGCTCTGCTGCTGACCCTCCGCTACGCCTCTAGGCTTTTTCCGCTTGAGCAACGCTTTATACAAATTTCAAAATTTGCGTATGGATGAAAGTCTACGAGGGGGGTTCTAAGATGGTCAAAGATTGGCTCCCACAGATTCCAGACAGATAGTACACTATATTGTGCCACACAGTAAATCAAAACCTGGTTGAGGTCAATTACTTTAGAATAGTTCCTGATGACCATATTAATCCATAAATTTACAAACCTTAATGAACTGAGAAGAAGATGATTATATCGATTGAAGAAGAAATCAACTTTCTCATTCCGCTCCCACTGGAATTCACTCCGGGTCCGGGGTTATGGTATTTATGCAAATGCAGCAGACAATTTATGCTCCAGAATAAAATTATTCCTCCATACATTTCCTTTGTCGTCCTCTCAAGGCAGGGTCAAAAATCGAAGCAATTGCCCGGCCGGGCGCGTAGCCGCTCCACATTATTTATGATTAATTGTTCAACTTTACGGCTGCCAAAACGATTTGTAATTTATCTTACGCCAAGTTGCATTTGCATACAGCTCCATTGGCATATCCCTTTGTCTCTACTTGATGATGTCGTCCTCATTAAAAAGCGGAACACTGAGCTGTTCCTGTTCTGGTGCTCACATCATCATCGTCGTCGTATCCTGCCGTACGGATGGAGAAATCGAGAGGAACTGAAACTAAATAATAGCGCCTCGGGGCTGAAAAGCAATGCACCAGCACAAACTTTGCGCCCTGCTGGTTTGAACTAAGCATGTGATGGCTTTGCAAAAGATACGAAAGTTCTTCGATGCTGCCGATGCGGTGGATGCTCTTCTATTCAGTCGTTTGAGCTGGATGTAAGAAATGTGCAACAATCGCATTGATTTGCTAACTTTTCAGCTACCAACTTGCTCTGGAGAATCGAAGTTTGTGTCTGTGTTTGAATTATTTTAAATGGAGTTCATTTCAGCATATCTCGTACCAAGCGAACAAGTCTACTGATTTTTCTGCTCTTGTGATGTTTGAAAATACACTTCAATGTTAGTTTGAACTACGTTACGTATAGATTAAATTGGAACGAGTTCTACTTGCTAAAGAGGGTGCATCGCTTACACACTCCATCTGCAAGAAGAACCTCAATTCACATATGCAGAAAAGTAAAAAGCTCACAAAAGTTTAATTAAAACGGAAACCATCAAGATCCCTCTTAATTCTCTGACGAAGCTCCGTTTGTTTCAAGATCTCCCATACGCTCTGGATAAGAAAGATCTGAAATATAGTTTTCGAAATTAATTTTAATGTCCCCCATTCTGAGGAACAACTATCGCTACAACATGTGCCCATTTGCAGAAAGGGAAAGAAAATGCAGGCATACGGTAAAGCAGCTTCTCACTTATTCATGCCGCATAAAATATGAAATTGTCAAAAGCACTTAAAACGGGCTCATTCACCGGAAAATGATCTTGGAAGGAAAACTTGAAATTACCATCACCCAACTTAGTAGGACTTGGCACAACCACAAGCACATAAGAAGGCACACGCTTGTCTACTGACTGCCGTACAAAGCCGTGCAGGATGGGTTTGGATAATTCTAAGCTAACATCTATTGCTGGAAGTACTTCAAAGCCTGAAAAGTGACACTGCTTTGTAAGAGTGCCACTAATGTGGGAAACGGGCTACGTAATTGCTGTTCTAAGAAGTTGAAAGGGATCGCTATCAAGTTATTAGCCTTGTCTTATGACACAGAAAGGCAGATGATTTAGGAAGGGTTTTACTATTATATTGGATTTCGGATTGGCTTGGAATGAACGTTGGATAAACATTGTCTTGGCACCACAGTGCTGAAAATGTTAATTCGTCATACACTAAAACCTCTTTTTATGTATGTTATTTTTCAATATACACGTTTAATTTATACAGCTTTTTTATGCCCTGTATTAGAAGAGGGAAGCTACTCAAAACCAATTTTGTGCGTCAGCATCTTTAATGATGACGGGAACTATTGCAACGGCGGCCAGGGGGTGTTCATAGGGGAGAGCAAAGGAAGGTTACAGGGGCGTTTAAGGGGGTACCAAGAGGTTTCAGCGGGGTACCAGGAGATCTCAGGGGGTTTCGAGGGTCTGCGGGGGTTTTTGAAAGCATTGCAGAGAGTTTTAGAGGATTTTCAACGGCTTCTTGTAGGCGTTCAGGTACGTTTTCGGCGGTATCCGAAGGTCTCGCATGCGTTACTGGGTTGGACTGAGTATTAAGGGGGTTTCGAAGACATTTCAGGAAGACTCAGGGCATTTTAGCACATAACATAAGTGGAACTCTGACTCAAAAAATGTCAAATGCGTATCACTATAGGGAGCGTCCATAAATGACGTAGCTTTTTGGGGTGACGAGGTGTGACGATAGGGGGGTAGGGGTTTATGATATGCTACGTAGTTTTCTACTAAGCCTATTGAAAAAAAAAGTATTTCACAATTAATCAAATTTTTACTTGCATTATTCAGTAAATCGAAAAAAATATTACATTCATTTTTTTCCATTCACATGAATGTAAATAGCAAAGAATGGAAATAAATTTTCGATAGCTTCCTTTCAGAAGACATGCAGCTACCGGACGCATCAAATGAGCATGAGCATGAGCATGAGCATAGATGACCGCACAATTCGTAGTTGGTACTCCGTGATTGACCAGAGCAATCAAAATTGCACAAAGAACCAATGAATAGGGCTTGGGACTAGCTTACTATTCTTAATGTACACAGTTCGAGAGCTCTCAACTTTAGTAAAGTCAATAACGGCGCTGGCCACGTCCTTACGGTCATCGAGGATGGGAGGGAATGTTAGTAAGACAAACGTTGTTATAAAGACCGCGAATCGCTGCATCTCCACGTTTGTCTCAGGAAGGATTTTTTGTTAGTAGAGTAAGGTGCATTGTCAGTCCGGGAGTCACCTATGGTTGGTGATATGATTTGACAATGGATCAATATACACAAACCGCCGTTAACAACCGACCACTTTTCAACGCAAAAACTAGCCAAAAAGAAAATTCTATCGCGCGTCTCCACTCCACTAGAGCAGAAACCTTTAGTCTATTCCACACAGAAATACACTGTACGCGACTCACTTGTCGGCGCCCGGATTTTTTTCTCGACCGGCGAGCCCGAACTAACACTTTTCACTCTTTTGTGTAAATGCAAAAAAATGAAAGAAAATATTTATTATCAACTAAAAGTGTATTGGGAACTAGCGCCGACACATGACGTGACGAACTTTTCAATATTTGTTAACTCTTCAATATTTGTTAAGCAGCTATCGGATGCATCAAATGGTTCTAAAAATAAAATCTTGCATAAAGAATAATATATTGTGTATACAGACAAAATACATTTTCACTCAAATGCATCACACGATAAATAGTTCGCTGCTAGCCAAATGCACGCAGCAGTTGCATCATAAAATTCATGTAAGCTTTTGACGTTTCGTGGCCATGTTGTTTACGATTCGGACTTTCTTTCAGAATTTTAACGGCGTTCCTTGGGTGATGAGATTGAATTCTGAGTGAGTTGTTCGACCGTGTAGAAGAGATTACTAGTTTCTGACGTTTCGCTGTGGTTCTGGGGGGACTTCCTGGGCTTGTTGTGAGAACTATGGTAGGATCCTAGCTGTAAAGCCTGATAAGAGGGAGGTTCAGCCTACGGTAGTAAGAATTTTAATCGAATCCCCATGGTAGGACTTAGGAAAATTCGGTGGGAATGTAATATTTATTGGAGTGAGTAGAAGAATTACATTGGAATTCTAGGAGAGATTTAATGCAAACCTGATCAATATTTTTCGAGATTTTCTGTGGGTCCCGGCGATTTCTTGACTAGGATAATGAGTGAAGACTCTGAAGTGTTTTATGGTGTTAGTCATATGCGGTTGAGGCTGGAATCTGGTAAAATTGTGGTTTTCCAAAAACTCCTCACGGGAATCCTCCAGGAGCTCCTTCCAGGATTTCTTTGCGTATGTTTTCAATGAAAATCTTCCAAGAGTATCATTCCTCAAGTTTTTTTTATGGAATTCCTTATGGCATTATTCCAGGTGCTCCTTATATATATTCTACAGGGCTGCCTTGAAGAATTCCTTCAACATTTTCTTAAACTTCTGAAGGAAAGGACATGTTTTTCTGAGAGTCCCCGAAAATAAAACTTCGCAGAACATTCCAAAGGGAGCTGGAGGAATCTCAGAAGGAATCCCTAATGGAACTTCCAGGGGAATTTCTGAAGGAGCTCCTGGAGGAATCTTGAAAGAATATCATGGAGAAATCCAGTAAGAAATCCCATGAGGAGTTCCTGGAGCAATTCTAGATGGAACTTTTAACCCTCGAGAACTCGCGCTGTTGTATTTTGTACAACACGGTGAAAAAATCTCGCTTTTTGTATTCAGCATTAGCGTGGTGCTGACTGAGGTGGCCGACCACGCGAGTTACGGAAGGTTAAAGAAATATAGAATAAACTACTGGAAAAATCTCGGGAGGAGCTATGTGTAGAGTCTTAGAAAAACCTGCAAGTTCAATTCCTGAAGAAAATTCGGAAGAATTTTTTGCAAGAATCTCGGAAAAAATGTCTGAAGGATTCCAGAAAAAAACTTTTTGGGAATCCCGGAACATATCAAGCAAACACTTCTGCTGCAATCTAAGAAAGGACATCCTGGAGGAATTCCAGAAGGACCTGTGGGAGGGGAGGGATTGCTCGCGGAATTCTAAGAGATCCTGGAGGAATCGTGGTAGGATTGAATGAAGGGATGCCAGAAGAAGTTCCTGGAGGATTCCTGAAAAAAAAAACCTGGATAAATCGCAGAAGGAACTCCTCGAGGAATCCCAGACGAAACTCCTAGAAGAATCCAGGAAAAGATCCTGAAGGAAACCGAAAACGAGCTTCTGAAGAAATCCCAGAAGCAACTCCTGGAGGTATTTTGGAAGAATGCCGAAGAATTTTTGAAGAAATCTCGGAATGAACATCTGAGTGAACCCAGAAACAACTCCTGGAGAAATCCAGTAGGAAAGTTTTCAAGGAAACCCAGAAAGATATTCTGATGGTTTCTCAAAAGAAATTCCGATTGAAATCCCTTGAGAAATGTCCGAAGATACTCCTGAGGAAAAAACCTTGAAAGAACTCCTGAAAAAAATTATGGATTATTTCATAGAAAAACCTTAGAAAAACTTCTGGAGAATCTCAGAAGGAACTCCGGAAAGAATTCTTAGAGGGATTTTTGAACAAACCCCTGAAGGAATACAAGAAGAAGGAATCCTAGAGGGGATTCTTTGAGAAATCTCAGAAAGAAGTGCTGGAGGAATTAAAAAATAGAGGAATTCTCAAAAATGGGAATCCCAGAAGGAACTCCTCGAGCAATCCCAGAATGAACTCCTCCAAATGTCATGGTGAATTTTATTTAAACAAACCCATTTGATATTCTTTATAAGTGAGCAAACTATTCTGCATTGCAAGAAAAATTGTCGCGCAAAGTTATAGAAAAACGCTAATAGATATGCACGGTTGCATTTAATCGTTTTGTTGTCTTCTGTGCGATTAATCTTCAGCTAATTTCCGCACTTAATGTAGAAGACACGAACATGATATGATGCATTGGTGACGATCTATGAACGATTTTGAACATTTTTGGGCTATGATCTACGGCGAAACGCGCGATAATACTTTAAGTAAACGGTGGGAAAAAAACGGCATACTTAAGGAAGTGAAACCATATCTACTTTAGGCACTTTTCCGCTATAACTCAGTCAATTTTGAGCCAATTGACTTGATTTTTTTGTACGCGGTGAGATACGCGTAATATCTAACGGTGTATGAAAATTCAAGTCAATTACTTTCAAATTGACTGAGTTATAGCAGAAAATTGCCCAAAATACCAGCCACTGTCTAGAGGCTCGGGGTACTCTATGTTGTTTGCCTGTTTTTCATAACATTCATTAACCCTCCCAAAATGTTATGCTAGACGCACCACGATGGCGTAGTGCACGCTCAGCGAGCCTGTCTGGGTCATATTGACCCTAATACCCTACTAAGGTTAAGCATGTCAGTTGAAATTGTAAGCAGAACATAGCTCCGAGCTTTTTTTTTCAATTTGACATGAACATTTTGTTGAAGGGGGGGGGGGGGATTGTTCATCAATCTACGTCATTTAAAGGAGGGGGTATCCGAATTTGTTACGAAATGCTACGAAGGGGGAGGGGGTGTTAAAAACCGTCAAAAAAGCTACGTCATTTATGGACGCTCCCATGCCTTATTACAACATGTATACCATTTTTCATTGATGTGATATAAACAAAAACTTCACAGATCCAGACTGTCAGTTCATGGAAATTATAATAAAACTTAAATTGTGATGAAACTTTGTAACCTTAGGTCTAGAATACAGTTTTCTAGTCTCAAATAAAAACGGAAGTCGATATGTGATACGCAAATGTGTTTTTCTGCAGATTTTAATCATTTTATGACTAAATGAGTAAGCGGGATTCAGAGCCGTTACGAAAGCGTTATGAAGGAGATTTCGAAGGTTTCAGAGCGTCTCAGGTGCGTTACATGGGGCTCGAGGGGGTTTCAGGGGCATCATGGAGGCATTTCAGGTAGTTTCAGATCATTCCCAAAGGATTGTCAACATAGATCTTTTTGGTATTTCTAAAAGTGTTTCTTTAGAGATTTCGTTAGGGATTTCTCCATATATTCCTTTAAGAATTCCACTAGAGATTGCTTCAATAATTCAATCTAGAATAAGTCGATGTACTTCTGTAGGAATATCTTCCAGGAATCCTTCTAAAAAAAATTACTAGAGATTATCTAAACATTAATAAAGGAATTCATTAAAAAAGTGTAGAAACTTAAAAAATTGTGGAAGTCCACCCAAAGATTCCTACAATAATTCATTCAGAAATCTTTGCTACATGAATTCCTTCAGTTTTTTTTTCTAGGTATTCCTACAGATATTCTTACAGGAATTTTTTAAGAAAGCTTGCTTGGAATTTCCTAATGAATTCCTTATGGAACTGCTTCCGGGATTCCTCATGGGCCTACTTCAGGAATTCCTCCAGGTTTTCTCCAAGAACTATTTCCCTGGAGCTCACCGGGAATTTCTTCTGTGTTTTTTTTTTCAGGAACTACTCCAGGGATTATTTTAAAAATTCTTCCAAGGATTCCCCCCTCTTAGAATAGGGTCTTGCACCATTTAGGCAGGTGTACCTATTTTGGGCACTTGCCGCTATAACTAAGCCAATTTCAAACGGAATGATTTGAATTTTTGCATAGAGTTAGGCACGTACAGTATCTAACTCTTTACAAAAACTCAAATCAATCGGTTTGAAATTGACTTAGTTATAGCGGCAAGTGCCCAAAATAGGTACACCTGCCGAAATGGTACAAGACCTTACTTTCAGGAGCTCCTACAGAAAGTAATCCAGTACTTCCTTCAGGGATTGTTTAGGGATTCCCTTAGAATTCCCCCTTGGTATCACCCCAAGCAACACACATGTTATAATAAAGTTACGACAGCGCAAGTTTTGGTTATATAGAAGTTTATTTTACGTAATTCTAACATTGTGTTGAAATAACGTAAAATAAACTTCTATACAACCAAAACTTGCGCTGTCGTAACTTTTGTATAGCATATGTGTTGCTTGGGACTTCCAATATTCATTCTGGGATTCTTCAGGAATTCTTTGTTGCTCCACGAACTCTTCTTAAGATTCCTTCAGGATATCTCCAAGAATACCATCTGCGATTCCTAGGATTCCTCCAAGAATTCCTCAAGGGATTTTTCCAAGAATTCTTCCAGGGATTTCTTTGGGAATTACTGCCGGGATTTCTCTAAAAACTCCTAAAGGGATTCCTCCAGAAATGCCTCTAGGAGTTCTTCCAGAAATTCCTCCAGGAGTATCTCTAGAGATTCCTCCGGGAATCCCCACAGGCGTTCCTCTGGAATATCCTCCAGGGATTCCTCCAGGAATTCCTCTAGAGATTCCTCCAAGAGTTAATTACAACTTTTTGATATCGGTTCAAGTTTTAGATGCGTTTTAGTAAAATTTACGACATTCCTGATTGACGCTCTCCTTGTGGATGTGATCGGATTCTGCTAGAAACAAATAATTAGCGCTCTCAGATTTGTTTATGCACATCGTGCCTGGTTTTCACCTAGCTCCAGGCTTATGATTCACTGACAACAGTTCCTGAAACCTATTGACGAATATTAAGATGATCCGTTAATGTATAATCATTATTTTTTTTCCAAAACGCGATACCATAATTTTAGATTTAAGCATGCGATTGTACAACATCTTTTTGCGAACTGTTAACTAAATTTAATCTATATTGACCGGAGTCTGACTGACAACTGCACAATTACACAGATGTAAACATTAGACTATGAGGTGAAACTGTGCAACATTTGGTTAATTTCGGTGAAGTAGAAAAAAAAGTTACGTTAGTTTGAAAATGGCACAATAATTACCCTTTATATGTAAATAACTCAAAAACTTTATGTTAATATGTTTTAGCTATCCCTGAAAAAGATAATCATACCAAAACGCCGAAACGTTGGATCTGTATAGAACACCTGTCTTGCAACGTGTAGGTAGCACCGTGTGAGTGAAATATGTAACAGATTACACAGCGCAACATTTTGTTTGTCTCAAGAGCAAACTTATGTATCTCTGACAGATTTTGGGACGCTGAATCCGAAACTGGGCTCAGATTTTCTCCAGCACGTCACAATTTTGAGCTATACCTCAATTTATAGAGCAAAATGTGCGATTTTGGGCTTTTTTTGACTGCAAGCCATTAAGCATGGAAATATATTTTTAAGCAATCAAAGGATAAATTGACATCTAAATTAATCCCAAGCAACACACATGTTATAATAGAGTTCCGACAGCGCAAGTTTTGGTTGTATAGAAGTTTATTTTACGTAATTCTAACATTGTGTTGAAATAACGTAAAATAAACTTCTATACAACCAAAACTTGCGCTGTCGTAACTTTTATATAACATGTGTGTTACTTGGGATGACTCATGCAAAATACTTCGTTTTATCAAACCAAATTTGATAGATTTATGCATTTTATGTCAGAATGTAAACTTGCATACAAATTCTGGAGGTTGACTTGTATGGGAAATATCGTACCTCACATAAATCGCTTAAAACTATCAAATTCGAGTTGGTTAAACGAAATATTTTGCATGAGAGGAATTCCACGGAGTCATGTCAGTCGATCCTGAGCGACCATTTCAAAAATATCTGAAACTTTGCACAGTTTTTCAATTTCATCTAAATCGCCATTTTTCGATATCAAACCTTCATTTTCAATCACGACTAACTTTTCAAAAGGGTGCATGCGAAAATAGTTCAAAAATATTCTAAAAGCTGTACAGCAAAAACGGATTGTTCGATTGTTATAAATTTTTCAGCAAAGTTAGATAACTAAATGATGATTCCTTAGAAAATATACACTGTAAAAAATTTCTTTTTTTACTTTAAAAAAATATGATCTTTGTCACAAAAACTCAAATATCTCAAAACCCTATCTTTTTACCAACGTCAATTTTTTAGGGAAAATGACCCATTATATCAGCTATCTACCATAAAATTTTGGTGATGGTAAACTGATAAACAAAAAAGTTATGACATTTCAAACATTTCACAATTTTTACATTTAGTAACAAAAAAAAATTTTTTTTCTGTGTAAATTATTTCGAGAGTTATATTTTGATGCTGATTTTATTCCCTGGCCAAGTTCGCAGGGGTTGACGGTATTAAAGTGAAGGAGTTTCATTTTGGTTATTGTAATGTAGTGTTCTTTAGTGAAACATATCACCTTTTTTTAACACTTCAATGCGCCTCCAACGGTTCATCACGAACCGGCTGCTGCAGATGGAGTATGGCTGATCATATGCATCAGACATGCTCGATAAACACGGAGGAACCGCCGGGGCTCAGTAGAGTCTATTCCCAAGCAATAGTTCCAAGTCGGTTGGATATAAGAAGGTTTTGAAGATCGTTACAAATCCTAATAAAAGTATTATAGGATTTGTGACAGGTTTTGGAACCTTTTACAGCCAACTGACTTCAAAATGTTGTTTGGGCTCTATTTCCCACGTTTCTCGGTTGATTTGGATTAGTAATTAATTAATGTCAGAGTCGCTTTTTTCGAATTTTTACAATGTTAGTTGGTCATATTTTCTTTAAATAAAGCAATTAAAATCGACCGAAGAATTAATAGTGGGAAGGAGATTTGCAGCACTTAATTGTGCTGATAGATTCGAAGCTAACATGCGAACACTTAAACGCATTGTTGACGTCAATGCGTTCGACGTGACATTTTGGACAAAAACTGACTGCTTTTTATTTACTGAACAACGTTACTTGTGTATGACTAGGTTGACATTTCTAGGCTACGCTTGAGAAAATGACATGGTTTATGTAGGACAATTGAACGAATTTTAATAGTTTTCATAGTATTTGTAGGGGGATGAATACATAATAGTTGACATGCAATCTTTATTATTTTGAAATTTTATTGCAATTAACTGACCAACTTGGCGTATTTTTGTTCAACTCTAAGATGGTATTATGACACCAACAGAAAAATATCAGAAGTTCAGTTACATGTTTCTGTAGGTTTTGAACTGATCACAATTTAAGGACACAAGAGAGGAACACAGAGAAGTAGAAAACGATTAGCGAAATCAAGAAAATAATTTGACACAGGATCGACTATATTTTAACATACAGGGCTCGATTGATTCGATGGAAAAAACAAACATACGACAACTGACTTCACGAGAAAAAAAAACATATTGAACCATACCTCAAAATCAAACAAGAAGACAAACACAAACCGTGTGACCATAACACTACATAGGCAAATCCTGACTGACTGACCAATTGAAAACTTTCCAACCTTCTACCGTAACTTTCTGAGTCAGTAGGCAACAGTGTCTTAATGGATATCATTTTCCGCGTACGGCTGGCAAACTGCTTCTGAAAGATTACGTACTCTTTTCTATCTTCGGGTCTAGTGTAGAGGTTTCAACTCTATTCAGAGTGCAGCTAGAAACCTAGCAAAAAAAAATATATATTTTGATGCTGATTTTATTGTAAAGGCTACCACCTGAACTAAACAAGTTGTTTTCATGATATTTTTGTTTGATTATTCATAATTACTATAGTTTATATTTGAAACTTAGGGGCCATCCATTAAGTACGTCACGGTCCTAGGGGGGAGGGGGTTTGTGAAAGTGTGACAAGCAATGTATTAAGTATAGGAAAAACCCGTACGAAAGGGAGAGGGGGGGTTGAAAATTCTCAATTTTAGCGTGACGTACTTAATGGATGCTCCCTTAGACGCGATCCAGTGTTATGATCAAAAATATTGAGAGTGTCATACTTTTTGTTGTACGTGACTGGTGAAAAAATCCCTTGATAGTGTTGAAAAGCTGTTGATCATAAGAAAAATGGAATTAAACTTATTTTCAAGACGAAAGCTGCATAATAAAAGTTTAATATATACGCGTATATGTCTAGTTGATCTGCAAAAAAAAAAAATTACCTCTTAGAGAACAGACTTTATGATCGGAAGAATGCGAGTAACTTCAACAACAACAAATACATGTGGAGCGGACCTGGTGTGGTGGTTAGAACACAAGACTATCACGCCGAGGACCTGGGATCGAATCCCACTCCCGACATACTCACAAAATGTGGGTTCTTCCTTCGGAAGGGAAGTAAAGCGTGGGTCCCGAGATGAACTAGCCTAGGGTTAAAAATCTCGTTAATACATAATCTCGCAAAAAAATACTACCGCTATGGATATTAAAAATTTTATATTAAATTTTTTCTTCAGGCAAGCAAACAACACCAAACTAGTCAGTTAAAACTAATAAGTGATTTTGTTTATTATAATCTAACGAACAACATGATCAGTCGCTTTCTCAAAGGTCTTCAACTCAACGCTCTCTTGTAGACCGTTTGATGAAAAAAAATGTTCAAAAGAGTTACGAAATCTCACCGAAAGCACCATAGATAAACTAAAAGAGACTGGTTATGCCCAAATTGAATACAAATTTACGCATTTGCACGTCCTGCCGTCTAGACTTTGACAAACGAGCCATCTGTATATCATCGCAATTTCGCTTCCCGCCGGGTAGCCCCAGACCCTCCTGGAATGAAATTGCAAATTTTTTGAAGCAGTTGGACACCGATCCGCTGCTAATGGAATCGGCTTATAAGACGGCACGCGATCGATCCCTGTTCATCAAGTTCATATCTCAGGACGCAATGAAAACGTCGTTGAAGAAGAATTTGGAACCGCGAGCGTTTGTGTACTCAAGTGGCAAGTCAGTAGAGGTTCGGATGACAATCGCCGGTACCGATATGCGATATATTCGTGTATTCGATCTCCCACCCGAGATAAGTAATGAAAGTTTATCACTTGTACTTGCCAAATTCGGAAATGTGGAGTATGTTACCAGGGAGAAATTTCCAGCGGAATCAGGTCTCGGTCATCTTCAGACTGGTGTCCGAGGCGTTTATTTGGATGTCGAAAGAAATGTTCCCCCGTTCGTCGATGTTTGCGGCTGGAGGGGAAATGTGTTTTACAGTGGACTGAAAGACACATGTTTCTTTTGTCAAGGAGTTGGACATCGGAGAGATTCGTGTCCTCAGAGAATAGCTCAGAACTCGACGCAGAAGGATAAGCAGACGGTAGCCTCCTATGCTGGGATAGTGGCTGGTAGCGAAACGGAATCAGGACACAAATCGACAGAAACCTTGGACGAAGAAATAATCGAAGTTCTCGAGGAAAGCTTCGAACACCCCACGGAAGCGCTTGATACTGTGGAGCAGGTGCAGCCTACCGTTGGCCAGGATGAATTGGAAAAGGAAAAAAAGAGAAAAGAAGGCATAGAAGTATTGAAAGAAGTGGCTCAAGCGTTCCAGGAAGCAATGGTGAAGTCACAGGCACAGCAGCGACGGGCCCGATTTGCAGCCTCTGGTTCCGGCTCCAGCTCCGGTTCGAGTACCGTTCCAAAGAAGAAATGTGCACGAAAAACCAACTATTGAAATTGTATTTTGTAATTTTTAAACAATTTTGTTTAGACCCTCGGCTCTGTAGAGTTTTTTATTAAACATTCGAGCCATTAAATAAACGAACTGGTAAAAAATAAAAATAAAAAATAAAACGACATGTTTACTCATTTTTCAAGTATTCCTATTAGGTAAAGCCCATAAAATATATTTTCAAAAATTTTAATAATTTTTGCAACACTCCTTGTTTAGCACTCAATTTTGGGTAAATTTTGTTTACCGTGTATGTCAAACATGAACATTTGTTGTCAAAAGTGAGCCAATGTGATGTCTTTTGCAACCCGCCGTTTCACTTTCATTACGTCAAGGTTGACCTCGAATGTCAAACAAGACCTGCTCATCATTATTTTATTTTCGAGTTTATTAACTATTCTGTCATTGTTTAAGTTCGGAAAAATTACCATTGAGATCAGAAGAGCATGCTCCTTCATGTTATGCAGCAAAATCGGGAAAATATTTTTCATTTTAGGACCCTATTGTGTGTGCTGTAGGTGCTAAGGTGAGTGACTATTAATCAGAAGATCCTAGTTCAATTTCCAGTTTTCCCACCGATTAACTTATACATTTCGAAACATCTCTTCTGGAAATATAAGCAGCTAATAGTAAAAATAGGCTCACGGAAGTGGTTTTATTTTTATTTTTACACAGTTGAAAATTCTAATTAGTTACTGATTAAGCGCATACTAAGCCTTAAAACAGCCTTTCAAAGAAACTTAAGTCAGCTAAAGGTTGAATAAAATCACCAAAATTAGATGTTTAGGAGCTGAATAAAGGACTGTACCTCTTGTGCACAGTTTTTGTTCAAATAAAGGTTGATTAAAAATTGTTGCAGAAACGTTTGTACAGCATCAAATTGGGCTTATGACATTATCACTAAACCGTATTTCAACATTTATACCATTTTTCATTATTGTGAAATAACTCAAAAACTTCACAGATCTAGACTGGCAGCACATGGAAATTATAATAAAACTTAAATTGTGATGAAACTTTGTAAACTTTGGTCTAAGGACTGTTCAATTTATAAAACGGACAACTTTACAAGGCTATAAAAAGAAGACGCATAGTTCAAATTTAACCACTTTTGATTCGTTGTTCAGTACATCATCTTTCATTATAGTAATAATTTTTGAATCGAATAAAAATAGTTTTGTTTTAAAGAAAATCGGTCAGGTGTTAAATAAGGCGAATTTTCCGATTTCCGAAAATTGAAAATATATATAAAATTACTGTTCACATATGGTATATCGTTTTAAATATTATAAAAGTGTGTGCCATGCTACAGCAGCATGAGTAATAAACATTCTGGCAAAATTTAAACTCAATTGTAAAATTAAGTGTTGAGATATTAAAGTCTCAAATGAGATTCGATTTTTTGAATAAAATTCAATTGTAAAGCAAAAAGGGCATGAAAATATCAAATGATCAATTTTTTTATGCATTCAGTCGAAAGTGGGAATAATGTGGTTTGAAATGCAGAAAACTACTTCTTAATAGCATTGCTGGTTTGGTTACTGTGCGCCATTACAGACATAGTAATCAATACAGTTTCGTTCTTTGAAGGTTCTTCCAAATAATAATGCAACCAAATGCAAATTTGGCAAAACAATGATGTTGGAAATAAAAACTATGCATCCGATTATTATTAAATAAGGTGTACAATAACATAGGACCAACTTTGTTGTAAATAAATAATGACAATATTCGCTAGAGTCGAAAATCTGCATCAATGGAGAAAAATGTATGAATTTTTTTAATATGACCATCTTTATGGGTTAAATTTAAGATGAAAAATGCAATTAAAAGTAAATTTCTCTTCTGTATCATTCAGAGAGCAATATTCTACTACTCTGGACAAATTTTTAGCCGAATTCATGATGCTATTGCAACACAAGACTTAAATGAACATTTTTTAACAATTTCTATGAAAACAAGGTAACTCACCATATTAAGCTGGAAACTGCTTGGTGAATTATTATTGACCAACTATTAAGCTTTACCTTTAGTAGAATAGTATAAGATTCCAATATATTAAAAACTTCATGAAAATTTGCATGTTAAGTATGTGGAAAGTTATGTCGAATTTTGAGAAATGGTTTTTTATTGATGTTTTACGAAAACCGCTTCAGTTACACAATAAAGAACATTTTGCTTAATGTTATATTTTTCCTACATTTGAGAATAACTATAGAAAGTTATGCAAAAAAGCTGATAATGATTTTATTGAAAAATAAAAAAGGTATCACACAAGCAAGTTGTCCGTTTTATAAATTGAACAGTCCTTAGCATACATTTTTATAGTCTCTAATAAAAACGGAAATCGATATGTGATACGTGGATGTGTTATTCCGCAGATTTTAATCGTTTTATGTCTAAATGAGTAAGTGGGTTGCCAGCAGCAAGTTTTGCCCATGTCCTCGCTGCCAATCTTCGTTTCTGTGATGTTTGCTAGATATACCAGCGCCACGTGTTGGAAAAAGGATGCACATTTTTACTTTGTTCTGACTGGAGTCCCACTTATGTTTTTAGGCTGGTTGCAGAGGCGTTGCGGAAGCGTTTTTGGGGGTTTAGGAGAAGCTCAGGTGCGAGGGGGTTCAAGGGGGATTTTGAGGCCATTTCAGGAAGTTTCAGATCATTTTCGGCAAGATTCAGAAGCGTGACGAAAACGTTACGGAGGCGTTTTCGGGGGTTTCAGACCATCTCAGGTGCGATACATGGGGTCCAAGGGGGTTCAGAGGAAGCATTTCGGGAAGTTTTAGAGCATTTTCGGATTCAGAGCCGTTACCGAAGCGGAGGAGTTTTCGGAGGTTTCGGAGCGTCTCAGGTGCGTTACATGGGGTCCGAAGTCCTTGAAATCATCATAATCAATTAAAAATGTCTCTGAAACCCATTTGGACACCTTTAATAGGGTCCATAAACCCCCTGAAATACACATGAAAATCCCTTGAAACGCTCCCCTCTAGAAACGCCTTTAAAATGTTCTTGAAACACCCTGAAACTCTTTTAAATGACTCTGAAATACATTGAAACGCCCCTCATGGGTTTAATTGCGCTTCAAGCCCCTTGAAACGTACTTGAAACCCCCTTAAAAGTATTGAAATGCTCCTGAATTACCCGTAATCTCATTAGAACATCAACAAATCTTGACAGAAAGCCCTTAAGGTGAAACATGAAGAAATCCCATTGCAATTTTTCATACAAACTTTAGAGGCACAAATCTGACGAACAAAGCATCGAACCAAGCCGCACTTGTTTTTCCTGGCTTTGCTCACATTCAAATAGAGGCAGCTTTTACAAATCGAGAGCATTTGTTTACAAATTTTCAAGATTGGTGTTCTTGAAAACGTGAGTAGGGGACCAAGTCGGCCATTGTGGCAGCCATATTTGTATTCTCTGAAGTTTCTCCTTAAAATAAGTCCTCAAATCCCCCAAAAAAAACAACCTTAAAACACCCCAGAAGCACCTTGGAACCCTTTTTTGGGCTCTCTGGGAACTTTTTGAAAACCCCCATAGTCCCACCATAAATTCCCAGGAGCAAGACCTATTTTCGCGAACTAGGTTTTCTCATTAATTCCCAAACATAATTTAGGTATGCATAAATTTCCCTTTTTTATATGCAAAACATCCTAGACGAGAGTAATCTATATCCAGCTTTTTACGCTAACGCGAGGGGTGACTCGAACATGACGTTTCTTGCCGCCAATCGATTTTCAGTTCAGTGCTATCGTAGTAGACTGTTTGAGAGTTTGTTGATAGAAGTGTCATAAAGTGCGTGAGAATGTTAAGATTGTTTTCGTTTCGTCGGATCGTATTTTCGCGTGTGCTTGAGGCCAGTTCCGATGACATTTACGGGGAAGATGCTTGCATTCGCGCATTTGTATTTTTTTGTGTATCCGTCGTTGGACGACTGGGGACTCAGCGAGTCTCTAGTGAATTTAGCTTACCCTGCTACAACAAACAATCAGATAGATCATTCCGTTCCGGTATGACTCTGCACTGCAGAGTCTGCAGCCATAGGTAATCCTTGCGCTGGTGGTGGGTATACTATCATCATCATCATCATCATCATCAACGGTTGCCTACATTTATGTTTATGTTTAACATAATGTTAATGGTATATGTTTAGCCATCCCTGAAAAAGATTGTCACACCAAAAAAGCCGAAAAGTCGGATCTGTATAGAATATGTCTTGCAACGTGTGGGTAGCACCGTGTTAAAGAAGTATGTATGTAATAGATTATGTATTTTGATCAGGCTAACTCGAACCGTTTGGTTTCCACTGGAATTTAACGTTGAACAATTCGTCATTGAAACCATCGTCATCATCAAACATTTGAAAGCAGTTTTTTTTGCTGAAAACAAAAGTCTTTGCTATGAAAATATATTCACTGTACTCCACATGAGGAATAGAATGCAGTGAATATATTTTCATGGTCGACATTTTGATTTACAGCGAGAAAACTGCTTTCTATTTTCCGAAAAATGATGACGGATGCTTGAGCCTTAATGTTTATGATTATACTGAGTATGATTACTAAATTGTTGATTAGTGTATGTATTCTTGAGAGAAACCTAGAAAATTTAAAACCGTGCAACCTGACTGGGTTTTAACAGGAATGGAGGAAACTTCTTAGCTAGACGACCATTTTAGAAAGCGCTTTTCACTACTTGTTCAAGGAACTATCGTCTGTAGAAAGATAATCAGGACAACAGTAGGAAAACTTTGATGCTTCATTCATTGAAAAGCAGCACTGCATGAACTTGCAAGCGTGGGCTTCATTTCATACCTGGAAGTTTGATGCATATTGTAGGATACCCGTTTGCGGAGTTCATCATTTTCTCATCATATTGCTTCCGTCATGAAATATTTAAATCTCTCCCTTTTGCTGCCGCTTATTGCTGCAAGAGAGCGATCAAAGTGCTTCTTAAGATGATAGCATCCAGCGCTCGTTATGAATGGTTGAATATCCATTCGCATCGTCCGAGTTCCGCGCTTAGCGTTGGGCTCAGATCACTTTCAATAAATCCAAAGCAAAGGAAACAGTCCTTTGATCTGGCCCTCGGATAGTAATGGCGAGCGGTCGTCGCATGAAAAAGAAGTCGCAAAAGTATGGCACAAATAACAATCCATCCCTGAGACACTGATATCGCCAATCTTTGAACCGGTTGAAAAAGATGCAATAACTTTATTTATACTATATGAATATTTTATGAAGTACTTAGCATAATTGAAAATTATTTCCTGCTCAAAGCGGTGTTGGTTACTTCTCCATTATCTGCCACTGCCACCGGTGGTGGTGGTTCTCGGAAGGAGTCATTTTTTTCGCGCTACCATTTTACGGAACCAGCAGCAGGTACCCTTTCCTTCCTGGTAGAACCAGAACGTGCAGCAAAAAAAAAGAGCAACACTTTCGCAGAAGAATGAACATGATTTTACAGGGGTTGGCTCTGTTTCCCGTGAACTGTTCGCTGCCCCACCCACTTCGAGAAGTGGTTAGATATAGAGGGAGTAGCGACCCTAGCGGAAACCTGTCGCCTGCGGGAAAATATGCGTGTAATTTTGAATAATTTCTCTGGAGATTCGGAAGAGTGATTTCTCTCCACCCGGCAGTAAATTTCGCAAGTTGAGTCAAATTGGCGTCTCCAGAGATGCAACCTCGTTGTGGTGTGTGTTTTACGGCGCTGCACAGTGGCTGATTTCGTCATTTTAGCGCGCTTAATTAATAACTTTTTTACTATGAAGTTTAGCGTCATGGTGTCTTCGGGAAAGTTTTTCACTACAATAAGGAGCTTCTGTGAAAAATGATCAATCCCCCTAAAAGTGAGATAGAAAATTTAATTTTTGAATTTTTCAAGTTACGAGGTTGGTGTCTTCACAAAAGGTGTAGAAAATGTTGTTTGGAGCAACTTTGCCGAAGACACCAAGTTTGTAACTCCGTTATTAATTAAGCGCGCTAAAATGACGAAATCAGCCACTGTGCGCTGTTCCATGCAATGGAAGTAATGAAAGAGGAGAATAAGAAATACGAAATATTTACAGCATTTAAAAGTGTTGCATCGAGTTATCTCTCTTATCTCTTTATTAGGAACTCGACAACGAAAGAGATTATTTCCTCTCCTTCCTTAAAATAACACTGCTCGACAAAATTTAAAAAGAAGTTCGTGTTATGGGATGAGGAAAAAAGAACAGGGTTTTGGGATCCTAGAAATATCATAGTGAAAGAATTTTTGAAATATATTGGAACGGGACTTCACAGCTTATGCCGAAGATTGTATGAAGAATTTGGGGTGTTCAATTAATATGCGTATTAGAACATGTCGCGCATATGTCCGCAGTCCATCAACTGCAAAAGCTGTTTTCCCACCCTAAAGTTACGCCAACAGTTAGCAAACACCAACTTTGCCGGGTTGTTGTCCGGCATTCTTGCAATATGCCCTTCCAACCGTATCCGTCCAGCTTTAGCCTCTTTCAGGGGCAGACAATTAAACGTTCCATAATAAATACAAAATTTCCCATAAATAATTCGAAAAGTCCCAGTGAAGAAACAGGGGTGTAAGCAGTAATAAATAACAAAAGTTCCATAAACAAATAGAAAAATGCATAAATAAATCAAAAGTTTCCATAAATAATTGATTTTTGATCAATTAAAAACGTCAAAAATGCAATGAATAAATCAACTGTTGCAATAAAAAAAGCCAATTTTCCCACCAAATAACTTCGAATTTTCCATAAATAAATCCGATTTTTCCATAATAAATAAGAAAATTCACAATAAAAAAATATCGAAAAAGCAATAAAAAATTCAAAAAATGCAATAAAAAATGACTAAATTACCCATAAAAAACAAATGCAGGAAATGATGAGACAGTGAAATGCTGAATCGCACTTATATGACTGAAACGACTGAAAAGCTTGCGTAACTATGATTGCAATTTACCGAGCAATTGCTTGCTGTCCGAACTCGCTATCGCTCGTCGGACCTAAAAAAGGGATAACATCTATGTTTGCATTAAACCGGGCAAATTCTTGGATTTGTGGTTTGCCTAGAACCGAATCGATGCAGTTGCGGTGCATCGGATATCGGAAACTTCGGCGGCCTTCTGCCGCCTCAGTTCCTCAATCCTCTATGCGGCTTCGCCGCATGGTCTACATATTTTTTTGGCTCAAAATGCATTTACGTTTATTGCTCGTTTTTTGACATTTATTGATAATTTATTTTTTTGTTATTGCACTTTTTGAATTATTTATTGCTTTTTTGATAATTTTTTCTAGTGATTTTTTTAATTTATTATGGAAAAATCGAATTTATTTATGGAAAATTCGAAGTTTTTTGGTGGGAAAATTGGCTTTTTTTATTGCAACAGTTGAATTATTCATTGCATTTTTGACTTTTTTAATTGCTCAAAAATCAATTATTCATGGAAACTTTTGATTTATTTATGCATTTTTCTATTTGTTTATGGAACTTTTGTTATTTATTACTGCTTACACCCCTGTTTCTTCACTGGGACTTTTGGAATTATTTATTACGAATGATCACTTTCTTATGAGTCGTTTATATTTTAGCCTCTTTCAGGATGTTGGGTTCACCGTAGAGTGCAGCGAGCTCGTGGTTCATCCTTCGCCGCCACACACCGTTCTTTTACACACTGCCGAAGATCGTCTTTGGCACGCGTCGCTCGAAAACTCCGAATGCTTGTAGGTCCTCCTCGAGCATCGTCCATGTCGCGTGTCCGTAGATGACCACCGGTCTTATTAGCGTCTTTTGTACATGGTACATTTGGTGCGGGAGTACTCACCTTACCAATCAGGCTAAGGCCGGGGTGGCCTCTGCTGTACATAGTAGCCGTTTCCATCCCACTCGGTTCATGGCAGTTTGTCTCCAGTTCCGCACTCTGCGTAGGGTCCGCAGATCGTCCTCCACTTGGTCGACCCACCTAGCCGCTGCGCTCCACGTCTTCTTGTACCGGTCGGATGACTCTCGAGAACCATTTTAGTTGGGTTGCTATCCGACATCCTGATGACGTGACCCGCCCACCGTAGCCGCCCGATTTTCGCGGTATGGACGATGGTTGGTTCTCTTAGCAGCTGATGCAGCTCGTGGTTCATTCGCCTTCTCCAAGTCCCGCCTTCCATCTGCACTCCGCCGTAGATGGTACGCAACACCTTCCGTTCGAAAACTCCAAGGGCGCGTTGGTCCTCTGCACGTAGGGTCCATGTTTCGTGCCCATAGAGGACGACCGATCTAATCAGCGTTTTGTAGATAGTTAACTTCGTGTTACGGCGAACTTTATTCGATCGTAGAGTTCTGCGGAGTCCAAAGTAAGAACGATTTCCTGCCACAATGCGCCTCTGAATTTATCTGCTGGTGTCGTTGTCGGCGGTCACCAGTGAGCCCAAGTACACAAATTCTTCAACCGCCTCGATTTCATTACCGACGATATAAATTATAATGGCCGGCGCGGTGATTCCTCTTTGGAGCCCTTTGCCATCATGTACTTTGTCTTCGACACATTAATGAGTAATCCGATTCGCCTGGCTTCACTCTTTAGTCGGATGTACGTTTCCGCCATCGTCTCAAATTTACGAGCAATAATATCAATATCATCAGCGAAACCAAGCAGCTGAACGGACTTCGTGAAAATCGTACCACTCGTGTTAATCCCCGCTCTCCTTATTACACCCTCTAACGCAATGTTGAACAGCAAGCACGAAAGACCTTGCCGTAACCCTCTGCGAGATTCGAAGGGACTCGGGATTGTCCCTGATACTTGAACTATGCACATCACTCGATCCATCGTCGCCTTGATCAGTTTATCTCTTGCAATCGGTGATAGACGGCGGCATAAAATTTGGGAGAGTACCTGGTAGGCAGCGCTCAGTAGTGTGATCGTGCGATAGTTCCCGCAATCCAACTTGTCGCCTTTTTTGTAGATGGGACACACGTTACCTTCCATCCATTCCTCCGGTAATACTTCCTCCTCCCAAATCTTGGTAATGACCCAGTGTAGTGCTCTCACCAGTGCTTCTCCACCGTATTTTAGATGTTCGCTTGGTAGTTGATCTGCCCCTGCGGCATTGTTGTTTTTCAACCGGCTAACCTCCTCCTCAATCTCTTGGAGGCCAGGGGCCGGAAGTCTTTCGTCCTGTGCACATACTCCTAAATCTGTTACCACGCCACCTTCGGTACTTGCAACGTCGCCATTGAGGTGCTCATCGTAATGCTGCCGCCACCTGTCGACCACCTCACGCTCGCTCGTGAGAATATTCCCGTAATTATCTCGGCACATGTCGGCTTGTGGCACGAAGCCTCTGCGCGAGCGGTTCAGCTTCTCGTAGAACCTTCGTGTGTCCTTAGCGCGGTACAGCTCTTCCATCGCTTCGCGATCTCGTTATTCCTGCTGGCGCTTCTTCATCCGGAAGACTGAGTTCTGCCTGTTCCGCGCCTGTTTGTAACGTGCTTCATTCGCTCTCGTACGTTGTTGCAGCATTCTCGCCCATGCTGCATTCTTCTCGTTTTTCAACTGTTCACATTCGCCGTCGTACCAGTCGTTTCTGTGATTCGGAGTCGCGAAGCCTAGTTCTGTAGCCGAGGTACTACCTATGGCGGATCGGATGTCCCTCCAGCCATCTTCAAATGTAGCTGCGCCAAGCTGCGCTTCCTTTGGTAGGGCCACTGCTAACTGCTGCGCGTAGTCTTGAGCCACTTCTACGTTACGCAGCTGCTCGATGTTGAGCCGCGGCGTTCGACTTCGACGCATGCTGATAACTGTCGAAAGTTTTGAGCGCATGCATATAGCTACTAAGTAGTGATCCGAATCTATATTCGCACTGCGGTATGTGCGGACATTCGGAGTGAGGGCTGTGCACGTTTATTATGCTGATGTTGAAGAATCGGCCCTTGATCCTCAACCTGCACATTGTTTCGTCGATCGGCCACCACCCATCACGATGAAAGCTGTTCCCAGCTCACGTGTGTTGCCGCAACTTTAGTCGATGGTATGGTTACCTCTGACATTCGCACCATGGATCCTGTCCAACACACCTTCCCGGAAGCTACGGGTTCTGCATTGGCATTTCCTCCAACTACAGTGCTAAATAGCTAAGCTCAAGCGCCAAACCTCTACCCTGTTTTCTCATCAAATATTGCGAACTAGTGTTGAACGGTGTAATGCTCAATTCCAGAGTCCTACCTGGCTTGTAAAGCATGAGAGACTAAAGCTTCAACTGGGTAATGCAATCAGGGATTACTCAGACTTAGACATGGGTGATCTTATATATATATAAGATCACCCATGTCTAAGTATGAGTAATCCCTGATTGCATTACCCAGTCTTCATATATGAAGAGTTATCCAAGCCGTTCCCAAAGCGCATTTTAATTATGTTGAACTTGATAACTTCTACTCCAAACGGGGTATTTGATCTCACGTTTAAGTATTTACTTATACATTCGAAAGGTATGTATTTCCTGCAGGAACCATTTTTACCGACTCCATTCTAACAAATTTTCAGGAGTGCCTGGAACCTAGATATTTATTTATTTTACCCATTCGCTACACTAATAGGAATAACCAAGCTTGATTTCCATCAAATGGGAAGACAGATGACTGTAGATACATTCTCATCTTCTACGAAAACACTGCCCTGCCTACGGCGCTCATGCTCAATCGTACGGAAATGCAGATACACACAATGATATTATGAAAAATGATACCACTAAATCATAACATCTGACCTCGTGGTTTTCCATCTTTCCGCAGATTTGTCCGCCTCGAAACTGAATGACTAATGATATTTGGAAATGGCTTTCCTTTTCGCCTATGATCCCGGCAAACGGATTTCCTCGTACCAGTTGCGGGCAGAAATCCTCCGGCACCAGCCAGCAGCAGGGGGTTGCCGCATGTTCATACATCAAGTGTTTCATCTTGAGTGGTCTATCAAAACAACTCACGAGACCTCTTTGTGTTGCCACTCGTCGTCCGTCGCCACTTTCGCGGCCTATTGTCAAAATATTTTCCTCCTCATCACCGCGAACCCTCCACCCTTATTTGTTAGGAAAATGCACAGAACAAAGGCCGGAAAGTGATTCATAATAATAACGATGATGATGATCCTTGCTGTCGGCGGTCGTAGGTTGAATAGAGGCAGCGACGATGGCATATTCCCAGACTTCCGCTTTTCGACGCCCGCATCTCCAAGCCACAACAATAAGGAATCAAAATTAATGATTAGACTGTTTTCGTGTCACCCCCTCTCGACCAGGGCGCGACGGCGAAGATCCTTCCAACCAAACTAAACAAATCACCCATTTTTCGAATCCATTCAATATCCCATTTCTAGACGAACATTTGAAAAGGGCCTATCTGCTTTGCGTAAACAAACATGTTTTTGTCTCTGTAGGGCCCATCTGCATCCACCCCCGCACATCAACACCCTTATCAGAAAGAGTGTTCTTCAAGCTATCTGTTAAGGGTGTTAACGTGCGTGGGTGGATGCAGATGGGCCCTGCAGAGACAGAAACATGTTTGTTTACAAAAAGCAGATAGGCCCTTTTCAAATGTTCGTCCAGATTTTCGTCACTTTACCTTCCCACCGCTATTCGTCCTCCTTTCCTACTACTCCCCCATAATCTGGATAGAGTAACCACAGACAAGCAGACGTAACACTTGCGAAATTTCCATCGACCACGCATTTAACGATTATTTTAAATGTTCATAGTTGTAGTTTTCACAACCAGAGGCGCGCGCATCGTTTTTCTATGCGTTTGACGTTTCACACTAGCGCCTTCTGTTGACGATATTGCACAACACAGTTATTCGTGCAACTTTTTCACCAGATGATGGTAGCGTGAACTGGGCGATGGATTTCGATGAAAATAGTTCAAGGTGTTACGTCTGTTTGTCTGTGGAGTAACGGAAAGTTTGACCGCCCCTTCAAGAATAAACCATAAGGAATCTGTCTCCTTTCTAGAGAAAACGAGCAAACAAAGCCAACGTGCTAGAGCACACCGAAGAAGCACGAGTGCATTGTGAACAATGGGAAAATTTATACAGATTTTCCAATCTGGGGGTAATGGGCGATGGGGACCATTCTTCAAGATTTCTCTACTTACCCTTTGTGGTTCGCGTGGGAGGTGATGCATTCTGACTGAACAACGTACGATTATTACTCATCATACCGAAAATCTAGCGCTGATTCAGAGCGGAAATCGCTCGTCACAATCGATAACGACTTTCGAGAATAAAAGACGACGATGATTGTAACGCTATTGTGCTCTGTTTGATATATGTGTATTGACAATGGATTCGATTAAGTGTGTTCCTGAAGGTATACGATGTAATCACTTTTGGACGAGATTTTAAAATTTGTAACAATAACAATTTGGGCATACAGTCAGAGGACTTAAGACTACTCAACATCTAAGGCAAGTGGAAGTGATAGGCCCAAAATTGCTGTTTTAGAATTGTTCATAGTTTCTTTGAGGTTCCTTCAGGGATTGTTCCAGCGCTTTTTTCGGGGTTTCTCCAGAGACCCTTTAAGGTATTTCTGCAGGTATTAATACCCGGGTAGACATGAATATCATAATCATATCTTAAAACTATCAAATTTTGATGTCATATCTTAATATGATATTGATGAGATATTCAAAAAGTTGCCAAATGTCTGCTCAATATCTCATCGTGATATGATTTCAAAATTAGTACTTAATTTGATCTTTGGAAAGCCTAGTGCAACCCGCTGTATAAATGTCGAAATTTCCCAACATTGCGCATAAAAACTATTTTAAGTTTTCAACTTTTATTATGCACCTTCCCAAATAACGTAACGCTCCAGGGGAATAGAGAATACAGCCTAGCGTTATGACCCATACAAAAAGTTGGAGTTATCATACAAAAGCACATTATGGATTCCGCCAGATCCTAATGAACACACCACCGAGTTCAAAAATATCGAATTTAGCTTTACATAATAAATAGATGTTCCCTTATGTATTTACACCACAAATTTTACAAACGAGCACTGGGACAAAAAGGAAGTAGAAGTGGCCTTCACTTTCAATAAGCGGGTTTATGGATGAGGCAATTGAACAAAAAACTGATACTGATTTTATCTGATAGATTTCTTAATCCCAGTTTATAATTATTGTATTTCACTGTGAGTAAACCAGCAGAGGCTTTCCAATTGAGTCTGATGACAACATGAGCTGGTTCTCGATGTCGAGCTTGCATTTGTGGTACGAATCCAATAAATGAATCACCGGACAAATTGAGAACTTTATCAGCCCGCTAAGCAAAATACGTCCATTTCGAAAAACGGACCGTTTGATTCTAGATTCAACAAAACATACCGCTGCAGGCGACAAGCTTTTTGAGTTTCAACCAACGAATTGGGTAGCGATTCTGCCTCGGGTATACGAACAGACGACAGTCGTGACGACTACGATCCTCTAAATGTTTCCAAAGCTTTTCTGGGCGACAGTTCACAATAGAGCACGTTCAGTGAAGTACATACTAGATTTTTAACAGATTTTTTAGTGCTAGAAGGTAAATTCTCCGTTTCTGCAACAAAATTATGCAGGAGGCGTGGGTATTATGATTCCTTGCCTTATTTGGTGCTGTTGGAATAAAACTTTAAAAAACTTTGTTGCAAGAAATGGAGAAAACAATAACACAGTTACCTAAAGTTTTGCTCATACACCATTAGGTTAGGCAAGGAATCATAATAGCCAGGCTTTTTGCGTCATTTCGTTGCAGAGATTGAGAATTTACCTTCTCATCATACAAAAATTCAGCTCATTACTACAATCTAGTACTTCATTGATTGCGTCCTATTGGTGGAAATTCGTCCTGTTTTAGGCGCAAAATAAACCAAACATGTTTCTACACATGTCGTTTTTAAAGTTTAGATCACTAGCTTTGTTAACAATTCAGAGAATAGGCATAAAATGTTAAATCATCTAGAGAAAAGTGCTCTCCTAATTTAGGAAAATATATGCAATTCCTAATTGAGCCTTAATTCATTTTTATTTTCCATACCATCACGTCAGTTTGCAAATTTTGGGTGGAAACTGTATTGAAATTCTGCAATAGATAATGTTCTAAATGTTGAGAAATCTGAAAAATACTGCTCAAGATCAAAATCAGTTCTTTGACACATTCATCTACAATATCCGAAAATTGTAAGATCTGAAAACTACTATTCAAGATCATAATTAGTTCTTTCACACACTCATCTACAACATGGCGGGACCAAACCAACACAACTACCATTACTCGCAAACACCTTGGAAAACGTAGAACTTGATGGTCTTGTTACCTCCTATTCTCAGATATGAGTCGTAGTGCAGTGGTAATGTCACTGCTCATAAATCCCAAGGCCATAAGTTCGATTCTGGTCGCGGCCATTTTTCTTTTTTTTTACTCTAATCCATCTGTCAGATCATTTCATGATATTGGTTAGATGTGCTACAGCCCAGATCTCCCCAGATATTAGTCTGATCTTATAACATCAAAATGAGATATTATTAGGTTCTTCCCCATACTAATTTTTGATCTTATTTTTGATCTTTTATCTCTTATGTCAAACAAACCAATAGCTTATTATGATCTTGAGTACTTCACTGAGGAATATCAAATGATGATATTGTTCTGATTTTTACTTCTACTCGGGCCTTCACAGATGTCTTTAGGGATTTGTAAAATATTCCTTCCAGAATTCCGCGAGATATTGCTTCATAATTTCATCTGAAATTATTCGAAGTATTTTCGCAGGAATGTCTACCAGAAATTCTTTCAGAAAATTTTACTAGAGATAATTTAACAACTTATCCAGGAATTGCGTAAAAAAATTGTACAAAAAAATCATTTAAATCGTAGAGAAATTACTGCAGACACGGATTTAAACAGATTTTTTTTTATCCAGGGACACCTACAGAAATTCTTCTGGGAATATTATAAGAAAGCTCTTCTGAGATTCCCTAAGGAATTACTCATGAGATTTCTTCTGGGATTCCTCATAAGCTTTATTCAGAAGTTCCTCCAAGAATTCCTCCAGAGTTACACCTGGGAATTCCTTCTGTGATTCTTTCAGGATCAACTTCAGGGATAATTTTAAAAACGTCTCCAAGAACTCTTCTTGGGTTTCCTTCAGAAGTTCTTCCTGAAATTCTTTCAGAAACTCCTCTAAGAACTACCCAAGCCTTCCACCAGGAACTGTTTAGAGATTCCCTTCGGAATTCCTCTGGGAATTGCTTCCGAGATTCCTCCTGGAGTTTCTTCATGAACTAGTCCAGGAATTCCTTCAGGAGCTGCTAGAGGGGTTCTTCCAAGAGTTTCTGATTGCGATGTTCTAAGTTAGGAGAGAGAGAATGCTACTGCTGGTGATGCATGTCGACGAGATCGAATAGACTCGACATGATGGGAGGGTCGTCTTCATTCATCAGCGGTCCTTGGGCATTGTTAATGAACATTGACTCCCATGCGTTTAAGTGGGAGGCTGTCCTCGCAGTTTTAACGAGCTTCGCAATTTGCCAATCTATTTCGTGGTCGGTTTCCACCGTATGAGCCGCCACGCTC
The DNA here is from genome assembly GCF_035046485.1 of Aedes albopictus. Classification (NCBI taxonomy): domain Eukaryota; kingdom Metazoa; phylum Arthropoda; class Insecta; order Diptera; family Culicidae; genus Aedes; species Aedes albopictus. The sequence continues at coordinate 300,434,643 of NC_085138.1, forward strand.
GATTTGTTGCTCCTATTTAACACCACAAAGTTCTTATGTTCCCTTATGAGGGCTTTGACTTTCCGGCGGGTTTGTCCAATGTAAACCGCTGGGCAGTCTTTGCAGGGAATCTGGTATATGCTAGACTGCTCGTCTGGTGGAACCTTGTCTTCGAGGTTGCAACCGGTCGGCATTAAGGATTTATTAAATTAATTTGACGATTGTAAGAACCATAAGTATCGTGGAGCTTTTTATCTCGCGTCGCGTTTCGTGATTATTCCTCCAAGCATTTCTTCAGGAATTCCTCTAGGGTATCATCTAGGGATTTTTTCAGGAATTCCTTTAGGAATATCTCCCGGCATTCCTACAGGAGTTCCTTCAGGGATTTCTATAGGGACTCTTCCAGGGATTTATTCAGGCATTCCTGCAGGATATCTTTCAGGGACTTCAGAGACTTCAGGAACAGCTTCAAAAATTCCTCCAGGAATTGATCCAGGGATTCCTCCAAGCATTGGAACGGTAAACGCTGGGTATGCTGCGCAATACAGATCACATTGTGATCCACTATCCTCTGCCCAGCAACTCTTATCCCTACCTCCTCGTGGAACCGGCCGGAAACTACGAGCAACCTTAGGGAAGATAGGGTAACCAACCCCGGAGGGAGCTTTGGTCGCAGGCTAACAGGGAAGGGAGGTTTGCTTCTGTAAACCTGAGCGTCTGTTCTACAGGAGGAGCGGCTCACTACCGCGTCTATGGGGATCACACGCGGCTGATCAACGTCCAAGTGCCAGGGAAGGACTCACAGCTCAACTGTGCACTATGGTCACAAGCCAGCCACAAAAAAAACATTGTAACGGAAAATCAGCAACAAAATAATACGAACCGAGACCAACGGCAACGACCCCAGCGAACAAAAAGAACTTGCGATTGGAAACTCGGTAAGTGGAACTGCCGATCTCTCAACTTAATTGGAAGCACCCGTATACTCGCCGATCTACTGAAGGACCGCGGGTGCGCCATCACAGCGCTGCAGGTGGTGTGTTGAACAGGACCCATGGTGCGAACGTTTGGAGGCAATCATACCATCTACCAGAGCTACAGCAACACACGCGAGCTGGAAACAGCTTTCATCGTGATGGGTGATTTGCAGAGGCGCGTGATCGGTTGGTGGCCGATCGACGAAAGAATGTGCAAGTTAAGGATCAAGGGACGATTCTTCAACTTCAGCATAATAAACGTGCATAGCCCACACTCCGGAAGCACTTATGATGACAAGGACGCATTTTTCGAACGCGAGTACGATCGCTGCCCAAGCCACGACGTCAAGATCATCATAGGAGATTTGAACGCTCAGGTAGGCCAGGAGGAGGAATTCAGACCGACGATTGGTAAGTTCAGCGCCCACCAGCAAACGAACGAAAACGGCCTACGACTCATTGATTTCGCCGCCTCCAAAAATATGGCCATACGTAGCACCTTTTTCCAACACAGCCTCCCTTATCGTTACACCTGGAGATCACCACAGCAGACGGAATCTCAAATCGACCACGTTCTGACTGACGGACGGCACTTCTCCGACATTATCGACGTCAGGACCTATCGTGGTGCCAACATCGACTCCGACCACTATCTGGTGATGGTCAAACTGCGCCCAAAACTCTCCATCATCAACAATGTACTGTACCGGCGACCGCCACGGTACAACCTAGAGCGACTGAAGCAACCGGATGTCGCCTCAGCATACGCACACAATCTCGAGGCCGCGTTGCCAGACGAGGGCGAGCTCGATTAGGCCACTCTAGAGGACTGCTGGACTACAGTGAAAGCAGCCATCAACGACGCAAACGAGAGCACCATCGGATACGTGGAACGGAATCGACAGAACGAATGGTTCGACGAAGAGTGCAGAACGGTTTTGGCGGAGAAGAACGCAGCAAGGGCAGTAATGCTGCAGCACGGGACCCGACAGAACGTGGAGTGTTACAAACAGAAGCGGAAACAACAGACCCGCGTCTTTCGAGAGAAAAAGCGCCGATTGGAAGAAGAGGAGTGTGAAGAAATGGAACTGCTGTGCCGTTCCCAAGAAACACGGAAATCTATCAAAAGCTCAACGCATCCCGCAACGGCTTCGCGCCGCGAGCCGAAATATGCAGGGATAAAGACGGAGGCCTCTTGACGGACGGACGTGAGGTGATCGAAAGGTGGAAGCAGCACTTCGATCAGCACCTGAACGGCGTGGAGAACGTAAGCACGGGAGCCCACGGCAACGGAGGAAACGACGAAGCCAGTGCAGCGGAGGACCCCGAGCAGAGGGGAATATCAAATTAATAACTACGAAATCACAAAACCTGTTTTTATATCTTGTTTTGTTATTATTGAATTATCAAGGCATTACGTTTCCATAACATGTTTTGTTGGACAATCTTATTTTGTTATGACCAAGCAATTGGTATGCAGCCCTTAAATAACATCTCAATATTACATTCTGTTATGGAACAAGTTTGGTTATTATTGTATTATTGAGAAAGCTCAAATACTTTATGGTATTGCTATCTAAACTAAAACAATTTTTGAAACAAAACCTACGTCATTCTACAACGTTATTTACAGCATTTGAGGGAAAGCAACTGCATATTCACTCATCAATTTGTCTTCCTCTTCCATTTATCATTACATCCAAACTGAGACAAAGTTCATCACTAGCTAGTATTCCGTGGGAAAAAGTTTGCATAATGCACCAGAAAAACTGTTTAACGATTTTTTGAAGAGTGCGCAAAGTTAGGTTGACTGAGTTGTAGCTGAAAAGTACCCAAAATACCAGCCACTGCCCAAGTGGCGCAGTACCCTGCATACATCTAAACGAGAACATAGCAGACGATATTGAAGGTTTTTAAGGTTTTCAAAGGGACGTTCCAGATTCCGCCTTTGACATGTGAATTTCAATGATAAAAATGTCAAACTTATGGAATAAACTTGTTTGAACGAAGCTAATACAGACAGCTGAATCCAAAATTGTAGATGGTTTTGAATGGGATTTTTCAGAAATATTTTGTATTTCACATGTTTTCCCTGTCGTTCCAGAGGATGAAGTCGGATCTACCTATTTGAAAGATAGGTACATGAATAGTTGAAAATACACCTATTAGGGAAGAGAGAAACTGAAGTTCGCATTCTCACATGTTGGTCTAAATATATAGAATTCTCAGCCATCACGAAGTCATATATGATGTAAAATAGGATGCTAAAGTGGAGGCCATACCCGACTAGATGAACATAACAATAATATCTTAATGTGATATAACTAACAAATTATGTTATAATTTTGTTATGACATGGACTGTTTCAAACTTTTTCAAACTAAATTATAACAAAATATATTATAATCTTTTGTAACTAGTTTTGTTACAAATAAATCAGAACAAACTCTGTTATAACTTTGTTATTTTTGCAACTGAACAAAATAATCAGTTGCAAAAATAACATAATTATATCAGAATATGAAATAATTTTAATTTTTAGCTATATTACAAAAAATGAGAAATTTCATGAGGTATTCGTTTTTTTTTCATTGCTTGTAGAGCAAAAGGTCGATGGATAGCAGGTAAAAGATCAGAAAATGTTTATAAGGAAACAGCTTTATTCTATGTAATTGAAAAATTTAAAAAAAAAACATTCAATTGCTGTTGAGGGGCTGCAGTTTTGCTTGTTTTTCATTGCGTAGAATGCCGGAAGCGTATCCGGCTACCCTCAAAACTGAAAAGTACTCATATTTTTTCAACTTTGAACCGATTTAAGTGAACTTGGACTCGTTTGAATAAGAAATCTTTTTTTTATTGATTGGTTATGCGAATAGAACGATTGGGTTACGCGGTATTCCCAAAAGTCCAAATTTTCTGGAACATATCCTTATGCTATTGAGGGGCCCAGATGCAAAGAGGTGTAAGTGACCGTTTTGTCGAGTTTGAGCTGAACATATCAAAAAATCTTCAGATTTCAAGCTCACAGGAACTTTTTAAAGATTATTTTTATGATGATTAGAAAAATTACAGTAAATCAGAGAAAATTGGGTTGATATTGAAACTCCATACATTTTGAATGGGATGAAAAACTGGTGAAAAACTTCAAAGCTCATTTACTCGAAAGTGGGTTTTTGTAACTTACACCCCTTTGCTTCTAAGCTCCTCTATTCTAATATCGGCGTTGTTGGAGTTAGCGTATTGAAAAAAATATGGTCTCTCGTGAAACATGCTTCGTAATTACACTGTTGAAAACGCTTTGACATCCACGTGCAGCACAACAGAACATGTGCTCGATGAACAAATTGAGATTTGAATTATGAAAATGCTACGGTCAACCTTGGCTTGGTCAGCCAAAGCAAAATCAAGAAATTGACATTTATGCTTCGTAATGATTACTTTGAAGTCAATACTTTGGGCCTAGGCTGGGCAGATATGCTATTGGTGATTTGATGGTGCATGAAGAAGAAGAAGAAGAACGATGGTGTTTTGAAAAATCCTATCCCTACCACACAGGAGAAGATTTTAAAATGTCTTCATAAAATCTAAAACAAAATCTAATTAAAAACGGTTTGATGTACGGTGTAAGACTTTGGACGGACTACATATTGAACGTATAAATTTAAATTTAACATTTTTTTTCTTGGTAAGGTACTTAATTTGTACCAATCACCAATTGGGTTTTTTAAATTAAGAATAATATATTGATTTTTTGATTTTATTCGAAAGAGCACCTTTTTTTAAGCCAGTATGATTTTTTTCAGATTTTTTAAACTTTATTTTGATACCTTAAGCTTCAATTACAAAAAGATTTTTTGAAATCACCTTTTGACAGCTGGGCAATTGCTTGACAGCTCCGCCCAGTACGAAATGCGACGAGGGGTGATTCGACAAATCGATCCCATACAAACTTTAAATCGATTTTTAAATAGGTTCCCGGGCATCAAAGTTCATGAAAATTTGGATTTCGGCTCAGTTTAGCATGTATAGATTGTGAATATGGAATTATCTCAACACCACTAAAGAAGCCAATTGCAGCTGGTCTATGGAAAATTCCACGTGTATGGCAACTCGGGTTTTTTCTTAACTCACGATGACCAGATCGGTTCAGTCGGATTTGTTTTTGATGGAAAAAATAAATCTGGATCAAATGAGATCAATATTGTCAAAATCGGAGAAAATTTATCGCAGATATAACCATTACATAGTTTACCTTCTTTATTTTATTGTCTGCTGTTTCATATTATGAAGTAAAAAATAAAGGCATTGTAACTTCTAGAAATTTCATCAGACTCTTCCGTATTTTTTATTTTATTCATTGCTATAATTTGAGTTTTGGGTAAATATAGCATCATAGCTATTGATATGTTTATCTTTGTATTAATTTCCTTCTTTCAATATCCCAGTTCCGTTACGGTGCCAAATTCCTATCACTTTTCTACGATTCCCAATTCTTATAGGTTAAGTAAAATTTTAGCTTCAAAAAGTGATACATCTGCAAATGAGTTTTTTTTTATCTCAAAATTGAGTAAACTTAGTTGAATTTATATGTCATTTTAACAGTACTGCTATTCTAACCTCTAATTATAACGTCAAAAAGTATCGAACAGACTATGTATTACGAAGTAATGAATGTTAGTGAGAGTGGAGATAGCAAATATGGTACCTACTAAATAATTCTAAGCAATAAAAATGTCAACTATACAGACAATTCTGCTCAATTGATGATTGCATTAGTCTATTATAACTTTTTTTCTTTCGGTCTATTATTATTCGATCATATATTGTTTGACATTATGTCATAAATATCTTTTTTCATTAAGGTACACCGGGGCAAGTTGAAACGGGTGGGGCAAGATGAAACACGAAGTTTTGAAATAGATTTCAATACAATTTGGATATTTTTCCTTCGCTAAAAGATTGTTTGAATCAAAAACTATGTGTTATGGCGATCAAACTGTTTAGCATCATTATAAAACATCATGCCAACCCGCTGTTTCATCTTGCCCCACCCGTTTCAACTTGCCCCGGTGTACCTTACTAAAAATAATCTAATACAGAATAAAACTAAACAGCATCTGCAGAAGTAACCATATCGGCATATGATATAATTACCTTTTACCTTCGCTCACGTAGGTACGTGTATAATCGCCGTTCTCACAACGCGAACAAAACAAAAAATTAAATAAAATCATCTCCGTCTGGAAAGGATCTTTGTCGCCGCCAAAATGCACCCCATGACGAAGCTCAATCATAAATAGTCGACTAGTAACTTTTTCGTCGTTCTCTTTGTTCCGAAACAGCCGACGACGGGCCCTGCGAACGCCACCACTGTTATTAGTGTTACAGTGCACATGTCTGCGCACCGCGATAGCGCTGTTGGTAAGAGAGAGAGAGGTTCGTTGTTTGATCTTGCATTCAAATCTCTGTCTATTTTTGTCCTGCGACTGGCAAACATGAAATGGGGGAATAGGGAAACTGGCAATACGTAGAACCAGTAAAGCTTCTATCGTCCCTCACTGCAAGTGCTGTGATAGCCTCATTGGTAAAGGCGACTGGAAATTTTCGATAGCAGGATTGGAGGTTCAAATCCCGTCGATGTTTGTAAGTTTTATAATGAATTCGAAATGTTTTTTATGTGACCTATTATTTTCTAAAAATAGAATAACACACTTAAAATAATTACCCAAAAATGAGTAAAAAAAAGTTAGTTTTTACCCTAATTTTGCTTTCGGAATGTTATCAATAACTCTTTAATATCGAAATTTGTTATTGAAATATTTACCAAATTCACTGTTATTAAGTTGTTATTGTCACTAACAAAACATGTTATTAACTTGATTTTTCAGGAACATATTTTTGTTATGTGACTTGTTATTTTGCCGCTTATGACAGACAAGTTTATAACTCAATATGTTATGTTAATAACATGAAAATTACTAATTCCATTATGCAGTTATTTTGCCAAAATAACGCATTTTGTTATGCTGTTGTTATTCTCTTCTGCTCGGGACGGAATTGAACCAACTCCCACGCTGAGGGAAGTTAAGGATGCCATTCACCAGCTTATTATCAACAAAGCAGCTGGTAAGGATGGTATCGCTCATCAAGATGGGCCCAGACAAGTTGGTCACCTGTCTGCACCGGCAGTATCTGAGAAACCGAACAGTTACTGAAGGAGTGGAAGGAAAGGGTAATCTGCCCCATCCACAAGAAAGGCGACTATTTAGAATGTGAGAACTCAAGAGCGATCACTATTTTGAGTGCTGTCTACAAAGTGCTGTCCCAGATAATCTTCCGTCGTCTGTCACCTAAAACGAATGAGTTCGTGGAAAGTTATCAAGCCGGCTTCATCGACGGCCGGTCGACACACGGTGTCAAAATTTCGATTATTATCGAACATTCATGTACCTCGGACTTTTCTTCGAAAATGATTAGTATTTGGGCTATGTATTCATAATCGGAAAACTAGAAAATATTTCATCGGCGAAGATTTTTCCATACATTTTGTATGGGACGTTTTTTGGGCTAAAATAGTAATTATTGATTTTTAGTTTGGAAAATAGCCAAAAACTCATCTAACACAAATTTTCCCCGATAGAATATTTTCAAATTTCGCATTTATACATTATAGCCGAAATTCTAACATTCTATGAAGAAAAATCCGAGGTACATGAAAGTTCGATAATAATCAAAATTTTGACACCGTGCGACAACGGACCAGATCATCACCGTACGACAGGTCCTCCAGAAATACCGTGAAAACCAGGTCCCATCGCATCACTTGTTCATCGAATTCAAAGCGACATACGACAGTATCGACCGCGTTGAGCTATGAAGAATCATGGATGAAAATGGCTTTCGTTGAAAGCTGACTAGACTGATTAAAGCAACGATGGACGGTGTGCAAAACTGCGTAAGGGTTTTGGGTGAACTAGCCAGTTCATTCGAATCTTGCCGGGGGGCTGCGACAAGGTGATGGACTCTCATGCCTACTCTTCAACATCGCTCTGGAAGGTATGATGCGACGAACCGGGATCAACAGCCGGGGAACGATTTCCACAAAATCCGGACAATTTGTGTGCTTTGCGGACGACATGGACATTATCGCCAGAACATTTGGAACGGTGGCAGAGCTGTAGGTACACCCGCCTGAAACGCGAAGCAGCAAAGGTCGGACTGGTAGTGAATGCCTCAAAAACAAAGTACATGCTGGTAGGCGGAACCGAACACGACCGTATGCATCTGGGTAGTAATGTTACGATAGACGGGGACACCTTTGAGGCGGTGTCTGACTGACAACAACGTGAGTCGTGAAATTCGAAGGCGCATCATCAACGGGAGTCGGGCCTACTACGGGCTCCACAAGAAGCTGCGGTCTAAAAAGATTCACCCACGCATCAAGTGCACCATGTACAAAACGCTAATAAGACTGGTGGTCCTCTACGGACGCGAGACATGGACCATGCTCGAGAAGGACCTGCAAGCACTCGGAGTTTTCGAGCAACGCGTGCTAAGGGCGATCTTCGGCGGAGTGCAGGAGAACGGTGTGTGGCGGAGGAGGATGAACCACGAGCTCGCTGCACTTTACGGCGAACCCAGCATCCAGAAAGTGAAAGCCGGAAGAATATGATGGGCAGTGTTTGTTGCAAGAATGCCGAACAAGAACCCTGCAAAGTTGGTGTTCGCGACAGATCCGCTTGGCACAAGAAGGCGTGGAGCGCAGAGAGCACGATGGGTGGATCAGGGGGAGCGTGACTTGGCGAGCATCGGGCGTGACCGAGGCCGGAGAACGGCAGCCACGAACTGTGTATTATGGAGAAATATTGTTGAATCAGTTTGATCTTGAATTTGATGTAATACTAAATAAATGAAATGAACATATTTAAAAATAAATTTCAACTATACCCACTAGCCACTTGTCCTAACAAATAATGCCTTTGTGCTGATCTCAACAATCGAAAAGTTCAAACACCTTCTCCCCTATAGTCACCATTAACAGAGAATCCATTTATCTTATCAAGCAGGTTCTTTCCCCAGAGCCAAACACAGATATCCATTTGCCAAGAAGTGGTCACAAAACTTCAGGAGACTGTCACATTGGTTCGATTGTGGGTCTCGCCTCTCATTGTATCGTGGGTACCACACCACAGACTGTAGGAACCATGTGCCAAGCCCAATGAGCAAATGGAAGCCATTTGGCAAAGCTAACACATACCTAACACACATCAACCAAGACGGAGCAACAGCAGCGCCTCTGGCAAAGGGAAGCGTCCTTTGTACTGAATCAGTTAGCAGCACCAACATCGGCATCCATTCTTCTACTGAAAATTTCCCAAATGAATGGGAGATTTTTCGAAACAGTATGTTTCAAACGTAGGTATGCAGATAGTCTCCAAGAAGGGATGATCCGAAAATTCCACTAATGAAACTTATATAAGACCCAAGCTCAAGCAGCATCCCCAACCAGCCGGGTGGCACCTTCCAAAAAGAGAAACTTTCGGAATGTGTATCTTCTATCACAACATGGTAAACAAAACAATGCCTGAGCAATGAACGGTGATCATCATGTCTTTTTTTTTTTATTCTTAATCACTTAACCTAATTTACAGCTCTATTGTCCACTGGGGCACTACGTGAGCAATTTCCATTGACAGCTGCACTTACTGTTTTTGTACAGCGCCTAGATTCTATTCTGCTTTATCGAACTGGTTGCTTTTCTGCTGCTTTCACTTATTCTACTTTATACCTAGTAGAATGATGAGCACAAGGATGATGATGGATGGCCGTTGTTCCTTTCCAGTCCGATTGGGGGTCCATTATGAGTAGCAGTTCGCCGATGTCCAGGTATCCGGGTCCGTTTGAGCCATGGAGCTCAGAAGAGGGTCAGTGTCAGTTGCTCTCGGGGGAAAAGCAACTGACGAAAAATTGCAAGTGCCGGGGCTGGGAATCAAACCCATGACCATCCGCATATGAAGCGAACGTGTGACCAACTACGCCACGGGCCCCGGCAACCATCATGTCTTGTCTTAATGTTTTGAGTACATACTCGGAGCAGCAGCTTTTGCCACACACTGGATTCCTTCGTTTCGGTCGTAGGTAGAGTAAGGTGGGGCAAAAGTTCGACCCTAGTTGAAAATTCAACTTTTTTCAAAAAATCGAAGCAGATAAAAATAAATGGATACCGTGTGATGATTCTACCATCCATGAGCAAAAATTTTGCTGAACAAACTAACGCCAAATGTCTTATCAATTTTGAGTTACAACACTTTTTGTATGTGTGTGTCTTATTCGAACTCTTGCCCCACCACTGGGGCAAAAGTTCGAATCCAGTGTTTGTGGAATTTCGCTAACCGTAGCACACTATTTTGACACTATGAATATCTGAAACCACTTTATATTCAATGTTGGAACTGGAATACACTTTAAAGTTCGATCTGGGTTTTACCCAAATCAGGGTTAAATTTAATACACCAAAAATTAGTAGTTTTCCGTCATATCCAGATAAAACAACATTTTTTTCAACTTTGATCGATTTTTTTACTAATTTCATCATTCTTAGCGATCATATGTACATTTTACACAATTTTAGGTTTTTACCTAAAGTTGCCACATGACTCGAACTTTTGCCCCACAATACGAACTTTTACCCCACTATGTGTAAAATATGACTTCCAAATCTTTTTTGCAAAAAGTTATACATGCTAAAGCATCTTCAAAATATGCCTAGTTACGCCCCAAAATAAAATATCGAATTCGATTTCATTACAATTCCATTTCATGCGTTGGAAGGACCATGGCATGTTACAGTTTTTTGATCAAAAACCAACATTTTGTCATAACTTTTCGAAATATTGATCAATTTCCATAATTTTTGGAATGAAAGACTCTTTTTCTAAAAGGCTTCGAACAACCTTGACACCCGAAAGAAATAATTTGAATTGAGCTCAAAAACTTCAAAAGAAACTCTTGTCCCACTCGAACTTTTGCCCCACTTTACTCTATGTGTATTTATACACTTGGAGCAACTTTCAGTTTTGCCAATCTATGCAAAAGCTAGAGGATGTAGGTAGCTGCTGGGAGCTGTTTGTTTTATTTTGCGGATACAAATGAGTTGGTAGCAAACGGATGCATTCTTGTTTTGCCCCTGAAGGAAATGCAGTCAGTGCTACCAGCTTACACCATGAAGTGGTTTTAATGGACAAGTCAGCTGTTGCACAATTTCGAAAAGATGGCGATGATTTATGGTTCATTAGGAAGTGCATCTTGGATTAAATTGCAGCTGATTTACAGGAAGACATCATAAGAGTAGACATGTGCGCCGGCTACAGGAGTTTCTTCGAAGATTTCTACAGGATTCCTTCTAAAATTCCTTCTGAGATTCCTCTGAAATTCAAATAATGAATTTCTCCAGAAGCTTTTTTAAAGATCTCTTTAAGAGTTCCTTCCAGAGATGCCACCAGTAATTACTCCAGGTTTATCCAGCAGAGCTCTCAGGTATTCCGACAGGAGTTCATTCAGGGACTATACATTCTCTCAGATATTATTTCAGTAGGATTCGGGGATGCCTCCAAAAGGAGGTTCTTCAGTGATTTGTGTATGAGTTACTTCAGAAATTCCTACAAGTGTGCCTTCAGAAATATCTCTAGAATTCGGAGATCTCTTTAGTAATTCCTTCGGGGATTGCACCAGGAGTTCTTTCATAGATCTCTCCAGGAGTTCCATTAAGAGTTCCAACAGGAGTTCTTTCTGGGATCCCTTCTGGAATTTCTTCAGGGATTACCCCAGGAGTTCCGTCATTAATTTCTGCTGGAGCACCTTCAAAGATTCCTTCAAGATTTTTTAAAGAATTTTCTCTCTGGAGTTCCTTCTGCAATCCCTTCTAGAACTCCTTCAGGGATTCCTCTTGCATGGAATTCCTTCAAGAATGCGGATACCTCATGGGGGCTGTCCATAAACCACGTGGTCATTTTTTTGGGACTTCTCAACACCCCCCCCCCCCCCCCCCCCGCGTGGTCATTAGTCCATACAAAATTTTTTATTTGTCCATACAAAATGGTCATTGGCCGAACCCCCCCCCCCCCCCTCATGACCACGTAGTTTATGGACAGCCCCATGGAGATTTTTAGGGTTTTCTCTAGGAGTTACTTCAGATTTTCCAACAGAAGTTCCTCCTGGGATTAATCTAGAACTTCCTTTGAGGATTCCTATAGTATAGTAGTTCTTTCAGGGATTGCTCCAGAAGTTCCTTCGGAGATCTCTCCAGCAGTTCCGTCAGGGATCCCTCCAGAAGTTCTAGGATGATTCAGAAGATCAAGGATTTCGTCACAAGTTCCCTCAGTTATTAATCTAGGACTTTCTACGGAGATTTTTTTCAGGAGGATTGAAGGTATGCCTTCAAAAGATCTACCGGCGTAGCCACGGGAGGGGGGGGGGGGGGGGAGGGAGGAGCCAAAATTTGTGGAACAAATTTTCAGTATAAAGCGCTTTGCGATGAAAAAAAATTTCGGCTGCGCCTCTTTCTTCAAACTACGAATACAATTGCTCATTACTGTTTACAAAATTTAGGTGTCAAACAAAAAAGGTATCATTGACCGTTGAAAACCCCTCCCAGAGACAATTTTTGGCTACGCCACTGAAAAGATCCATCAGGAATTAACGCATAAGTTCCTCAGGAATTACTACAGGAAGTCCTTTGCAGATTAGTCTAGAAGTTCATCAAGAATAACTGCAGGAGTTTTTTCAGGAATTTCTACAGGAGTTCTTACAGGAATTAGTCCAGATTTCCTTCAGAGATTCTTCCACGAGTTTCAGGGATACGTGTGGATTAGGGTGGCTCAAGCTTGTATCGCAAAACCACATGAAAAAGTTCGATGGGCCCCCTTCTCATTTCGTTCTATATGACGCCACGATGCTCTGGTCAAATTTTCAGCTAAACCCGTTAACATTAGGGCGGAGCTAAACTCGTTTGAAGTTTGTATGGCCGTTTATATGAGAAAACATCCTTTTTTGCAGTTTTTTTCTAAGGGGCTCTAATTTCCCTTAACCCTTTGGAACCGTAGGAATCATATATGACCCCGGCAATGAAACCGAGTATAAGAAACGTGTTCGAGGCTAGCGAGGTTGCAGCAGCAGAGGCAAAACAATCCGGCTCCAAAGGGTTGAAACGCGTAATCGATCCTATAGAAATATAGCCTGGGATATGCCGAAAAACTTTGTCGAAGACCAGGGATGGGAACACTCACTTGCGAAGAGTTACACTCACTTGCTGTTTTCTCAGCTCAGAAGCATGCAATCAAGAAACGATGTGAAAGCGACTCTCCATAAGGTGAGTGTTATTTACATTCACCTCGTGGAGAGTTGCCTTCGCAGCTCACTAACGCCGTCGATATGCGTGTGCGACCCTTACTTTATTCGGCAAACTTTTAGGCAAAACCAAAAGGCAAAAGTCGTCCATACATAGTTTCTTGATTGCACGCTTCTTTGATGAGAAAATAGCAAGTGAGTGTAACTCTTCGCAAGTGAGTGTTCCCAGCCCTGTCAAAGACCGCAATGTGATCAGACACTTGCGGAAAAAGCTATAGCCTAGACAGTACGGGCCCATTCAATGAGATTTTATTGCTATTGTTATTCCTTCGGATGACTTTGCGGCCTTCGACAAAGTTTTTCAGCACTTGTGAGACTATAGTTCTATATAATCGGTTATGTGTTTTAAGTAAAAAAAAGTGTCCCTTATGGGAAAAAGGCTAAACACGATGTTTTTTTTTCACATAAACTCCCATACAAACTTCAACTGAGTTTAGCACCGCCCAAATGTTTACGGAATTAGCTGAATTTTAGAGCATCGTGGTGCCATACAGAACGAAATGAGAAGGGGCCGCTCGAATTTTTTGACATGTGGTATTTTGAGCCACGCTAGTGTGGATGTTTCCTCCAAGATTTCTCCTTGAACTCCTTGAGATGTTCCTCCAGAAGTTCTTTCAGAGATGTCTTTAGGAGTTCCTTCAGGATTTCTTTCAGAGATTCCTTACAGGAGGGTCTTATCTATATCTCTAGGAGAATTCAAGGATTCCCCAAAAGTTTCTTCAGGAATTCCTAAAGAAGTTCATTCAGGGATTAGTCTAGGAGTGCGTTCTAAGATTCTTTCAGGAGTTCCTTAGGTATTTCTCCAGAAGCTCTTTTTGGATTTCTTTCAGAAGTTCTCCCAGGGATGCCTCCAGGTGTTACATCAGCGATTTCTCCAGAAGTTTCTTTAGCAACTTATACAGGAGTTCCTTCAGGGAATCTTCTAGGAGTTCCTTGAAAAATTTCTTAAGCACGAAAATCAGGCATATCTCCAGGATTTCCTCATGAAGCTCCTATAATAATTCACAAAGGATTTGTTTCAGGAAATCATCCAGGGTTTCCTTCTGGAATTCCTCCGGGAATTCTTTTGGGGATTCCACCAGAAAATTCTTTGGGGATTCCTCCTTGAAATCCGTCAGGCATTCTTCCTGGAATTTCTACGGAGATTCCCCTGGAAATCTTTCAAGAATTCCTCCTGGAAATCCTTCGAGGATTCCTCTTATAACTCCTTTGGAGATTTCTCCTGGAAATCCTTCGGAGATTCTTCCTGTAATTTCTTCAGGAAGTACTGCTCGAATTTCTTCGGGGATTCATTCTTATATTCCTTTGCGGGTTACGCCTAGAATTTCTTCGTATATTCCTCCTGGAACTCCTTCGGTGTTCACTTCTCCTGTGATTCGTCCGGCGACTACCGAAGGATTTCTATGCTTTGGGAACTCTTTCTGGAATTCTTTAAGAATTTTTCCTGGAATTCTTTCAAAGATTCCTCTTTAAACTCATTCGGGAACTCCGCCTGGAAATCCTTCGGACATTTCTCCTGAAATTTATTTGGTGATTCCTTCTACGGTGATGCCTGCTACTGTAAATCGTTCGGGGATTACTCTTGGAAATCTCTCTGGGAGCTCTTCTGCAATTCCTTCAGGATTTTTTTTTTCTGGAATTCCTTCAAAGATAACTCATGAAAACTCTTGCGGGAATTCCTTCAAGAATTTCTTTTGGACTATGATCAGACATATCTCCAAGATTTCCTCATGAAGCTTCTACATTAATTCATCACGGATTTGATTAAGGAAATTTTCCAGGTTATCCTCCTGGAATTCCCCCGGAAATTCTTTAGGGGATTCCACCAGAAAATTCTTCGGAGATTCCTCTTGGAAATCCTCTGGGGATTCCTCCTGCAAATCCTTTGAAGATTTCTCCTGGAAATTCTGCAGAGATTTCGCCTAGAGTTCCTTCGGGCATTCCTACTGGAATTCCTGTAAGGATTCCTCTTGGACATCTTCCGATGATTCCTCCTGGAAATCTTTCTCGGGATTTCTCCTCGAACTCCTTTGGAAATCCCCTTAGGGATTCATTCGGGGAATTCTATTGGAATTCTCTCGCGGATTTCTGCTTCACACTGTTGTAGTTCTTTCGGGGATACCTGCAGGAACACTTTCGGGGATTTTTCCAGAAAATGCTTCGGGAATTCTTTCTGAAATTTCTTCAGAATTCTTTCTGGACTGCCTTTGAGGACTCCTTTCAGAATTCCTTTGGGATTCTTCCTGGAATTCCTTCGCAGATTCCTCCAGGACTTTGTCTAAAATTTCAATAGGGGGATTCTTCAGAAGTTTCTGCAGGGATCTCTCTAAGAGTGATTTTTGAACCTTCAGATATTCCTCTAGACGTTCCTTCATGGTTGCATACTTAAACGAAAACAAAACAAGAACACAAAATCGATACTTTATTACCCTTCAATGGCAAAGGAGTAATGCGACATGCACTACACTAAGGTGGTTTACACGAAGGCGAGAGGCTTATTGGTCAGATGAACATCCGGGATGTAAGTGTTCAATAATGCGTTCTGATAAGAATTCAGGAATACATGACGATTGGTCAGACAATCTTTGCATCGAATGACCCACTTCCGGGAATAATTCTACAAAACTTCAAACATAAAGTATATTATTTGATGGCTTGTTTTGAAACTATCCGTAGAGAACAATAAATGATCCGAACAATAGATGTATTTACTGTTGACGTTTACAACAGGTGCATCAATTGTGGCAACTCTTAAAACATTGCTTATTTGCTCTTTCTTTATTGGTTCAGAGACGAGTGTAGCGACGACTTTGGTGTTGACAAGCACACATGCTCGAGGCTTTACACGTGAATAGGCAATTTCATTTGTACAGTACTTAAGTAGCATTTCGCCCTACGGAAACGATTCACCAGGATCTAAGTCACATGGGTCGTATCATTTTTCATTTGCAGACTTATTGGTGTAATTTATGACATTCAGATAACCAGCAACACTTCCCACCCAAAGTTTCCCCCGAAGCGTCTCACGAAACATCCACCATGAATCTGATACAGTCAGAAAACCTTAGCGCATCGAATCGCATTCACACAGTACCAAAAGAAGCAACTTTTACTCCGCAAGGCCTGTGAGTGAGTGTCTCCTCTGCACCATTCACTTGCATAACAGTCAGTGCCCCAAGATCATTATAGTTCTGGAGAAGCTGCTGAAGACGTTCACCCTGTGTGTGTTTGATGAACGTGACTATTAGACAATTTCATTTCAGTTTCTGACAATTGTGCCGGCTTCGGTCACATGTGTGCCGTAGTGTGTTCACATCTGTCTCCGGGAAAGAAATTGCCGGATTTCCGCCGGCCTTCTTTCCCGCACTCACCTACCAATTTGAAGGGATGCGATGGAGCTTTATTTGGCAGTAGGTACCGTTCGTTTTCTGCGCTGCACCAAAGTGTTCACTTTGTTCAAATTGGAAAGTTTTGTTTTCCATCGTCCCTTTTTGTCGATGCTACTACTGAGATTCAATGGAGAAGACAAGTTGATGTTCTCTGGCACCGACAGCAGCAGCAACAGCAGTAGTATATCTGGTTTTGAAAACTCAAACTTTTTCGGTACTAGTCGCAATTTGTTGGACTGACTGGTGTTACGAGTTGGAAAACTGGCAATTTGTATGTTGATAGATGTCAAACACAAAGTTTGAATGTGAATAATTTGGCAACACGTTGGGTCTATTTGCGAGAATATCGCATATCTGGGAATAAGTTTAAATCATTATCTCTCATATGAGCTATAATGAATCGAAATCGAAGACGATAATAAAGAAATAATAAACATGTGTAGGGTAGGTAATCAAAAGTTGAACCATATTGCGGCTTTCCGAAGTAGCGCAAATTTTGAGTGATTTTTTTCTCTCACATGGAAATAATTTACTACGGAAAAACTTATGTACATGAAAGCCACGGGTATAAGCATTCTGTTAAGTGGTAAAAAGTTTGTGTTTGCACCGAATTTAATTGAAAAATTCGATTATTCGTCAACAATGATTTTAATCTTAATTTGAACCATCGTAATCATAATTTGAACCAATTTTAATCTTAATTTGAACTACTGGCGGCAGCAGCTCGAGCATCTCCCACAACAGCCAATTTTGTGCTGAACGATTGAAAATCACATGGATCTGCTAATTCCCATAACTATTTTTCAGTAGGCAGTGGAATTTCAACTAAGAATGTTTTAAACTCTTCAGGAACTTGGAAACTAAATTTGGATTTCTTTATCCCCCAAGAGTAAACAAAACAACCACTAGCGCAGTCTGCAGGCCAACACTGGAAGCTCGCCCCCGTTTACTAGTTCAAATTTAGATTACAAATGGTTCAACTTAAGATAACATTCTCCAAGTAAGAATTACTTAAATTTGATAATTTTATGACAAATAATGCGGAATATTATTCGGTTGGTTGATTCTACGATAAATAAGCTTTCATTTGACGTGTTCACATATTGCGTGTGACACAATACATGAGCTGTACGAGTGCACCGAAAATGTGCTTTCTCTGAGGGGAAATGGGTGGAATCACAGTGATTTTTCAATTGCCTGTTTTACATGACAAAAACGCTTTTTACAATGCTTTTAAAGTCCATGTTATCAGGTTATATTACAGGAAGCTGTTTTACGTATTTTTTGGGACAATATTTGCCTAAAAAGTAAGTCGTTTTAATGAATTTCGAAATGGTTCAAATTAAGATTACAATTTGACTAGTTCAAAGTTTGATTTCTTACCCTATACTGATTTACCAGCAATTTTTTTTCATTCTTGATCACTTAACCTAATTTACAGCTCTTTTGTCCACTAGGGTACTACGTGAGCGATTCCAATTGGACGCTGCACTTCCACTTTGTACACTGCCTAAATGTATTCTATTCTATTCAACTTTATTGAACTGGTTTTTGCCTTTGTGCTTCTTTCACTCTTGTACCCTGTCCATGGTAGAATGATGAGCACGATGATGCTGATGTGTGGCTGCTGTTCCTTTTCCAGTCCGATTGGGGGTCCATTATGAGTTGCGGTTCGCCGATATCCGAATTCCGGGTCCGTTGGAGCATATGCTCCGAAAAGGGTCAGGTGCCAGCTGCTCTCGGGGGGAAGAGCAACTGACGAAAAATTGCAAGTGCCGGGGCTGGGTTCGATCCCATGACCATCCGCTTATGAAGCGAACGTGTGGACCAATGCGCCACGGGCTCCGACATAACCAGCAAATTCGAAGGATACAGCCAATAGCCAGGATTATAGAGAATGAAATACTGGTGATTGCGCGACATCCATCTGTAATGATTGTACGTACCTCAGAACTTTATCATGAGTGATTAAAATCATATGTCTTTAAATTATATTGAATGTTAAAATGCTTTTTATTGTTATCACCGATGTTCTTGTTTCGTTCACCATACGAGCAGCTTTTCGTCATAAAGTTCCGGTCGTGCAATCACGCCACGTCGGATTCAGCTCAATGCAACCGAAAAGCACTAATCCATTGAAATTATAACAATCGTTCGCATAAACTCACGGCTGAGCAAATGTGCATGTGTCAGGATGAGCTTTTTTCTACGAGTTCTCGGGCAATTCCGAGCAATCTTTGTGTGTGTGTGTGTGTGTGTGTGTTTGTGTGTATTTATGTATGTACACACGCGTTGCCGCATGAGCGAGCAGCTGAACAAGCAGTAAGCAAGCAGTAACATAACACATAAACGAAATCCTAGAAAATAGCATCGGTGGCGTGGCCGCGGCGGCGTGCCCCACAGAAGACTGCTACGAAGCATTATTCCCGTTGGTGAAAGAATATTTCCAACGTTTTTATTTCCTGCCAGTTTCCTTCTGGTCGTTGCTTCCTGCTGCTGGAGCGCAGACTGTCGGGCGATTTTCGTTCGCACTGGCACGGAACAATATCTTGTGCTCTGGGAAGGGGAGATCGGGGGAAAATGCTGTACGTCATTCTGGGTTCTCTGCAATGAAGGTGGCTACGCAATGACTGCACCATTGACTCTGCGTCATCGAAGTCTATCATCTGTAAGGACCTCAAGTAGACCCTGATGAGACGTCACAAGTCAACGATGGAGGTCAAGCAGGACCATGATAAATTCATGGCAACTGTGGCAGCGGCAGAATCCATAAATATGAAGGTGCCAAAGTGAACCCAGACGAAGACCTTCGCACTTCAGTGCGGCGTACGCGATTATATACGACAAGCAATCGCAGAAGCGCGTGAGGAAGGCGTCAGATGAGGAGCTACCCGGCGGCACACGCAATGCTAGGCAGGGTAAGAAATGTTGCTCACCAACACTGAAAAAAGAGCAATATAATACTCATCGCAACATACCATTATTCCATACTTCATCAACATGGTCGTGTTGCATACGGCATGTGCACACGATACAAGAGTTGATACAATCATCGCATTGTCGCATACACGCTGCGACATCGGGTTTGTTTTGCTTATGGATGTTGTTGATACATGTTTGTGCTGCAGCTGGCTTGTCATGACTGAACTGAGACAAAATAAACACTTTGTTTTGTTGCAAGCCTGTAATCATACGATATAGGTTTGTCATAAACGGAGAGCGAAATGATAAACGGTGTTTCAAAGTGATTTTCGGTGCTTATTACTGGGTAAGTACGGTGTTACGTAGATTTTTTACAAAATATCTAAATGACATCTGTTTCCAGCACAGCGCAAACAGTCCTTTACTGGCGGAACACAATGGTGAAGTGAACGTGTTGGGCCGAGGCTTCAACTTCGAGTGCGCTTTACGCTCGTCAGGCCCTTCGGCATCAGATAATATGGATAATATGTGCTCCAAGCTTCCTTGTGATAAGGGTCATTTTGCAGCATGCCGAGCCAACCTTTTGATTATTGGATTTGTCGTAAGCGAGCTCACCAGTTCCTTCGCCATCACACATCTTCCAGCTTCCGCCACCGCACATTGTTCAGCTTAACAGAACATTAGATGCTCCCAAGCAAGCTGCGACTTACAGTTCGGGAGCTTATCATCTATGTCCGCAGTAGTTTTTTGTCGAGCGATAGTTCATATGCTGTTGTCAACTACAGAGCAGCTGTAGCTCCATATGATGATATTATGAATAAATCACATCGAATACAAAAATAAGTAAGTTTTGAAGTAAAAGAAATTAATATTAATAAAACTTATATAACATACTGTTACTCATATCAGTAGCCCATACCAGAAAGCTCCTACAGTCGATTTTTCATTACTTATTGTTTATCATGTTTGTATGTTTGGACTTAGAACACCAAAAACGCAGTAGACAGAACAGAATTTACCAGGAACCGCAGTTTTATTTTACTATCTTTGCAACACCAATGTCGCGACTTTGAGCACATGCAAATCTACAGATGTAAAGTAAGTTTGATTCGACTGCTGGTATTGTGCTTTTTCATTTTCTTCTTTTTCTGGCTCTATATTTCCACTGGAACTAAGCCTGCCTCGCTTCAACTCGGTATTCTTTTAGCATGGCCACAGCCAATTGTGTGGTAAGCACAATAATACGCTACCCTATAACCAGGAAGACAAGCTTTATCTGATAGAAGGTACGTTACCCTAAATACTCGAAAATAACGGTTTATTACTTTTTGCCTCCTGAGGGGTCCGGTACCACCCTATGTTGAATGCCATATACACTCAATCTGGTACGGTCAGGGCGTTAACAGTGGCCACCCAAAGTACTCTAAATTAACGGTTTATTACATTTTGCCTCCTGATGGGGCATCCCATATACTCTCAATCTGGTACGGTCAGGGCGTTAACAGTGACCACCCAAAATACTCTTAAGTAACGGTTTATTGCATTTTGCCTCCTGAGGGGGTGGTCGTGGGTACCACCCTATGTTGAATCCCATATACTCTCAATCTGGTACGGTCAGGGCGTTAACAGTGGCCACCCAAAGTACTCTAAATTAACGGTTTATTACATTTTGCCTCCTGAGGGGGTGGTCGTGGGTACCACCCTATGTTAAATCCCATATACTCTCAATCTGGTACGGTCAGGGCGTTAACAGTGACCACCCAAAATACTCTGAAGTAACGGTTTATTACATTTTGCCTCCTGAGGGGGTGGTCGTGGATACCACCCTATGTTGAATCCCATATACTCTCAATCTGGTACGGTCAGGGCGTTAACAGTGACCACCCAAAATACTCTTAAGTAACGGTTTATTACATTTTGCCTCCTGAGGGGGTGGTCGTGGGTACCACCCTATGTTGAATCCCATATACTCTCAATCTGGTACGGTCAGGGCGTTAACAGTGGCCACCCAAAGTACTCTAAATTAACGGTTTATTACATTTTGCCTCCTGAGGGGGTGGTCGTGGGTACCACCCTATGTTAAATCCCATATACTCTCAATCTGGTACGGTCAGGGCGTTAGCAGTGACCACCCAAAATACTCTGAAGTAACGGTTTATTACATTTTGCCTCCTGAGGGGGTGGTCGTGGATACCACCCTATGTTGAATCCCATATACTCTCAATCTGGTACGGTCAGGGCGTTAACAGTGACCACCCAAAATACTCCTAAGTAACGGTTTATTACATTTTGCCTCCTGAGGGGGTGGTCGTGGGTACCACCCCATGTTAAATCCCATATACTCTCAATCTGGTACGGTCAGGGCGTTAACAGTGGCCACCCAAAGTACTCTTAAGTAACGGTTTATTGCATTTTGCCTCCTGAGGGGGTGGTCGTGGGTACCACCCTATGTTGAATCCCATATACTCTCAATCTGGTACGGTCAGGGCGTTAACAGTGGCCACCCAAAGTACTCTAAATTAACGGTTTATTACATTTTGCCTCCTGAGGGGGTGGTCGTGGGTACCACCCTATGTTGAATCCCATATACTCTCAATCTGGTACGGTCAGGGCGTTAACAGTGACCACCCAAAATACTCCTAAGTAACGGTTTATTACATTTTGCCTCCTGAGGGGGTGGTCGTGGGTACCACCCCATGTTAAATCCCATATACTCTCAATCTGGTACGGTCAGGGCGTTAACAGTGGCCACCCAAAGTACTCTTAAGTAACGGTTTATTGCATTTTGCCTCCTGAGGGGGTGGTCGTGGGTACCACCCTATGTTGAATCCCATATACTCTCAATCTGGTACGGTCAGGGCGTTAACAGTGACCACCCAAAATACTCTTAAGTAACGGTTTATAACATTTTGCCTCCTGAGGGGGTGGTCGTGGGTACCACCCCATGTTAAATCCCATATACTCTCAATCTGGTACGGTCAGGGCGTTAACAGTGGCCACCCAAAGTACTCTTAAGTAACGGTTTATTACATTTTGCCTCCTGAGGGGGTGGTCGTGGGTACCACCCTATGTTGAATCCCATATACTCTCAATCTGGTACGGTCAGGGCGTTAACAGTGACCACCCAAAATACTCTTAAGTAACGGTTTATAACATTTTGCCTCCTGATGGGGTGGTCGTGGATACCACCCTATGTTGAATCCCATATACTCTCAATCTGGTACGGTCAGGGCGTTAACAGTGACCACCCAAAATACTCCTAAGTGACGGTTTATAACATTTTGCCTCCTGAGGGGGTGGTCGTGGGTACCACCCCATGTTAAATCCCATATACTCTCAATCTGGTACGGTCAGGGCGTTAACAGTGACCACCCAAAATACTCTGAAGTAACGGTTTATTACATTTTGCCTCCTGAGGGGGTGGTCGTGGATACCACCCTATGTTGAATCCCATATACTCTCAATCTGGTACGGTCAGGGCGTTAACAGTGACCACCCAAAATACTCCTAAGTAACGGTTTATTACATTTTGCCTCCTGAGGGGGTGGTCGTGGGTACCACCCCATGTTAAATCCCATATACTCTCAATCTGGTACGGTCAGGGCGTTAACAGTGGCCACCCAAAGTACTCTTAAGTAACGGTTTATTGCATTTTGCCTCCTGAGGGGGTGGTCGTGGGTACCACCCTATGTTGAATCCCATATACTCTCAATCTGGTACGGTCAGGGCGTTAACAGTGGCCACCCAAAGTACTCTAAATTAACGGTTTATTACATTTTGCCTCCTGAGGGGGTGGTCGTGGGTACCACCCTATGTTGAATCCCATATACTCTCAATCTGGTACGGTCAGGGCGTTAACAGTGGCCACCCAAAGTACTCTAAATTAACGGTTTATTACATTTTGCCTCCTGAGGGGGTGGTCGTGGGTACCACCCGGGTCTGTGTCATTTGGCATAAAGTCATTTGGCATAAGGCCGTTTGGCATAAGGTCACTTGGCATAAAGACATTTGGCATAACGGTCATTTGGCATAATGGACACTTGGCATAATAAAGAGGGTGCATTTCGGTTATGCCAAATGTCCATTATGCCAAATGACCGTTATGCCAAATGTCTTTATGCCAAGTGACCTTATGCCAAACGACCTTATGCCAAATGACTTTATGCCAAATGTCCCGCTCCCGTACCACCCTATGTTGAATCCCATATACTCTCAATCTGGTACGGTCAGGGCGTTAACAGTGACCACCCAAAATACTCTGAAGTAACGGTTTATTACATTTTGCCTCCTGAGGGGGTGGTCGTGGATACCACCCTATGTTGAATCCCATATACTCTCAATCTGGTACGGTCAGGGCGTTAACAGTGACCACCCAAAATACTCCTAAGTAACGGTTTATTACATTTTGCCTCCTGAGGGGGTGGTCGTGGGTACCACCCCATGTTAAATCCCATATACTCTCAATCTGGTACGGTCAGGGCGTTAACAGTGGCCACCCAAAGTACTCTTAAGTAACGGTTTATTGCATTTTGCCTCCTGAGGGGGTGGTCGTGGGTACCACCCTATGTTGAATCCCATATACTCTCAATCTGGTACGGTCAGGGCGTTAACAGTGGCCACCCAAAGTACTCTAAATTAACGGTTTATTACATTTTGCCTCCTGAGGGGGTGGTCGTGGGTACCACCCTATGTTGAATCCCAAAAACTCTCAATCTGGTACGGTCAGGGCGTTAACAGTGACCACCCAAAATACTCTGAAGTAACGGTTTATTACATTTTGCCTCCTGAGGGGGTGGTCGTGGATACCACCCTATGTTGAATCCCATATACTCTCAATCTGGTACGGTCAGGGCGTTAACAGTGACCACCCAAAATACTCTGAAGTAACGGTTTATTACATTTTGCCTCCTGAGGGGGTGGTCGTGGATACCACCCTATGTTAAATCCCATATACTCTCAATCTGGTACGGTCAGGGCGTTAACAGTGGCCACCCAAAGTACTCTTAAGTAACGGTTTATTGCATTTTGCCTCCTAAGGGGGTGGTCGTGAGTACCACCCTATGTTGAATTCCATATACACTCAATCTGGGACGGTCAGGGCGTTAACAGTTGCCACCCAAAGTACTTTAAATTAACGGTTTATCAGTAGGACGGCTCCAGAGGCACGTTCTCCTTCCTTTGGGAAAGTAGAGTTTGAGCGGAATTGTAAAATTTAGTAACTACAGGAGATGATCGGAAGAAATGTCAAATAAATGTATCATAATTTACCCTATGCCCATTTTACCCTACCAGTGCATTTCGGATCATGTTTCAAAACTTTATTTCTAGTAGAGATTGTGGACATATTTTATTTCATTTCATATTTACATACACATGACCTAAAACTAGGTAACTTTTCGGCTTAAAAGCAAATAATTTTCCGTTTTCGCACACAAAAGTTGAAAAAAAATGCGAAATAAACATATGAGGTATCCTTATTCTTACATCTTTGTTTTGTATATTTCACGGATGGCCGAGTCAAGCAAATCTCGGTTTAGCTTGACTTTCAGGACACTTTCGATTGTGTCTCCTGCCAGCCTGTTCCTCGAGTTTGTGAAAATAAGGTTATAGGCAGAGAAATCTCGCTCCACGGCAGCCTGCGAGGATGCGGCAGCGTACACAACTTGTGCAATCTTCCACAGCCTTTCATCCCGTACTTTCTGAGTGTACCAGTAGTGGATTACATTGAAGTTTTCATCCGCTGGATTCACTCGGTCTTGGTACTGGATTTGATACAATTTGTCTTCCAGCGAGTTCGGAGCCTGAGACCGCGCAGAGGTGCCCTGTCCAAACAACTCTGTGAAGAAATCGTTTATGTCAAACGACGAATCCATTGGACCAGTGTCTGTATCAGATTTGGAGGTTTGTTCCGTATTCACATCCGGAAAATTTGCGTTTATTTTTTTCCATACGCCGATAAGATAAGCCTACAAACAAAAGATAAATAAAGTTAACTGTTAAACTATCGTTATTTATTATAGTAAAAACAAATCCCCAGTCACGATCATTGTTGTTGCGTTAAGTGCCCAAAATAGGTCCCCCTGCCCAAATGATCCCAGATAAACTTTAGATACCACTTCTTACCACTACTTCAGTTTTTTCGTCCGTCTTGAAGAGTTCCGAGCCATTATACGAAAATCGGGGGTCCATGAATAAAGCGGCTTTGTACGCAATGTTGCTCGTCATGGTCTGCTGCCTCTTCGCCATGGATTGCAGAACCGTTGAAGTGAATCTGTTCGTTTTCAAAGACTTAACTTTCCCAAAGGCCTTAAGCCATTCGAGGTGGAACTGGCTAATTCCACATTCCATTTTCTGAGACCTCATTGACGCTTCGTATAGTGGCTGGAATGCTTCTTGATATTCTTCCAGGAAGCTCCAGTAGTCGGATAGATCTTGTTCTTTATATTGCGATCCCATATCGGTGAAAAACTCTCGATTCTCCAATAACTCTGTGGCCATGCTGTAGTACACGTTCCAACGAGTTTTATTGGGAATCGGTGGCATGGATGTTTTAGTGATTTTAAACGCTTTCTTGTATTCAGCTCTCCGATAGGATTTCACAATTTTTACAATGTGCTTCAGAGCATCGTCATCTCGTTCTGAAGCACTCGTCACATCGTTCACGACAAGATTGATGGTATGTGATCCGCATCTAATGCACTCCACTTTGTGCTCTCTTAGGGACTCTTCGAATTCATCAGTGAGGTGTACCAGGTGTTCGTGTGCGGCATCATCATCCATGTCTTGAACTTGACCGGAATCGTCCTAAAAAATATCAGATTATTCAACGTATGATGTAAAATTTGCCAGCATAAATATTTACCATGAGCGATTCGTTCTCGGCATCTTCATCATCAGTTGCCCATTCTTGCATGAGATCGACTGCTTTGACCACGTTGCGACCGTTATCAACAGTTGCTGAATAAATTTGAGAACGTTTAATTCCAAATTTTGCGCAAAGCTCTTCAACTTTCTCTTTGAGATACAAGGCAGTGTGCCTTTCATGTAACTCAATGACTCCTGAAATCAATATATTAAAGAAATACAAAAAAATCAACCGTGGAATTAGGTGATGTCACTGTATAATATTTAGGGTTTCCCAGAAAGTGTGAGCACAACTTTGTATAACGAGAATACAATAATTTTCTTAACAAGCAACCAAAGTATTTCTATGGATATCTGTAATGAATTAATACATTCCAGAAACATTCAGTGGCATTATTTACATGTTTATATCTACAGTAGAAGAATATCTCCGGAATTTGACACAACCATGGCCCCTCCTTGCTTCGATCATATCTTTCGATGGCTAATTCATCAATTGAGGTACAAGATATGATCACAGTGCTACACATGCCCGGATTAAGGATTGTGAGGGCCCGGGCCCAAACGGATGTGGAGGCCCCTTGAAGAAAATATATAGTGCTACAGGATTCTTGGGGGGCCCCCCTAATCGGGGGGGGGGGGGGGGGGGGAGGGGGGGCGGGGCACTTGCCCCCTTTGCCCCTCCTTAAATACGGGCCTGAGCGATGTTATTGAAAAATATAGAATTTTGCGCAGAAGCTTTGAAAGGTATTATAGGAAATGTTGAACGAAGTGTTAAATGCAAATTTTAATAATTGGGTAAAAAATATAATTTGGACATGTATGTAATTTGGACAGGCACGGCGTTGTATGTCTTGTTCCGGAGAGCTTATAAAAGTAGATACTTCTCAATACTGATTATTGGATCAAGTAGACCCTATTCTGATGACTTACGGTGAAAATACGCTTAACAATTAAGAATTTACTTCAAAATTATCGAAAATGTAAATTATTTCACTAAAACCCCTCAAATGCACAGGTATGCAAGACGACATACACTTCACAGTAACATTCAATATTCGCTTCAAAATCGTTGAATTAATAACTGTAAGAAATTTAAAAGCCTTATTGCAATGAAAAATGTTCAATAAAGAAGCATTAGGCAGCCAATCTCTTAACTTTCATCTAGAACGCTTAAAATAAGTGGTGTCCAAAATACATTACAAGTTTTCTACTGTAAATATATTTTGGTCATCTGACAAACTACACGGGGATGCTGTACACTTGCATACTTGGAGGCGTATTATGTGGGTATGGCGATATTTTCTCTATTTTAACTAAAACTGTAATAGTTATCAAAATAGATGCCTGTTAAGCGGAGAAATTTGATTATTCGCAAGAAAATATTTGTTAATTTATGTTACTTCCATAATTTAGCAGTATTCATGGCTAAACATTGAGATAATTGCCCTGTCCAAATTATATATACCTGAGGGTGTCCAAAACATATATTCGGTGTCCAAAAAGCAATTCTAACAGGCGATTGGAAATTGTGATTTTCTCAGCTTAAAATGCTTTCGTTAAGGTTTTTGTCACCAGGAACGCAAAGTACAGTCATATTATAAGCGTATTAGGAATTTTGCGAAATAATCAATTACTTTCTAAGGAAGCTAGGGGATGATTTTTCCAACGTTGTCTTCAGCCTGTCCAAAATACATGAATTACCCTAGTCATGGTATGTTGAACAGAAAAACTACATGTTGTCTATAAAAGTTCTCAAACTCAGTGGAAATTAAAAATACAGGTAATTTCTAGGTTTGTGTCATTTTTTTAGCTCAATCGGCTCATAGAATCCCAAGATATAGACATCCAAAAATAGTTATTTTGTATGGAAATGATAAAATGTTTGCTTTTTTCTATCCAATGCTGCATGTGTGAAAATAAAGTTTGTTTATGCATCAATTCCCAAATGACAGAGCTGCAAAGTTGTGTCTATGCTTTCTGGGACCCCTATTCTGGGAGGTTCCGATTCAGATGGATTTCAAGGGCGTTTCAGGGCGCTTCAGGAGGGCCCTTAGCGGGCTTCATTGGCTCACAGGTGAACGTCACAAAGGTTTCAGAGGTGTTTAAGAGCGTTTCAATGCATTTGAGGAGGTTTCAAGAGTGATTTAAGGGGGCTTCAGCGGCTCACAGGTGAATTTCACGGAGTTTTCATGTTGGTTTTAGAGGCATTTCACAGCGTTTATGGCGGGTCAAGAGGTTTAAGAGGGGCTTTAGGGGGCTTCAGTGGCTCTCAAGTTAATTACACGGAGATTTCATGGGGGTTTCAGAGGCGGCCTTAGAGATTCTCAGGTGAGTTTTGGGGGTTAAGAGACGTTTCAAGTCGTTTCAGTTTTGAAAAGGGGTTTTGGGGGCCCCAGAGGCTCTCAAGTTAATTCTACGGAAATTTCATTGGGTTTCAGAAACGTTTCAAAGCATTCCAAGGCGTATTAACGCGCTTTGAGACGTTTCAGGGCATTTCAGGAGGTTTCGTAGGGGGTTATAAGGGGAACACTTACCGAGTGAACGTCGCTCCAATTTCAACTCCTTGTAATATTGTGCACTAACCGCCAGCACACTGCGGTTCATTTTCGACGTTGTGTCGAATTTGATGCTGACCAGTTTGTCCTTCACTTCTTCCCTGATCACAGTGTCGATTGTTCCACTGATGTTTTTAATGTGCTGAACAATATTGTGTTCATTGATTGTCAGATGAAAGGCATCTAGGAGTGGGTCGATGATCTCTCGAAAACCTTCCCAGCTCATGCCACGGAAGGCCACGCCATGTACGGTGAACATTTTCAAAATGCCACCCATCAATCGCTGCTTCGATACCCGTACCGTAGCATACTCGTCATCCACACGGGCCCTTTTTTCCGGTTGCGGTTTACATCATTATCCGGAAGTAATTGTTTCCCCAGTTGCAGAATGTTGTAGCTGTCATGATGCGCATCCTTTATGTGTCGAAGGCAGTTCGTTATCACCAAGGACTTTGGTGCGTAATGGCAGTCCGCCGCAAGAGTGCACTTATACCGTTCATTTTTAAGAAGAAACAGATTCCGAACTTTTTCGGAAATGCTCAAATTTTTGTTTTCCATTTTTCCGCGCAAGAACTATACTCGGTAAGGAACACGAACTTTGCACACCTGGCAATCGGTAACAGCAAAACTAACAACTTGAGCAACATTTCATTTGGTCTGATCTACAGTTTTTAATATTTTCATTACAATAGGGTGAAATATAATAAATAAGTAATAAACTGGATTTTTCCTTATTTTATTTTCCTTATATTTTCCTTATATTATGATATTATGATAATATGACATTTTAAATTAAAAAATAGACTAGTTTGTTCTTTTTGGAGGTATTTAGGTTCCTTTTGAAATATTCGGCTTGAAAACTACAGTTGTGCTGACGGTAATGAAAGACAACATTAAACATAAAGAGAGTTGCAATCCATCATGTGTGCGCAACAATCCATCCTCGTTTTTGTCGCAACATATTGCAGTGTGTCGTTTGTCATGTATCTTCGTTGAAATAACAAATGTATATCGTGATACACTTTTGTATGAAATAATGTATCGTACAGTTTTGTTTTTGTTGCTTGCTATGAACGACAATGACAAAGATTCAGATTGGCTTGTTGCTACATAGTACTGAAACATTTTTGTCTTTGTTTTTCTCACACACCCGAGTTTTCATACACTGATGCTAGGCGATTGTTAACCCCGAAAGTCAGAAAGTGTGCCGGTAAGTCGGACCCAAGCCCGTAGTCGCCGGCTAAGAATAGGACTACTAACCTCAATTCAAGGTATCAAGCGACCCGTGCCGAGGAATGAATGATCAAAGGTGAAAAAGATCGTTAACGGAGCCTGTGGAGTACCTGGGCAGTTGGACACCCCCACCGTATTTCGTCTCTTACCGCGTTAATGCAGGGCTCTGGCGTGGTGGACCTTCTTTCCCGTGCAACTCGTGGGATTAAGTATTAAGAAGTTTAAATAAACAAACAAATCAATCAGGATCTAGTGGTACTGGCGAGGCTAACTCCTGAGGTAGCTGAGCAGCAGCTAGGCAAGATCCTCGACTTTGCGTCCACGAAGTCTAACATAAGTAAGGACCTGAAAACGGTCCTGTTGCGACTTCGTAAGTCAACGTACGATGACAAGCAGGATCACGGAGACTCGTGAAAACTGCTGCAGCGGCGGAACCGACGAAAGCGAGGGTTACGAAGTCCACCTAGACGGAGACCTAAGCTTTCGCAGGAAGTCCAAAAGGTGTGAAGGATGTGACTACTTGTGATAAGCGCTCGCAGAAGCGGGTGAGGCAGCCGTCAGGAGCTGTCTGGCGGTGCCCGCAAGGCTAGGAGAATACTAACCCCGAAGGTCGGCAGTAATGCCGGCAAGTCGGACCCCTGTCATGGGTCCCGGAAAGCTGGGAATGGTGGGCCTGAAATGGCTGGCCCGTTCCGAATGCAGTATCAGAAGTACTCGTACAGTCGAGATGATCCTAGAGCTGGAGCGCGATAAGGAACGTAAGGACGCCACCCACAAAAGTATGGCGAAATAGGTCCTTGGTGAAGGATAGAGATGAGGGCTCTTACACAAGAGGCGACTCTGAATGTGAAAACACTAGACGAGGTCACAGAAGTGGAAGAGCTCGTTACGGCACTGCGGCAGCAGTGCCATGCACAGGTGACAACCACAGCCGTTAGGCTACAAAAGGGGCCGACAGGGACACAGGTAGGACGAGGATCATGGTATACTGGTGCGTATGCCATCTGACATTCCACGAGCCACTGGTGGTTTGCTTCAAGTGTCTGGAACCAGGACGATACCAGGGTCGCTACGTACAAAATAGCAAAGTGAGTTCTTTTCAATATCACGACAACCGACCAATACCTTGTCTTGGTATGATACCTGACTTTGGTATGCTGCAGTTATGTGTCAGTTATTCATTCCTGCTCGGGTAGCAATGTTAGATGTCGACCTTGCTAATGTTGGTACTAAGAGTACCTTTAGTCGGAACGGTGCGCAGTCGATTATTGACGTTACTTTTTGTAGGCCTGGCCTAACAAGTAGTTCGCACTGGAGAGTAGACGATGGCTACACACACAGCGATCACCTGGCGGTTCTCTACAGTATCGACTACAACAACAGCAGGTAGTGGGTAGTGGATGAGGAGGCTAGACCAAAGGCAAGCCCTCACAGGTGGAATACATCATACTTACTCGGTTTTAGCGGAGACGAGCTAGTAGCGAAGCTCTTGCGTGCGTACGATGCGACCATAGCTAGGCGAGTCCACCCTCCCTAGATATGAGAGACCACCGGCTTACTGGTGGACCGACGTGATTGCGGACCTGCACCGCGCCTGCCTACGGGCTAGGCGGTGGATGCAGCGAGCACGAAATAAGGAAGAACGAAACGAATGACGGGTGGTGATGCATGGGGTGATGCCTGCAGGATCGCGATAATCAATACAAGAGGTGCAATGGCTCCTACAAAGCAGTCTTCAGAGATGTTGGAGGGATCATTGAGGGGCTTTTTCCACGTCATGATCCTAGCCCTTGACCTCTTTTTGTAGGACAGCTGCGAACTGGGGTTGGCGATGAGGTAAGGGTCACCGATGTGGAACTTGCGGGGATAGCAAAGTTACTTAGCGTAGGTAAGGCCTCAGGTCCGGACGGAGTTTCGAACCTGGCCTTAAAAGTAGCTATTGCAGAGGCTCCCGAGATGTTCAGGTCTGCTATGCAGAAATGCCTGGATGAAGAAGTTTTTCCCAGAAGTGTGGAAAAGGCAGAGCCTAGTCCTATTGCCAAAGGTGGGTAAACCACCCGGAGATCCGTCGGCATATAGACCAAAATGCTTGATAGACACGGCAAGGAAGGTGCCCGAAAAGATCATCCTCAATAGAATGTTGAGGCACACCGAGGGTGTAAATGGTCTCTCGAACAATTAGTTCAGCTTCCGGAAGGGGAAGTCGATCGTAAACGCCATCTAGTCGGTTACAAAGACAGCCGAGATAACGCTCCAGCCTAAGAGGAGAGGGATTCACTACTGTGCAGTAGTGACTCCGGATGTAAGGAACGCGTTCAACAGCGCCAGTTGGCCAGCTATTGCTGATGCGCTCTTGCGTCTGTGGATACCCGGGTACCTGTACACGATTCTCGGAAGTTACTTCCAGAATCGAGTACTAGTTTACGACACAGAGGTGGGTCGGAAGTGCTTTCACATTACCTCAGGAGTCCCGCAAGGTTCCATCCCGGGTGCGGTGTTATGGAATGTCATGTACGACGAGGTGTTGAGGTTAGAGTTCCCGGTGGGAGTGGAGATTGTCGGCTTTGCTGATGACATTACGCTTGAAGCCTACGGTAAGACGATCGCAGCTGAATATGAATATGCAGGCAAGTGAATGAAAATTGCTGCACGGTGAACTTCAATTCGTCTGCTCGAAAATTTTGCGCCCTGGCTGAGGGTTGCGAGCGCGTACCGTACCATGCCTATCGCCATCATTACCAGGGAGACGTACAGTGCTTCACATCGTCTTGGAGCTACAGAGGAGATGACGCGTGGACTCGGAAAATGGCTAGAGGTAGTCCATGGGATCGGAGTTGGTTACGTAGGTCATACCGGAGCCCTGCGGTCGAAATCGACCCTTCAGGCGATTAAGTGGCCGCGGTCAGAACATTACCGGTAGCGTTGCTGTCGTGGTGTAGGTCTACTGGGTTGGATCCGAGCCTGTAGTTGGAAAGCGATCCCCGGCAAGGTCGGAGCAGGTGGCACGTGCTTCTGTGTGCTGGATGATAGCGCCTTACTTGCGGGAAGCCTGTCTTCTGCGGACAGAGGGAGTGGCAAGGACCACTCGGGAAGCTGGCTCAGCCCCGGCATGCTACCTTGCGGTACACGCGTTATCAGTTTTTGATATTATCAGTGCAGCGAGACTGCAGTCGTGATGTTGACCTTGCCTCAGCTTTCGTGGACAGCTGGTTATGGCACCATACCTTGGTGTCCTCCTAAAAGAGCGGGTCATGAAGTCCGTTGCTGCAAGATTGGGCAACTAACCATAAGGGTGCGATATGCTTTAGTCCCTTCCAATACCTTATGGTGGTACCGGGAGACAATGGGCTTCACACGGGCGTGGGAAAGGTTTGGAGTAAGATCGAAACTATCTTCTTCGTTAACGTCGGAGTTCGTCCTAGTCCTAGCATAATGTCGAGCTTACGATCGCATATATCCTTTTTGTTCACTGAAGTTGTTACCATTGGATCTGGTTTGCATTCTTGTCTTGTTTCCTCTCATGCCGTGAAGTGAAATATGCATGTCTGATACATTATTCAAATAAATTGTTTTCCTCCAATGTTGCATTTTAAACCGATTCCCCTGATTTGAAATAAACGGGCGCAAATGGGTCTTCCCTTCGGGGAACCTTAAGAATGGAATAGAAAAAAAAATGGTTAACGCTGCACATGTACCGACTCTCCACTGCAGATGCAGTTCTAGCAGTTCCGCAAAGCACCAAAACGAAGGGTCCTGAGCAGCAGGAGTAGCGTACACACATTTACTTCTGGAGCGATTCCAAATCTACGAAATATAAAATAAGAGCTTAAAACTGACATTATCTCGTAGGGTATTTGTGTGCCCTTTGTCCTGTCTCTGACCCCGTCCACCGCCGGATGAGGGGTTAGGGGCCATGGGATTTGAAATAATATTTTTATGTCCAGCGTGACGTGAGTGATGATGATGCGACTGGCACTGAGAGAAATCCTTACGGTTGAATTTGGATTTCAATCATCAAAAGAAG
Source organism: Aedes albopictus (assembly GCF_035046485.1). Lineage (NCBI taxonomy): Eukaryota > Metazoa > Arthropoda > Insecta > Diptera > Culicidae > Aedes > Aedes albopictus. Next base: position 300,468,994 of record NC_085138.1, read on the forward strand.
TTGGTTTTTAAGTTTTTCCCCATAAACAACGCAAACACGGTCGACGATCACATCTACTCATGATCTGAATGTTTGCTGCTTTTTCCCATGACATGAACGGTTTCGGTGCTCCACCAAAAATTGGCCCCGCGACTCTCTGACGTTGACGGTGGATCACAAGGAGAACATATGCGCAATAACAGCGAAAAGCGAGCCTTTCTCTTATACGTCATGTAGAAATAAATAATTTCCTACCGTACGTATTCCTCCTGTCCCCTACGTTTCAGTTTTTACTTGGGACACTTATACATTTTTCGATCCCTTCCATTTGCAATCATCGTCACCAGCCAAAATCTCATTCCTGGTCCCAGTAAAGCGCTACCAACCTATTGCCCAAACTACTGCCATTCCATCGGTACCTAACCCTCGATCGCCCTTTACTATCTTCCAAAGGCAAAGGGCACATGTACGGTACGTACACAGTGCAATCCGGAGCACTCACTAACTCCATGTTGGACGGCCACCCCACGGCCCCGTAAAGTACAACATCAGAAGGTGCCACACTACTGACTCACTGCATTTTACAGCAATAAAACCATGTTTTCGCATTTGTTTGTCGTTTTTATTTCTCGCCAAGCGCGCCGCCGCCACTATTCGGGGAACGGGTACCATCAGCTCAGCTACATGCACCATTTTTTTTTTCACGATATGGCGTCGATGCATTAGTAGGGCCAGCAGCTACACCAGGGCAGCGAGCTTTTGCACAGTCCGATTAAATGGAAGAACTTTAAGCGATTTGTCCACTTTTGTCCGCAGTGCGTTGCTCTATGAATCGTTGTATCAGCAGCTACAGCAGTAGCAATCGTTGGCGCTTTCGAAAATTGAGTTGGCTCAACTTTTGCTGATAAAAAAGTGGCCATTTCGGGTATTAATGGTTTCTGCAATAGTTAGATTTATGGATTTTTTACTACTGTCTTTCACCAAAAATAAGAGATTTATAACGTTAGAAAAGATTTAGTAAAACTGTTCGCCAGATATAAATAGAAACATATCATGTTTGTAGTGAGTTTTTGCAGGTAACGAGTTGTTAATTCTGCGAGTGTTTTTTTACAATGTCCGCCGGCAGACGGAACCGAAAATGCCAGGATTCTCAACTTCTGGCACTACGCACGCTATGTCTGAACCAGCAGATTATAGAAATCGAATGTACATCGGGTTTCCCAAGAAACAAGTATAATTTTAAGAAATGTTTCTAAAAGTTGCGTTGTTAAGCCTCAAGTTGAACTAAGTATATTTGGTTTAGTCGAGATAAATCTGTTGTTCAACTCTTGTTAGTCCAGAAATGGAGAATCTGTTCAACATCAGCCATTCTATAAGCATAGTAAATGTTATGTTTATTCAATGATCGTAACTTCGTTATACGGCTGTTGTCCAACGTTCAACCCGTTTTCTATTTATAAATATACCAGAAACCTTTTTTCGTACGAAACTCCAGGAAATCCTTCAGGGATTCCATCAGGAATTCCTTCAGGGATTCCTCCAGGAATTCCTTCAGGGATTCCTCCAGAAATTCCTTCAGGGATTCCTCCAGGAATTCCTTCAGGGATTCCTCCAGAAATTCCTTCAGGGATTCCTCCAGGAATTCCTTCAGGGATTCCTCCAGGAATTCCTTCAGGGATTCCTCCAGGAATTCCTTCAGGGTCCAGGAAATCCTTCAGGGATTCCATCAGGAATTCCCAAGTAACAATTTCATTGCTGATTGGTTTTGTTTGATTTTTATTAGGGTTTTATTACAGCAATAATTAAAACTCGTAGTTTTATGACTGCTTTTATGAAAACCATTGATAAAATATTTTATAGTATACTTGAAGATATCCATAAAGACACATTTTAAGAGTAAACAAAACTTTCCGATTTGTAAACCTTCTGGCAATCATTATTACCACAATAAAACTGTTAAAACTCTCAACAGATGGCGATTCGTTCGATTAGTAACGACATCTGTTGGTGGAAAAGCAGAACTACGACATTTCTAGGTTTATTGCGGTCATCATAAAAGTAAACTTGCTTTCGTTTTATTTTCGCTGATTATGGTCGACGCCATATTGAAGAATTAGTTTACGTAAATGAAAAATAGTTAATTGTGCTTAAATTAGCAATGAATTGATAGTTTGCCACCATTTTCATAACATGCTCACAAAAATAAACTCTCTCTGCTGAGTTTTCTTGTGATTCGAGATAATTTTACTGAATTCACAAATTGATTTATTTCATTCCAAGATGATAATATTCACTATTTTCGAAGCGCATTAGTTTTATGATTCTGCAACCCCAATATTCACGGTAAATTCGAATGCGCATAAGCCTACCAGCACAATAACTACTAAAATACTACTTTGAAATAATCGCTTTCTACTTACGAATGATGTATCCTCCTGAACTTTACGTGCCATCGAAGAAGCTTTACTGCATCTTGAGCTGTCATAGTTTTTGTTGAAAAAAAAACAACAACAATCGAGAATGGAAAATATTTCAACTAGGTTTTAAAACGGGTTTATTGCTACTCTTAATGCGGTTTGCAAAACCTCTCCGAGAGTGGTCCACTTAGCCGGAAGATACTCTTAAAGAGGTTATGAAGAGGTTTTGATGTATGATTCAGTTTTATTGCAAGTTTTATAAAATTGGCCATGAAGATCTCTTGGAGAGCCGAACAAAACTTAAAATGTTACTTGGGTCAGTCTGTTGAACAGGACACGTGACAGAATCTTATATGCCGAATTCAAAAGGGTAAGCCCTCTGTAATTTGCACACAATTACTATAGTCTGTGCCCTTTCTTGTAGATTGGATATATGAGACTATCCAATCAGCTGGTAGGTAATTGGGCTGCAAAATGGTGAGTCGAGAAGGAGAGCGTCCAACAAACCTCAGATCCTAACAAGTGCGTACCTTATGCTTCCACGGGTCAACCGATGATAAAGACCGCCAGCTAAGAGTTGTGTGCTTAGCTGGTAGTGCAGCTTGGGCACTGTTGTCCTTCTGATTTCAACTAGATTGAGGTGGTACGTCTCGAGCGTCTGTTCACCAAACCAAGGAGGTGCTGTATCGCGTCAGTTATACCTAAGAAATCAGCCCCTTCAACGCTACGTAGACAGCGCGGCCCCAGTAAGGGAGCCTGCTGGAAACCTTCAAACCAAAGACCAAACACCAAAGAAAAGCAATAATAGAGTAAACGATTTGAATAAATTTTGTAATGATTGTTTAATCGGCTTTCGTTAAATCAGCTCAACATACTTCAGTAAGTGGAGAGAAAATTTAAATTCTTTGCCATAGGTTACATGGTAACATTATTTTCTAGGAAATGCTATAGCAGCAGCATGGTACACTTCTAAATAAATTGACAACTCCATTAAATATTTGATTTCAGTGAAGAGAACAAAAATAACAAACATAACTTAACATCCACAATCCATGCCAATGGGCAGTATGAAATCTAAACAAGAAACAACATTCTCCAGCAAATGCATGCAATTTCGTCTGTCCAATCCCTCGCAAAAGCCAACCAACCAGCTAGTAGTAGTGGATCGGTCAACCGCAGACAGACGTTCAAGTTTGACTCAGCAGCTTGTGTAAAAAACATGGCCGCCACAAATTGCCAAGTGGCAATCAGCGAACAGATGGCGTTAGCGACGTTCATATTCAATCGCTGCCTCACATGTGCGTTGCGATCAACAACTGTCACCACGGTCTTCTTCCAGCCGGATGGCGGGAAAAGACCGCACGTGTTGCACGCTAATAATGTTTCCACATAATTTGTGCAGAGTAAATGACTTTTATTAATTGTCTAAAATCTTTTGCACAAATTAGCGCAGGACTCTTGTAAAATATTTTACACATTATTACGTTTATTTTACATAGATTTGCTAGAATAAAACTGCATTTGGATGAACTTCACTCGCATTGGGAAATCTTTGTGAATGTGACGCAAATGTAGGAATGATTTTGGCAGTGTTTGTTTTGATTTTATTTTTTCGGTGGGTGGTGAATTGGGTGGTAAGTAAGCGGCTAGAAGCACGTGGTTTCTCAAACTGTCAACTGCACGCGACTGCACTGTGGCAATCGGTTGCCTAGGTGTCGCTAGTGAAAATTTACATAGAAAATTTGAATAAATTTGTTCGAGCTAGAACGTCTGTCTGCGGGTCAACTATGTATAGCTGTAGAAACAATTAAACAGTAATTTGTCTTTTGGTAGCAATTCTGCAAATAAATTAAATCTTTCCCCTTCTCGAAGCGCTCTGGACGTTCTCGTTCCATTTTCGGAACTCTGTTCATCCACCCTTTTCCGCATACGATGATGAAGCCGAGGGCAGCAACCAGGCAGTGGCTTATTGCATATACACACTGTACTCATTGGTTCTACCCCATTACCCCGAATGCCACTACCCCGAACGCCATTACCCCGAACGCCACTACCCCGAAAGCCATTACCCCGAATAGGCCGTTACCCCGAAAGCCGTTACCCCGAATGGGCCACTACCCCGAATGGGCCACTACCCCGAATGGGCCACTACCCCGAACGCCATTACCCCGAAAGCATATTTTAGATGGGTTATTCTGATGATGGGTATTTTATATTTTTATTGATTTAATAACATTACTGACAGCTTTAATACCAGAAGATATCATTGTAAAGAATAACCTTAAAACAAAATAATGGAATAATATGTATTAGAGGTGATCTTGTATGAGATAGAGCAGTCAGCAAAGGTCCTTCAAATACTGGCTATCGATATTGGCTCATTAGGCCGAAAAGACATGTGGCCAAAGTATCACTAATAAGTCTAATGATCATTAGGCGAGATCAAATAATACAAATTGCAAAATAGGCCCGGAAAGAACATTTTATAGTTAGAAATAGAAAAAATCTTTTAAGGGGGAATAGACGATTTGGTAATAAAACTCTATAACAGTGTAACTTAAAAAAACAGTCCTTAAATGTGAAAAATGTGATTGATAGGTTGGCCAATAAGGTCTGCAAGGATATAACTAGAAAGAACAGCATATAAATTAAAGAAGGGCAAATCTTCTATGGGGCCATTCATAAACTACGTATACCGTATTTTGGTCAGCTCGGTCCTCTCCCCCTCCTCATCGTAGAATTTTAAAAGACTATAACACCGTCTTCGGCCAGAGGCCGCACAGACTGTGCATTACTAACATTAGACAATGGACAACACGTATAACACTCAGTATCCCAGTGGAGTATTTTCTGTTTTGACGAAAAGTTATCCTCGACCGGAATGGGAATCGAACCCACACTCCGAGACTTGCAAGATACCTAAACGACTATGACCGCTCGGCCACGAAGTCCACGATTTGTTCATACAAAAATTTGTAAATTTGGGTAGAGCTTAGAATTTGGATAGACCCTCTCCTACTTGCATAGTTTATGCACGGCCCCTATACATAAATCTGCAAAGGGCAACATGGCTACCAAACAACTCTGTAACAATATAAGTCGAAAGAACAGCCCAACTTTAAAAGAAGGAAAAACACCAGATGGAATTATTAGAGATATGTCGCCAATCAACCCGGTAACGACGTAACTAGAAAGAACAGCCTATAAATCGAAGAAGGGCAAATCTCATATACAGTAAGCAGCTTTCACTCCCAGTAAACTATATAAGTACAGCTAGAAGAACAGACTTTCATGAAAAGAAAAGCTACAGTTTAGTCGCCAGAAAAAAATAGGTCATTTGGTTCAACGATGCTGGATTTACCTTGCTAAGTGAACTGAACTGAATATCTGAAATTCAGTCCAGTACTACAATCTTGAAAAAAATATTCAGAAAACATCATGCCCTTAGATGTTGTGGAAACTGATCATCAAAATCAAAAGAAAATCAAAAGAAATCTAGTTGCCAGTTTGGCCGCAAGTCAATTCTAAAAAATTTTACTTGAAAGAAGAGCCTTTTTGTCAAAGAAGAACAAATCCGCTATGGAGTTAGTTATTCGTCTGCAATTAAACTACGTAACACTCAAACTCGAAAGAACAGCTTCTGATGAAAAGAAGGAAACATTTCTATAAAGAAATTAACAGTTTGGCTACCAAATAACTCTACAATAGTACACGGTTGGAAACTGCAAACTCAAAAGAACAGCCTATTTTTAAAAGAAGGCAAATATTTGAAGAAGTGTAGTTTGATAACCAGCACAATCGTTTGCCACCAGTTAACAATCTTGCTTGAGGCCAACCAACTTTTATAAGAAGGGAAAATCGGTACCTAAATCGTCTGTTTAAGGTGAATTTATAACGAAGCCACACCTCGAATTTTCAAGAGCACAAATCTGAAGAACCGAATGCTGGTTTGAACTAAAAACTTGATCGATTGGTTACCCGCTGGGTGTGACCAATCGATCAACTTTTCAGCGCAAGCCAACATTCGGTTCTTCAGATTTGTGATCTTGAAAATTTGAGGTGTGGCTTCATTATATATTCACCTTAAGAATAGAATTAACATAGGGGCATAGGATGGAGAAGAGTATTCATACCTACACTAGTTACTGATTACCCTTTTCTAACTTATATCCACCTTCATCAACTTCTAATCGGTCACCACTTTTTTGGTGATCTCCTGAACGATTCGGAGTAATGGCCCTTTCGGGGTAGTGGCTTTCGGGGTAATGGCTTTCGGGGAAATGGCTTTCGGGGTAATGACCCATTCTGGGAAATGGCTTTCGGGGTAGTGGCCTATTCGGGGTAATGGCATTCGGGGTAATGGCATTCGGGGTAGTGGCGTTCGGGGTAATGGCGTTCGGGGTAATGGGGTGGAGCCGTACTCATTACTTACTGAGCTGCAGGAAAACATGCTCGGAGAGTAGCCGGCACGTACCGAAACAATTTCTTGCTCCCCTCGTCAGTTTCGACCCACCCAGTCCTTCCAGCTCTTCCTTGAACTTGTCCCACTCCCACTACTGTGGGGCGAAGCTTTGTTACGAGGAACGAAACAATAAAATTTTCTATTAGATCAGTGAGAAAACCAAAACTCATCCCCTTCATGGTCGTTTAGGAAGCGGTCGGGGCGCAGCGACTGGGATAGTTTCATTGATGTCTGAGCTATCCCATAAGTATGCAAAACTTCAACCGGCCACTAGAGAGGAAAGAATGCACCTATGGGGAACACAGTGTTCTGACGGGAAAAATACCGGAACGAGGATGGAGCTATGGTCAGTCGATGGATCGTTGTTGCTGCCAGCTAGCTGCTTCCTGTGGACAAAGGAATCATGAGTATCGTTAGATAAATTATTTTGTTAATTTATATACTTGGCCACGATACGTACCTCGGGATCTACTAGTAGGAAGAATGGTGATGAAATTTCAGGAAATTAGTTATCCAACAGTACGCCAGGGCAAGAGTACGGATGTTGGTGAAATAATTTAATGTAGCGTAGATTTCTAGTTAGTATCGGGCTTGGTGGTATAAGGGCTTCCGTTTCTAACTCGTTAACAGAGACCCTGACCCTTCCCATAGCATTTGCAAATTTTATCTACATACAGACAACTAATACAATGTGAAACCGCTTATGACCCTGGAAGCTCCTGCTGGCCCTGAAGGAGCCAGCCTAAACCCCAAGCAGCTGGTCTTAGCCGCGGCCACTTCCGGGGTGGGCACACAAGGCCTCTTTTGCTCCCAGGTCCCAGGGCGTTGAACGGAGGGAGAGCTTTCGGTAAGAAAAACAGTACAATAAAGACAATTACATACCTACCTTTCATTACGTTTATTGGGCGAATACGGTGTGAGCAGAAAGATGGTGTTTAGCGTGGAGCATGGGGTTGCGCCGCGCCAGAAGTTGATGACAGTGCCGGCTGATCAAAAGTGCCTTTTGGGGATTCTCCGTCCAATGATGCAATTCACAGCTCGTTCTGAAGCACTGTTCCGTTTCAGGCCGATGGGAGGGGGAGGGGGCAGCAGATTGCCCAACCGCCACCCCGAAAGGGGGGGGGGGGGGGGTACGGCGTTGTGGGATACACTATTATTGTTGATCCGGCGAGGAGCGGCATCGATCTCGGTGGAGAGTGGCACAGAATACATCGGAACGCGGCATTGGCCGCGACAAGCGTCGACATGAGCCTATGCATCATGACGTTGTCGACTGTCGAGTCGACATACAAATAACTTTTACTGTGCACGGTATTTACAAATATTGCTTTGTTTAATTTTGTCGTGCTTATCGTGTTTGTAGTCAAATCGATCATAACACTCGCTGTTTTCGGAAAAGTGCAAGTTTTCGTGATTTCGTGGAAATTTATTCGGATTCCCGTGCATCCAAGACACCTGTGCGTACCTGTTTGATGATGATAGCAGCAGATAATTTATGTTCCGTTGGAACCCGCCTCTCGGAGTACCTACGCCAGAAAGTTGCCGCAAAATAGTCCAAATGTACGGAAGAGGTACATTGAAAAAAATAAAATCATCAAGTTTAAGGCCCCTTAGCGTGTCATCGCAAAATGGCTTCTTCAAAATCATTGACCGAAATCAACTTTACACAACATTGCACCAATACATATTTGTAAAAAAATCGATACTTATCTTATTCTATAAAATAATCAATTTCACGCGAGATATTCGGCATGAAAATGTATTCACAATATTTCAAATACAAGCCTCTTTCCAAGTAATCACGATTCCGTAGCATTATTTCACTCGAAAGTAGAAATTTTTAACGATTTGTTTCGACCGCACTAAAATGTGGTTGGCGGTGTTTACCACCCACCGCAGTACCAACGACGACGACGGCAGAGCGGTGATGTCTTTTGGCGCGCACAATCATCGATCATTGCACGCAGTGATGTCGATCCTGCTGGCCAAAGCATCAATGAAATTGACCGAAATCAATTAAAAAATCCAGTCAAACACATTGGTTATGCGTCATAAAATCAAAAATAATTTGTGGGGTGATTATTTATTAACCTTTTTACCACAATTGTTAGTCAAATAAGCAAAGCATTATAATTTACGAAATCTTCACCAAGCGGTCCGCCAGCACTGCTGTTGCAGCAAACATAAACAGTGGGAGAGCGTACCAAAATAATTCGATCATTTCTAGATTGTTACATAAAACATTTAACATTTTTCGTGACATTTGGATCTGTTTCCTTGCTAATCATTGAAGTAGAGTAGTTTACTGCTTGACTTGCTTTCAAATTATTCATATTCTCGAAATGTTTACATTGGAGGTACCGAGACAAAGAGGTGCTATTTTTGTTTGTTTGTTTATGGAATTGGTATAGAAAGGCTACACAACTACTATCGTGCTTGATGACTGTTTGTAATAAGAAGCAAATAAGAAGAGCAAAATTTGAGCTGACACGCTAAGGGGCCTTAATGACCCTTACACGTTACAACTGTCCTCTGACATGCCAACAACGGTGACTACCGGTCACGTCGTCGACTACCTGATCAACTTCAAGTCGCCTTATACTGAAGAATCGGTCAAAAACCTCCGAAGTCTGGACGCGTACAGAAAGTTTGAAGCAGGGTTCGTACAATCAATGAAAGGACGTTTGATGGAAAACTTCTACATCGTGGTGGGAAAGGTAAGTTATGAATTAAATAATTATCGTGAGGTCCAGGAAATTACCCAACACAAACACTTTCAGCAAAGAGTTGCTTTAGGATCGCACTTGAGTGAAGTGTCCCAAATCTATCACATACCACACTACATATCATTTTCAGTGATACCCCCATTTCATGTTTCTTATTTTTTAAGTTGCTCATTCAATGCGGCTCAACGTGGGTAGATCACCTTAGAATGGTGCGTTGCGGTGTAAGATCTACCAAATCAAATTTTGATCTTGATATTTACCGTATTTTTAAATATTCCAAGATCAAAGTTTGATGCTCTTTTCCTTGTGTTTTGTAGTATTTGTGTTTCAATGTACTGCTAATTAACATTTTATTTCAGCAGGATTCAGGTAAATGTATCGTACGATATAAATAATATTTTAAAAAACTGTGGCGAGCGTATCACTAATATGTAGCTTATTTGACGTACGATGTTAATATTATTTTATATTTCAGATTATCAACCGAAGAATCTAGCAATTCAACCAAATGCCAACAAGAAGAAGAGGAAACAAGGATGAATTGGGCAGACAACTGATTCGAAGCAGTTTAACAATGGTGTGCCTGAACGTTAACCAAGCGTATCCTTTGGAGTTTACCCTTCCACTAACAACACCCAAATTCCCGTGACACCTAGGCCTGAGAGATCGTAGAGTTGTCTACATTTTTCATAGGTGTCCAAAACTAACCATCCTTTCCCATTCCTCAGCAGTCGCAAGGACGTGGCCAGGACAATGCTCGACCAGAGTGTAGAATTAGCAACTAGTTAAAATACACATAAATAAAAACAAAAAAAAAATGCTCGACCATTAGAGGATTGCGTCAGTCTTGTCTAAGAGTCAGAGATTAGTCCCAAATCTTTGTGCTTTGGTTCGGACGGGAAGGAGGCAACCCTCATAACAGCGGTCTAGGACTGTACCACCTACGAATTTGTGCGACTCGCTTAATGCTAATGCTAATGCTCATTCAATGCGGCCCAACGAGAAGCCGTTGAATCCCTGGGTCATTGTCCAGAAAGAAGGAATGATCATTTCAGCTCACTGCGACTGTGCTGCTGGCATCAGTGAAACATGTTCACATATGAGTGCCATATTGTATGCCTTGGCAAATCTACACCAATTGACCACCGATGGAAAGGTATGTTATTGTGCCCTATGAAAAAAAATATAGCCAACAAGCTGTCCCGGCAAACTTTGTCTTGCCGTCTTGTGGTGGTTTGACAACTGTTGAGCTCAAAATAGCACCGCACTCTAGATTGGTTTCATTTCGATCTTGTTGATTTCTTTCCCAGCACATGAAAAATTAGTACTTTAACAATTTTCTTACTTTTCTAGGTGATTTTCGTAACTTTTTGTACATATAAACACAGCCACCACGAATACGAACCGAATCGTGCAAGAGTCATGATGATCGGTTCATCCGTTCTTTAGTTTTATTGCCTCAAAGGAACTTCTAACTCATTTTTATATATATAGATATCACTTGCTTCGAACAATCATAGTTCGGAATTCCTCCAAGAGTTCCTCGGAAATTCCCCCAGAAGCTTCTTGAAAATTCCTCTAGGAATTCCTTCATGAGTTCCTTGGGAATTGCTTCAGGAATTCTTATCGGAGTTCTTCGAGAAATCCTACAGGAGTTCTCCGGTAATTTCTCCAAGAGATCCTTGTAAATTTCTTCAGGGAGTGTCTCAGAAATTCCTCCACGAGTTCTACGGAAATTCGTCCCAGAGTTCTTAGGGAATTCCTCCAGGAGTTCTTTGATATTTTCTCCAGGAGTTCCTCGGGAAATCCTCCAGAAGTTCCTCGGAAAATCCTCCAGAAGTTCCCTGAGAATTTCTCCAAGAGTTCCCCGAAAATTCCTCCAGGTATTTTTCGGAAATTCCTCCAGGAGCTCCCCGGAAATTGCTACAGGAGTCTCTCGAAAATTTCTTCAGGATTTCCTCAGGAATTTCTCCAAGAGATCATTGGGAGTGCATCCAGGAGTTCTCCGAAAATTTCTCCAGGAGTCCACCGGAAATTCCTCTTGTAGTTCCCCGAGAATTCCTCCAGCAGTTTTCCGTGAATCGCTGCAAGAGTTTCTAGGAAATTTCTTCAAGAGGTCCTCAAGAATTTCTTCAAGCGATCCTCGGAAATTTCTTCAGGACTTCCTCGAACATTTCTTCAGAAGTTCCTCCAAGAGTTCTCCCGGAATTGCTCTAGAAGCTTCACAAAAATTCCATCAGGAATTCTCCGGGAACCCCTGTAGGAGTTTCCGGAAATTCCTCCGGGAGTTCCCCGGAAATTACTCCACGAGTTTTGCGAGAATTCCTCCAGGAATCGTTCGAGATTTTTTCCAGGAGTTTCTTGGGAATGCCTCTAAGAGCGAGTCTAGGAGTTCCTCGGAAATTGCTACAAAGTTTCTCGGAAATTCCTCCAGGAATTCATCTAGGAGTTCCTCGGGAATTTCTTCAGTAGTTCCCTGAAAATTCCTCCAAGAGTTCTCCGGAAATTCCTCCAGGAGTTTCCCTGTATTTACTTCTTCAAGTGATCCTCGGAAATTTTTCAGGATTTCCTCAGGAATTTCTCCAGAACTTCCTCGGGAATTTTTCAAATAGCTGCCCTTTAAATGCTGCAGGAGTTTCTCAGATTTTTTTTTCAGGAGGTCCTCAGGAATTTCCCCAAGAAACCCTTGGAAATTTCACCAGGATTTTTTCGTGAATTCCTCCAGGAGTTCTGCAAGATTTTTTCCAGGAGATCCTCGGGAATACTTCCAGAAGCTCCTCAGAAATTCTACCAGGAATTCCTTCACGAATTCTCAAGGAACTCCTATAGGAGATCCCCGGAAATTCCTCGAGAAGTTCCCCGGGAATTGCTTCAGGGTTTCTAGGAAATTTGTAAAGAATTTCTCCAAGAGATAATCGGGAATTTCTCCTGGACTTCCTCGAAAATTCTTCCAGGTGTTCCTCGGGTATTCCTCAAGGAGTTCTTCGAGATTTTGTCCAGGGGTTCCTCGGGAATGCCTACAGCAGCTCATCAGGAATTAATCCAGGAGTTCTTCGATTTTTTTTCAGGAGTTCCTCGGGAATTTCTTCAGAAGTTTTACGGAAATTCCTCCAAGAATTCACTGAGAACTTCTCCTCCTGCCCGGAAATTCCTCCAGGAGTTCTTCCAGATTGTTTTCGGGAGTTTTTCTGGAATTCCTACAAAAAAGTTCTCGGGAATGCCTCTATGTGTTCCTCGGTAGGAAGTTCTCCGAGATTTTTTTCAGGAGTTCCTCAGGAATGCCTCCAAGAGTTCCTCGGGAAGTCCTCAAGGAGTTATTCGAGATTATTTTCAGGAGTTCCTCGGGAATTTCTTCAGAAGTTTCTCGGAAATTCCTCCAAGAATTCTCTAGGAGTTCTTCGAGATTTTTTACGGGAGTTCCTCGGGAATTTCTCCAAGAGATCCTTGGAAATTTCACCAGGATTTTTTTTTCGTGAATTCCTTCAGGAGTACTGCAAGATTTTTTCCAGGAGATCCTCGGGAATTCTTCCAGAAGCTTTTCAGAAATTCTACCAGGAATTCCTTCACGAATTCTCAAGGAACTCCCATAGGAGATCCCCTGAAATTTTTCGAGGAGTTCCTCGGGAATTTCTCCAGTAGTTCCCTGAAAATTCTTCCAGGTGTTTCTCGGGTATTCCTCAAGGAGTTCTTCGAGATTTTGTCCAGGAGATCCTCGGGAATTTCTCTAGGAGTTCTTCGATTTTTTTTTCAGGAGTTCCTCGGGAATTTCTTCAGAAGTTTCTCGGAAATTCCTCCAAGAATTCTCTAGGAGTTCTTCGAGATTTTTTTCGGGAGTTCCTCGGGAATTTCTCCAAGAGATCCTTGGAAAATTCACCAGGATTTTTTCGTGAATTCCTCCAGGAGTTCTCCAAGATTTTTTCCAGGAGATCCTCAGAAATTCTTCCAGAAGCTCTTCAGAAATTCTACCAGGAATTCCTTCACGAATTCTCAAGGAACTCCCATACGAGATCCCAGGAAATTTCTCGAGGAGTTCCTCGGGAATTTCTCCAGTAGTTCCCTGAAAATTCTTCCAGGTGTTTCTCGGGTATTCCTAAAGGGGTTCTTCGAGATTTTGTTCAGGAGACCCTCGGGAATTTCTCTAGGAGTTCTTCGATTTTTTTTCAGAAGTTCCTCGGGAATTTCTTCGGAAGTTTCTCGGAAATTCCTCCAAGAATTCTCTAGGAGTTCTTCGAGATTTTTTTCGGGAGTTCCTCGGGAATTCCTTCAGAAATGTCTAGGGTAGGCCTCTAGGTGTTCCTCGGGAGAAAGCTCTCCGAGATTTTTTCAGGAGTTCCTCGGGAATTTCTCCAGTAGTTCCCTGAAAATTCTTCCAGGTGTTTTTCGGGTATTCCTCAAGGAGTTCTTCGAGATTTTGTCCAGGAGATCCTCGGGAATTTCTCTAGGAGTTCTTCGATTTTTTTTTAGGAGTTTCTCGGGAATTTCTTCAGAAGTTTCTCGGAAATTCTTTCAAGAATTCTCTAGGAGTTCTTCGAGATTTTTTTCGGGAGTTCCTCGGGAATTTCTCCAAGAGATCCTTGGAAATTTCACCAGGATTTTTTCGTGAATTCCTCCAGGAGTTCTGCAAGATTTTTTCCAGGAGATCCTCGGAAATTCTTCCAGAAGCTCTTCAGAAATTCTACCAGGAATTCCTTCACGAATTCTCAAGGAACTCCCATACGAGATCCCAGGAAATTTCTCGAGGAGTTCCTCGGGAATTTCTCCAGTAGTTCCTTGAAAATTCTTCCAGGTGTTTCTCGGGTATTCCTAAAGGGGGTCTTCGAGATTTTGTTCAGGAGACCCTCGGGAATTTCTCTAGGAGTTCTTCGATTTTTTTTCAGAAGTTCCTCGGGAATTTCTTCAGAAGTTTCTCGGAAATTCCTCCAAGAATTCTCTAGGAGTTCTTCGAGATTTTTTTCGGGAGTTCCTCGGGAATTCCTTCAGAAATGTCTAGGGTAGGCCTCTAGGTGTTCCTCGGGAGAAAGTTCTCCGAGATTTTTTCAGGAGTTCCTCGGGAATTTCTCCAGTAGTTCCCTGAAAATTCTTCCAGGTGTTTTTCGGGTATTCCTCAAGGAGTTCTTCGAGATTTTGTCCAGGAGATCCTCGGGAATTTCTCTAGGAGTTCTTCGATTTTTTTTAGGAGTTTCTCGGGAATTTCTTCAGAAGTTTCTCGGAAATTCTTTCAAGAATTCTCTAGGAGTTCTTCGTGATTTTTTTCGGGAGTTCCTCGGGAATTTCTCCAAGAGATCCTTGGAAATTTCACCAGGATTTTTTCGTGAATTCCTCCAGGAGTTCTGCAAGATTGTTTCGCTAGGAGTTCTTCGAGATTTTTTTCGGGAGTTCCTCGGAAATTCCTTCAGAAATTTCTAGGGCATACATCTAGGTGTTCCTCGGGAAAAAGTTCTCCGAGATTTTTTTTCAGGAGTTCCTCAGGAATGCCTCCAAGAATTCCTCGGGAAGTCCTCAAGGAGTTATTCGAGATTTTTTTCAGGAGTTCCTCGGGAATTTCTTCAGAAGTTTCTCGGAAATTCTTTCAAGAATTCTCTAGGAGTTCTTCAAGATTTTTTTCGGGAGTTCCTCGGGAATTTCTCCAAGAGATCCTTGGAAATTTCACCAGGATTTTTTCGTGAATTCCTCCAGGAGTTCTGCAATATTTTTTCCAGGAGATCCTCGGGAATTTTTCCAGAAGCTCTTCAGAAATTCTACCAGGAATTCATTCACGAATTCTCAAGGAACTCCCATAGGAGATCCCAGGAAATTTCTCGAGGAGTTCCTCGGGAATTTCTCCAGTAGTTCCCTGAAAATTCTTCCAGGTGTTTCTCGGGTATTCCTCAAGGAGTTCTTCGAGATTTTGTCCAGTAGATCCTCGGGAATTTCTCTAGCAGTTCTTCGAGATTTTTTTCGGGAGTTCCTCGGCAATTCCTTCAGAAATTTCTAGGGCATGCCTCTAAGTGTTCCTCGGGAGAAAGTTCTCCGAGATTTTTTTCAGGAGTTCCTCAGGAATGCCTCTAAGAGTTCCTCGGGAAGCCCTCAAGGAGTTAGTCGAGATTTTTTTCAGGAGTTCCTCGGGTATTCCCCCAGGAGTTCCTCTGGAATGCCTCCAGGAGTTCCTCATTCTTGGAAGAATTCATTCCTCCAAGATTTCTCCGGGAACTCCTTCAGGAGTTCTTCGGAGATTCCCCCAGGAGTTACCTGGGAATTGCTAGAGGAGCTTCTCGGATTTTATTCATGAGTTCCATAGGCATTTCTCCAAGAGATCATTGGAAATTTCTCGTAAGTTCATCGGGAAGTTCTCCAGGATTTCTTCGAGATGTTTTTTCAGGAGTTCCTCGGAAATTCCTCCAGGAGTTCCTCGGGAAGACCTGCTGGAGTTCTTAGAGATTTTTTTGGGAATTCGTCGGACGGAAATGCCTCTAAGGGTTCTTCGGGAATTTTTCTAGGAGTTTCTCGGATTTTTTCAGGAATTTCTCGGGAATTTCTCCAAGAGATCCTCGGAAATATCATCCTGGAGTTCTTTGAGATTTTTCCAGGAGTTCCTCGGGAATTCCTACAAAGTTTCTCGGAAATTCCTCCAGGAATTCATCTAGAAGTTCCTCGGGAATTTCTCCAGTAGTTCCTTGAAAATTCTTCCAGGTGTTCCTCGGGCATTCCTCAAGGAGTTCTTCGAGATTTTGTCCAGGAAATCCTCGGGAATGCCTGCAGCAGCTCATCGGGTATATCTCCAGGAGTTCTTCGATTTTTTTTTTCAGGAGTTCCTCGGGAATTTCTTCAGAAGTTTCTCGGAAATTCCTCCAAGAATTCTCTAGGAGTTCTTCAGGAGTTCTCCGGAAATTCCCCCAGGAGTTACCAGGGAATTGCTGGAGGAGCTTCTCGGATTTTTTTCATGAGTTCCATTTCTCGTAAGTTCTTCGGGAAGTCCTCCAGGAGTTCTTCGAGATTTTTTTCTTGGATTTTTTTTTTCATGAGTTCCATTTCTCGTAAGTTCTTCGGGAAGTCCTGACGAAGTCCTAAAGAAGCTTTTGAGAAACTCCTTCAGCAATTCCTGAGGAAATTTACAAGAAATTCCTGGGGGAATTTTCGGGAACTCCTGGAGGAATTTCTGAGGAATTCCTGGAGGAATGCTCGAAGAACTTCCGGAGAAATTCTAGAGAAATTCTTGGAAGAATTTTCTTAAAGTTCCTGGAGATATTCTCGAGTAAATTTCCGAGACACTCCTGGAGGAATTTTCGGGGAACTACTGGAGGATTTCTCGATCAACTTCTGGAGGAATTTCTGAGAAACTCCTGGAGGTATTCCTGGAGACAGGGCCGGATTTACAAATGTGGGGGCCCGGGGCCACAGTGTTGTGGGGGCCTTATTTCCAGGGGTATATTTTTGCTTATATAGGATAAAAAATTGTAAAAATATTATTAAATCTTACAAATAAGAACTAATGTCGTTGTGGAAGAATTTGAAAAAATTATATAATTTTTTTTTGCGATTTTGATCGTTGCGTTAGAGTTAGTCGTAATTCGTATCAGAGTCTTCAGATAAATCTATAGAGCAATTCATAGCAGAAAATTTCTAGTAAATTTTGTAACCCGACCGCTGGGGTAGTTTTTGTGAGAACGGCAAATAAAATTTTTAGCAGAATCCCTGGAGCTTGCCGGACGACTACCATGATTTTTTTGTGGAGCTTAAGCAGAAAAAGTTCTAACGCGGCTGGCAGAGGGTTCTCTGGCGACTTCCCGAAAAAAAAACGACAAAATTCTGAAATCAACTTCTGGGGAAGCTTCATAATAGAAATTCTGTCATTTAAAAGGGGGAATTTGAATAGAGACTAATATTTTTTTTTTGCGAAAATCCAGGCGAAGTGTCTTATGTAATTTCTAGCTTCATTTCTTCTAGCATGTGTTATATGATTTTGTTGTGATTTCTTTACAAATTTCTTTTGCAATGTCTTCAAGAAATCTAAGGATTTTGTCAGGAGTTCGCCATAAATTACATCCTAACCCTAAGTGAAGAAATGTTTCAAGAACCCAACCATATTATTCCAATCAACTTTCCGAATGTTTTCAAAAAAAAACAAGAATATTCCTGCACTTCTATTAAGAATTCTTGGAAAATTCTTCCAAAATATGTCCAAAATTTTCAACAGAAATAAACACGAATATTCAGCATGAACTTTTGTAAGTATACATTCTACAGAGTTTAAGAGTTAATCTAGAGTTCAAGCGAAGTTTTTCTCCAGGATTTCCAATAAAATATTTTGGTCAATTGCACAAGATTGACTAATTCAAATAAAAAATGTTAACAAGTTTTGGAGGAGCTTCGAAAGCTGCAGTCCTTCAAATGAGAACCATAATATATCACATTCCACCAGTAGGTAGTACATTAGTGACCCGATATTGTCAGCCCCTTTGCAAAACCCCTTTTTTCCCTCCCTATAAACAAAAAATTATTTTGAACATTGTATCCCTCTATCTTCTGTTTAATTTTTGGTACTCAGTCATTTTTTGTTTTGTTTCAAATTTTTATTCGTGAAGTGGGATTTTGTGGGGGCCCCAGAAATGTGGGGGCCCGGGGGCCATGGCCCCCCTGGCCCCCCTTAAATCCGGCCCTGTTTGGAGAACAGAACAGTGCTGCTAGGAGGAATTCCAGGTGGAACACCTGTAACAATCTTAGAAATTTTTAAGTTATGAAAAAATCTGAGATCTTTCAGATTATTTTGTTTGATCTTTAAAAAAAAATCCATGCAAACTTCTAAAGTTACTTAATCTGGTATTACCATTTTTTTTTTTCAGATAAATGTTACCGACGTTCCCGCCTTCTGGAAACAACCTAGAAAACGTGTTAAAGATGATTTATATAAAATGGTCAAAGATGTTGGCTATGGCAAAAAAATTAAGCGGTATTACGACACGAACATCAACAAAAGCCATACCGATTTTTTGAACCTTCAAGAGATGATAAAGCAGGATGGAAACAATGCAGCAGTTTTTTGAACGCACTGTGACAGTGTTAATTTCACATGCACCCAGTGCTGCGAAAATAATTATCCGGATGAGATTTTTTTGAATAAATCAATTCTTCTCCAAAACAACTTTAATCCTAACTTAGTAGGAAGATCCTTGGACGAGCTGATTTCAATTGGAAAAACGATTCGCTTGGAGTTGACCTCAAATGAGACTTCCTTGGTTGAAAATTTGACAAGGAAGCAGCACAAATGTAACCTGTGGCACTGGGCACGTACTGGAAGGGTAACAGCCTCGGTTTTAAGAGAAGTGGTAAGTAAAATTCTTATAAAAAATATAATAACCGCAATTTCAAGAAAAAAGATTTTTCTCTCAAAACTTAATGAATTAGGTGGTTTCATTCCTTACCGAATCATATTATAATCGTATTTTCATATTGTCATTAGACTGGCCATTTTGCCTTAAATCGATGAAGATTTTTTTATTGTACAAAATGGTCCGAAAGCTCTCCAATTATCATAAAATGTGTTCCATAGCTAGGGCTTATTGCATCATTTCTGGTTATAATGAAAAATAAAAAAAGAGTCGATTTTTTTTCTGTCATTTAAAGCAAACGATTCAAAAATGCGGTGTTGAGAAAAAAAATAATTAAATTATGAATTTATCAATAATTAATTCAATGAACTTTTTTCGTTTTAGGTATATTCTTCAAATCGATTCCCTCCGCCGAAGAGATCTCTGTTGAAGCGTATTTGCCACCCATACAAAGAAAAAGCAATTAACACACCTGCCGTTACCTATGGTAAGCAGAACGATACGAGATCTAGAACATATCCTCAAGCAAACACACCAGGACGTGAAACTCGGGGACAGCGGTATTGTCATTGATCCGAAATACCCTTTCATGGCTGTATCTCCGGATTGTATGATGCAATGTTCATGCTGCGGTTCTGCTCCCGTTGAAATTAAATGCCCATATCAGCTCAGTGAAAATAGCCCCTTGAATCTGCAACTCAGTCTATACGAGCTTTCGAAATCGAAAGACTCTTTCATTGAATTTGATGGTGATAGATTCACCATGGTCAAAACTCACAAGTATTATTACCAAGTCCAAGCCCAGATTTTCATGACTCAATCGAATTATGGAATATTCATGGTTTGGAGTCGACAAGAAAAGCTGGTTATATATGTTGCGAAAGATGAAGTTTGGACCTTGGACCAATTGGTTTGCAAGGAGTAAATTGTACTTCCAAAATATGGTGATTCCTGAATTGCTTAGTCATTATTTTACATATAATACTAATTAAGATGGGAATATTGGTGTACTGATTTTATTCCTATGTGATAAATTAAAGATTGCTGTAAAATTTCAAAATTGCCTGCGTGTTGTTTTTAAGTTAAATAAAATAATGAACTAAAACAATGATGATATATATCAATGAAAATAGGGCCCCTATAGCTACAGCTGTTAAGGCGTGGGTGGTGTTCAGCATGACCATGTTGAGGGTGATGGGTTCCAGCAACTTTTCGTAATGGAAATTTCCTTGGCGTCCTTGGGCATAGAGTATCTTCGTTCTGCCACACGATATACACATGCATAATGGTCATTGGCAGAGGAAGCTCTTAATTAAAAACTGTGGAAGTGCTCAAAGAACGCTAAGCTGAGTAGCAGGCTTTGTCCCAGTGATGATGTCACGCCAAGAAGAAGAAGAATATATTAATGGTGACTTTTTCAACCTGAAAACGACTGTAGTTTTCGGATTCATTCGTTTGCTCGTCCCATCCCTTACTCTTCACTTTTTAATTACTCATTCATTTTAAACGACTTGCCTACTTATTGTTCATATGGAATAATTTCTTAGAAATCATTGCTGGTAATTCCGAGGGCAAATCTTGAAGTTTTACCAGGGATTTTCAGCAATTCGTCGCCAGAGTTGTCGAATATTTTAGAGAATTTCTAGGTTTTTTTTTATTAATGTTAAGTAAGACCGGTGATTTTGAATATTGATGATTTATTTCAACTTTTCTAATGATTTACACAAACATAAGTATACAACCAAGTTTAACAATTATATCTACTGCGTTGTTATTATTTTCGAACCTTTGAAGAGCTGTTGCTTCTATCATACCTCGTAAATACTCATATTTATTCTTTAATACTCCAATTATTCGTTCCACATGTACTCTTAAAGAAGTTACTTGTTTGTCCCTTTCTAAATCAAGAGGATTCATTTGTTGGTTCTTCCTTAAAAATGTTGGTATGTTTAATCTAGCACCACGAAGAGCAATAAGATCCGCAAAGTCAAAGCCTTTATCGGCAAGGACAACATCACCTGGCTGCAACAAATCAAGAAATCCTGAATTTTGACCGATAAACCTATCCGAACACCTTCCGACAAAAGCATTCGAGATGAACGAAACCGCACCGTGTGGCGACATAGCTATAAGAAATTTCACTGTGTGTCGCATCTTGTAAAAGCTGTGGTGTGCGTTTGCTGCCTTAGGGTCCGTGGGAGTTTCACATGAAACTTCAAAGCAGTCAATTATGAATACTCTTTTGTCTCCAAGAGTTTCCCGGAAAAACTGTGGCAGGTGTCGAATGCAGGTTTCTTTGGAAGGAGGTTCTAGAGCGTATTTGAGGCAGGAATACATAACATAAATGGTTCTGTGAAAGTACTTGGACACGGTATTGACACATGCAGAATATTCGTCAGCCAGGTCGACGAAAGGTGTACCACGACGCAATTTACGTAATGTCATTACGAACACCTGATCTTTAGTTAAGTGACACAACGGTTTGAATAAAGAGCCTTCCACATAATTAAAAATTCGTTTTAAAGTTTTAAAACTCTCGATTCAGGTGTATAACCTCGCTCTCTTATCGTTGGAAATCCAACTCAATCCTCGTTCCACTTGCACTTCAAGCAAAGAAACACACCTTTGCAACTCTTCGATCTCTTTTCGGTACTTTTGCACCATCGAACAATCAGCACCAGAAAAGCAGCAGTCGGTTTCATGGTTCTCAATGGTCATTATTTCCTCCGACATTTCTTCGCGGTGTTGATTACGATTGAGATCACCTACTAAAAGTATTAGATACTAGAATTACTTTGTTCTTGAATCAATCAAAACTAAACCTTAACATCAAGTAAGCCACCAAACCTTTGCTTTATTTTTTTATATCTAGGTAAGAATTTTATCATCCTAGTAAAAAAAACGCTTTTTTATTAAATCTTTAATGATTAAATGTTAATGCTCATTTTGAATTGGGGAACACCCATAATTACGTCATGCTTTGAGGGGGGAGGGGGGATAGCATAGTGTGACGACTCATACAAAAATTTCAGAGGTCTAATACAAAAAGTGTGGGGGAGGGGGATTGAAAATGCCCATTTTTTGCTGTGATGATTGGGCGGGATTTAGCAAAGGTAACATATTAGACATGATTAGCAAAGATTTGGGAGGTCTAGGGTCATGTATACAATGTATGAAATGTGCTTTACAGGAAGGAGGCCTTAAAATAATGGACGTATTTTTATTAAATTTTTATTAAATATTAAATATTAGGACCTATTAGGACTTATAAAATGAGAAAGGGAAAGGGAGAGTAACGCCCTTCTTGATTTTCTTGATTATTGTACTTTTTTCGAAATCATATGTATTGTATGAACTTGTAATGGTTTGGTGGCCTGTTATAAAGTTTTTACTTACATGAGGACGTGTCGGGAATTGTATCTGGAACTACACTATCTTTTTCAAAAGAGGTCGTCTGCGAAGAATCTGGACACTCCATCAGCGTACTTTGCAGGTTCACACCTGTCGCTGACTCTTTCCCAGAAATCGTGTAACAAAATTGTCGAAGCTGTCCAAAGTAGAAGCGTCATGTCCACCGGAGTTTTCTATGGAGCTGCTGAACTTGAAAACATTGCTGTCAGAATTTTTAAAAGAATAAATATCCATGAGTATAACTCAGTACTAGTTGTTGGCCGAAATAATCAGGGTTTGAAATATATGTTTTGCACAACGATTGCGAAGGATTTCGATCCGTGCTAAACAAATCTTTAAAATTAATTAAAATAAATATTGAATACTCACCATTATTGTAACATGTATTTTCAAGACTTCCGCTTCCATGTTGGTTCAATTGGGCTTCGAGATCAATATTAGATTTATCCGGGTTGGGCACATTCAATGTGGGGGCCCAATCGATATCAGATGTATCTGTATCCTTTGCAGGTTTTCCTAAAAAAAGTAAATCGAAATTCATATAAAAATATATCATTCAGCATTCCTTCAACTTACCAGTTACAAAATGCAAACTACAAACAAATTTGTTTATGGAATTATAATGGGATCTGAATCCCAATATGCCAATCCATTTCAGGAATCTTCGCCTGGAAAGCATCGGCGAAGATTTTTTTTTACTGTAGGGAATCTGAAAAAACGTTTGTCCGGAGATTTGCTGGACGACACACGGCCGGGTACAACACACTTTCGAGGCATTTATGATTTTTAAACGGACGGAAAAATTACAAACGAAACACGGGAACGCTGGAAACGGATGATCACGGAATAAATAAAACGGAGGACGGATTGTCACAGCAAATTCAAAGCTAATACTGTTGTGAAATCTTGCATCTTTATCCTGGTGGATATGATTGTAAACATGACCAAATTAAACAAAGCAATATTTGTAAATACCGCGCACAGTAAAAGTCATTTGTATGTCGACTCGACAGTCGACAACGTCATGATGCATAGGCTCATTGACAGCGACGAAGGGCGGCGTTGGACGCCGAAAAGGACGACATCGACCGCGGCGTGGGTTGGTGACGCACGGTGCTGTTGATCGCTACGTGGACAGGAGTTGGCCGCCGCGAAGAGCACAATGCGGCTTGGGTCGCGATGACGAGCGGCTGGTGAAAACGTTGGTGGCCGCAGTGAATAGCGGTAGTGGCCGCCACGAGGATTGGCGACGTGATGTGTTGGCCCCCGTGATGCTGACCGAGGATAGCCGACCACGATGTTGGCCGTTATTTAAATTGGAGTAGACTGTAGCGCAGCGCGGTCTCGGCGGCAAAATGGAAACAGCGGCAGCAAAATTGACGGGCGGCGGTCGCCGCGACGAGGCTCGGCATTGGCCGCCGTAAACTCCGGAGAAACGTGGTGGGTACCGAACAATTGATGACCGGCGATATCTCTTGTCTACCGACCGTCGCGAGTACGACCCGACCTCTCGGGCTACCATACACTGACTGATTTCTCCTGTTGTCAGCCCATTGCTCTCGGGTCTCTCCAAGAACACAACGCGAAATTCCACCCGAGGACAGCTTCGGCATAACGCCCAAAATGTCCAAAACGCAACTTTTGCCCACACCATATTTGAATGGACAGTTAAAATGTGTTTTGCGAGCTTACGTAATGAAAGCTATGTAATTGTCTTTGCTGTACTGTTTTTCTTACCGAAAGCTCTCCCTCCGTTCAACGCCCTGGGACCTGGGAGCAAAAGAGGCCTTGTGTGCCTACCCCGGAAGCGGCCGCGGCTAAGACCAGCTGCTTGGGGTTTAGGCTGGCTCCTTCAGGGCCAGCAGGAGCTTCCAGGGTCATAAGCGGTTTCATTGGCGCCCAACGTGGGGCCCGATACGAGTTGCCCGACGGTACGAAGTTCCGCATGAACAAACAAGCCAAAGCGAGTGAGAAATATGAGATGGGCAAGGCGCGCGCCATCTATGGAACAGGCGTCAAAGACTATGCAATCTGTGCGTATGCCCTGGACCGTATAGAGGGATATCTATACAATATAGACGGGGTGGAGAGCGGATTACAAGGATTTGACCATCTGGCCACGATGATCAGGCGTGTACGTGCAGCCAGCGAGCCGAGGGTAGAGTGCACCATGGTTGACTATGCAGACTTCAACTACCAACACACCCTGCAAGCACAGAGTCTCGTGTTCAAGTGCCTTGCCGATCAGCTAGAGGCAGCCGACCATCATCCGGATAAAGTCAAGGCCAGCCGGTGGCTCCAAGCGGCATTACTGGACCAACATTGCAAATTCCCGCAGGACAAAGGGCGCATGGTACGGGCAGTCCAAGGCATGTTCTCAAGTATACGTGGCACAAATTTCATCAATACAATCCTCAACCTGGGGTACTTTATCCAGGCACAAGAATGGGTAGCGATCCATCTCAACTTGCGATCTGAACGGCACTTTAACATACACCAAGGCGATGATGTCTGGATTACCAATCAGTCACGGCTGTGGGCCATAGCATTCTACAACGTTGCAGCCGCCACTGGGCTCTTATTTCAGCCGGCTAAACGGCTGTTTGATGTCAACTTGGACGAGTTCTTGCGTATGGTGTATGTACACGGCGCCTACCGTGGGTACGTGGCAAGGGCAATAAGGGCACTAATTATCAAGCCCATCCAAGGGGCAGAGGTAGTCAGCCCTGCTGAACGAGTGGTAGCGTTAGACAGCCAGATAATGCACCTAGTTCGACGCGGTTACGATCCGGACGCGGCCGTCATCCTTTTGGATGCGGTAGTACCCTATGCCGCTCGAGCTAAACTAGCACAAGGTGCAATCACCATACCCGTGGGCTATCTAATGATGTCGTTCCTGGACAACGGCCTCGACGCTGGCCACCCCTACACCGCTGCGCCCCGCGTAGGCGCGGTCGCCCCCATCCCCACCATGGAACTCCGGTGCGACAGCTTGGCTCGCAATATGCCGTGTGAAATGGCCACCGACTACGTAGACATGATCGGAAGCTGCCTGAAACGACCTTTCTTGCGGGATGAGCTAATAGCGTCCTTACACAACACTAACGTGGTGGGGTCTATGCGCCAAGAGGACCGCATGTTCTGCCTCCGCCGACATGAACGTGACTTTAGGAAGTGGTTGAATAAGTTGTCGCTACCAACGGTAACGAGGACCCGCGCTGCCTACGAAGCCTTACGAGATGGGTCAAGCGGGTCGAATGAGTTCGACGATCTACTCAAGTGGGTTTCCAGCAGGTCAGTAGAAAAGGTGACGCCGATTGCGTCATGGCGTGGGTTATTGGCGGAGTTGGAGCGTCTGTTAGGAGTGCAAGGAGTGACAGAGCTATTGGACGGCGCACGGGCGGATGCAGGCAAGTACGAGTGCGAGTACCACCCAGTCTAGCACCCAGTACTATTATCATGGGTGCAGGATTATGCGCTAGAGAGTCTGCTCAGCAAGATGGTGACTGGGCAAATAGTAGAGAACGGCGAATTAAGAGCACTGCTGGCTAAAGAGCTAGATATGCACGTTAGGACGTTGGCCAAATACGAGGTCTTCCGTATGATTAGCCACTACAAGGCTAGGAAGACTGTGGGGTGCAGCACGCTGCGCCGCCATGTGAGGGGAGGCCTTTGAACGCCCGGCAATCGTTACTTCTCTCCATATTAGTACCCCCGCAGTTTGACGAAATGATGCACACTGAATTCCGCATCATCGATTTTGTTTTATCCTGTTTTGAGTTTTGTTTTAATTCTTTTGATTACTATGCGGGGTACGAAAGTAAATTATTTGAGCTGGACCTCGAGATGATGAGGCACCCCAATAGGACTCGGGAAGAGATCCATTGATAAATTCGGATGAGTACATTCGAAGTGTACACAGATCGAAAAAAGAGTGTAAAATTCTGTGACATATGATACACATAATAAGAGCGTTTGATATCACAGAAGTTTACATGACATATCATGTAAAGTTCATGAAATATCATGTAAACTTACATTATATGTCATGTAATTCAGCACTCTGGGTGTTTACATGACATATAACACAAATTTACATGACATATCATGTAAACCATCATAACTTTAAGTTTACATGACTAAAATGAAGTTTACATGACGTGTAAACCTCATTATTTTTATCTGTGTAAATAGATAATTAGAGGACATACCCAAGTAACACAGAAAACATCTTTTAAAAATGGATTCAAAAAAGATGTATTATAAATGGATTATAAGCGAGAATAAAAACATCTTTAGTTGAAAATATGTTCTAACTAAGTACAGCGACAACAAACTCATGCATGATGCCATCACCATTTTTGGAAGTTAATTTTACGTTTAAAATACTTGAAAAACACATGTTAGGAGTATTATCGTTTTCGTTTCCAATAACATGTATCGTGAAACATCATTCAACCCAAATTTTTACTCGATGGTAAAACATGTTATATTAACGTTTCAAGAACGTTGATGATACTAATATTTCATCCGTAACCATTCCTAATTTATCACCATCACTTCATCAACACAAGGGAATTTGAGCTTAGCGGAACTTAATGTTCATGCTCTGCTCTAATATTTGCAGACCATAATTTGCGGAAAAACATCATTATTCAACTGCTATAGATAATAAAGTTAAGCACACGTAGTAACGCACATAATAGAGCTTGGAAGTTTGGAAAGTTGAATATTTCGACATCAACATTGTGGCGTATATTCGTTGATCGCAAATTTACCAAGCAAATCACTCGATGTCAGGAGTTTGTTTGAACTCATCTACTTACCTGGAGCATACTTCCTTCGTTTGTTTACCTGTAGAATAATTTCCACTCAGAAATCCTAAGAAAAACATCCCAATGTTCATCAAACTGAGTCCACAAGATTGACAACAAATCCGTTTGTTTTGGTTTTACTATAGCTGCCTTTCATATACCATTTTGTTATATTATTGTTCAAACAAAGTATGCAGCACTAGAAAAAAACATTTCCTAACTGCGTAGTATAGCTTCTTCAGCTGGTTGTTTAAAATACATCAAAATGATGTTATTTCAAAGTATCTTGGTAACAAACGCAGAAACATGTTATTAAGATGTTTAAAAGGCGTTGTTTAAACGTATTACAGTCAAATCTTCCTTTCTTTGGCGATCAATCATGACTTCGAGTTAAAACTACAGTGCTCACTAAAAAAACCCTAATTAATCCACCTAGCGGTGATGGTGCCTTTCTCGTGCTTTAAAATATCCTTTCAACATAACTCGAGCGACATGTTGATGACATTGACATAAAAACAAAATGAAAACTGCTTGCTAAATCTACTCAATATGGATACATTTTATTTAAGCATAACATCCAATATTCAGAAAATATAAGACAACGATCCAAAACTCAAACCAAACAAGTGTCATGAAGTCGCAAAATTTTGAAACGTCATTTTAGATTTTCCGGTCATCATTTTTTGACTCCGGATATCTACCCCAACTAAACTAACCGCCATCTTGAACATTGAGACACCATCTTGGATGTTCTGGTATTCATTTTTAGACTATAAATAAAATAGTCGCCGTATTGAATTTTGGCATGTCGTTTATGATTTTCTGGTTAACAGTTTTGGACGAAGGCCGGCATTCTTCCCCATTCAAACTATAGTCATATTGCAGACCTTGTGAAACAGCGCACAGCTTGGGTTTTCTGATTATTATGCTTTTGGTCGAAATACAAAGTGACGGAACGTGCGAAAATTGATTTTTAACCTACTTAGAAATGTCGCAACTCAATTTGGATTAGTGCATATTGTTGCTCTTAATTAATGATGCGCAACAGAAAAAATAGATTAAAATTTACTTCGCAGCTGCAACTTCGCATGTGTTTCTAGCGACGACTTCGATTTGGTGGTGCGACGATAATACAAATTTTGAATTCTGGACATATTTTCATACAAAATATGCCCATAATGCAAGAATTAAAAATCCTATAAAATAGGCACTAACTTGAATACTGGGCCATTATCTTGGACTTTGGACCGCTATTTTGGATACTCTGGCGGACTCCAAACAAATTTCCCATACCAAATACACTTATTTTACATAGTTTTAGAGCTCAAAATTCCTTAAAACAGCCACCATCTTCTGTTTACGCGATCAAATTCTTATTTTTCCATTCAACGATGACCAATCCTGCTAAAACTTTACACCTTAGGAATCTGAAATGGTACGATTTGATGAGATCGCTTTAGTTTTGTCTATATTTTGTTCTCATATAACTTAGACCTATTCGTCACTGTTGTTCATACCTAATGTTTATCAGGCCATTAAACAAAGCCACGATTTAATTTTTCACATGAACGTTGGTTCTGCTACACAACAGCTGGTCTCTAATGTGATCTAAGGCTATTTTCTTGCTAACCGTTCATTAGATTATCAAAAAATCTGCGATCTGATGTGTCGTATGTATGGGTTTGGTTCATTTTTATACTTGGTAATTTCCGGTGGGATAGCCGGATCTGATTCCATGAGTCATGGACCATGACACTACCGGTTGTCCCAATTATGGTCTGAGAATATTTTATTGCTATTTATTCACCTTTACCTAATCACCGTGATTTGATATATCGCATGAATGGGTTTGCTTCTCTTTTACTTCTAACCACTTTCAAAGCCACAGCTGAACCCGCAACACTACCGGGAATCTAATGTGATCTGACCCTATTTTTCCATCAGGTTGTCGATAAGTCGTGATCAGTCTTCGTTCTACTGCTCGTGAGGTAACGATAGCGCACGAATGTAACAAAGCCGACTGACACCCGACTGCGGCAACGAAATGAAGGTAGTAAAAAGTGTCGAATGTTTACAAGACTGGTCGTGATTTGATGTACCGCATCCATGGGTTTGGTTAAATTTTACATTTTACTACCCGGATCCTATTTCGGGGTAACTACCGGCTGAACCAAATATGGTCTAACATTATTGTCTTGTTAACTGCTCATCGGTTAACCAAAAACGCTGCAAATTGAAGGTCTCACATGCAGGGTTTGACAATTTCGACGGGACTCTCTGAACCAATTCCGGACCACTACCAGTGACGTAAGGCTATTTTCTAGCTAACTGTTCATCAGGTTATCGCAAAAGCCACGATTTGATGTGTCACATGCCTGGATTTGGTTCACTTTTACATTTGGCCTCTTCCGGCCACTCAAAACCGATTCCGAAACACTTGCTGACCGTTCATTAGGTAATCTAAAAAGCCGCTATTTGATGTGACGCATGTACGGGTTTGTTTCTCTTTCAGATTTAACCACTTCGGCGGGAACCCCGGAACGGATTCCGGAACACTACTGGTTCAGATATGATCTGAGATGGTTTTCCTGCTCATTGTCCATCAGGTCATCGAAAATGCCGTGGTTTGATGTGTCGCATGTATGGGTTTGGTTCAATTGAATATTTGGCCACTTACAGCGGAACGCCTAGCACCGGTTCCGGAACACTACCGGTTCAGGTATGGTCTGAGATGATTTTCCTGCTCATTATCCATCAGGTCATCGAAAATGCCGTGGTTTGATGTGCCGCATGCATGGGTTTGGTTCACTTGTATATTTGGCCACTTCCAGCGGGACGACTAGAACCGGTTCCGGAACACTACCGGTTCAGATATGGTCTGAGATGATTTTCCTGCTCATTGTCCATCAGGTCATCTAAAATGCCGTGGTTTGATGTGTCGCTTGCATGGGTTTGGTACAATTGTATATTTGGCCACTTACAGCGGGACGCCCAGAACCGGTTCGGGAACACTACCGGTTCAGATATGGTCTGAGACTATTTTCCTGCTTACCGCTCATCAGGTTATCGAAAATGTCGTGGTTTGATGTGTCTCATGCATGGGTTTGGTTCACTTTGATATTTGCCACTTCCGGCGGGACACCCGGAACCGGTTCCGGAACACTACCGGTTCAGATATGGTGTTAGACTATTTTTCTGCTTACCGCTCATCAGGTTATCGAAAATGCCGTGGTTTGATGTGTCGCATGCATAGGTTTGATGCATTTTCATATCTGGTCCCTTCCTGGGGTACCGTTCCGGAACACATAAATGGCCATATCTCCGGAACGGCTGAACCGATCCGCACCATTTTCAATTGGAAACAATGGGACCAGATTCCGCGTCGAATGAACCATCGGTCATTGAAATCGGATGAGGTTTACTGCCAAAAAGTGATGTGAGTTTTTTGTACACACACATACACACACACACATACACACACACACATACACACACACAGACATCACCTCAATTCGTCGAGCTGAGTCGATTGGTATATAAGACTTGACCCCTCCAGAGGCTCTATCAAATTTTCGTTTTTGGAGTGAACATATAGCCTTTCGGTACACCTTGGTGTACGAGAAAGGCAAAACACATACATTTTCACATTAAATGCAAAGTATTCCAGAAATTGTTTGTTATATTGTTAGAGACACTAAATTAAGAAATTGTTTTTAATTTATATTTAAAAAAAATCACCTAATAAATAATATTATTGGAAATATTTTTTTTTTCAACATTATTGGACGGCACTGTATTAGAATGCCACCATGTTGCCTACATCATAAACTTGATTGAAAAGTATTCGAAATGTTAAAAAAACTAGCTGAATTTTTGTAGGATTAACCATATGATTGAAAGCGCATAAATTCATGGTCACTGAAAACTATTATTTCACCATAAATCTGGGCTCGCACAGAAAATTTGACCACGGTACTGGGCAATGAACAGCTTGATTATTTCATAATAATGTTTGGTCATCAGCATTTCGTAAGGGGTTGCTGAAAGTAAAATTGTTTTTTTTAGACTGGAGCTGTCTGATATTATTGCTTAGTTTGCATTTGGTAATAACTTACTTCCTGCCGACCGAAAGTATTGACGATGTTTTTGGATACTTCTCGAATACATAATATATGTTCTGACGATGTATTGAAAAACATCTTTTATAACATGAAAGATGTTATATAATCCGCCATTTTTTGCGCTTTTTCGGTGATATAAGTGTATGAATTTTAGTTTTTTGTATTCGTGATCTAACATGGGGATTTGTATGGAGCGTGTATTTTATACATTTATATAACAAAACGTGTTACTTGGGTACATGTTTTGAACACCGAGGACAATACAACACCACGGACTACATTACCCACAACACACACGCACACAAATATACAGTTTTCAGGGGCCCCTTCTGGGCCCCTCACAAAAAAAATACATGGATCGGCATGCAATTGATGGTGGACAAATTTTGTGTCTCCCAGCTGATAAGGATTAGCTTCTATTGTATGGAAGCTAATTTAGCTGTGAAATTCAACACATAATTAATAAGAATAATAAACTAACAAAAATTATTAATTAATAAAGTTATTAGAGGAAAATGATAAGAAAAAACAAGTCGAAGCTTCCATATCGGCGTTCCGACACAATTGTAAAGTTGTCGAACAGCTTTCAAAAACAAAAAAAAGCTACTGACAAATAAAACTCAAACACTGATCATCCATACTCGCTAACTCGCCAGGTAATAACCCTATCATTGAAAATGATAACGGTTTAACTCGTTTTAGGCTGTCAACACACACACCTCAGCTTTAAGTAAGCTCGCCACGGCCCATATTCTTTGTACTTGTCGGAACAGAGAGGATCAATTTCGACGGCTTTGCTGCTCGAAAACTCCCCCAACGCTTTTGTTACCGTCTTCAACGGTAACAAATGTTCAGAGCCATCGTTAGCAACTGAAATCGGTTGAAAAGGTCATTTCCTTTGTTTCATACTTCACAGCACAGTACATATAATCAATTTATATCATATACGCCTACAAATCGGCAACCCGTGAGCAGGAGCTTCACAGTAATCTTAACATAAAATCTACACGGAGAAACTGAACAACTCAAAATTAGGTACTTTTAAACTCAATTTTGAGTTTTTTTTCATCTCCCTTTTCATGCGCTCTTTCTATTGTTGTCAGAGAGTGAAAAGAGGAACACCCCAACTTTTGCAATTCCGTGCGTCAAGCCAACACTGAGTTTCTAGTACAGTACTCAAATTTGAGTGAATACAACCTAGTCAAAATTTCGGTTGGGTGGAAAAAACTTAAAATTAGGTATTTTTTTCACATGGAAGCAAGCGGGAACAACCCAACAAAAACATCGATTCCATCAACTCAAAATTGGCTTGACGCACGCAACCCCGAAGTTGGGTGGAAAGAACTCACTTTTGGGTATTTTCGTCTCTCCGTGTAGAGCCTTCTAAACGGCAATCCACGTACCAACGAGAACCTCTGCAAAACAACCATTTCCAAACATTCATCATCTACACGAACTATCACAGGCATATGTGCGGTCTGTCAATGACAAGCAATTGTATCATCATGATAAATACTTTGCCGTATGGTGAAGATCTTTTTCTTTGTCGACCAGCCGAATTGCAACAAACACATTCTTCTCTTTCGGGATCTCGTATTCGATCCTGATCTATTGTGTGTCTCAGTCATACTAACTTACCCTATCATAGGCGTTAACACGAGTTTAAATATCGTTTTGATTATGCGATTTGGGTCCAATCAACCCATGTACCGTAAAACAGTACACTTTGGGAATTGAAATCATGACTCATCCTAAGAACATTCCACGTGTGACTCCAACATCAACGATACAATCACCATTCCTACACCAAAAGTCGCGGTTCGTTCCGCTTGGGGCACAACCTCGACATGTTTTTCCCGTTCTCATTTTCCGAGGAAACTACAAAGCGTGTCATCTGTCGAGTATGTCGGGAAAATTTTCATCTACCTACTTGTCATGCATACATTACGCTACAAGGCATTTGTATTTGCCTTCTTTTATGGTATCGTTCTTTTCCACGCGCGCACGCAGCAACTCGAGCAACGTTTCCCTGCAAGGCGTGCACGATTTTCTCCACGAGAGGTCCTCATACACCACTAACTAGATGAGACATCAATGCGGTAGGGTTGACTAGCGGGAATCTCAACAACCAGTAACGGACCAGGCAACTGGAAGGAAATCTCTATTTCCAGCATATCTTAGCCAGCAGCAGGCACAACAACGATGTCAGAGTCGGGAGCATAAACAAATTCATTTAATGACCCGGAAAACAAGGCGCCAAATCCTTTTCCCCGCATGCAGTCTCATTCTTGATCACACACACGCACACATGTGGGGGGTATGGCATATCGCGCGCAGTAAGATGTCGTCGTCAGGCTGACGACGACGACGACGACGCGTTCCCCGTCCACTTTTCCATTATCCACTCAATTCAACTCTTTCGATTGCTTTCTGTTTCATGGAAATCTCGTTGTATGCAGCAAGTGTGTTTCGTATTCGTACAAAATCATTCTCTATGAAATTGATCAAACATACATTTGTAGCATAATTCATTCATTTCATTTCATTTATTTATTATTATTATTATTTATTTTTAACTAAATATTTGGAAGAGGGAAAAACCCCTTTGAGTGATTTAATTTCATTTATTTAGTATTACATACATCAAATTCAAGATAAAACTGAATCAACCATATTTTTCAATAATTCACGGTTCGTGGCTGCCGTTCTCCATCCTGGGTCACGCCCGACGCATGCTCCACCTGATCTGCCCATCGTGCGCTCTGCGCTTCACGCCTTCTTGTATTCTTCCGGTTTTGGCGTTCCAGGTTCTGGTCACCTCCTGGATGCTGGATGCAGCGAGCCATCCTTCTCCGCCACCTACCGTCCACCTGCACACCGCCGAAGATCGCCCCTAGCACGTGTCGCTCGAAAAACACCGGTAATGGACCTGTCTTATTAGCTTATGGGATTTTTGGCGCTATATCGGTCTTCGGGTTTCTTTAAAAACAACCAGTTAGGTTAAAAGCCGACGTTTCGAATGTTTATTCATTCATCCTCAGAGCAAACTACAATTTTCACATTTAGTCACTTATTAACATATAACATACAGATTATACAAATTACTTACACCAAACAGTTATTTCTATGTCAAGTGGTTTTTGAACATGGATTTTGGAACGGCTGACAAAATTACACTGCAATATTTAAACAAAAATTCGGACATAGTGACTAAATTCATTTGAATGGGTCTAACATTTAACGTAGCACAAACTTACACAGCTTTCACCCGCGCACATCCAAACGGTTATGAATCAAAATGTTTCAAATGAGAGATATCATCCGTTCCATGTGGGAACGGACAAGGAGAGATAACAGAGAACATAAAACATAGAGAGTGAGATATTATCTATTATCGCCCTTCGTCCGCGATTGAGTGCAGGAAACCCGAATAAACTACATTCAAATTGCTCGTGTCGGTTCTGAAATTTACCGTTGTGTTGTCACAAAAGATGTGACACATTTCGAGTATTTGAAGCGCATGCAGCCGGTTGTCCTGTTCTACGATCTTTATTTTCGACAGATCGAAACGATGATCGTTCTCAATCGCATGTACCATTAAAGCCGTCTTTTTGAATTCTTCCTTCCTCTCATTCGCCTCGAGTGGATCAGAAGACTTCAGCTCTGTATACCGATTGATGAGTGATCGGTGTCCAGAGAGTCGGTTTTTTAGTTGCTGTGTTGTCAAGCCAAATGTAGGAAGCGTCGCAGTCAATGCAGGGGATGCGATAAATCACATTCCGTTGCTCCAACTGTAGCGTCTTATCTTTTAGCTTGGAAAACAACAACCTATTGGTTTTGACGCATTTGAAACTTAGTGTGATGCTGGGAAAGTTTCTTTTAATAACTTTCGCAAGGGCCGGAGTAAGGTTATCAACGTGATGGAGAGATCGATATGTTTTTGGTTCAGGATTAGTATTGCCACTATCATTAGGTACATTGGTGCTTCGGTTGATAAATCGGTTTACAAGCCGATTTATCAACGCACTCGGATAGTTATTGTTGAGCAAATACTCCCTTACCAAATCCTTCTTCTCGTTTTCTGATCTGCATGTCGACAGCCGAAACACTCTCCCAATGAAACCGGTGGCCGTGTTTAATTTTTGTGTGAGTGGGTGAAACGAGAAATAATTCAAAATGCGTCCCGACGCAACAGGCTTTTTGTACCAGTCCGTGGTGATCGTCTGTTGTTCTGTGCGTATAAGCAACATGTCAAGGTACGCAAGCTTATTATTCTCTTCAATTTCACACGTGAATTGAATATGTGGATTAAACCCGTTAAGAGAATTCTTCACATGTTCAATCTTTTCGATTGGGAGAGCGGTAATGAGGTCGTCGACAAACTTTTTCAGAAACGGGATGGGTATATCGATCGCACCGAGCACGTGATCGAGTAGCGTTTCCATCACCAGATCTGCAAGCGCAGGAGACAATGGGTTGCCCATTACCGCGCCTGCTTTCTGACGATAGAAACTGCCGCGGTGCACGAAATAGCTGGAGGAGAGATTAAAAGTTATCAATTCAACGAACATATCCACATTCTTTATGGTGGTGATTTTCTCGATCAGACTCCAATTATTTCGTACCGCTTCGATTGCGATGTCTCGCGGAATACATGTAAACAAACTTACTACGTCAAACGATACCAATACATAGCCCGGGGGCAAAGTGACGTTGTTTATAAATGTGCAAAATTCGTAGGAATTTTGCACATTGTATTTGGTTTGGTCTATCGAGTGGCGTAGAATGTCTGCGAGATATTTTGAGAGATCATACGTTGGGCAATTTATACACGATAGTATGACTCTCAGCGGACTGTCCGGCTTGTGTATTTTGGGAAGCCCATAGATTTTCGGACAAGTCGCATGGTAAGAGACCAACCGAGACCTGGTTTGTTGGTCGATCATTTTGTGATTGAACAGCTTATTCACAAGCTTGTTGTTTTGTGCTTGTATTTTGTTCGTCCAGTCCGTATCGATCCTTTCGTATGTATGGGCATCGCTGACAAGAGTTTGCATTTTCTCTTCATACTCATCTCTCATCATGATGACAGTTTTATTCCCCTTGTCAGCCGGTACAATATACACGTCTGGATGATCACATATGAACTTCTTACTTGTGTTAAGCGCTTCAATCATAAAGTGATCGACACATTTAGAGGTAGTATTGAAATGTGTACCTTTTCTCTTGTTCACGTAGTTTTGCAAGATGTTGGTGAACTGGTTTCGGTGGGCCGCTTGGAGAATGGGATGCGGCTCTAGTTTAAGGATAGATTCCAAGTCTGCAATAATCTTGAAATATGGAATTTCTTGATTATTTTCCACCGGCAATGCAAACTTGGGACCGTATCCTAGTAAAATGTTGGTTTCATTGGGAACTTCCACATCAGTGGTGTTCCGTATCCAAGCATCGTTCGGGGTGAAATTGATTGTGTTTTCAATTTCAACTCTCTCAAGTAGCCGTTGAATTTTTCTCTCGGTTCTAACCTTTGAAAGGCGTTCGTGTTTTTTGGAGAAAGATTCTTGGTGTTGAAAAAACTAGGGGTGGGTAATGTCTGAGACATAACCGCATTGTTGACGTAGGACAAAGGCTAGAATGAGGTTCCGACTTTTATATATTGAAATGGGCCCTTTAATTTGAAGTCTTAAATCAGCTGATTTTTCGTGTCATTGTTGTCCGACCTTCGTAAATAAATGCATAACGAATTTATCACATAACGTCGGTTTCCTGCAATAGGGGCACAACTCAAAATATGTCATTTTTGAGATTTTGATGGCAAATGATGAAAAACTATGTAAAATTTCATCTCACAAAGACCCGTTCCAAAATTCGATGAGAAACTCAAGATTTGGGCATTTTCACCAATTTTCCGCAGTAAGGGCACAACTCAAAATCAGTCAATTTTTTCAATAGTCGTTGAAAAATAGTTGTCAAAAATTCATGAAACAGATAGTCCTTCAGCCCCTTTCAATGATACAACAATCAAAATTTGTTTACTTTTGTCAAATGATGAGAGAAATAAGTGAATTTGCAGGAGGTGCTTCATGATTGCCAAATTTCAAACGCATATTCTGAAAATTCACATTTTTTGAGTTGTGCCCTTATTGCAGGAAACCGACGATAAAAGGCCTACACAATGTATGCTGGCAAAATTCAAATCGGCGGAGTGATGTGTTGATTAAAGTTGTTACCTATGTGATCCATTTCACTGAACGCATTCATGAGATGTTAATTAGTTAAACCTTCCGTAACTCGCGCGGTTGGCCATCAGGCAGCGTCCATTTATTACGTAACGCTAAAATCGACAATTTTCGACCCCCCCTCCCCCCTCCATAACGCTGTTTTGTATGAAAACCCGGAAATTTTTGTATGGGCCGTAACGCTCGACCATACTCCCCCCCTCCCCCTAGAGCGTTACGTAATTTGTGGACGGCGCCTCACTTGAGGGTTGAGTATTATTTTATTTTGAAGATAAATGTTCAACCGTTGTTTGAAAGAATTTTCGTCGAAAGGAAAGAATGATTATAATATTGAAAGGCGTTAAGCCATAGCTTCCCAAACATCATATTGCGATCGCAACAATCATTAAAATAACTAAAATTGCCGCTATGAAATTAACAGATGGAGCCACCGTAGCCATGTGTATTTGACACAACTCAATTGCTAGATTCAACAATACGTTGTATAGTTACGCGAACAACAATTAGAGGCCGGCTATACTGTTGCTAAGTTTTCAGTCTGTCGCTTTTAATTATCCGATTCATAACTCTGGAGGAATAATTTTCACTGGTCCTGAAAAGAACCTTTTAAATAACAGGAGATTTTGGCAAGACAATTGAAAATTATCCGCACTGAATGCTGGAAGCCATCGAAAACTGCCATCGCTTACTGCCGTGGATGAGATTCCTGGTTCTTCTTCTTCTTCTTCTTGGCGTAACGTCCTCACTGGGACAAAGCCTGCTTCTCAGCTTAGTGTTCTATGAGCACTTCCAAAGTAATTAACTGAGAGCTTCCTCTGCCAATGACCATTTTGCATGTGCATATCGTGTGGCAGGCACGAAGATACTCTATGCCCAAGGAAGTCAAGGAAATTTCCTTTACGAAAAGATCCTGGACCGACCGGGAATCGAACCCGTTACCCTCAGCATGGTCATGCTGAATACCCGTGCGTTTACCGCCTCGGCTATATGGGCCTTGTTCCATATAGCCTGAGATTCCTGGTTCCAGATTCTAGAGATTCCTGGTTCTATCAGCTAAATAGCCGAGAGTCATCGCAGGATTGGTGCGCAGCTGCGGAGGTGACATCCATTCCCTTTGATTGATTCAACGAAAATGACGGAAATGACGAAAATGACTGCTTTTATTCCCCTTGATTAGTAGATTAGGCTCCTCCCATTTGGCTGGCTTTCCAGTTTATTTCGTTTGCATGACCCGCCCCGAATGCTCCAGACGCATCAAGCAACTAACCAGCCGAGAAATGAGCAAACCACCAGCGGGTAACCAAACGATCAACTTTTAAGCGCAAACCGACATTCGGTTCTTCAGATTTGTGCTCTAGAAAATTCTAGGTGTGGCTTCGTCATATATTCACCTTCGAACATTTTCGAAAAATGTTTTAACTTAATTTTAATTAAACAATGTTTCACGCAAAATAGTTCGGATAGAATAATGCGTTGTTAAATTCCGGGTGGAACCATTAGGCCATAAGTGACCGGCTTCATCATTATTGCTGGGCCACCAAGTATTCAATCTTTCACTTCTCAATTGTACCACACTTTTCTCGTTCGATGGAATGAAATTAGCTGATTCACAAACTCTTAAGGAATAATTAACGGTGGTCCTGAACAAGACCGTTTGATTAATTGACGATTTTAGGAACGAAATGGCATGAATTCACCATGTCACGCAATGCGTGTTGGTTTTCTACGTGCAGAATGATAAACGCCACCGAAAACTGGACCGCCGTGGATTAGAATAATGACCAGTTTCACTATTGCTGGCAACGATGCTCTGTCTTGTGCTTTTTGGTTGCACTACATCTCGATCGATGTTGGAAATTATCCAATTAACTCTTGAGGAATCATTTTCGATGGTCCTGAAAAGGACCGGTTTGAATAATGGACGATTTTGATGCATTCACCATGCCATGCAATGCGTGTTGGTTTTCGCTGCGGAGTGCGGAGAATGCTGGACGCCGTCGAAAATTGGCCCACTGCTGCTGCCATGGATGCGATTCCAAGTGCTATCATCAGCACGATAGCCGAGAGTAGTCGCTGGGTTGTTGTGCTGCTGCCTTGCTGGAGGTGACATCCACCTCCAACCTCCTTGACTGATCCAACGAAAATGACGAAAGAAAATAGAGAACAATGCTTTTATACCCCTAGATTAGCAGATGAAGCTCCTCCCATTTGGCTGGCTTTGCAGTTTATTCCGTTTGCATGTTCCGCCCCTTATGCTCCAGACACTTCAAACGATTAATCAACCAAGAAATGAGAAAATTTTCATTGAACGGCTGAAGTAACCAAAATATTGGATGGTTGTACCACACTTTTCTCGTTCGATGGAATGAAATTATCTGATTCACAACTCTTGAGAAATTATTTTTGGTGTTTCTGTAAAGGACCGTTTGATTAATTGACGCAAGGCGTGTTGGTTTTCTCAGTGCTGAATGATGGACGCCACCTTAAACTGCCCCGCCGCTTGCTGCCGTGGATAAGATTAATGACCGGCTTCACTCTTGCTGGCAACGAAGTACACCTTTCTCGATCGAGGGTGGAAATTTCTTCAATTAACTCTTGAGGAATCACTTTCGATGGTCCTGAAAAAGACCGTTTGAATTTGATGAATTCATCATGCCACGCAATGCGTGTTGGGTTTCTCCGCGCTCAATCCACTTATCCGCGAGCGGTAATGGTGGCGGCGGGCATAACTAACCGATTCGAATTTTGACGTTTAGTGGGGATCGCAATCGGTTGGCGCCACCGATCGGAGAGTGAAGGGGTGAGGAGGAGAATGAAACTGTTTTGACTTTCCCCCAAGAAACATCAAAATCCGAACCGGTTGGTTATGCCCGCCGCCGCCGTTACCGCTCGCGGATAAGTGGATACTAGGCGCTGGCGAAAACTGGCCCGCCGCTTGCTGCCGTGGATGAGATTCCTGGTGCTATCAGCCGAGAGTCATCGCAGTCGATATGTGGCTGCTTGGGGGCCGTCCATTAATTACGTAAGGGTTTATGGAGGGAGGGGGGGTACGCTCCATACAAAAATATTTGAGCTTCCATACAAAAAATCTTACAAGGGGGGGTGGGGGTATCGGAAAATGGCAAAAAATGCCGTACGTAATAAATGGACAGCCCCTTGCTGGAGATGACATCCTACCTCCTTGGCCGATCCAACGAAAATGAAAACAGAAAACAGAGGGCACCGCTTTTATACCCCTAGATTAGCATATGAAGCTCCTCCCATTCGGCTGGCTTTTCAGTTAATTCCGTTTGCATGACCCGCCCCTTATGCTCCAGACGCATCAAACGATTAATCAACCGAGAAATGAGAAAATTTCCATTGAACGGATAATGTAACCAAAATATTAGATGATTTAAAATGAAAATGTTGGAAAATGTTAGAATTGAAACATTTTTCACGCAAAATGGTCCGGATATGATAATGCGTTGCCAAAGTCCGGGTGGAACAATTAGGCGTCATAATTGTTGCTGGTTGAGTCACCAAGCATTCAATCATTCACTTTTCGGTTGTACTACACTTTTCCCGTTCGTTGGAATGAAATTATCCGATTCACAGCTTTTGAAAAATCATTTTCGATGGTCCTTAAAAGGGCCGTTTGGGTAATGAATAATTTTAGGAAGAAAATTAATGAATTCACTATGCCACTATGCGTGTTTGTTTTCTCCGCACTTAATGCTGAACGCCGCCGAAAACTGGCCCGCCGCTTGCTGCCGTGGATGCGATTAATGACCGGCTTTGCTTTTGCTGAGAAGCGGCGCTCTGTCCTTGATTGCACTACACCTTTCTCGATCGAGGGTGGAAATTTAACCAATTAACTCTTGTGAAATCATTTTCGATGGTCCTGAAAAGAACCGTTTGAATAATGGACGATTTTGATGAATTTACAATGCCACGCAATTCGTGTTGGTTTTCTCCGCGCTCAACGCTAGACGCAATCGAAAACTGGCCCGCCGTTTGCTGCCGTGAATGAGATTCCTGGTGCTATCAGTACAATAGCCAAGTGTCGTCGCTGAGTCGATGTGCCGCTGCCCAGCTCGAGGTGTCACCTCGACGGTGGTCGAAATGGAACTGACGATCAGCTCTCGCATGATCGCATTCCTTCCTGCATCGTAGTTGCCCCCACGATGCGCACCAATCAGAGAGCGTTGGTATACTGAACGAGAAAATTTGTCCGCTACCCATATTTATAGATTTCAGCGATTTCAATGTCTAACTTTAAAACAACTTTTTAACTATTTATCAATGATTTTTAGGTTCACCGAATATTACAAATTGAACGCGGGAGTTTCATCTCTCAAATAACGGGATTTGTTTATCATTTCGTTCAGTGGGAAAGGTACTGTGAGCGTTTAAAATCTTTCACTCAAACGTAACGCTCTTGGTTTCATAAATTTTGAAATGACACCGGGTATAGAAAACAGAGACGTAGTCCTACGTCAAAATGTAGTGTAGATGTGCGACGGGGTTACCTG
The DNA here is from genome assembly GCF_035046485.1 of Aedes albopictus. Classification (NCBI taxonomy): domain Eukaryota; kingdom Metazoa; phylum Arthropoda; class Insecta; order Diptera; family Culicidae; genus Aedes; species Aedes albopictus. Next base: position 300,510,982 of record NC_085138.1, read on the forward strand.
AGTGATTTGGCTGGTGAGGATGGACATGGCTCTTTCCAGCTGCTGTATTTTGTAGTAGCTGTCTTTTATCTCGGTGTTGAGAATTGTGCGCGTGAACTGCTCCATAGCTTTTTCCAATTTGTTTCGGTACTCAATCGCGGACGAAGAGCGATAATAGATAATATCTCACTCTCTATGTTTTATGTTCTCTGTTATCTCTCCTTGTCCGTTCCATGTGGGTTTTGATATCTCTCATTTGAAACATTTTGATTCATAACCGTTTGGATGTGCGCGGGTGAAAGCTGTGTAAGTTTGTGCTACGTTAAATGTTAGACCCATTCAAATGAATTTAGTTACTATGTCCGAATTTTTGTTTAAATATTGCAGTGTTATTTTGTCAGCCGTTCCAAAATCCATGTTCAAAAACCACTTGACATAGAAATAACTGTTTGGTGTAAGTAATTTGTATAATCTGTATGTTATATGTTAATAAGTGACTAAATGTGAAATTTGTAGTTTGCCCTGAGGATGAATGAATAAGCATTCGCAACGTCGGCTTTTAACCTAACCGATATAGCGCCAAAAATCCCATAAATTATCAAGACGGTCGAAAATCAACCAATGTCTTATTAGCGTTTTGTGAACGGTGCGTGGGTGAATCTTTTTAGACCGCAGCTTCTTCTGGAGCCCGCAGTAGGCCTGACTTCCGCTGATTATGCGTCTTTGAAATTTACGACTCACGTTGCTGTCAGCCGTCAGTAAGGATCCGAGGTAGACCAATTCCTCCACCACCTCGAAGGTATCACCGTCTGACTAATCTAAACTAATACAAACGCAGCCAGAACGAGAAAGCATCCTGGAAAGTAATCAGGTTAAATTAGACCCAATTACTTTTCTTGTCAATATTGAGGCTTGCAGCATATCAATAATATGGAGCAAGCGTCAAAACGGCCAGGCCTACTGCGTTGTATTTTCCGCAAAGATGATTCTTCGAATTGTCTCGAGTTTAAACGATTATTTTCCGTCGAAGCAATTCTAGAATCTGCAGAGGAGGAGGGATGCGTGGACATACCGTACCAAACGCTCCAAATATGTGTTAAATATAATTGAGAAATATAGGAATATGTAAATAGTGGTACTGAATTGAATATGGTGAATATTGGAAAGCTCTCACCCATTTAGCTTGTGCGGTCCGAAGTTATTCTTGATGATCCCCGTGATGCTAAATTTCCAATCTGCGTCTGCCGGACAATTGGTAGCGGTAGCGGCACACGACAAAACGCGAGAACAACAACGAGTTTCGGCACTTTTGACTTTTCCCGGTCCCGACTAATTCTACGACACGAAACTACTGAACTCTCTGGAACACGTAGTACCGGCTGTCACGCCACGACCGGAATCGCTAAAAAAAGGGCAGCGGAGAAAACTTTTTATTAGAACGCACTTTCATTTTCGCAATCAAAATATTTAGCACTTTCTATCTTAAAACATGGACTGGAGTCGAAATTTTCAATACGTAGTACCCGCCGAATCTCTCACAAATCTTCGCAAAATCAATCATTGACACTTTCTCACCCGCGGAAGAACGATCCGGATGGCGTAGCACCGGACAAACCATCAGCGGAATCGCGAAAAAAAAAAATCGAGCACGAACGAAACCACGACAAGCAGAGCAAAACACGTCTGCACGCGACAACGCCTACTGCGCTTTTCTCGAAGGTATCCCGGTCTGACGTAACATTACTACTCAGACGGATCCGGTCGTGTTCGGTTCCGCCTACTAGCATTCACCATCAGTCCGACATTTGCTGCTTGAGTTTCAGTCGGGTGTACTGCTGTGCCACCGTTCCAAATGTTCTGGCCATAATGTGCATGTCGTCTGCAAAGCACACAAATTGACCGGATTTTGTGAAAATCGTTCCCCGGCTTTTGCAGCCCGTCTCGTCGCAACACACCATCCAGAGCGATGTTGAAGAGTAGGCATGAGAGTCCGTCACCTTGTCGCAGACCCGGCGAGATTCGAATGAACTGGATACTTACCTTACCAATCAGGCTAAGGCCGGGGTGGCCTCTGCTGTACATAGTAGCCGTCTCCATTGCACTCGGTCCATGGCAGTTTGTCTCCAGTTCCGCAATCTGCGTAGGGTCCGCAGATCGTCCTCCACTTGGTCGACCCACCTAGCTCGCTGCACTCCACGTCTTCTTGTACCGGTCGGATGACTCTCGAGAACCATTTTAGTCGGGTTGCTATCCGACATCCTGATGACGTGACCCGCCCACCGTAGCCTCCCGATTTTCGCGGTATGGACGATGGTTGGTTCTCTTAGCAGCTGGCGCAGCTCGTGGTTCATTCGCCTTCTCCAAGTCCCGTCTTCCATTTGTAAGCCGCCGTAGATGGTACGCAACACCTTCCATTCGTAAACTCCAAGGGCGCGTTGGTCCTCTGCACGTAGGGTCCATGTTTCGTGCCCATAGAGGACGACCGGTCTAATCAGCGTTTTGTAGATGGTCAACTTCGTGTTACGGCGAACTTATTCGATCGTAGAGTTCTGCGGAGTGTAAAGTAAGCACGATTTACTGCCACAATGCGCCTCTGAATTTCTCTGCTAGTGTCATTGTCGGCGGTCACCAGTGAGCCCAAGTACACGAATTCTTCAACCGCCTCGATTTCATCACTGTCGATATAAATTCGGGGTGGCGGGCGCGGTGATTTCTCCCTGGAGCCCTTTGCCATCATGTACTTTGTCTTCGACACATTAATGACTAATCCGATTCGCCTGGCTTCACCCTTTAGTCGGATGTACGTTTCCACCATCGTCTCAAATTTACGAGCAATAATATCAATATCATCAGCGAAACCAAGCAGCTGGACGGACTTCGTGAAAATCGTACCACTCGTGTTTATCCCCGCTCTCCTCATTACACCCTCTAAAGCAATGTTGAACAGCAAGCACGAAAGACCATCACATTGCCGTAACCATCTGCGAGATTCGAAGGGACTCGAGAGTGTCCCTGATACTCGAACTACGCATATCACTTGGTCCATCGTCGCCTTGATCAATCGTATCAGTTTATGCGGTAATCCGTATTCGTACATAATCTGCCATAGCTGTTCTCGATCGATTGTATCATACGCCGATTTGAAATCGATGAACAAGTTATGAGTGGGCACGTTGTATTCGCGGCATTTCTGCAACAACTGGCGGATGGCGAACATCTGGTCCGAACTATCTTGCAATCGGTGATAGACGCCGGCATAAAATTTGGGAGAGTACCTTGTAGGCAGCGCTCAGTAGTGTGATCGCGCGGTAGTTCCCGCAATCCAACTTGTCGCCCTTTTTGTAGATGGGACACACGATACCTACCATCCATTCCTCCGGTAATACTTCCTCCTCCCAAATCTTGGTAATGACCCAGTGTAGTGCTCTCACCAGTGCACAATGGAAAAAATAGGTATAAAACGCGAATAAATTCAATATCTCTGCTCGGAGTGGATGGATTTGAATGATTTTTTGACACAAACTGCAAAAATCTCTATAGTTTCAGATAAGGAGAGTGTCATTCGCCGCACGATGCTGGAAATTAGAGTATCGGGCCCGTTTTACCCCATTCTCTCTCTTTTTCACCTTTTTTGAAAAATCCTTGAGTGCAAAATAAACGATTTATTCAATTCGTGTTTGTGTAAAAACTTTCGTAATATCGAATGGAGCTGGTTTGGCTCACCGCACAGCCCTAAAAATTGGAATATTTTCAAGTAACCCCGATATCCCCTATTTCTTTGAAATGTCACATGCATCTTCGCTCGAAGTGGAACACAATCGATAAGAGCAGCACATACCCTATATAAAATTGCTGATACTATGAAAGTTTTTACATAAGTACGAGCTAAATAAGTAATTTATTTTGCACGCCAATCAGAAATAAATTCTGGTATTCTCAAAAAAGTGTGTGTGAGAGAGAGAGAGTGGGGTTAGCTCTCAATACAGCTCAATACACTGATTTCCAGCATCGTGCGGCGAATGACACCCTCCTTATCTCAAACTATAGAGATTTTTACAGTTCGTGCCAAAAATTCATTCAAATCCTTCCACTCCGAGCAGAGATATTGAATTTATTCGCGTTTTATTCCTATTTTTTCCACTGTGCAGTGCTTCTCCACCGTATTTTAGAAGCTCGCTTGGTAGTTGATCTGCCCCAGCGGCTTTGTTGTTTTTCAACCGGCCAACCTCCTCCTCAATCTTTTGGTTGTCAGGGGCCGGAAGTCTTTCGTCCTGTGCACATACTCCTAAATCTGTTACCACGCCACCTTCGGTTCTTGCAACGTCGCCATTGAGGTGCTCATCGTAATGCTGCCGCCACCTCTCGATCACCTCACGCTCGCTCGTGAGAATATTCCCGTAATTATCTCGGCACATGTCGGCTGGACGACTGGATAGTTCACCCGAAACTCTTGCGCAGTTTTGCACACCGTCCATCGTTGCTTCAATCAGTCTAGTCAGCTTCCAAGGAATGCCGTTTTCGTTCATGTTTCTCCATAGCTCTGCGCGGCCGATACTGTCGTATGCCGCTTTGAAGGCGATGGACAGATGATGCGTTGGGACCTGGTATTCACGGCATTTCTGGAGGATTTGCCTACGGTGAAGATCTGGTCCGCTCTCGACCGACCGTCGGTCAAGCCGGCTTGAGATTTCCCACGCACTCATTCGTTTTACGTGACAGACGACGGAAGATGATCTGCGATAGCACTTTGTAGGCAGCATTCAAAATAGTGATCGCTCTGATGTTCTCACATTCCAAATGACCGCCTTTCGTGTGAATGGCCGGTACACCGGGGCAAGATGAAACGCGAAGTTTTGAAATAGATTTAAATATAATTTTAATATATTTTTTTCGCCAAAAGATTGTTTGAAAAAACTATGTGTTATGGTACTGAAGCTGTTTCCCATCATTGGATAACATCATGTTAACCCGCTGTTTCAACTTACCCATTTCTTCAACTCTTCTTCCGGTAGTTGTTCGGTTTCTCAGATTCTGGCTATCAACCTGTGATGGGTGGTCAACTTGTCTAGGCCCATCTTGATGAGTTCAGCTGCGATACCATCCTTGCCAGCTGGCTTGTTGGTTTAATAATTTATTGAATGAATAAAGTGAAATGCAGGGTTTGTGAGTTCGAATTTGTCGTCCGAATTCTCACAAGTAATGACGTATAAATGTCTCTAAACCTTGATTTATGCAGCAATTCCTTAAGAAATTGAAAGCTGGCTGTAATACCAACGGAAAATGCCCTATGTAGTGGGCTCTTCATGGACATTACAGTACGATAAAAATATACCTCACGAAGGTTGAAAGCATTAATCATTAAGTCGGGTAAAGAGAAATTGGAGTGAGTGAAATTGAGAGTGAGGCTCTAGGAAGACAAATGGAATGTAGGAAACTGGTAACGAGTGGAACTTGAATGAAATCAGAACTTTTTAGAATGTCAAGAAGTAAAGTACCGCCAGTAGGGGTGACATTGGGCCTGGGCCCAACTTTGTGCCAAAAATCAAGAAAGATGTTTCGCTCAAAAAACTAACATTTGTTATAGTGCTCATCAAAAAGTGAATAGATTATGGTAAATATAACTTGGGTTGACCATCCGGTGTAGAAAAAAGTCACATTTTGTTGATTTTACATTAAGAAAACGTGATGTGAATTTTACTGTTAGGGGTGCTGTACAAAATCGTTGTTTTTAAATGCCCAACAGAAAACAGCTGAACATCGAACATGCAATGAATTGATGTTTTCTAGGTGTACTCAGCAGTTGTTTTGAAAATTAATATGAGTTTTCTTGGTTTTGAATGCTATTTTGCATGAAAAACTTATGTATTCCAGCTACAGTACAAATCGTTCATTTTGGAGGTGACTTTGGGCCTTATAAAAGCAATGCAATCAGTATGAAAACCCTACAAATGTGAATTAAAAATACTGAGAGCATTCACATTATTTTATAATACGGTGTAAAATGTGGAAATAAAAGTTAGATTTATACAAAATGAAAAATGCATGCATATCAGTTTATAGGTAGATGCTAAATAAATATATAAATATTACTTTCGTCTTTTGATGATGCTAGTTAGAGTTATATTGAAGGGATAGCGGATGTATTGTATTGGACATTGATCGTTTACTATGAATATTGTCAAATTTTCACGTTTATTTGTCTGTGATGTTATTTTAAAATGACTAGACACTGATAGGTTGTGCGAAAGTATCTATAAATTCAATAGTTTTGATTTGCAAGCGGTAGTTTCTCATACTGAACTATTTTGTTCGAATTTAATTGTTTGGCCCAATGTCACCCCCTAGAAGGGGTGAAATTAGACCAATTTCAATTAAGCTTTGTCATTGTCACAATTAAAGTTAAAGCAATTATACTTTAAACATTCATTAATAATATGAAAATGAACGTGTCTATCGAATTCGACTTTGATTTAGAGCTAAAATATAGTTGTAACGACCTACAAAGGGATGGACTATGCCATTTTGGCCCAATGACACCCCCACTGACGGTAGTGTATTATTTACAGAGTGCAAGAATATTCGTTGGCTCCAGAGGTGATCATATCAGCTGGCGACGAGGATGGGATTAACGGCTTCCAAAGCGGAAGAAATCAGACTTAATCAGGAGATTTCTTCAAGCCGAACACGATTACTCAATGACGATGACCAGAGAATTAGTATTGTCAGTAGACCGGTTCCTAAGCCAATTAATTCCAGGGGTCAGGGCTGGTAGCGATCAGGTGACAAAATAATAGTGACTTTAGTAACTAAAATTATCAAAAAAGTGACCAAATAGTGACTGAATAGTGACCTCAAAATTATTGGAAAACTGAATTTGTAGGCTGAACATTCGATGAATTACCAAATTACCTAGAAAATCAATCTATAATTTTCAGCTAAGTCCCAGAGTTTATGATCGTGAATACTTTATTGTTTGAATAATCCTTTTTTGTTTTGCAAAGTGTTCAATTCAAGAAGCCTCAACTATATTCTCCTATTTTCAACAGCTTTGTGGATAACTGATTGTTGGAGACAGTATCAAAATACCACCTCATCGTACATATTGTACGGCATTGGCGTTTTGGTACAAAGCATGAATTGGTCATACGACACCTTTGATTTTTTGAATTTTGCTGATGAAGTTCAGTACTACTACTATCAAAAACGGGTGCAAAAGGTAAACAATCCATTATACTTGTATTCAGCTGTTCTAATTTCGTCAAAAAATTACCGTACACGGTTTTCAAAAGTAAGTGTGTTGTTATTTACCAAAACAGGTTTTTTTTAACAGCTGTTGTAATTTGAACAACAGTTCAAATATAAATTATGAGAGCAGTTGCAATCATTGCAATTACTCCGTTACTATGCAATAAATTCGAGTAAAGGTTTCGTAAAAAAAGCTCGCGGAACTGGAGGTTTTAATTGAATAAAGCTGCTGAATTTCAAGAAGAGATTTCAAAAAGATTTTTAGGTAAAAGCTCTGTCACCGACAAGAAATTACTGGAAGTATTCTTGGTGAAGTAAATGTGAAGATTGAATTGTCAAGAATACTGAAGATATACATACTGCACTCCTAAAAAATATAGCCTAAAATGTTTTGGAGGAAATTCTGGAACTGAATGAATCTATAAATTTCTGATGAAACTTATATGTTCCTTATCTTGAAGGCCCAAATGAAAAACTGATCGAATTTTTGAGAAAACATTACAGTATTAGAGCACATTTTGGGAGAGAAACTTAGGCAGATCTTTTGTTGAGTCTCATCATCGTATATATGATGACGTTTTGGTTTTGGCACTAATAAAAACTCAGATATGAACAAAAGATTCTTGAAGAAATGTTTAAAGAAACAATTTGAACAAACTTCTGGCTTCATTAAATAAATAAAAAAAAATAATAAATAAATAAAATCTATATATATAAAAATGCAGTGGCATACGTGGGACCGCGCATAACTTGCAAACGGAAGGCCCGATTTTGGTCGTCTTAGTTTTGTTCTATTAGTTTTCACCCAAGGAAGGTTTATGAGGCAAAAAACATGGGAAAATTGAGAGTTTTTGAAAATCGATCTTCCATACATTTTGTGATCGGGGACTTGGTCTTGGATAGAAACTTAAAACGTCAAAAAACGAAGTAGGCAAGACAAAGTTTGCCGGGTACAGCTAGTAAATTATAAAATTTCGAATAAAACCCTTAAAAAAACTACCACATTTTGTTTCACTAGATTGTTATAAAATATCACGTGCATAAAGATTTTCATCAGAAACTTTCAAATAAAGTTCATCATAAACTCTTTCGGATTTCAGCAAAAAGCTGCTGAATAAATGGCGTCACAACTACGACCGATAATTTCACCATAAATTCATCTCGCATTTGTAACAGAAAATGTTTGGCAAACTCAAAAAATAATTAAAAATATACGATTAACTCAAGATAACCCAATTCGGGGGATTACAACGCACTATGTGCTATCATGATTTAATCCAATAATCTTAATGCACCATTGATTCATAATTAGTTTTTGAATTCATGGACATAGGGTGATATAATTAAACTGACATTTTAAATGCAGGAATATTTCGGCACCAACATTTCAAAAGGGCGTAACTGCATTTACAACCAATGCCTTCTCACAAAGCTGTGGAGCGTATCCCATCCCTCTCTAGCAATCCACTAGCACAAATAGAAAGATAAAATCCTCCTCTTTCGATTAATGGATGTGAATTGCGTGAGATGAATGAAATACGACCCACAGCTCTGTGAGAAGGCATTTGTTGCAAAAGCAGTTACGCCCTTTTGAAATGTTGGTGCCGATTTCAGTGTTACTTTTCAAAAGTAAAGTAATTCTGAAATTAGTAAAATTCATATATTATCTTAGCTACAAATCCATCATCACTTCTCTCGAATACGATAAAATTGTAATAAGTCGATATTATAATGATGTAATAAGCGGCGCAGCCGAAATTTTTTTAAAAGCAAGGTTTATGAGGAAATTTTGGCATTGCTGTTTTACTAAAACTCTCATATGATCTTCTCAATGTTGTCAGAATTACGAAAAATAGTGACTTTAGTGACCATTTTACTGAAAAAAGTGACTTTAGTGACTTTTTCATGAAAATAGTGACTTTTTAGTGACTGACTCGAAAATAGTGACCAAATCACTAAAAAGTGACTCGCTACCAGGCCTGAGGGGTAGATGTAGGAGTAGAAGCAGAAGTTATGATCGGGACAGCTCATTTTCCAGAACCAGAAGCAGTAGCAGATATCAAAACAGAAATAAATATGATTCAGGTAAAAGTTCATACTATTGTTCGTTCTACAAAAAATGGGACACACCCGTAAATTTTGCTATCGGTTGAATACAAAGAGTCGATTCTCCAAAACCCGCAACGAATTACTGGGAGTATCGTATCGAGAACAAGGCTTTAGCGGACCAGATAGTAGGTTTGGTTGTCCCATTGCATTGGATGAAACCATTGGATTGCCGAACAGGAACATGAAATGCTCATCTCCGTAAGCTGCGTTGGATCTCTTGAAGAAACATCCGATTGGGCGAAATGTGCAGTTGACCATGGTTCAACCAATGATTCAAGGTGCGTCTCCTTTCTGTGCCAACTACTAATGCACAGATAACCAATTTACAACTGAGGACAAAGCAAAAAAAAAAAACAAAAAATGGAAACACGCTAACTTCGTTTTTGGGCAACAAGACATTGACAGTGCCTGAAAATCAACGGGTGGAGACAGCCGATTCATCCGGCGTATGATCAACTAAACTAGATACAACTGCCCACAACCACTGCCAATAGGTTTAACTATTTAATAGTGGTTTGTGGCAATCGATTGCTTAGATGCAGTATTCGTTCAAGATCCAACGCACCTGGCAAACAAATTTAGAACAAGGCTGATCAATCCTGCTGAAGATCTAGTCATAGGTATTGCGGATTTTCAGAAAAAAATTCACTTTGCGGTAGCCACAGTATGCTGCCGTTTTGTATGTGTCATTTAACAGCTGATCGATAAGCTTTATGATCGAACCTTTAGAACAGCTGCCAACACCTGCTGTTTACACCATTCGATAGCATTTTTAATTTCCTTTCTTCTGAATCAATAAAGCTTAGAATTTTACAAACTATATTTAAATTGAAAAACGATTTTAACCATTTCTGTTGTAAGGAAGGGAAATTTTTTTTCGCAGATTTGGAGGTCAAAACGGAACAAAGTTGCAAAACTTGATATATAAAAATCTGTTTGCTCACTGACGAAATTTATGATTTGCGCAAAAAAAGCGCTGTTTAAGGAGTAAAAACGCGAATTTTAAGATCCAAACTCGCGAGAACTCTTGGGGCAAAATGCGCCGGCCTTCGCCGTAAATTCGTTGGCGTTTGAATTATCGCAGCAATAGGATAACAGACACGAAAATCAGAACCTTTCAAATGTGCATTAATTGCGTTATTAGCTGTCGCACTACCGTCGAGAAAACGCCGTGATGCAACACCAAAATCTAACTCACATCCTTAAACCGATCAGCACTAAAGTGCATAATTTACAGACTTCACCAAAAATGTGTAACCCTTACACATTAACAAGATCAGCTCCGGCATCCTCAAAATCGTAAATTTCGGAAAAAAAATTTGAAAGGGAATCTAGCCAGGATTACTAGTAACCTTGGTAAACAAAAAATATCGACATTTCGCATCTAGAAGAGTATACGCCTGTGCGCCGACTATATTTTGCTCGGCGGCGGCGTGAGGGCCATTTTTGACCGGCGGCGGCGGCATGAATCGGCGTGACCAAAATGTGACCATAATGTCAACATTGGCAGAGCAAAAAAGTTGTCATTACGCTCTAGAATTCGTAGTTTGGTCTTTTTCGTGACCATTACGTTTAAATGAAGAGAGGAATCTCAGAATGAATTCCAGGAGAAACCTTAAAGAAACTCCTGAAGAAATCCATGAGAAAATTCTGGACTAATCTCTGCAGGAACTGCTGTATGAAACTCTGAAGGAACTTCTGCAGGAATCTCTGGTGGTTCAAGAATATTTCTTTGAGAGAATCCTGCAGAAACTTCTGAAGAAACCCCAGATTAAAATGTTCGAGGATTTTCAGAAGGAAATCCAGGAAAAACTCCGAATGAATGGGGAGAATTCCCTAAATGAATTCAAGAAGGAATCCCAAGGGAATTAAGGCAGGGATCACCGAAATTGCGGGAATTTCTAAAGGAGTATAAGAAGGAATCCTCTATAGGATTTATAGGAGGAATCAACTGAAAATATCTAGGAGTAATCCCAGAAAAATTCAAGCCAGAATCCAAGAGAATTTCAAGAAGGAATCCTCAAAAGTTTTCCAGTGGGAATTTCCAAGAGAATACAGAAGGACTTCCAGCAGTAATCCCCGATAGAATATCAGGAGGAATCCTCGAAGGAAGAAACCCCCGAAGGAATTGTAGAATTAACCTTTGAAGGAATTCTAGGAGGAATTCCCGAAGGAATTCCTGGAGAATCTCCGAAAAAACTTGAAGAGGAATCACCAAAGGAATTCCAAAAGGAAATCCTGAAGGAGTTCGGGGAGAAATCTCCGAAAGAATTCCCAGCGGAATCCCTCCTGGAGGAATTTCCGAAGGAATTCTAGGAGAAATCAGCGAAGAAATTCATGAAAGAAATTTCGAAGGAATTGCAGGAGTAATCTTGGAAGAATTCTATGAGGAATTTAAGAAAGAATTTCAAGAGGAATCTTCAAAGGTATTCTAAAAGAAATCACCAAAGGAATTTTAGGAGGAATCTCCGTAGGAATTCCCAGAGAAATCTACGACGGAATATCAAGAGAAATTCTTGAAAGAATTTTAAGAAGGATCCATGAAGGATGTCTAGGAGTAATCCCCAAAGGAATTCCAGAAAGAAATTTAAAAGGGTTTTGAGAAGGAATACGAAAAAGATTTCTAGGAGGAACCATTGAAAAATATCCAGGAGGAATCTTCGAAGGAATTACAAGAGGAACTCTAGATGAATTTCAAGAGGAATCCCTGAAGGAATTTTTGGAAGAATCTCTAAAGAAATTTAAGGAGGCATCCCCGCGGGAATTAAAAGAGGAAGCTCCGAAAGAATTCCAGCACAAATCTCAAAGGAATTCCAGCTGTAATCCAAACATAAATTCCAGCAGGAATCCCCAAAATAATTCCAGTGTTAATTTCCAAGGAAATTTGAGAAAGAATCCCCAAAGGATTTGTAGTAGGAATCAACGAAAAATATCCAGAAGGAATCTTATCATTATTATTAATCTGAAGGAGTTCCAGGATGAATTCCTGAGGGGATTCTAGGAAGAATTACCGAAGGTATTCCTAGAGGAATCACTGAAGGAATTCCAGAAAAGAACTTCGGAGGAATTCTGAAAGATGTCCCCAGAAGAATTCCATGAGGCATCCCAGAAGGAATTCCAGGAGGAATCTCCGAATATATTCGATGAGGAATCACCAAAAGAATTCCAAAGGAAACTCCGAAGGAAATCCAGGAATCCTGGAATCTCTGAAGGAATTCCAGGAGGACTTCCCGTAAAAATTTCAGGAGGAATCTCCGACGGAATTTCAGGAGGAATCCCTGAAGAAATTTCAGAAGGAATTCTTGAAGGAAGTCCAGAAGGAATACCGAGGGCATTCCAGCAGATTTCGCTGAAAGAACTCTAGGAGTATCTTTGAAGGAATCTCAGAAAGAAATCAAGGTCCGAAGGAATTCCAGGAGGAATCTCCGAAGAAATTCTAGGAGGAATCTCCGGAGGAATTCTAGGAGGAATCTTCGGAATAGTTTCAGGAAGAATCTCCAAAGGAATTCCTGGAGGAATCCCCGAAGTAATTCCAGGAGAAATCCTTCGAGATATCCCAGAAGTAAGTTCGGAAGAAATACCCGACGTTATTCCAGGAGGATTTCCTGAAGGAATTCCATGAGAAATCCCCAAAGAAATTATAGGAGCAATCCCTGCAGGAATCCCAGGGGGAGCCCCTTAAGAAATTCTGGGGGAATCTTCGAAGGATTTCCATACAGAATAATTGAAAGATTTTCAAGAGGAAACTCCGAAGTCCTAAGGAAGTCCAGGAGAAAGCCCCTGAGGAAGTCCAAGAAAAATCCACCACTTCATTCCAGGAGAAAGCCCCCAAGGAGGTCCAGGAATCTTCGAATTAATTCTAGGAGGAATTCCCTGAGGAAGTCCAGGGGGAATCCCTGGGGAAAGTCCAGAAGGAATACCCGACAGAATCCCCGGAGGATTTCCTGAAGGAATTCCCGAAGGAATTCCAGGAGAAATATTCGAGGGAAGTCCTGGAGAACCCCTGAAAGAAGTCCAAGTGGAATTTTCGTAGAAATAACAGGAGAAATTCCTGTTGGAATTCCAGGGTTAATTCCCGAAAGAATTCCGGTAGGAATCTCCGAAGGATTTCCAGGCAGAATTCACGTAGGAAATTCGTTAAAAAAATTACTGGATGAATTCCAGAAGGAAATCGTGAACAAATTCTTGTAGAAGCTCCATGAAAGATCCTAGAATATCCTGGAGATATGTCTGATTGTAATCCTAAGAAATTATTGAAGGAACTCCTACAGGATTCCCCTTGGGATTCCCTAAAAGAACTTCTGGAGAGACCTCTGATCTAACCCCTAGAGGGATCCGTGACTCCTTCTGGAAAAATCTCAATCTCATTCTACAATCCGAAAGAACCCCAGGAGCGGTCCCTGGAAAAACTCATGAAAGAATTCCTAAAGAAACTTCTCGAGGAATCCCCTAAGGATCTCTCTCTCTTCTTGGCGTAACGTCCTCATTGGGACAAAGCCTGCTTCTCAGCTTAGTGTTCTATGAGCATTTCCACAGTTATTAACTGAGAGCTTCCTCTGCCAATGACCATTTTGCATGCGTATATCGTGTGGCAAGCACGAAGATACTCTATGCCCAAGGAAGTCAAGGAAATTTCCTTTACGAAAAGATCCTGGACCGACCGGGAATCGAACCCGTCACCCTCAGCATAGTCATGCTGAATACCCGTGCGTATACCGCCTCGGCTATATGGGGATATCCTGAAGGAATCTTAGAAGGAGCTTTTTTGTAGAAATCCCTTAATCCTCCTGGAACTCCTGAAGAGATAGGAACTTCTGTAGGAATCTCTGAAGAAATTCGTAAGGAATTTCTGAAGGAACATCTGCAAGAATTCCTGAAACTCCTGGAGGAATCTCTGAAGGAACTCCTGGACTAATTTCTGTAAGAACTCCTGTAAGAATTTCTAAAGGAGTTTGATAATTAACCCCTACAGAAATTCCTAGACTAATTTTTAAATATCTCCTGTAGAAGCTTTGGAAGAAACTTTTTACGGAATTGTTAATGGATCTTCAGGAGGTATTGAAGAATAATCCTGAAATAATTTCTGAAAAAATCATGAGGTATCCCGAAATAATTCCTGCAGGAGCCCTTGATGAAACTCCCGGAGTAATCCCTTAAGGATTCCCTTGAGCGATCCCAACAGAACGACAGGAGAAATCCCTTGTTGAAACTCTAGAAGAATTACTGAAGGATCTCTTGGAAAGATCCCTGAGGAAACTACTGGACTGGTTTCTAAAGAAACTCCTGTAGGAATTCCTGAAAAAATCTCAGACTAATCTCTGAAGGACTTTCTATGGGAATCCTTGAAAGATCTTCTGGATGAATCTCTGGTGTATCTTTAAGAGGCATCCCCGAATCCCCTTGAAAGAATTTCTGAAGGAATTCCTGGAGTTTTTTTTTTCTCTGAATGTCGAGATCTTCCTCCTGAGGGGCCTTCTGAAAAAAAAAATCAATCCTGGAGGCATCCCTGAAAAATTTTCTGGAAGAATTCCTGGTGGATCTCGTGGAAGCATCACTGAATATTTCTGAAATAATCTTTGAAGAAGCTTCCGGAGAGATGTGAATGATAGGGTATGTGTTCCATCATTAATCTCACGCTCCCATATTCATCCTATTCGAAAACAGGCGATTATGGCACCGATTGATTCCGTTCTTCTTGTTTTCATGCGTGCTCACTTCTAACAAAAAATACAAAAATAAGAAACAAAACAAACAGCGCTTTAATCCTTCGTTTTTCGTAGGATGAAAATGGGAGCCACATGCTTAAGAAGGGAACCAATACCCTAAATAATAAGGAAATCTAATGAAAATGAAAAAAAAAAGTTCTAGGTGTTTTGAATTTGATTGGACACCCTGAAATTCCATTTTAATTTCTTCAAAAATTATAAATTGGAGTTTGTCTAAAACACTAGAAATGAAAAAAAATAGACAAAAGTTAAAATGACCAGATTTCATATTATTGGAACTTACAGTTTTTAATTTTAATTTCATAAGGGCATAACTTTTGGGACTGATTTTTACATTGATATTCTCTTAATAGTATGATACTAATTATTTTTAAATAATCTAATGGTAACCTGCTAGAGAATGGTTTTGACTAGCGTGTATAATGGCAAAAGTAACCGAATGTGAATAATAGATTTTCTCTATGATAATGTGAAATTATTGCAGTAAAACTCTTATGATAGTGATCGTGAGAATTTTTTATCAACTTTGTGTAAACTTAATTTTATTCGTGCACTGATCATCGGCGCGAAAAATGAAAATCGGCGGCGTCACAAACAGCGGCGTATGGCGCGCCGCCGATACCTTGGTCGGCGTCAGCGTGGGACGAAAAATGTCGGCGGCGGCGGCGTGGCGCGGTGGCGCACAGGTCTATATACGAGCTGTTACACACACTCTTAGAATAAATCATGTAAATTTAAGTTCACTTGGATACACATAAAAGGAGCGGCCCGTTTGACATAAATTTATGTCTTCTATCACAAATAAAGTCGAGCTAGCAATCGCTAGAGTCGAAGCGAGAGATAAAACAGATGTAAGTAAAATAATGAACTGGATTCGAACTCTGGTCCGCTGATTGAGAGGCACGTACTAAACCTTTCGGCTGTATCACCGTGTTATGAGGTAAACGATAAATGTAAAACCGTATCTACCTATCTGGTCGGATAGGTTTGTTGTCATCTTGTGCAACCAACTCAAACTTACATGATGAATGTAAAACTGAGTCAAATTTGCCATTAAGTCTTGAAATGTTTACGTACGTTGATGGTTTACGTCACGAGTAAAATCCTAATTTTTTAAGAGTGCATATTTGGTGTAGGTAGTCTGGAAATTATGCACTTATGAGTAGGTCTTACACATTTTAGGTGCTGAGCGGTTTTAGCGTGCAGTTTCAGCTATAGTGGGACAACCCATTGAGTTGTCCCACTTGTACCGGAAACCGAGTAAGATAACAAAGGATTTTCCTTCTTAGATAGACCAACTCAGTCACAGAGTAGAATATTTTCTCGGTGTATACCCGATTTTCCAATAATTTCTTCTCAGAACTACCGATAGAGATTTCCCAAAGTTAGTTACGAAACTGGAGATCAGTGTGTGGGCTACGTTAGACACATTAAATTTGATTACAATGGTCTCTTACAATGCCGTTACTTGACCAGAGTATGGGGCAGTAGTGTCAAACCAAGCGGTGCGACCAAGGCCCGTCTTGGAAGAAATACAGGGGATGGCCAAAATGTTTGGGATAGGCAACTTTTTTTCTCTCGCAAAAAAGTTCAACATGCTATAACTTTTTATAGAGCGCATCAAAAAATCTCAAATTTTGACTGTTTGTCAACCTATTATATGTGCATCATTGGTACAAATTTGGGCTTGATTGATAAATCTTTCGCAAAGTTAGAACCGTTCGGGTAAAACACTATTTTTCAGACAACTCATTTTTGAGCTGTCATATCTCGGAAACCAGTGAACCGAATTGAATGAAATTTTGAATGAACACTTACAATATGTAAATGCTTCACAAACTATTAAAACATAGGCACTTTTTAAACATTGAAAAAAGCTATCATGGATTGACACTTTTCGGATTTTTCGCGAAAAAATGTAATTTTTTCACATCAATGTCAATAAATTTTAGTGTTGATATCCAAAGATTTTCCACTTCTGTTCTCAAATTATCTCTAATCAGATATATTAGAGCCTATTTAGATTGAAGGAAGAACACATTTAATAATTTTTGTGTGGTATTGTAAATTTGACTTATTTTCCTCTATATGGGTAAAAATTTCAACCCGGTATAACTTAATTCACCGTGAGAAAATATAACATTTTATAACGTCGTATTAAGTATCGATATATTGTTGATAAACGTTAAAAAATTCATGCAATTCGGTTCACTGGTTTCCGAGATATGACAGCTCAAAAATGAGTTGTCTAAAAAATAGTGTTTTATCCGAACGGTTCTAACTTCGCGAAATATTGATCAATCGAGCCCAAATTTGTACCAATGATGCACATATAATAGGTTGACAAACAGTCAAAATTTGAGATTTTTTTATGCACTCTATGAAAAGTTACAGCATGTTGATTTTTTTTGTGGGAGAAAAAAAGTTGCCTATCCCAAACATTTTGGCCATCCCCTGTATATGCGAATTTGCTTATCCAGAACGCGTTCCTGGTGACAGACTGACACGAGTACCGGGTCACAGATCTCACAGCATGTATTCTAAATGATCACTACCGCCAGTCGGGGTGACATTGGGCCTGGGGGGTAACTTTGGGCCAAAAATCAAGAAAGATGTTTCGCTCAAAATACTAATATTTATCAAAGTGATAATCAAAAAGATAATAGAATATGGTAAATATAACATGCGTTGACCATCCGATGCAGAAAAAAGTCAAATTTAGTTGATTTTCCATTAAGAAAAAGTGATGTGAATTTTATTGTTGTGCGTTCTATACAAAATCGTTGTTTTAAAAGCTGAACACCGGACATGTAAAGAATGGCTGTTTTCAAGGTGTCTTTAGAGTTATTTTGAAAAGTAACAAGAGTTTTTTTTGGTTTTGTATGCTATTTTGTATGAAAATTTTATTTATTCAAGCTGTAGTGTAAATTATTCATTTTGGGGTGACTTTGGGTCATATAAAAGCAATGCAATCAGTACAAGAACCCTACAAATGCGAATTAAAACCAGTGTGAGTACCGTAATCCGGGGTAACATTGATCAGAATTTTCGATCTTTCTTGAATAATTTTCTTATTTAAGCAAAAGTTATATATTTTATATTTTTAAAACAAGTACTGGTCCTCTGAGTATGTGTTAAGCTACTCAAAAAAGTATTTTAAAACTTAAAAACATGTTTAAATAGGTTTTTTAATCTGATTTTTGATTTTGTTGATTTGGGGTAACATTGATCATGTTAGTGATCAATGTCTGTTTGAGTTAAAAGAACCACTTCTTACTAAATTCGGGGTCGCTGATTTGGAATATGTTGTCCAAATTCTTACAAGTTAAGTACTTTTAGAGATATTTTGATATAAAAATCCTCCAAATCGCGAATAACGCCTAAATGTAGGCAATGGCTTAAGGAATTGATAACCTGCTCTTAATAAATCGTATATTTTATTGAAAAGTAGTATTTTCATAGAAGTTTCGGTTATTAAATCTATTTCTAAGATATCATATTGAAGTAATACAGTGATTTCGAACCTCATATAGTATCTAGTATTCACGCCAAGCACGAATGTTTGACAATGTATCTCATTGCGATACGAAACACAGTTATGGAAAAATCGATTTATTTCAATGTTTATGAATTTCAATTTTCATGAATTTCATGTCATTTAATAGCTAAATGATAGCAGATTTTGATATAGCATTCAATAGGAGAAACTGATTCAATGTAAAATGCTTGCTTGAACTTTTCATGAGGTCGGTCAAGCCGATCAATGTTACCCCGCTGATCAATGATACCCCGTTTTACGGTATTCACATTATTTTATGCATAAAACAGTGTAATATTTTGTAAATTAATTAGATCCATGCAAAATTAAAATGCAAGCATATCAGTTTGTACGTAGATGATAAAGAAATAAAGCCTGTATCCGCAATAATCGGGACACAGAAGTTCATCAGTAGCTCTGTAATGAATCGGTAAATTTGGCCAAATAATTGACTGAGAACTCTTTGGTGTATGTTTATTATTTGTGCCAAATTTCATTAAAATCGATGCATTACTTTTAATTGTAGATGAAAAACAAACAGACGTGGTTTTAAGCATTTTGTACAATCATGACCAATTTTCATTCGCATACTAGATGGTTCTATTAAGCTACAGTTCAAAGTTCTGTGATGATAATTATGAAATTTCGTTAGCAGTTACGATTAGGGATGTAGTACCGGTAGTACCGGTACCGAAAATCCCGGTATTACCGACCAATTTTTGGTACCGTTATACCGGTACTGACAGAGCCTTGGTACCGGTACTTTCGGTACTGGGAAATCTTTCCCGAAGTGTTCCGGTCATTAGTGTAGCCAATATGCTATGGAAATAAACGGAAACATTTAAAACCAAGCACTGACAAACAAACGTTTCATATATGAAACCTTTCTTTTCCCTCATCTGTAGAGCCTTTTAACCCCTGCTAACAATGATTGGTTTATTGAACGTTTAATGATTGAAATGGATTTACTGGCTTTGAATAAAAGTTGTTTCTTGTTTTTCTTCAGTTTTTAGAAGGAATCAAGAAAAAAATCAGTCCAATTTTCTTCTGTCTTCACCTAGCAGCTATCTATCTTATTATGCTTTTTGTAAGGTTCTTCCTGTTTTATTTCAGACTGGATAAGGTGCCTGTGAAACTAAAGTTAAAGAAGCTAAATAATAGCTTTAAAAACAATTTCATGCAACTAATTTCTTTATACATTTTTTATCATTTTTGTTCAATTAAGAATTTCATGGTTAGATTTTATGACATCCCTGAAAACCGGAATTCACAAATGTCTGGTAAATGGTAGATTTCATTGTACAAAATTGATCATTCTTCATTTTAGTGAAAATTTTCCAGTACCGGTATTTTACCGGTACTACCGGTACTGTGAGCCTCAGTACCGAAATACCGGTACTCACCAAAAGTGGTCGGTACTGCGACCCCTAGTTACGATACTTATAAAGACACTTTCTTGCAAAATTTCATCAACTTTGATGGATTGGTTTGAAAGCTACTGGTGTTGACAGGGGGAGTGTTAGTGAACATTTTTCGTGGTTTTCATGTGCGATTTTTGCCTTTTCATAACTTTTGAATTTCTCTGCCAATTTTCATGAAATTTTCACAGAAGCTAGTTGATTATGTGTATCTTATGCCTGCAAAATTGGATGATGATTGGTATAGTACTTTCAATAGTGCAATCGAAACAATAAAGGGTGCTGACTAATGGCTGTCTGAGGGGCTAAAATCACGTTCAGTCCCAATACATGTTTCGACTATAACATTGTTGATAGTGCATCGATTTTCTTGAAATTTTGCCTGTTCAACAAATGTATATTGAGAGGTTTGTATTCAAAATTTCAGCCATTTGCTTTACCAAATTTAAAAGTTACAGTGCTGACAAGCAAAACTAGGGGCTGTACAAAATTCAATGGCGCACATTTTACTTTTTCGTTGCTACATCAAAAAGTACAGCACCGATTTACATGAATTTTTGTAGGTGAAATGAACACATCTTAAGATGTTATTAGACAAGATTTAAGCAATTTTAATGTATCTATTGCAGAGTTACAGCTGTATTTCTGTGTCCCGATTATTGCGGATACAGGCTTTAATACTTTCGTTGTTTGAGAATACTAGTCGGGTTTATATTTAAGAGATATCGGGTTCATTGCATTGAAACATTGATCGTTTACAGTGAATGTGATCAAACTTTCACGTTTGTTTGTCTGTGACGTTATTTTAAAGTGGCTAGTTGCTGATAGGTTGTGCGCAAGCATCTATTTATTCAATAGTTTTGATTTGTAGGCGATATTTTCTCACATTGAACTGCTTTGTTCGAATTTTAATGCTTGGCCCAATGTCACCCCCTAGAAGGGGTGAAATTAGGCCAATTTCGATTAAGCTATATCATTGTAAAAAATAAAGTTGAAGCATTTATACTTTACACAATCCTAGATAATACTGAAATAAACGTGTCTACCGGATTCAAGATTGATTTAGAGCTAAAACATTGTTGTAACGACCTACAAAGAAATGGACTATGTATTTTTGGCCCAATGACACCCCCACTGACGGTACTTTACAAGTTCAACATTTTTCATTCAAGCCGAAGATATGCGAAGATGAATAATTCATTCATTTTATTAAAAATTGCCAATGGTCTCATTCTGCTGCTAATATTTCGATAGGTATATGGATTAGCGTTTGTTCTAGGGATTACTGGCCCAAGTGGTCTACTTCCAACTACCGAACCTAAATCTCAAATTAAATAAAGTCAATTTATTGACCACCTGAATCCCCTTAGTGCGATGTTGCCAAAAATAAACAAAGATGCTAGAGGGCAAATAAGCCAATTTTGGATAAATGTAGATTTACCTAAACTTGGGTGAGGGTCTTGGGTTGAATTTACCTACTCTTGAGTAGGTATATTTTTAGCTGGAGGTTAAGGCAATTCACGTAGCGTGAGTTTAACCCATTCACTCAAATTTTGGCCATTAGTTTAGTTTGCTTCACATCTTTGTTTTTAGTTATTTCACATTGCAGCGATTTGTTTTACATTGCAATAGGGTAAAAAATATAATTTGGACATGTATATAATTTGGACATGCACGGCGGTGTATGCCTTGTTCCAGAGAGCTAATAAAAGTAGATACTTCTCAATATCGATTATTGGATCAAATAGACCCTATTCTGATGACTTACGTTGAAAATACGCTTAACAATTAAGAATTTACTTCAAAATTATCGAAAATGTAAATTATTCCACTAAAACCCCTCAAATGCACAGGTATGCAAGACGACATACACTTCACAGTCACATACAATATTCACCCCAAAATCGTTGAAATAATAATTGTAAGAAATTTGAATGCCTTATCACAATGAAAAATGTTTAATAAAGAAGCATTAAGCAGCCAATCTCTTAACATTCATCTAGAACGCTTAAAATAGGTGGTGTCCAAAATACATTACTGGTTTTCTACTGCAAATATATTTTGGTCATCTGACGAACTACATAGGGATGCTGTGCGATTGCATACTTGGAGGCGTATAATGTGGGTCTGGCGATATTTTCTCGATTCTAAAAAAAATGTAATGGTTATCAAAATAGATGCCTGTTAAGCGTAAAAATGTGATTATTTGTAAGAAAATATTTGTTAATTTATGTTGCTTCCATGATTTAGCAGTATTCATGGCTAAACATTGAGATAACTGCCCTGTCCAAATTATATATACCTGAGGGTGTCCAAAACATATATTCGGTGTCCAAAATGCGATTCTGACAGGCGATTGGAAATTGTGATTTTCTCAGCTTAAAATGCTTTCGTTAAGGTTTTTGTCACCTGGAACGCAAAGTACAATCATATTATAAGCGTATTAGTAACTTTGCAAAATAATCAATTGCTTTCTAAGGAAGCTAGGGGACGATTTTTCCAACGTTGTCCTCAGCCTGTTCAAAATACAGGAATCACCCTACATATTTTGTATTTTATAGTACGTTTGTTTTAGTACCAACTATTCAGTATCTACCTTCTATTGCGCAACATGATTTGGTTACTTCGATCTATCGATCTTGTGTACTGTTGCGCTTGCTAAGGCAACCATTACGATCTTTGTGCAATGTTTTTAACGATTTTGCTTTGGTCTTCATTTGGTGTGTGTTAACAGGGTTCTGTGTTTGGTTTGGTGAAGGGGTGTTTGTACTGTTTAGCGAGTGAAGGATTCGGTAATGGGTTGTATCCTGTTGCTCGTTAGGATTGTCCTTACAGTTTTCTCCGCCATCTTCCTCAGAGGAAGGAGTGACAATCAAGCAAATGTCATTGGTTTTCTCCGATTGATAAGGCAGGAAGTCATCCATCTTTTGTGAAAAGTGGCAGTAGCGGTCAAAAGATCCAGATTTCGCGCATGGAATCAGGACACCATATCGACAGGAGCTTTCACTTCAAGCAGCTTCAATACTACAATTTTATTAAATATTAATTAGATTATAGCAATTTACAATTCATTCAACAACTTACCATCTGGATCCGTTCACGAGACAGAAAATTTATCCTAATTGCAGTGCAGTTTCTACCGGGCTCACGAACTGAACAACACTGTCCAACCGATCGTTTATAGGCAGCGTCGGCGCTTGTAGTCGCCAACCTCGCTTCAGTTTTAACGGTTTCACTAAGCACCAAACGTACCACATCTGTACGCAACAACAAGAGTAACGGTTACCAGCCGTATGCAAGTAGCCGGAACAAACAGCAGCGTTCAAAACGAGCAGCAAAGTGGACCGAACTATGGGATTGCGTCAAAAGAACTCAATTTAGGGTAGTTTGGCAGTTCTGTGTACCGTGATTTCGGGTGAAATTGATCAGTGGAGTGAAATTGATCGACGAGAGGTCCATTTTTATTTGTTAAAAATAACGTTTTAAACTTAAAACAATTTTTGGAAAATGGCCATCACCTTGCTCAAGGGTTATTGAATGATGAGATTACATGTTTTACAGCCAATTAGTTACATATTTCGGTATTAAATTCAATATTTTTCGAAATTGCGTGTTAGGCGATCTCCATAGGCACTTCCAAACTTTTGTTACCGTAGTTGTATTGCACATGTAATGTACATTCGAATGAATGTTTGTAGCTGCCAAGTATTCGTTAAACACAATTCCGTCATCACTAGTTCTATAAATATTGTAATTTATGCATAAAATTGCATTTTTTCGAAAGTACATACAATATTGATACATATATTTAGTGAGAAAATTGCATACTTTTAGGCGTTATCTTTGGATTTATTAAACTTTTAACATAAATAATTAAAAATTTACTAAATTTTTAACAGTTTAGCAAAGCTTTTCGCATTCTGGGGTGGTTAATTCAGTTGGAAAAATAATTTTCAGCACTTACAAAGGTATTTCACTGACTGATCAATTTCACCCCGAAAGTAAAATTTTTGATTTTTTATTTGAAATGATATTTATTATAATAAAATGATTTGCTGTAAAAGTTTCTACCTCGTTGACTGATGAAAACCATGGTCGTACTTTTTTTTCTATTTCAATTCAATTCATTTATTTATTCATATTTTATACATTAGTTTACATGCTTACAACTATATATGTACATAATTTCAATATCTAGTGCACCATCTAGTGAGCAGATAGCTCTTTGAAGGAGGTGCTATTCTTATTCTAGTGCGATAGTTTCATATTTACATTAACATATTCTTACAAAAGTTCATATTGGAATTCACTGCTTTAGTAACAATTCAATTATATAAGATATAATACTTCATTTGTGTCTTAATTTACGGTAAATTCAGATTGAAAAAGTTGTGATTCGTACAGATAGTTTGTTATTTGGCTAACAGAGAAAGTGCTCAATTTGTCGCTTGAAATGTAGTCTTAATTGTTTTTGGAACGAATGACAGGTATTACAGCTTTTAATAAAAGTAGGCAATTCGTTATACAGTTTACTTCCGATGTACGTTATCCTTTTTCGACCAAACTCAGTTCGAGGACGGGTGAGATAAAAGTTTCCTTCCCGTCGAGATGCTCTGTTTGCTTGAAGTATTGAAAAACTGTAATTGTGATGGAACAGTTGGTTTGTAGAAATTTTGTGCATTTGAAGCAAAATTTGAATTTCGTAAAGAGCTTTTAAAGGTAAAATCGATTCAAAACATTCAGTGTACAGTTGCTTTGAGGGGTACAATATGGGTTTTTTAAAAACTGTTTTCAGACATCTGTTCTGAATGACCTGCAATTCCTTTAAATTGGATTTGTTTGCTGCACCCCAGTTTGCAATAAGATATGAAAGACGCGAATGGATAAGAGCAAAATATATATTTTTCATACAAACAGGAGGCATAAATGCAGAGATTTTCCTCAAAATTCCACAAAGCGAACTAATTTTCTTTTTCAGCATCTCGATATGAGGTCTCCAACTCATAGTAGAATCCAATATAAGACCCAGAAAAGTGTATTGAGTGACTTTGTCTAATATTTGCCCTTGAATAACTACAGAGCGATGGTCTGGAACAGTTCGCTTCGGTGAATGAATCAGCATGTATTTAGTTTTCTTCAGGTTCATTGATAACGCATTTGCTTTAAAATATTCCAGTGGAATTTCTGCATCATGTTGAATAAAACGTAAAATTGATTCACAGTCGGGTCCTTTGTAAAAAATACATGTGTCGTCGGCAAAGAGGCGAAGTTGTCCTCGTAAACGAAGCTTTGACAAATCGTTTATAAAGAGGAGGAACATGATTGGCCTCAAATTGCTTCCTTGTGGAACCCCTATACAAATCGAACGCATTTCGCTTTTATTAGCGCCGATGGTTACATATTGCTTCCTATTTGACAGGTAACTGGCAAACAAATTTTCCACAACGCCTCTGATACTTCCATTTTCGCGACCAGTAGGTCGTGATCAATCATGTCAAATGCTTTCTTCAAATCGATAAACAACGTTCCCGCATATAGGGCACTGCATGAAAATCTCTCCTTCTCTTTCACTCTTACAGAAATTTTGTAAACAAGGCCACGAAACGTCAAAATCCCATACAAAATCAAAACAGTGCAGTGCCCTATTGCTTGGCATCCAATGCATCGTAGATGCGGTCAACTAAGTCACACGATGCTGTCAGAGTGCTTGATCCTTCTCTAAAACCATATTGATGCTCGAACAAAATATTGAAGCGAGTTAAGTAATCCATTGTCCTTGACACTAACAGTTTTTCGATAATTTTATCGATGATGGATAACGTGGAGATGGGACGGTAGTTGTTTAAGTCCCTTCTACTTCCCGATTCAAATACAGGCACAACTCTAGCTATCTTCAAAGAATCAGGGTATTGACCCGTGTCTATTATTTCATTGAAAGTATCAACAATAATTGGTACAAAAATATCGAAATGCCGCTTTACGAAACTGACAGGTATGTTATCATAACCAGCTGCCTTTTTCGAATCTAACTTATGAATAACCTGAATAACTTCAGGTCTCGTAGTAGGACTCAGAAACATAGAGTTTTGCTCATTCGATAATGTCTGCATACGAAAAATATCGCGATCACTGTCGATTCGAGTTGCCAAATTGGTTCCAATGCTACTGAAATGATCGTTGAATATACAACAAACCTGCTCTTCGTTGTTGATTACCCGGCCGTCTTTCTCAATTTCATAGGATTCCCCATGCTTTGTTCTTCTTCCTAAGACATCATTAATAACATTCCACGCAGACTTTTGATCGTTCCCACGCAACAACTTCTGATAATAATTTCTTTTGCTATAGGCTTTTTTCTTACTGAGTAGTCTTGATACATGATTCAATAGCTCAACTGTTCGTGAATCGTTCGGGTTTATACGCTTCTTTTTAAGGAGTTTTTCTTTTTGCTTCATTAAACACCAGATGTCCATTGACATCCATGGGCAGTGCCCTTTGACTTTAGCATTGACTTTAACATTTTTCGAGCTATGATTATGGCAAGAGTTATAAGAATCAATCAAATACACCAATTTATCATTAGCAGCTATATTCTGAGGTATTCTACTAATAGAATCTCGAAATAATTCATCTAGAAGACGGTGATTTACAATTTTTTTTCTGCAGTAGCATGGATGAGGATTTACAATGTATATTAAGTGTGGAAAGTAACAATGAATGATCGCTAAAATCAACAACAACTGTTTCATTAACAATACCACTAACAAGAGAATCAGAACAAGCCAGATGATCTAACACATTGCCGCTTGCAGGTCTAGTTACATCAGTATTCATTACAAACACATTATAACACGAAACAAGTCGCTTGTACTCACACACTACATTGTTGGTAACAATATTAGTTGGAATGTTCATATCGCCTACAAAGATACAATCACAGCCTTTAGGTATATTTGCCAACATGTTCTCAATTTCGAAAAAGTATTGTCGCACATCGAAACTAGGAGGTCTGTATATCGCATGAATGTGGATAGGTGCACGCTGCGTATCAATACAACAATATATATGATGAAATCCACCGACAACAATATTCCGACGGACATCTGCGGTTAGATCACACGCAAAAACGGCTACGCTCAAAAATGTGTTCGGCCTGCACATTTTTAGTAAACATCCATGCCGCACATGACTGTGTTCGAAACACACATTTTTTTTAAAATTGCTCGTACGCTCATATGAGCATGTATTTTGCAATAATTTCGACATGGCAACCTCACTGGGTTTATAAACCACCTTCAAATACCGAAAAATATTGATATTTTGCAAAAATGTGAGCGTACGAGCAATTTAAAAAAATGTGTGTTTCCAACACAGTCCCTGTGCGGCATGGGCGCTACTCAAAAATGAGAGCTTTTATTTTAGAGAGCTCTTAGCACATAAACAGCTAGACCCCCATTAGACACACTTCTACATGAAAATATACCCTCGTAGCCATCAATTTTGTACAAGTCCAACGCAGTCTTCAGTGATCCACGTTTCACAAAGCACAATAACATCAATCTTCAAAGCATACCTACGCAGAATATTTTTAAAGCCATCAAACTTCGCGAGATCATTGATTCCTCTAATGTTAAGCTGAAGTATTCTGAATGATTCATTAACAGACACATAACGATTTATTAGCCAATCATCAATACATTCGTATAACTTATTACAAGCCATTTTTACTATTAAAATACTGAAACTGAACAAAAACAAAACATTAACGCCGCTTTGGAGCTGGCCCAGCCTCAGGAGATGAGGAGCTATCCCGTGCCAGACGTTTCTGGTTGGCCTTCCTGATTCTATCCAGATCCATCTCACAGCGAACAATCTCGACCTTTGCCGACTCATTTTTCTTCATAAGAATCGCGCCGTTTCGCCCAGACCAAACAAATTTGAAACCAGCCTCAACCTGAATATCACGCGCCTCTTTTAGCAATTTGACCCCATAGTTTGTTAATTCATCACGTAAAACTACTGCCTTTGAAGAGTCAGTGAACGTAGAATCAACTTGGTTTAACAAAAGTTTCCCATGGCTTCTCTTCTTGTTGAACAAATTCTCCTTTTCGACTTCACTTCTGAACGTAACTTTGATCGGAGCCGGTTTCATATCATGTTGACCACTACTTTTAACCAGACGTCGCGCCTCGACCACAGTCTCCTTCTCCAGCTCGTATCCCACAGCAGCAGCAACATCACAGACAATTTGTTTTGGTTCTTCATCTCTTCGCATTGGAATTCCGAGCAAAACAGCATTTCTTGCTAAAGTTGTTCGATTGATCCGATCAAAATCCATCTCCAAACTGCTCAGCCTGACATTCATCGACCTATCTTTCTCGTATAACGTTGTGACATCCGATCTCAAAACCCCCTGGTCAGACTTCAGCGATGTAACCTCGGAGAAAAGGTCATCTAACTTATCGGACAAAAAGTTTTGGAACTTCTCGATATCGCCCATGGTGCTCTTCATACTCATTAGCTCCGTTTTTGTTTCCCTCACTTCTAATAGTACAGTCTGCAGTTCACGCAACACTTGAGAATCAGTAGAAGCGATACTTAGTTCTCTGTGGTGAAATTCCTGACATTGTAGAGAACAAAAATAAGGTCGCTCACGGATCTTTCGAACGGCATTTCCAATGATATTTTTGCATTTCAGATGCTCACATTTGTGGCAATATACACATTCTACCATTCGTTTCATGTCACTTTCTTCCTTGTCGCAAATTATGCATATTGCAGCAGAATCAGCCATAGCGAAAGGTTTCCAGATTGTATCAGTGTGTACTGTATCACAGACCGGCACTACAAGTAGCAGATGAAATATTTCACTTCGGTTCGTAGCGACACAATGAACGATGCGACTGATTGTTCTTAGGTTCTTATCACGCAAAATCAGATGCACTAATTCCCGTAATTTGCTGTTATATTGCCCCCAAACTGTATCGAATAATATTTTATTTCACAGCGAAGAACTGAATTCACGGTTCTAAAGTAGACTAACTATTTTATGAAATCTACAACAGTCCAAACTAACGATATTTTTTGGTGTTATATAACTTTCGCACTATTTCACAGCACTATTTCACAGCAGTGTTGCCAAATTTTTGTTTCAAAGCATTGAATTTAACCATATCGTCAAACATTCAAAACTTAGACGCAAAAAAATACGAAAAGTGATCAATTTCACCCGAAATCACGGTACCTAGATAAGTTTTTCATGGTACATAGATAAGTTTTTCATGCAAAATAGCACACAAAACATAGAAAACATACAAAGCTCTTCCACAGTTATTAACTGAAAGCATTCTCTATCAATAACTCCGTTCAACACTAAATTTTGGATGAGAAAAAAAAGAACAGGATTTGGGACTGTAGAAGTGTTATAGTAAAAGAATTTTTGGAAAAATATTGGACCGGGCCTTCACAGTTTATGACCGAAGTTTGTATGGAGAACTTGGGGTGTTCAATTGATGTGCGCATTAGAACGTGCCGTGCATACATTTTGGCGTTTTCTCTATTTAGGTTTGTTTCGTTACTGTCCAACTAAGGGGATTCAGGTGGCCAAAAATCGAAAATTGACTTTATTCAATTTGAGATTCAGGTTCGGTAGTTGGAAGTAGACCACTTTGACCAGTGAACCCTAGAATATTAGTTTGCTAATCCCTATATTTATCGAGATATTGGCAGTAGAATGAGACCATTGCCAATTTTTGGTAAAATCAATGAAATGTTCAACTTCGCATATCTTATCTTCCATCCCATGAGTCTGCATAGTGGCAATATATCAAACTACATATATAATATCATAACAATCCAGTTCCATAACTTGATCATACCCGGCCATTTCCGTACCAAAATCCCATTTCTTTCTATTTTCGAGGGCGTCGGTGAGTCGCTGGCATCTCGATAAATAGATATCATCCCTTCCCTGCTATCCCTTCCCATCTATTTCTTATCGTTTCAGAGAGCGAGCAATGGCGCTTAAGCCTAGGCTTGTTAGCCAGGACACAGTGTAAATGCCTGTGCCCCATCCATGAAGCAAGAAGGCCCAAGGAGTGACAAAACCTTTTTAGCTACGTCACTCCCAACGTTGGTGTATAAACATACTAAACACTTACACTCACATCAACACATCTACATGTACTACTCAAATACACTCACAAAATCTTGTCGCATCACTCGCTTGTAGTGAATCCCAAATCAACCCATTCCAAATATCCAACTTCTTGACACATATGGGGGCGCCGGTGAGTCGCTAGCCTTTCATAAAGTAGGTGTCATATCATCACATCCTTTCCTATCCTCGTAACGGAGAAGATGGGCGTGGCCGGCAATGGAAGTTTTCGTGTCTTTTTCTCCAACCTCTAATTGGATAGCTATTCCTTCTCAAATAGCATTCCATAAGCAATTAGAATAGGAGTATTAAGGTTTTAACATGACAACTTTCAGTATGCAATCTACGAATTACTCCGTTACCACGCAACGCAACGCAAATCAATGAAATGTTCAACTTCGCATATCTTCGGTTTAAATGAAAGATGTTAAACTTTTGAAGTAGTTTCTAAAAGCTTGCTTATAAACCTTTCGAATGACGTATCAGACGTAGAAATATTGATTGTAAAACTACTAAATGATGTCACATTGAAAAATTCAAATTTTTCCCATACAAACCGTTCAATACAAAAAAAAAGTTTCGCTGAGTTTCGCCTCGAGACTACTTCTATGACTTTGTTTAGGATCCCTGGGAGGCATTGAAATCAAATTTGGCTGCTACTAGCGGCGATGATTGAGATATTGCTATATAAAATCACTCTATCGGCCATTAAATACCTCTGAGGAAACATTTGGTCGTCATGACCACTTTTATCGGTAGATCAATTATAGTGCAGCCTGAATCTGGTCTTGGATCTCTTAGCGAAGCGTGCTTTTACGAATTGGAATCCATTTTGTAAAAAGGAACAGAAATCCTTAAACGCCTAAAAGTATGCAATGCCCTTGTAATTTCATCCTGTTTGAAACTGTCGTGTTGAAACAACCTGTTCAACATGTTTTTCTTATTTTTCAGGCAGAAACCCTACGAATAGGAGCAAGACATTATAAAATTGACGCGAAAATATTTTTGGCCATCTGTTTGTATGGAGCCGCCTCATAGTGCAACGCCTCAAACTTCGATCATAAACTGTGAAGGCCCGGTTCAATATTTCTCAAAAATTCTTTCACTATGACACTTCTAGGGTCCCAAACCTATGTTCTTTTTTTCTCATCCCATAACACCAAATTTTGTAAAATTTTGTCGAGCAGTGTAATTATTTAGCATGTGTATATCGTGTAGTAGGCACGAAGATAATCTATGCCCAAGGAAGTCAAGAATTTTTTTTTTACGAAAAGTTCCTGAACGGACCGGGAATCGAACCCGTCACCATCATTCTGAATACCCAAGCCTTTTTAGAGCTGTGGTTATATGTAGGGGCAAAACACTACCCTGTACGAATATGCCAACGACTTCACTGTATATGAAATCATTCGCGTCATGCCTCGTTGTTCCTAGAAATTGAGATTGAACATAAAAATGAAAAAGAACGGGGCAGCGCCTTTGGAAGCAATTTTTCACCCGAACAAAAAAAACGTCCTAACCAACCGGCGGCAGCACGGGCCGGGATACGAATCACGCCATTTTTCGCAACCGGGGATAGCCCATTTTTTTAATCCAGTCGAAAAACAATTCAAATAATGACAACGATGACGGGTGCTTTGGCTGCTGTTTGAATAATGCCCTGCTCACCACGATACAGTTGAATAAATATTACATTTTTCTTGGCATGCACGCGATCCAATGCCGCCGACCAGCAACAAGGGGAAGGGAAGTGTTTGGCCGTCGAGATAAAGGTTTAGATGGTATACGAGCTCAAGTGTAACGAAATCTCATGTGGTGCGCTGGAACAAGGCGCGAATGGCAAATTGAGTCCGATAAATCAGCATGCGGTCGGGAATGTGGTCTGATTGTTGCCCTGGGCGGGTTGATTCGTGAAGTGGTGGGTTTTATATAAGTTTTGATGATATTTCCCAATTAGATAAGCACGGGATTCAGCTGAGTACATTTCCATGCAGTCCTTTGCGCCATCTTCAAATATCAACCGATATCGCCCATCTGCACAGCTCAATTTTTCGACCAGTAGATCACTTTCCACTTGGAAAATCATATCACGAAGATATTTTTCAAAATAAGTCTCACCCTATTGTGACAGTCTGTATTTTACGCGCACTTGTTCGATGCATCCCTAACCCAGACATCACAATCGAGCACTGCGCTGCTGCCCAATTGATTTTAATTCTTTCGTTCATCCCGATCGGCTCAGCATCATAAAATAATTTCAACCATCATACTTACCTCCGTTTTGGGAGATTTCCGGAATGCGAGGTCCTCTGCCAATTCCCATCCGACGCTGTTGGTGCATCGCCATCACTGTTCGATTTTGTTGGTGCCTATTTCTTTCTTTTAACGATAACTTTCGAGCAATGCAGTCTTGCAGTCATCCGTTCTGTAAATTTTTTTTTTTTTTTTTAGCTCTATTAACGAGATTTTTAGCCCTGGGCTAGTTCATCTCGGACCGTTCTGTAAATATGTGGCATGTAAATTACAAAAAAAAAATATTATTAAAATAAAAACATACCTCACGAGTTCTCGAAAGCACAGAGGCAATCTCCTTCAACGCCAAACTAAAAGTACCATTATTATAGTGTTCTGCATAGGTTGTGTTCCCAATGACAGGATGCTCTTTCACTTGGGCGACCACAGTTCTTTTTTCTTCGGAAGAAAAGTAATTCGTCCGGTTCTTTCGTTTTCTTATGTTTTGTGTGGTAACCCCTAATGATTAGAATGAAGCAATAGAGTTACCTATTGCTCAGGGTTGCTCAGAATGTCCATCATAAGATATATCGAGAGTTTCGTATAAATATTCATAACTACCGTAATTCGCACATTCCGGCTGTTATGTAAACTCTCATAGACTCTGCAAATAAGGTGCACCGTGTACAGGTGTTATTTTATGTTTGTTTAGTCTCATACTATTTTTACAACTTAAGGTCGCTCGAGGGACCACTTCGCCTTGAGATACTTACCTAACCAATCAGGCTAAGGCCGGGGTGGCCTCTGCTGTACATAGTAGCCGTCTCCATTCCACTCGGTCCATGGCAGTTTGTCTCCAGTTCCGCACTCTGCGTAGGGTCCGCTGATCGTCCTCCACTTGGTCGACCCACCTAGCTCGCTCGCTGCGCTCCACGTTTTCTTGTACCGATCGGATGACTCTCGAGAACCATTTTAGTCGGGTTGCTATCCGACATCCTGATGACGTGACCCGCCCACCGTAGCCTCCCGATTTTCGCGGTATGGACGATGGTTGGTTCTCTCAGCAGCTGATGCAGCTCGTGGTTCATTCGCCTTCTCCAAGTCCCGTCTTCCATCTGCACTCCGCCGTAGATGGTACGCAACACCTTCCGTTCGAAAACTCCAAGGGCGCGTTGGTCCTCTGCACGTAGGGTCCATGTTTCGTGTCCATAGAAGACGACCGGTCTAATCAGCGTTATGTAGATAGTTAACTTCGTGTTACGGCGAACTATATTCGATCGTTGAGTTTGGCGGAGCCCAAAGTAAGCACGATTTCCTGCCACAATGCGCCTCTGAATTTCTCTGCTGGTGTCGGTGTCGGCGGTCACCAATGAGCCCAAGTACACGAAGACTTCAACCGCCTCGATTTCATCACTGTCGGTATGAATTCGGGGTGGCGGGCGCGGTGATTCCTCCCTGGAGCCCTTTGCCATCATGTACTTTGTCTTCGACACATTAATGACTAATCCGATTCGCTTTAGTCGGATGTACGTTTCCGCCATCGTCTCAAATTTACGAGCAATAATATCAATATCATCGGCGAAACCAAGCAGCTGAACGGATTTCGTGGAAATCATACCACTCGTGTTAATCCCCGCTCTCCTTATTAAACCCTCTAATGCAATGTTGAACAGCAAGCACGAAAGACCATCACCTTGCCGTAACCCTCTGCGAGATTCGAAGGGACTCGAGAGTGTCCCTGATACTCGAACTACGCACATCACTCGATCCATCGTCGCCTTGATCAACCGTATCAGTTTATCCGGGAATCCGTATTCGTGCATAATCTGCCATAGCTGTTCTCGATCGATTGCATCATGCGCCGATTTGAAATCGATGAACAAGTGATGTGTGGGCACGTTGTATTCGCGGCATTTCTGCAACACCTGGCGGATGGCGAACATCTGATCCGTTGCACATTGGAGTAAATCACATCAAAACCTGATCATAAGTGGAAAAACTCAAAATGAAGTAATTGGGTTTTTCGTTGTGTTTTTGCCAAGTGTAGTTATCGTGTAATCGTTTGCCAGCTAAGCAGTGTACAAATGTTTTGTTTACGCTTATCAGAAGAGGTTAAGTGAAGCTGAAGTTTAGCCGTTTTCTTTGATATAACTCACAGCGCGTGCTAGTTTTGACCGTACAAAGTGAATAAAATTGATAGTCAATCAATTCAACGATGCAGTTTGTTAAAGAAGGTTAATGTTGTTATTCTGTTAATTTGAAAACCAAATAAATTGACGTTGAATTTACATACAATATATGAAAATATTGAAAAAAATATTTGATGGAATCCTTTACCGTACATTTAAAATGAAATAAGTTAATTTTCCGGCTGTTTCCGGAAAATCTGTATTTAGTGTATGATAAAACTATTGTTCCTCTTTCAAATGCAGAAAGAAAACCTTCCGGATGTTTCCGATTTCAAAAGTTGCAACACTTTGAAAAAATCGTGATAATTATATTATTATATGATATTATTTGCCTTAAAACACTATTTGGCCCTCTGAACGTATTTTTGCTGAAAACTAGAACTCAACAGCTTTCAAGCAAAAAAAAGAAGTTTAAAATCGGTCAACTGGTTCAAAAGTTGTGATTTTTTGAAAAAAATTAGTTTCGAAAAATCTTGACTTTTACAATCATAAAATTGGTCACCCTAATGACGAAATAAAAAAAACTAGGGGTGGGTAATGTCTGAGACATAACCGCAATGTTGACGTAGGACAAAGGCTGGAATGAGGTTCCGACTTTTATATATTAAAATGGGCCCTTTAATTTGAAGTCTTAAATCAGCTGATTTTTCGTGTCATTGTTGTCCGACCTTCGTAAATAAATGCATAACGGATTTATCACATAACGTCGGTTTCCTGCAATAGGGGCACAACTCAAAATATGTCATTTTTGAGATTTTGATGGCAAATGATGAAAAACTATGTAAAATTTTATCTCACAAAGACCCGTTCCAAAATTCGATGAGAAACGCGAGACTTGGGCATTTTCACCAATTTTCCGCAGTAAGGGCACAACTCAAAATCAGTCAATTTTTTCAATAGTCGTTTAAAAAAAGTTGTCAAAAATTCATGAAACAGATAGTCCTTCAGCCCCTTTCAATGATACAACAATCAAAATTTGTTTACTTTTGTCAAATGATGAGAGAAATAAGTGAATTTGCAGGAGGTGCTTCATGATTGCCAATTTTTAAACGCTTATTCTGAAAATTCACATTTTTTGAGTTGTGCCCCTATTGCAGGAAACCGACGATAAAAGGCCTACACAATGTATGCTGGCAAAATTCAAATCGGCGGAGTGATGTGTTGATTAAAGTTGTTACCTATGTGATCCATTTCACTGAACGCATTCATAAGATGTTAATTAGTTAAGCCTTCCGTAACTCGCGCGGTTGGCCATCACTTGAGGGTTGAGTATTATTTTATTTTGAAGATAAATGTTCAACCGTTGTTTGAAAGAATTGTCGTCGAAAGGAAAGAATGATTATAATATTGAAAGGCGTTAAGCCATAGCTTCCCAAACATCATATTGCGATCGCAACAATCATTAAAATAACTAAAATTGCCGCTATGAAATGAACAGATGGAGCCACCGTAGCCATGTGTATTTGACACAACTCAATTGCTGTTAACGAAATTTTAGATAATTTTGATTGCAGTTTCATGAAATATTCTAGATTCAACAATACGTTGTATAGTTACGCGAACAACAATTAGAGACCGGACTGTTGCTAAGTTTTCAGTCTGTCGCTTTTAATTATCCGATTCATAACTCTGGAGGAATAATTTTCACTGGTCCTGAAAAGGACCTTTTAAATAACAGGAAATTTCGGCAAGACAATTGAAAATTATCCGCACTGAATGCTGGAAGCCATCGAAAACTGCCATCGCTTACTGCCGTGGATGAGATTCCTGGTTCTATCAGCTAAATAGCCGAGAGTCATCGCAGGATTGGTGCGCAGCTGCGGAGGTGACATCCATTCCCTTTGACTGATTCAACGAAAATGACGGAAGAAAACAGAGGTCACTGCTTTTATTCCCCTTGATTAGCAGATTAGGCTCCTCCCATTTGGCTGGCTTTCCAGGTTATTTCGTTTGCATGACCCGCCCCGAATGCTCCAGACGCATCAAGCAACTAACCAACCGAGAAATGAGCAAATTTTCATTGAACGGATTGGATAATTTCGATTCACCACCAGCGGGTAACCAAACGATCAACTTTTAAGCGCAAACCGACATTCGGTTCTTCAGATTTGTGCTCTAGAAAATTCTAGGTGCGGCTTCGTCATATATTCACCTTCGAACATTTTCGAAAAATGTTTAAACTTAATTTTAATTAAACAATGTTTCACGCAAAATAGTTCGGATAGAATAATGCGTTGTTAAATTCCGGGTGGAACCATTAGGCCATTAGTGACCGGCTTCATCATTATTGCTGGGCCACCAAGTATTCAATCTTTCACTTCTCAATTGCACCACACTTTTCTCGTTCGATGGAATGAAATAAGCTGATTCACAAACTCTTAAGGAATAATTAACGGTGGTCCTGAACAAGACCGTTTGATTAATTGACGATTTTAGAAACGAAATGGCATGAATTCACCATGTCACGCAATGCGTGTAGGTTTTCTCCGTGCTGAATGATAAACGCCACCGAAAACTGGACCGCCGCTTGCTGCCGTGGATTAGAATAATGACCAGTTTCACTATTGCTGGCAACGATGCTCTGTCTTTTGCTTTTTGGTTGCACTACATCTCGATCGATCTTGGAAATTATCCAATTAACTCTTGAGGAATCATTTTCGATGATCCTGAAAAGGACCGGTTTGAATAATGGACGATTTTGATGCATTCACCATGGCATGCAATGCATGTTGGTTTTCGCTGCGGAGTGCGGAGAATGCTGGACGCCGTCGAAAATTGGCCCACCGCCGCTGCCATGGTTGCGATTCCAAGTGCTATCATCAGCACGATATCCGAGAGTAGTCGCTGGGTTGTTGTGCTGCTGCCTTGCTGGAGGTGACATCCACCTCCAACCACCTTGACTGATCCAACGAAAATGACGAAAGAAAACAGAGAACACTGCTTTTATACCCCTAGATTGGCAGATGAAGCTCCTCCCATTCGGCTGGCTTTTCAGTTAATTTCGTTTGCATGACCCGCCCCTCATGCTCCAGACGCATCAAACGATTAATCAACCGAGAAATGAGAAAATTTCCATTGAACGGATAATGTAACCAAAATATTAGATGATTTAGATCATTTTAATTTGGAAAATGTTAGAATTGAAACATTTTTCACGCAAAATGGCCCGGATATGATAACGCGTTGCCAAAGTCCGGGTGGAACAATTAGACGTCATAATAGTCGCTGTCTGAGTCACCAAGCATTCAAAATCATTCACTTTTCGGTTGTACTACACTTTTCCTGTTCGTTGGAATGGAATTATCCGATTCACAGCTCTTGAAAAATCATTTTCGATGGTCCTTAAAAGGACCGTTTGGATAATGAATAATTTTAGGAAGAAAATTAAATGAATTCACTATTCCACTATGCGTGTTTGTTTTCTCCGCACTAAATGCTGAACGCCACCGAAAACTGGCCCGCCGCTTGCTGCCGTGCATGCGATTAATGACCGGCTTTGCTTTTGCTGAGAAACGCCGCTCTGTCCTTGCTTTGCACTACACCTGTCTCGATCGAGGGTGGAAATTAATCCAATTAACTCTTGAGAAATCTTGTTCGATGGTCCTGAAAAGAACCGTTTGAATAATGGACGATTTTGATGAATTTACAATGCCACGCAATTCGTGTTGGTTTTCTCCGCGCTCAACGCTAGACGCAATCGAAAACTGGCCCGCCGCTTGCTGTTGTGAATGAGATTCCTGGTGCTATCAGTACGATAGCCAAGTGTCGTCGCTGAGTCGATGTGTCGCTGCCCAGCTCGAGGTGTCACCTCGACGGTGGTCGAAATGGAACTGACGATCAGCTCTCGCATGATCGCATTCCTTCCTGCATCGTAGTTGCCCCTACGATGCGCACCAATCAGAGAGCGTTGGTATACTGAACGAGAAAATTTGTCCGCTACCCATATTTATAGATTTCAGCGATTTCAATGTCTAACTTTAAAACAACTTTTCAACTATTTATCAATGATTTTCAGGTTCACCGAATATTACAAATTGAACGCGGGAGTTTCATCTCTCGGATAACGGGATTTGTTTATCATTTCGTTCAGTGGGAAAGGTACTGTGAGCGTTTAAAATCTTTCACTCAAACGTAACGCTCTTGGTTTCATAAATTTTGAAATGACACCGGGTATAGAAAACAGAGACGTAGTCCTACGTCAAAATACGAAACCTATGAAATACGTTTCATTACTAATTTGGGTTGCATTTGGGTTGTGAAAATGCGTCAAAATAATTTTGATCAGTTTTGATGTACTAGGTGCTCCACTGTGCGTTGTAGCGCGTCCACCCATGAATCCAGCCTGATATTGCCCCACGAACTCTCTTGCAATCGGTGGTACAAAGCGGCATAAAATTTGAGAGAGTACCTTGTAGGCAGCGCTCAGTAGTGTGATCGCGCGATAGTTTCCGCAATCCAACTTGTCGCCCTTTTTGTAGATGGGACACACGATACGTTCCATCCATTCCTCCGGTAATACTTCCTCCTCCAAAATCTTGGTAATGACCCAGTGTAGTGCTCTCACCAGTGCTTCTCCACCGTATTTTAGAAGCTCGCTTGGTAGTTGATCTGCTCCAGCGGCTTTGTTGTTTTTCAACCGGCTAATTTCCTCCTCAATCTCTTGGAGGAAGTCTTTCGTCCTGTGCACATACTCCAAGGTCTGTTACCGCGCCTACCGTAGGTGGCAACGTCGCCATTGAGGTGCTCATCGTTATGCTGCCGCCACCTCTCGACCACCTCACGCTCGCTCGTGAGAATATTCCCGTAATTATCTCGGCACATGTCGGCTTGTGGCACGAAGCCTCTGCGCGAGCGGTTCAGCTTCTCGTAGAACTTTCGTGTGTCCTTAGCGCGGTACAGCCCTTCCATCGCTTCGCGATCTCGTTCTTCCTGCTGGCGTTTCTTCATCTGGAAGACTGAGTTCTGCCTGTTCCGCGCCTGTTTGTAACACGCCTCATTCGCTCTCGTATGGTGTTGCAGCATTCTCGCCCATGCTGCATTCTTTTCGTTTTTCAACTGTTCACATTCGCCGTCATACCAGTCGTTTCTGTGATTCGGAGTCGCGAAGCCTAGTGCTGTAGCCGAGGTACTACCTATGGCGGATCGGATGTCCCTCCAGCCATCTTCAAGTGTAGCTGCGCCAAGCTGCTCTTCCGTTGGTAGGGCTACTGCTAACTGCTGCGCGTAGTCTTGAGCCACTTCTACGTTACGCAGCAGCTCGATGTTGAGTCGCGGCGTTCGACTTTGACGCGTAGTGATAACTGTCGAAAGTTTTGAGCGCATGCATACAGCGACTAAGTAGTGATCCGAATCTATATTCGCACTGCGGTGTGTGCGGACATTGGTTATATCCGAGAAGAATTTACCGTCGATTAGAACGTGGTCGGTTTGGTTTTCTGTTTGATGGTCGGGTGATCTCCAGGTGGCTTTGTGGATATCTTTGCGGGGGGAGAAGGTGCTTCGGACTACCATACCACGGGAGGCTGCAAAGTTTACGCATCGCTGGCCGTTATCATTCGATACGGCGTGCAGGCTGTTTCGCCCGATTACCGGTCTGTACATTTCCTCCCTTCCTACCTGCGCGTTCATGTCGCTGACAACGATTTTCACGCCACGTGGCGAGCAACCATTGTATGTTTGCTTTAGCTGCGCGTAGAACGCTTCTTTCCCGTCATCAGGTCTCCCTTCGTGTGGGCAGTGGACGTTGATGATGCTGTAGTTGAAGAAACTCTTAACATGCACATCCTTGCCTTGATCGGCTGCCACCCAATCACACGTAGTCACATCTTGCCCAACACTATAAATCCTGTTCCCAGTTCATTGGTGGTGCCACAGCTTTGGTAGAAGGTAGCCGCTCGATGCTCGCTTTTCCACACTTTCTGTCCAACAAAGTTCCTGCAACGCCACGATGTCGAAGTTGTGGGGATGTGATTCGTCGTAAATTATCCTGTCACATCCTGCGAAACCTAGTGACTTGCAATTCCATGCTCCAAGTTTCCAGTCGTAGTCCTTATTTCGTCGCGTGGGTCTTTGCCGATTGTATCGAGTCGTATTTTCTCCTATGTTATTCGCAATGGGGATTTTTACGGGTGGCTTATTGGGCCTACGCCAACTCTCCTGTCTCGCCGGAGGGCCATCGTGCCAGTTCTGTTTAACGTCCCAAACAACACTGGGACGACCACGCTGATGGGGCTACCACCTTGGATTCAGCTGGGCGTGGTGCAGCGTTTCTTATTCAGCCGCTGTATGTCAGAGCAGACGCTGTTTGAGCCGCACCTCCTTGGTGAACAGACGCTCGGGTCGTACCTCCTCAATCTAGCTGAAGTCAGAAGGACAACAGTGCCCAGGCTGCACTACCAGCTAAGCACACAACTCTTAGCTGGCGGTCTTTGTCATCGCTTGACCCGTGGAAGCATGAGGTAGGAACTTGTGAGGACCAGAGCTATATTGGACGCTCTCCTTATCGACTCACCGTTTTGCAGCCATGCGTGATGTTAAAATACACATAAACAAAAAAAAACAAAAAATTGCAATACACAGTTGAGGAAAAATCGAATTATTTATATGATTATAGAACTCAATTTCGATGAACTCGATGTCATTTAGTAGTTAAACAGTAACAGATTACGAGTAACTTTTCGTTAGCGGAAACTGATGCAATGGAAATTGTTTGTTTGAACAAGTCATGAGGTGGGTCAAGCCGATCAATGATACCCCGTTTTCCGGTACCTATTTATGTCGATCTTGGTGCCGCCATTTGGCTACCAAGATATTGACGGTTTCGCCCTTATCGAACGCGACGATTTCAATCCGTCGCGGATTAAACCGTCGCCAGAGTCGTCGCAACCAATCAGCAGACGGGAGTCTGGCGTTTCTCCGATTTCACTAACACAAACAGCAGCAGAAGTGGAGCTTGATTCGTTGCGATGATTCAGAAATGCCGACTGGAAGTTGGTAGCGCGTTTTATTATGAAAGCAACATACAATATTGGAAGCTTTCAACATTCTCCACTGCTTGCCCAGCTACCTTAAAACTGAAAGGGTCGGCTGTGTAATTGTCTTTTTTAAGACTTGCCGTCAAGGGGCGATCGACAATATCATTGAGCTTGCTCTGCATATCAGAGCGCCGTTGAGCTAGGAGAGCAACGTCATCAGCCAATTCGAAGTCATTTAGGTGCTCCATGTTGAGGTAAAATCGTGCTCTACCCCATTTGGAATAATGCAATTTGGCATAATGCCGTTTGGCATAAAGTCATTTGGCATAACGGCCATTTGGCAAATGGCCATTTGGCCTAACAAATATAAGCGCATTCTTACCAAGAAGGCTGTGTTATGCCAAACGGCATTATGCCAAATGACCTTTATGCTAAATGGAATTATGCCAAAAGGCGTTATGCCAAATGACATTACACCAAATGGGGTAGAGCCCAAACTTTAGAGACACAAACTTGACGAACGAAGCCGCACTTGTTTATCCTGGCTGTGGCTTTGCTCACTTGCAAAAATAGGCAGCTTTTCTAAATCGAGAGCTTTTGATTACGAATTTTCAAAATTGGTGCTCTTGAAAACGTGAGTAGGGCCATTGTGGCAGCCATATTTATTTTCTCTGAAGATTCTCCTTAATGGGCTGCCACAGCAACCTACGATTTGGTTCAAGGCCAATTGCACTTACCAGGATCTCGTTGATTACGATAAGGAACAGTAGCCTTAGTATACATCCTTGCCTCACTCCAGCAATGACCCGGATGGGGTCGAACATGACACCGTTGTGCAGTACTCTGCACGAAAATGCCCTATACCCCGCTTACCCGTCTTACCCCGCTGGTTCGACACGTTTTAATACGACACTATTTAATTCGTACCCCGCTTATTGGACACATATTGAATTAAAAAGCGTTCAAATGTCATTCGATGTACACTGTAAATGCAAAACAGTTTGATATTGTGCTTATACTCGCACCCGCAGCAGCTCCCCTTGCAGCCGCTAATTTGGGAAGTTCAGAGTTGGTGCTATTCAAAACCCTAACCGCCTGGAGACCAACCGGAATGAACTT
Organism: Aedes albopictus; assembly: GCF_035046485.1. Taxonomy (NCBI): domain Eukaryota; kingdom Metazoa; phylum Arthropoda; class Insecta; order Diptera; family Culicidae; genus Aedes; species Aedes albopictus. The sequence goes on from NC_085138.1 coordinate 300,553,667, forward strand.
AGGATGGCAACAATCGTAGAAAGAACGATATTTTCATTCGCGTCACCGCAATATTTGTTAAAATTATGTTTCATACTAAATCCGGAAATCAGAACAAAAACAAAGATAGAGTTGCCAAATTTCTATTAGCATGGCGGTGTAGGGTGACCAGTTTGTCGAATTAAAAGTTTACCCCGGTTATTCGACAACAGTCGTTGTCGTATTAGCGGGGTAATACGGTACTGTTCTTCAATGAGGCCGATTCTTTGACCACATATGTATGTTCTCGTGATTGAGACAGCTTTTTTGTAATCAATGAACACCAAGTAGATAGACTCTTGGAAATCATTGATTTGCTCCAGGATGATACGAAGCGTGGCAATGGTCCACACAGGGTCGTCCGGCACGGAATCCTGCTTGCTACCGTCGGAGAGTTGCGTCAATCTTCTCCTGTATCCGGTTACGGATCATTTTGCAGAGGACTTTCAGAACGATACACAGTAACATGATGCCTCGCCAAAAATCGCATACACTCAGATCACCCTTTCCGGGTAGGTACCTACCTTTACTAAGACATCTTGCATCCAGTAGGCGGGAAATGCTGGGTCGGTCAGTAACTGTCCAGACGTGTCTTTTACGGGCATCGTAGCATTCATCTAGTCCCATTAAGGCGACGTGAAACATCGTAGAGGAGACGGATGTCGCCGGTGTTTGCGGCTTTTTCGGCATCGTCGGCTAGGGAGTACACTCACGCTCTTTTGTCTCGTCTACAGGAGCGTTTAAGGACAGACTTGTTAGAATCCCAAAATGGCCGCCACAATGGCCGACTTTGGCACCTACTCACGATTTCGAGCGCACAAATCTCTTTGAAAACAAAACCAGCGCACCTGAGCTTCTTATTTTAAGCCTATTACAAGTGGGCAAGAACAGAACAATAAAGTGCATTGTTATTTGAAGCTTGCTTCTTGAGATTTATACTTCTGAAGTTCTGATGCATTGTTGAAGCGGGATTTCAAGAAGTTTGTCCTTAACTTCCTTCTCGAGAGCCGAATAGCGCTGACGGGCTACGGCTTTGGCTCGCTCCATTGCGGCTTTGGCGTTCCTTTGTTCCTCTATTATCCCCCAGGCGTCATCTGAGATCCACTGCTTTTTCCGGGTGCGTAGCTCACCCCAATTATTCTCGCCGATGATGGCTATGAAGGCGTTCTTGATGGCGCTCCATTGATCTTCTACGCTTCCACCTTCCGTAATACAGGGTGCGGCAGGAAAAAATGCGAAAAGTTCAAGGCACTATTACACGCTAAATATGGGATATGTATTACTATTTATTCATGACAGTGTATCAGTGAATGTCTATATTCTAGCACTGAAAAATAAAAATGAACATATTTGATGTTTAACATGTGATAATGTAGGCCTAATAAGCGGATATCAATAAACTGCGCGCCCAATGGTCATTAAACAAAATGACTATAACAGTAACAAAATTAGCTCAAATTCGATGAACAACCAGACCACACTGATCCAGAGCCATGTAGTTTCACATAGCAGATGAAATAAGTACATATATTTGATGATATTGTAGAGAAAATCAAAAATTTGGTTTCATCAGATGCGAAATTTAGCGACCTGTGCGATTTTCTGCGGTTTGAAAATTCTGGTTGTCTTCATCTTCAGGCGCCGCCCTGTAAAGGTTAGTGACCAAAATGGGAAATTTTTTAATTAACTTTTCAGAAAACTAGCCTATTATAGATCGTGGAACGTTGAAACATAGATTGGTTAATGTCAAATGGACGAAAATGAGGTTTGAAGTTGAAAAACACTTTCGCATTTTTTCCTGCCGCATACTGTATCCGCAGCACGTTTCTCTAGCTCCACGACGAAGGACCTTTTCACCGCAGCATCTTCCAGTCGGCGTGTGTTGAAATGGCGCCCGATGTTCTCCTCCTGTCGATGGATCTCAGCAATGCGCAGTCGGATCTCGCCTATTTGGATGATGGTCAGACGCAATGTCAGAGCTACACTGAAAGACGGCGTGCGGTAAAGACCAGCATGGATTACTGCACGATTTTATACTGAGCTGCTTACTCTCACAGGAAATTTGACGTTTGAGAGGTGCCGACACCACTCAAACGTCAAATTTCGTGTGAGAGTAAGCAGGCCAGTATAAATTCGTGCAGTAATCCATTGCAATACGTGATGATGATCGACTATCAGGTATCAGAAGGCCGGCTCCAGAGGCACGCTATCCTCCATTTGGGACATTTGTGCCATCGAATGATTCTTGTGTGCATTTTGTTTCCTCTCATATCAACCGGTTCGATAGCCGAGTGGTAGCGTGCGCGCCTGGTGATCCTAAGGTTCTTGGTTTGAATCCGGTGTTGCCTGCATTCATAAGGGTTCTGCATCAATAAGGCTCCGTCTTCATTTTCGGCTGATGCAGATGCGAACGATTTGACGCCATCTCGGGACACCCATGTCACTTTGTTGTGCACTGGTTGATGGGGAAAAAGCGATCCCCCAATCACCACAAAACTCTGCAATCAGCTCTCCGTTTTCGCTCATTTCTCCGAGACAATGGCGACCTATGACGTGCTTATATTCCGAGTTGTCGGAACAAACCTTCGCGTTGAATTCACCCATGAGGAACTTGATATCACCTTTCGGAATCTTGTCCACGACAGCATTCAGTTAGCTGTAAACGTTCTTTTGCAATGGTCCACTGCACGAATTTATGCTAGCCTGCTTACTCTCACGCGAAATTTGACGTTTGAGCGGTGCCGACAGCTGTGTCAAATTTCGTGTGAGAGTAAGCAGGCCAGCATAAATTCGTGCAGTGGACCATCCGTTGTTGTCAAAGTATTTGCAATCCACCTTCAAGCTGGAAACGCTGTCAAACAATACCAACCAAACCATCACGCAGCAACGAATTCTTCGATACCTAGTACTTTGCTACTAATCCCTCTGAATCCCAAGCGCATCCTCACATTCTCGCATCTTTGGGAATACCTACCCACAAAGCTCCAAACCATCACATCCACCACCCACCCTCACCCAAACTCAAGCCGAAGCGCGCGATGATGATATGCAACGACTTTTCCAACGAGTTTTGATTACATATTCATGAGATATATGTATGTACTTTCCCTCGTCGTCAGTAGGTATATGTGGTGCGGCGGCGGTGTACCACTCAGTGCTGATGGGGTTGAAGAGAAAGTCTGCCAACGGAAGCAACGGCAACGATCTCTGCTGCTATGCGATGCGATGGTGGCAGGTGTCGTGAGACTTCTAGTATCCTGTCCTGGTGCTTGTCCCCAGGAGGCGTCATGTGTGTGTGTAAGGAGCGCGGTTATAAAGTTGCGCCACCGCGGGCCACCGCACCGCCGACGTGCCTTGTCGAATTGGTTGGCGGTTCGCGGGAGTCTTTTGTCGTCGCGTCCGTCGGTGTCACTGTGCTCCGAGGAAGGTAAAAGGCGGACAAAACCGAGTTTTGGTTCACTTTAGTCGCTGAACAAACAGGAATGGCAATTCTCACTGTTACTTTCTTTCAGGATTCATTCTGGGACAAATTTGTATCAGCAGCTCATACCATGTCTCACAGTGGAGGAATTCCATACCACGATGCCTCTGGGAAGTACTGGTACGTTCCAAAGCCGGTAGTGTTTAAAGAGGCAAAACTTCCATTTAGTCTCCTAGAATCTATCTTCACTTGGTATCAAATAAGAAAGGTGGAATTGGTATTGAATGCACCACAGGAATAAAATGGAAGAAGAAGACGAACAGCGTTTGCTGAATTCTAACTGACCTCAACCTATAGTTAACCGAACCAAGTGCTTTAATAGCGCTTGGATACGGCCTAATTTGGATTGGATCGTTCTCACTTCGTCCATTTGCCACCACACAAGACATCCATAAACCAATATTGGTCGAACAACGGTTGTGTAAATCCAGTTCATATACCACCTACTCGAGTTTTAGACACCAAGTTGTACCAAAGGTTCGCCGGCATTGCCCGGAGGCCATACAACCTTTATTGATTCTGAACGCAAATTGAGGTATCCAGGAGAGCTTGAAATCAAGAAGAACTCCAACGTACTTCCCCATGATCAGTCCCATCAATGTCAGAATCAAGAATATGCAAAACCCAAACGCTAATACGGTTTCGCCTTTCCGTGAAAAGAACAATGGATCTTTTACTCAGATTTACCGACACCAACTACCGTAACTACCTGAAAGGCGCTTTGCATCAGGTCGAAAAAGGTACAGATGCGCATACAAACTAATGTTAGGTAGTTGTAGGCAAAACCATGATCAAGAAAATCACTGTTATTGAGTTGTCTCAATAGTGACATGCTACGAGATTCCACAAAAGTAGTGACAAGACTCTCCCTTGAGGGCATCCACAAACACTCAACTTCCTAATTGCTGCTTAGTGCAATTTTGAGAATCCAATTGCATATCATCCAATTTTGTCTGAATCCAATTGTATATCATTGGAGATGTTCTTTTTTTTGTCTGTATTACCGAGATTTTTAACCCTAGGCTACCTTATTTTGGAACCCACGCTTTACTTCCCTTCTGAAGGGAGAACCCACCTTTTGTGAGTATGTCGGGAGTGGGACTCGATACCAGGTCCTCGGAGATGTTCTTGACTCCGTGTGGCATCCAATATGGCATCGAAAGGCACGTTCACGGTGTGCCAAAAACCGTTATTAACAAATAAAAATGTCCACCCAAATGGCACCCGGCATTCGAAAGATATACTATTCTAGTATCTCCTCTGAAAATTTGAAAATGTTTCATCGAGGGAAACTAAAGTTTTTGTGATTTGAAGTTTTTGAGCCATTTCTATAGGATTTTCTTATAAGAGTAAATATGCGTGCACGGTGTGCCTTAAACCGCTATTAACTAATAAAAAAATACACCATATTGATACCCGGCATTCGAAAGATATACTATTATAGCATTACCTCAAAAAATTTTAAAATGTTTCATTGATGGAATCAAAAGTTTTTCCTGGTTGAAGATTTCCCTATATTTTAATAGAATCAGCTCATATATGGCAATATTGTCATAGAGTGTTTCATTGGCTCTTCAAATCATAAACAAATATTATTAAGTTTCACAAGCACCATTCCAAAGATACGACATTCAAACAACTTCTCTCTGAAAATTTGACAACATTTCATTGAAACGATCGCAAATTGCAGTGGTTAGAAAATATAAAATATATGATAAAGTATATTGAAAATGTAGTAACTTCATTGAATATTATTTCAATTTCACATGTTAATCATTCCTCGCAATGAATACATATTTTGTAACTCATCTAAAACATTGATTATGTATCCCATTTTTTCCGATACTGTTACAAAACTAAATACATAGGTGTTTTAACATGTTTATAGACAAAGCGATAGAATGCATATCCCCATTGAAATTGGAATCAAAGCTTAAAATTTTTGTTACTGATGATCATTCAAATGAAATATTTTAAAATTAACGGAAAACACGTTGGTAGCATGACGTATAAAAGCTGGCTAGAAAAATGATTAGCATTTAGGTTTACTTAAAGAGCTTCAATATCTTAAACATTGTGCCAAAGATTTACAAAGCCTCCTAGGAATACCAAAAACATTCGCTGTGAATTCACTTTAACTCTCGTTTCACCATGAAACGTTTTCAAATTCACCGACAAGATACCAACATATCACGTGCCTAAAAAACGGATGCCAAACTCTTAGAAAGTTTATGTAATAAACGCTCACGGCGCTCACTTTTTTTTGTATTCGAGTAGCAGGTAGAACTATGGAATATTATTAGATTCCACGGTAATTTACATTCCTCTCAATGAAATGTTGTTATATTTTTAGAGAAGTAGTTTGAATATTGTACTTTTGGAATTTGTGAAACTCATTACACTGTTCAACACTAGCTCGTGTTATTACATGAGAAAAAAAAGAATAGGGGTTTGGGACCCCAGAAACCCTAATGCGTGTATCAATTGAACATTCCAAGTTTTCAATTCAAACTTTGGTCATAAACTGTAAAGTCTCGTTCCAATATTTTTCGAAAATTCTTTTATCATGACACTTTTTGAAACCCTTCTTTTTCTCATCCCATAATACGAACTTTTTTTTTTTAAATTTTGTCGAGCAGCGTTATTATTTGTTTATGTTATGAAAAGCACCGATTGACAATATTCTCATATATGAGCTACAGTCAGGATTCGTGATACACAGTTGGTGGTACTTTACGCCCACCGCGATTTTTCGGCTGCCTTATATCCAATTGAGCTCATTTCTTAGGGAGTAGTTGCGGCACTTTCTAAAAATTAACAAAATTGGTTGAAAGACAACAGCGAAATTGCGGTGGGCGTAAAGTGGGTGATACCGTGTATAACAAATTCTGACTGTAATTCTATGAAAATAGAGGAATATCTTCAAACAGTCAAAACTTTGGTTTCCCTCAATAAAACATTTTCAAATTTTCGGAGGCTATGCTGTAATAGTATATTTTTTGAGTGCCGGGTGTCAGTTTGGTGTACATTTATGTTTGTTAATAGCGGTTTCAGGCACATCGTGCGCGCATATTTACTCATATGAGAAAATACTATAGAAATGGCTCAAAATCTTCTAATTATAAAAACTTCAGTTTCCCTCGATGAAACATTTTCAAATTTTCAGAGGAGATACTAGAATAGTATACCTTTCGAATGCCGGGTGCCATTTTGGTGGACATTTTTATTTGTTAATAACGGTTTTTGGCACACCGTGACGTTGTATTGCGACATTTGCACCCATTTAGACTCGGTCGAAATTCATTATCATCACAGTCGAATTTCGCACACGACTTCGCAGCGGCTGGCATACACAAGTTCCGTTGAGTTCATCACAGGGACGTCGGATGCACAACAGGTAAACAAAACCAGTTTGATTAGTGAGAAATGTCGCTGGGAAATGATGATTCAGTGGATTCTCAAATTATCACAGTAGTCTAAACACCAATAAGAAACCCAATAAAAAACCCTCGATATCTGACAAAACCCCCAAACAAGATTCCCTTTGAGCTGATGCCTTCTCGATATCGCCAACAACCTTGTGTAAATGAGTCACGGTGGACTTTCCAGATTGGTAAGCATATTGGTTCACATTAAGAGGCACGTTGGCCAAAAGACCATCACGGATGTGATGATTCACAATGCGTTCTAAGCATTCCAGAAGAAAAAAGGTCAAACTGATACGTCGAGAAACTTCTTGAGCATCCTGCAGCGCTTATCGGAACTACCTTGTAAAGGTTTGGTGTTGTTTCCGCATGTAGTTCAACTCTCATGCTTTGAAGACTTACTTCCATATTTTTGCTTTTTAGGATACCTTCAACCCTCCTAAGATGTTGGGATTTCCGCACCACGATGGCGTAGTGTACCTTCAGCGTGCTTATCTGGGTCATATTGACCCCAACATCCTAATAGTGTTAAAAATCTTCACCTTCGCTTCCATCTTATTTCTGTTGATTTCGTCTACTTTCTGGTAATTATCGATCAGCTGCTTTGCTCCATCAAGTCAAGGTGAAAAAACGAATCTACAGCCTCTGCGAGTGGGAGGTTTTTGAAACGATCTTCTACATTAGTGGTGATTGCATTCATAATTTTCAGGTACACTGTTTTGTCCCAGAACTCTGCAGCAGTGTTTCCTGTGAACTCTTTCTCGTCGCGTACTTCTGGTGCTGGTTCCACAACGAAACCTTCTAGGTTTTTCGGTAGCTTTCGTCTACGCACGCTTCGGATAGGCTCCAAATTGATGTCAGTCTATGGAAAACTCAACGATATCTTTCCAAATCGTTTCATTTTTTTTTTTGTCAGAGTCAAAACTTGTTAAAATACCAATTATCAGTGATCTAGCTTTTCCGAGTGTGGCATCTCTGGATAGAAAATATTTGCTCAAAACATTTGTAGTTGATAGAATATGCCGCATCACAAGTAGTTGCATATGTACTAAACTCTGCTTTCGTTGTTGTTGTCAGTTTGTGAGCCAAACAATGGGCGTATACTGCCTGAGAATTTATTTCTTTAATCATCGTTTGTAAGCCTCGGTTCGTTCCAGACACAATGTTTGCACCTTCGTACGGTTGCGCGATGATTGGGATGTTCTTTAAACCATGATTGCCAAAGAACTGGAGGATCAAGCTACACTAGCTGGCAGCATCTCGGGACTCTGAGCAGTTAAAAAACCCAAAAAATCACTCCTTGAGTTCCAATCCCTTTGCATATCTTAGAACAATAGATGATTTTGTGAAACGGGCTTGGTGTTCTAGTGGCTACTGCTTAAGATTCATATGCAGAAGGCCCTGGGTTCAATCCCTGACCCGTGCCTTTCCTTCTACTTTATGTCTTTCTAGAGATTCTCTTTCTCCTCTCTACATATGGGTAACTCTCGCTGAGACCAGCCCACTATTTACACCTTGTCTTCAAAAATGTTTAAGGTGACGATTTTCTGAAAGTCCTAGCTAAAAAAAATAGGAAAATGCATTTGATTACTCAAATTGATGGAACCCCTGTTAGTTAGAGCCACAACCATTTTTGCAGACCCCTCGATTCTGGTCAAATGGAGGCTCATTTAAACCATTATAACTCGAAAATTTCCCCAAAAACCACCTCAAAACGAATTGTTGTTGAAAAGAGGAAACCCGAGCAGAAGGAAATAACAACTTCATAACAAAATGCGTTATAATGTCAAAATAACTGAGCAATGGAATCAGTTATTCTCATGTTATTAACGCAATATATTATGTTATAAACTTGTCTGTCATACGCGGCAAAATAACAAATAAATGTTCCTGGAAGACCAATTTGATAACATGTTTTGTTGGTTTCAACAACAACTTAATAATACATACCGAATATAAAAATATTTCAATAAAAAATTTGGAGCTTTCGATATTATTCATAATAATTTAAAAACAAACTTAGTTATGATTATAATATTAGACCGGCCCACATTGGTATGGCGAGAAAGAAAAGTTGGAAAAATTTACGGGGCACCCGTGCCTTTGGATGAGAAGAACAATCTGTGAAAGACCCAGCTCAATCGGTTTAAAACTGAGCTGGCGCAAATGAGTTGAAGGTTTGTATGGGGTTTTCAGTCCAAATATATGGGAAATTGGATGACCTACAGTCTCTCACTCAGTACGCCGGTTCAGCGAGTTCGATTTAGCTCAGAATTGAAAGAATGGTAGTGAATACCCTAAGGAACAACTTTGTAGAAGACCATATCAGGATAAAACTTAATTTAGTTGCGGTTTCAGCTAACGAAAGCAGGATGAGAACATTTCCCCCCGTTTACTCTCGGTTGTTACATGTAGCACTTGTTTGTCGGTCGAAGCTTGCGCACTACATCATGGGCAGCTATGTAATTCTTCGTTGTTTGTGGGCTTCGTGGCCGAGCGGTTAGCGGCGTCAGTCGTTTAGGTGTCTCGTAAGCCTCGGAGTGCAGGTTCGATTCCCGCTCCAGTCGGGGAAAACTTTTCGTCAAACGGAAAATTCTCCACTGGGCCACTGGGTATTATATGTGTTGTCCGTTGTCGAATGTTTGTATTGTTCAGTCTGTAGAGGCCGTAAGGTCGAAGACGGTGTAATTGTCTTTTTTTTCTTTTTATTGTTTCAATACCCGCCCACGTGCGTGAGCTATTGAAATGAAGGACAACATAGCCGCCTATGATGTTGAGCGCAAGTTTCGAACAGCAAACACGTGCTGCATGTGAGGAATTCCACGGAGTCATGTCAGTCGATCCTGAGTGACCATTTCAAAAATATCTGAAACTTTGCACAGTTTTTCAATTTCATCTAAATCGCCTTTTTTCGATATCAAACCTTCATATTCACTCACGACTAACTTTTCAAAAGGGTGTATGCGAAAATAGTTCAAAAATATTCTAAAAGCTGTACAGCAAAAACGGATTGTTCGATTGTTATGAATTTTTTAGCAAAGTTAGATAACTAAATGATGATTCCTTAGAAAATATACACTGTAAAAAATTTCTTTTTTTACTATAAAAAAATATGATCTTTGTCACAAAAACTCAAATATCTCAGAACCCTATCTTTTTACCAACGTCAATTTTTTAGGGAAAATGGCCCATTATATCAGCTATCTACCATAAAATTTTGGTGATGGTAAACTGATAAACAAAAAAGTTATGACATTTCAAACATTTCACAATTTTTACATTTAGTAACAAAAAAAAAATTTTTTTCTGTGTAAATTATTTCGAGAACTATATTTTGATGCTGATTTTATTGTAAAGGCTACCGCATGAATTAAACAAGTTGTTTTCATGATATTTTTGTTTGATTATTTATAATTACTATAGTATCTATTTGAACCTTACACGCGATCCAGTGTTGTGATCAAAAATATTGAGATTGTCATACTTTTTATTGTACGTGACCGGTGAAAAAATCCCTTGATAGTGTTGAAAAGCTGTTGATCATAAGAAAAATGGAATTAAACTTATTTTGAAGACGAAAGCTGCATAATAAAAGTTTTATATATACGCGTATACGTCTAGTTGATCTGCAAAAAAATACCTCTTAGGGTCGATTTCTTCACCCTGGCTTAGGCGTTAATCCAGGTTTAACTATATGGGTAAGCCTGGCTTACGGGTTAAGCCGAGGTGAAGAAATCGGCCCTTAGAGAACAGACTTTATGATCGAAAAAATGCGAGTAACTTCAACAACAACAAATGCATGAGAGGTACATACCACAGACAAACAGACAAAACGCCTAGAACAATTTTCGTGAAAATCCATCGCCCAGTTCACACTACCACCACCTGGTGGAAATGTTTCACGAAACACTGCGTTGTGCAATATCGTCATCAGAAGGCGCTAGTGTGAAACGTCAAACGCAAAGAAAAACGATGGGCACTCTTCTGGTTATGAAAGCCACAACCAAGATTCAAAATGATCGTTAAAGGCGTGGTCAATGAAAATTTCGTCAGTGTTACGTTTGTTTGTCTGTATACTAGGGTGGCCCACACTTATATGAAAAACAAAAATTTCGAAAAATGCTAAGTCTTACCTCCTAAATAAGTTGTTTTGGACTCCCAGAAGCTACGTTCAAAATTTGAGTAAAATCGGTTGAGCCTAAGGGGGCGCTCAAAACGCTTGAAGTTTATATGGGAAAACTTGGCCAAATGTATGTAGAAATTTTAAGTTTTCTAATTTTGCCGCTAGGTGGCGCTGTAAGCGTTCAATAATCAAACCCTTTGGTATTATTGTAGGTGACTATATGCCAAACAACTTTGTCGAAGACCGCAAAGTGATCCGACGCCTGTGAAAAAAGTTATACCCTAGGCAAAGTGAGGCAAAGTAGTGAGATTTCATTATTGATATTATTCTTTTACATGTATTGGTAAAACAACAATAAAGTTTATCCTCACTTTACCAAGGGTATAACTTTTTTCACAGAAGTTGGATCACTTTGCGGTCTTCGACAAAGTTGTTTGGCATATAGTCACCTACAATAAGACCAAAGGGTTTGATTATTGAACGCTTACAGCGCCACCTGGCGCCAAAATTCGAAAACTTAAAATTTCTGCATACATTTGGCCAAGTTTTCCCATACAAACTTCAAGCGTTTTGAGCGCCCCCTTAGGCTCAACCGATTTTGCTCAAATTTTGAACGTAGCTTCTGGGACTCCAAAACAACTGATTTAGAAGATAAGACTTGGCATTTTTCGAAATTTTTGTTTTTCATATAAGTGTGGGCCACCTTACTGTATACATACCATGAAAATGCTCACGAAAAAGCAAAAAAATACTACCGCTATGGATATTAAAAATTTTATAGTAAATTTTTTCTTCGTCCAAGCAAACAACACCAAACTAGTCAGTTAAAACTAATAAGTGATTTTGTTTATTATAATCTAACGAACAACATGAACAGTCGCTTTCTCAAAGGTCTTCAACTCAACGCTCTCTTGTAGACCGCTTGTGAAAAAAAAAATGTTCAAAAGAGTTACGAAATCTCATAGATAAACTGAAAGAGACTGGTTATGCCCAAATTGAATACAAATTTACGCATTTGCACGTCTTGCCGTCTAGACTTTGACAAACGAGCCATCTGTATATCATCGGTAAAGCAGGGCGCAGGAAGTTCGAAAACGACAACAACTGAGAAATTGCCAGAAGTGCTAAGTGCAGAGAGCCATGCCACCGTACCATCAGCGACATCTGTTTAAACAATTTAATCACGCCTCTTTTCAAAAATGCTTTAAAATATACTTCAACATTTATACCCATTTCAATATTTTTAACGTTGCAAAACACGCTTTCAACATTCATCTTGAAGAAGAGGGAAAACACTTGTCCTCAAATGTAACAGCAAATTAATCAATAAACGACTAATGCGCGGAGGGCGTGATAAAATCGGAACAGTACTGTACATATAATATACATAATACATAATAAAAACAGATTGTTTTACTCCCGCAAGGCCATTAACAATAAAATCAGCATCAAACTGCGCTTTCCGGCCGAAATAATTTACACTAAAAAAAATTTTTACTAAATGTGAAAATTGTGGAATGGTTGTCATAACTTTTTTGTTTATTAGTTTATCATCACCAAATTTTTATGGTAGATTGCTAATACAATGGACCGTTTTCCCTAAAAAATTACATTGGTAAAAAGATAGGGTTTTGAGATATTTGAGTTTTTGTGACAAAAATGATATTTTTTAATGTTAAAAAAAGATTTTTTTTTCACAGTGTACATTTTTTTTAGGAATCACCATTTAGTTATCTAACTTTGCTGAACAATAAAATCTGCATCTAACTGCGATTTCTGATCGAAATAATTTACACAGAAAAAAATATTTACCAAATGTGAAAATTGTGAAATGTTTGAAATGTTATAACTTTTTTGTTTATTAGTTTACCATCACCAAATTTTTATGGTAGATTGCTAATACAATGGACCGTCTTCCCTAAAAAAATTACGTTGGTAAAAAGATAGGGTTTTGAGATATTTGAGTTTTTGTGACAAAAATGATATTTTTTAATGTTAAAAAAGATGTTTTTTCACAGTGTATATTTTCTTAGGAATCACCATTTAGTTATCTAACTTTGCTGAAAAATTTATTGCAATCGAACGAACCATTTTGGCTGTGCAGATTTTTGAATATTTTTGAACCATTTTCACATACACCCTTTTGAAAAGTTAGTCGTGATTCAAAATAAAAATTTGATATCGGAAAATGAAGATTTAGATGGAACTTAAAAACTGTGCAAAGTTTCAGTTCAATAGAAAATCATGAATTAAAAAATTTCCTTAATTTTGATGCTGTTGCTTGGAATCGCTCATGTAACAACCGAGAGTAAACAGGGGAAGATGTCCTCATCCTGCTATCGTTAGCTGAAACCGCAACTAAATTAAGTTTTATCATTATATGGTCTTTCACAAAGTTGTTCCTTAGGGTATCAACTACCATTCTTTCAATTATAAGCCAAATCAAACTCTTTCAACCAGAGTTGCTAAATGAGAGATCCAATTTCCCATCTATTTGGACTGAAGATCCCAAACAAACCTTCAACTCATTTGCGCCAGCTCAGTTTTAAACCGATTCAGCTGAAATTTTCACAGATTGCTCTTCTCATCCAACGGCACGATTCTAGAGGGTGCTCCGAGGAAGTTTTCGACATTTTTGTATTTGGGCCAGTCTATTATAATATACCTGAAACATAATAATGTACCTTATGTTTAATATAAGGTATGATAAATGCTACGAGGGAGATAGAGTGCCCCCCCCCCCTCTTCAAAATAATCGACCCATTTTTTTTAATTTCCCCACAAGACTAGTGTTGGGGCCCCAGGTTGCCCCAAAGGAAATGGTCAGGGGTTGGACGGGGACGGTCTTTCCTCAGAAAGATGACGGGTATTTTACTATTAACGTTTATTCACTGATCTTGTTGACCTTTCGCCAGGCCGGAATAGACTGTATGTACTGCTCTGGAGGGATACCGTTTTTAGAGGGCTGTTAAGGTGTTTGGAACCTTCTGGAAGCCTATTGCCACCATGGTGATGCCTTATATATAATGGATGGAAGGATACACAGCATTGCTTTCAAGCTTTTAAAGGTTGCTACGATTACTTACAATATTGGAGTACCGTAATCCGGGGTATCATTGATCAGCGGGGTAACATTGATCGGCTTGACCCACCTCATGAAATGTTCAAACAAGTATTTTACATTGAATCAGTTTCTACTATGGAATGCTATATCGTAATCTGCTATCATTTAGCTATTAAATGACATGCAATTTATGAAAATTGAATTTCATAAACATTGAATTAAATCGATTTTTCCATAACCGTGTTTCGTAACGCAATGAGATACACTGTCAAACATTCATGCTTGGCGTGAATACTAGATATAATATGAGGTTTGAAATCACTGTATTACTTCAATATGATATCCTAGAGTTGGATTTAATAAACGAAACCTTTATGAAAATGCTATTTTTCAGTAAAATTTACGATTTATTAAAAGTCGACTATCAATTCCTTAAGCCATTGCCTACCTTTAGGCGTTATTCGTGGTTTAGAGGATTTTAATCCTAAAATAGCTTAAAAAGTGCATTATTTGTAAGAATTTAGACAACATATTCGAAATTAGCGACCCCGAATTTAGTAAGTAAGGGTATTTTCAACACAAATGAACATTGATCACTGACATGATCAATGTTACCCCAAATCAACACAATCAAAAATTAGATTTAAAAACCCTTTTAAACATGTTTAAAGTTTTAGAATACTTTTTCGAGTAGCTTAACACAAACTCAGAGGGCCAGTACTTCTTTTAAAAATATAAAACATGTAACATTCGCTTTAACAAGAGAATTGATCAAGAAAGATCGAAAATTCTGATCAATGTTACCCCGGATTACGGTAATGACATAAGCAGAATATTATGACCACATGCTAACCGGAGCGGTTCTGGCGCGAACAACTAGTATGAAGTTTATCGTATTTTTCTAATAAACCTTTCAATAAGTTCCTCCTGGAATTTTACCAACTGATCGAAAACATCTTGTAAAATGGTTCGTTGGCGTCGTTGGAATCGTGAATTCATGTTCTTTTGAATACAGGTCGCTTAACTCCGCTGATCAATGTTGACTCTACTATCTAGAACACTTAAATATTAAGCTGAGAAGCTGGTATGCTATCAGTTAGGATGTAAGGCCAGAGAGAAGAGGAAGGTGAATAGATGAGAGATTATGCATAAGCTTCCCATCACGGAATGCTG
Organism: Aedes albopictus; assembly: GCF_035046485.1. Taxonomy (NCBI): domain Eukaryota; kingdom Metazoa; phylum Arthropoda; class Insecta; order Diptera; family Culicidae; genus Aedes; species Aedes albopictus. Next base: position 300,568,951 of record NC_085138.1, read on the forward strand.
AAAACGACTTAAATCTAATGATGTAGTTTTGATTTCAAAACTAGTTATCGTTGTGGTATTGATGATTAAATTTTTTGCACACTTTATAGTTCAATAATAACTAAATTTGTTTTACAACAAAAGATATTATTTAAATGTTATTTATTGAATGTATACAAATACTGTGCTCATAACAAAATAAGATTGCCCAACAAAAGATGTTTTGGAGAAGTAATGCCTTGATAAAATAATGATAACACATCAAGATATAAAAACAGGTTATGTTATTTCGTAGATATTAATTTGATATTCTCCTCTGCTCGGGAAGATAGAGCTACTACATATTTACAATTATAAAAAGTTGGGTCGGCCATATTGATTTTGGCCGCCATCTTGGATTTTTATACCAAAACACTTTTTTCACCATGATGGCAACCACCGATTTTCAAAATTTTTGCATAAATTTAAAGCTGAGACATTTATACATAACATATCAAAAAATTAGAGATGTATTTTTTTCCTATCTGTGCGTCTTCTCTCAAGCAGGTGAAGAAACTCAACTCGTCCGCACTGGAAGACCAAAGCATTTCGAGCACGCGTTCAGCTTGTTCATCCGATTCTAATTACAGCTTTTTTTCTGTCTTCTTGGGCTGTTTCTCCAAGTGCTGTCATTACCCTTTTGCTGTTCGACCTCCAATTACGAAGATGATAACCGCCGTTTCGATGTACCAGTTGCATTCATTTATTTAGTTAACATCAAATTCATGATAATACTGCTCACGCTCCACCTGATCTACCCATCGTGCTCTCTGCGCTCCACGCCTTCTTGTACCAACCGGATGGTTAGCAAACACCAACTTTGCAGGGTTGTTGTCCGGCATTTTTGCAACATGCCCTGCCCACCGTATCCTTCCGGCTTTGGCCACTTTCTGGATGCTGGGTTCGCCGTAAAGTGCAGCGAGCTCGTGGTTCATCCTTCTCCGCCACACACCGTTCTCCTGCACGCCGCCGAAGATCGTCCTTAGCACCCGTCGCTCGAAAACTCCGAGTGCTTGCAGGTCCTCCTCGAGCATCGTCCATGTCTCGTATCCGTAAAGAACCACCGGTCTTAGGGGCTGTCCATAAACCACGTGGTCATGAGGGGGGGTTCGGCCGATGAGCAATTTGTATGGACGAATAAAAATTTTTGTATGGACAAATGACCACGGGGGGGGGGGGGGGGGGGGTGGATTGAAAAGTCCCAAAAAAATGACCACGTGGTTTATGGACAGCCCCTTATTAGCGTCTTGTACATGGTACATTTGGTGCGGGGGTGAATCTTTTTTGACCGCAGCTTCTTCTGGAGCCCATAGTAGGAACGACTTTCACTGATGACACTACTCGATAAAATTTTACAAAATTTGGTGTTATGGGATGAGAAAAAAAAATAACAGCGGTTTGGGACCCTAGAAGTGTCATAGTGAAAGAATTTTTGAAAAATTTAGACCAGGCCTTCACAGTTCAAAACCGAAGTTTGTATAGAGAACTTGGGGTGTTCAATTGATATGCGCATTAGAACGTGCCATGCATATTTTTAGGCGTTTTCGGTAATTGGGTTAGTTTCGTTATTGCCTAACGTTAGTTTGCGTTATTGCACAGCGCGTTCTAATGCACATATCAATTGAACACTCCAAGTTCTCCATACAAACTTCGGTTTTGAACTGTGAAGGTCCGGTCCAATATTTTTAAAAATTCTTTCACTATGACACTTCTAGGGTCCCAAACCCCTGTTAATTTTTTCTCATCCCATAACAAAATTTAGTGTTGAACGGTGTGGTGCGCCTTCGTATTTCACGGCTCACGTTATTGTCAGCCGTTAGCAAGGAGGTATACGAATTCTTCTACTCGAAAGTATCCCCGTCTATTGTAGCATTGCTGCCAAGGCTTGTCCTGTCTCGCTCAGTCCCACCTACCAGCATATACTTTGCCTTAGCCGCATTCACCACCAGTCCGAGCTTTGCTGCTTCACGTTTCAGGCGGGTGTACTGTTCTGCCACCGTTCCAAATGTTCTAGCAATAATATCCATGTCATCCGTAAATCAGACAACTTGGCTGGATTTCGTGAATACCGTACCCCGGCTGTTGAGCCCGGCTCGTCGCATAACACCTTCCAGGGCGATGTTGAATAGTAGGCAGGAAAGTCCATCACCCAGTCGTAGTCCCCGTCGAGATTCAAATGAACTGGATAGTTCACCCGAAATCCTTACGCTGTTCTGCACACCGTCCATAGTTGCTCTTGTCAGTCTAGTCAGCTTCCCGGGAAAGCTGTTCTCGTCCATAATTTTCCATAGCTCTGTGCGGTCGATACTGTCGTATGCCGCTTTGAAGTCGATGAACAGGTGATGCGTTGGGACCTGGTATTCACGGCATTTCTGGAGGATTTGCCGTACGGTGAAGATCTGGTCCGTTGTCGACCTGCCATCGATGAAACCGGCTTGGTAGCTTCCCACGAACTCATTTACTTTAGGTGAAAGACGACGGAAGATGATCTGGGATAGCACTTTGTAGGCGGCATTCAAAATGGTGATCGCTCGAAAGTTCTCACACATTAACTTGTCGCCTTTCTTGTGAATGGGACAGATTATCCCTTCCTTTCACTCCTCCGGTAGCTGTACGGGTTCCCAGATCTTGACTACTAACTGGTGCAGGCAGGTGGCAAATTTTCCGGGCCCATCTTGATGAGTTCTGCTGCGATACCGTCCTTACCAGCCGCTTTGCTGTTTTTGAGCTTCTGGTAGAACTTACGTGTTTCTTGTGAACGGCACAGCAGTTCCATTTCCTCGTACTCCGCTTCTTCCAGGCGGCGCTTTTTCTCCCGGAAGAGACGGGTCTGCTGTTTCTGCTTCTGTCTGTATCACTCCACATTCTGTCGGGTTCCATGCTGCAGCATTACCGCCCGCGCTGCATCCTTCTCCTCCAGAACCGCTCTGCACTCCTCGTCGAACCAATCGTTTCGTCGACTCCGTTCTACGTACCCGATAGTGCTCTCGGCTGCATTGTTGATGGCTGCTTTGACTGTACTCCAGCAGTCCTCTAGAGGGGCCACATCGAGCACACCCTCGTCCGGCAACGCTGCCTCGAGATTCTGCGCGTATGTGGTGGCGACATCCAGTTGCTTCAGTCGCTCTAGATCGTACCGGGGCGGCCGCCGGTAATGTACGTTGTTAATAACGGAGAGTTTTGGGCGCAGTTTAACGCCACGATAGATCCTGACGTTGATAATGTCGAAGAAGTGCCGTCCATCAATAAGAACGTGGTCGATTTGCGATTCCGTTTGTTGTGGTGATCTCCAGGCGTAACGATACGCGAGGCTGTGCTGGAAGAAGGTGCTACGAATGGCCATGTTCTTGGAGGCGGCGAAATCGATGAGGCGTAGGCCATTTTCGTTCGTCAGCTGGTGGGCGCTGAACTTTCCAATCGTCGGTCTGAAATCCTCCTCCTGGCCTACCTGAGCGTTTAGATCTCCTATGATGATCTTGACGTCATGGTTTGGGCAGCGGTCGTACTCGCGTTCGAGCTGCGCGTAAAATGCGTCTTTGTCATCATCAGTGCTTCCGGAGTGAGGGCTGTGTACGTTTATTATGCTAATGTTGAAGAATCGGCCCTTGATCCTCAACCTGCACATTCTTTCGTCGATCGGCTACCAACCGATCACGCGCTTCTGCCTGTCGCCCATCACTATAAAAGCTGTTCTCAGCTCACGTGTGTTGCCGCAACTCTGGTTGATAGTATGATTACCTCTAAACGTTCGCACCATAGATCCTGTCCAACACACCTCCTGCAGCGCTACGATTCCGAACCCGCGGTCCTTCAGTACATCGGCGAGTATGCGGGTGCTCCCGATGAAGTTGAGAGATCTGCAGTTCCACGTACCGAGCTTCCAATCGCAAGTCCCTTTTCGTCGCTGTGGTCGTCGCCATTGGTATCGGTTCGCATTCTTCTCTTGTTGATTTTCCAGTGCTAGTCTTTTTTACGGCTGGCTCGCAGGGCCTGACACCAACCCACTAACCCAGGGAGCTGGGCTTACCTTCCCGGAAGCTACGGGTTCTGCATTGGCATTTCCTCCAACTACAGTGCTAAATAGCTAGGCTTGAGCGCCAGTCTTCGCTGGGGGTGGTGTTTTTAATGGGCGCCCAGGAGATAATATTTTACCTGAGTTTCCACCCCCATGTACCAGTTGCACTTCTGCTGAAATAGTCTTCGACATAATGGCTCTTCAATATCCCTTCCACGGTTCTTGGACATTGCTGTTGGCGTTCCGTGGCATTTAGGTTTTTCACGTACTGCGCCGATGCAGGATTTGTCAGCTCGCCACACAGCTAAAAGCTGTGACACAGAATAGCTCGCAGCCGCACTAGCAGCAGTGCGAGGTAGATGCACCAAGTGCATCGATCTGGCTGCGAAAGGGCTCGGCAAGCACCCAGATCACCACGGTCAAGATCCTCGTAGGGGAGGTGAACAAGGCGACTGCAGTCGGCAAGATCAATGTAGGCTAGTCAGAGTGCCCGCACAGTGGCGTATTTCAAGTGCTTTGAGCATGGACACAAGTCGTGGGCGTGTAAAGGCCCCGACAGAACCAAACTCTGTAGGAAGTGCGGAGTGGAAGGCCATATCGCTAAGGAGTGCACATATGCACCAAAATGCCTGATTTGTACGGAGAACAAGAGTCTCACGACGGGGGGCCTAAATGTCCAGGCAGGTTGTCCGATCACGGACACTGACTGGACGGAAAATGGCCGACTCTTCCCACTGAAAAGGGCCCACAGGAACAACTGTTGCAGATGATAGCTCGATGGGAATGTCTGATTAACTCAAGTTGTTAGCCTTGTTAAAGGCTGATTGTGCACGAACACAGGTAACACAGCTAAACCTGAATCACTGTGAAGCCGCACAACAGTTGCTGTGGCAGTCAGTCTCGGAGTCAAGTACAGACATCGCCCTACTATCAGACCCATACCGCATCCCTCCCGATAACGGGAACAGGGTAGCGGATAAGGATCTAGCGATGATCTAGTCGGAACCCTAAGCCGTGCTTGTGACGCCGCAATGCCAAGGCGATCATTACCAAGAAATGGACGCAAACCGGTATATTGGTGGTGTCTAGAAATAGCAGAACTCCGTGCATCCTGACTAAGAGCTAGAAGGAGGATGCAATGGGCTTGCACCGATGAGGGTAGAATAGAGCGAAGTGAGTGATTAAGGCGCGTAGGCAGGCGTGCTTCGAAAATCTCTGCCAGGCAGCACATGATCCCATGGAGTGATGCCTACAGAGTATTCATGGCCAAAACGAAAGGCGCGTCAGCACCCCCAGAACGCTTCCCCGAGATGCAGCAGAAGTTCGTGGAAACGTTGTTCCCGTGCCACGATACAAGACCATGGGCCCCCGTTTCCTATGGCCAAACCGGCCAAAGCGAGGTCGCCCCGACGAGATCGTCGCAAAGTCGCTTAAGTTGAACAAGGCTCCGGGCCCGGACGGTATCCTGACAGTAGTCATCAAGACGGTCATCGAGACTAGCCTTAACATTCTGTTGAGGCTGAAGGTCTATACCGAGATACCCGATGACTCTGGCCTCTCGGATAACCAGCTCAGCTTCCGGAAGGGTCGACCGACGGTGAACGCTATTAGGGCTGTAACCAAAACGGCCGAGATATCGCTCCAAAAGAAGCGAAAGGGAATCCGCTGTTGCGCGGTCGTCACGCTGGACGTAAAGAATGTGTTCAAAAGCGTCAGCTGGGCTGCCATCGAGTGCGCCATACACCACCTAGGAGTCCCGGTTAGCCTATGCCGGATGCTGAAAAGCTACTCCAGAATAAGGTGCTAATCTATGATACCGAGGAAGGTGAGAAGAGCTACATCACCGCGGGGGCGCCTCAGGGGTCCATCCTGGGCCCAATACTTAGAACGCAGTGTATAGCGTATTGCGGCTCAATCTTCCACCGTGCGTAAACGCTAACCAATAGAGAGTACTCATGTACGGTTCGCCCCTCCCTTCTCGAAGTCATCCATAACGAGCGTACCGCGAAGGCAAGAAAGAGAAAGAATAAGTTTTTAGTGGTTTCCCCACATAACCCGAGAAACCACCTCTTGGACTCATTCTATAAAAAGACCCACCAACACATCTGTGTTAGTTATGAAAAATTGACGTTTTTACTCTAAAATGTAATTATTTCTGCAAACTGAATAAATATTTTTTAGTTTTGCCCATGTAGCGAGCCTTACTATAACTAAAATGGAATTTCATATTTTCAGCGTCAACCTTAGGCCACACATTTTACCCCGATCTCCTGGAGTACGTCAAATAAAGTAGGAAAAAAAGCCTACACACCGTTTTGGCATCAGCCAACAGTCCTTCGGGGAGTTTCCCTCTGACTTGGTCCCCACAAGATTGCTCCCCGCGCATGTTGTTGAAAGTGCGAGCACGTGTACGGAAAGAGCTCGACAACCGTAAGACTTCTTCCCCTTTTGAGTGTCTCCGCGGTGTGTTTTCTTTTGTGACAGACCTGCATAGGAAAAAGGAAGGAGTCAGTCGGAGCCGGCTCGAATTGTTGCGTATATTTTAAAGTTTGTTCTCGCCGAAGGGAACGGATTTTCACGAGTGAATAGATTCTCAACCGTACGATACATTGGTTTCAAATTAAACTGCCGCAGTCTGGCCGAGCTGGCCTCCGTCGTCATCGTCGTTGTGAATGGGAGGCACCGGAAATGGAGTTCGTCTGACTGCTTCGTCTTCTATTGTCTACTCAGTCGAGCGAACAACGAGAAAGAGCCATTTCGTCAAAGATTATTGGTGGTGGTGGAGGTGGTCTGCGGCGCGGTCGGAAATCCCTTCAGTCTGCACCAGAATCTCCAGTCTGCCTTCGTGCACTGCCGAAAGTGACTGACTGACTGGATGAGCAGAGTTCGACTTGTTTCCATATTTCCGGCTTTTACTTTTCTTTCACGCCTTCGGGTCCAGAGGGTATTCTATGCGCTGGGTTCATAAATATTTTGCCACGGAATCATGTTTGCACAGCCACAGAGAAAGAGGCGCACTTAGACGAGGGTGAAAATAAGTCACGACGACCATTGTGCGGTTTTGTTGGAGGGCTTCATATTTGTCTTGTGACTCCACGCAGCAGCAGATGATGGAGCCCGTCTGGGCCTCCGGGAGGACTTATACATAAATCTGGGATCCATCGGCGATGGGGAATATTTGAATTGTAAATACAGCAGCAGCCTGTGCCTTGTAAAGGATCTGCTTTTTCCACCTTCTTTCTTGGCGCGCGGGAAAGTTATTTTTGGAAAAGACAAAATTTGAAAGAAGGCACGAAAAAATAACACCGCCAATTCAAATGTTTGACGAGGCGTCAATCTCTTCGTTATCTTTTGATATCAACGACGAACGCCCCCAGGCGTTCGTTTGTTGGAACATCATCATGAATTTAGACGTTTATTTGTGTTTGATAAGAATCAGACAATCGAGAGGGTTCAATCTGAATAGGATTCATTATTGCTTTTTGAAGCAGAAATCTGAACAATGATATTAATTTGAAAGATTGCAGTTCAAACATAGCGTCAATTGACCGAAGACTGAACAATATTGTTGGCGATATAAAACGAAAATCCAAATTTTGTGAATAGGAGGTTTATTGGCGTATTACAAAATTCCTGTAGGTGGTAATATGCGTTAGGTGAGGTTACGTGAATACATCTAAAGTACTTACTGTAGTGATTTTCTCTTAATCGCACAACTACTGAATCGCATGAATTTGCAAAATTAGCTCGCTAATTCGATAGTAGAAACCTTGATAAGTTGAGAATCAACATGAGCATGAATCATATTGTTTTTTTTTCTGTAGATTTTCTCACCTCGTAGATTTTAGTTAGAAGCTATCACATCTAGGGGGGGTGGGGGTAAGACGGACCGGGTGGGTAAGATGGACCACTGACTAGTTCTGTCACTTAAGAGCTTAAATTTGACTTTCTTTCACGATTAACTATATCTTCTTATCAGTTGATGATTATTAAACTACTCCATGAGAGAATACATATGTCAAAAGTGCAAAAAATAATCAATAATTTACCAGGCTACACGCTTTAGTGCTGGGATCTAATTTTGAGGCGGCAATAAATAAGCTTTTTAACAATAAATTGCTAAGTTTTTGCATTTTCTTTTGAGTTTCCCAGTAGTTTTAAAATGTTCCGTCCTATACACAACGAAATTCAGGTAGATTTCATGGATTATGAATAACGGTGGTGGAATGAATATTTTGCGTTGTGTGGGGGTAAGACGGTCCGCTTTGAGGGTGGGTAAGACGGACAGTGTTGGGGGTACTTTGATAGTGCCGTGAGAAATACATTAAGACCCACACATTGTTCACAGATTGAAATCTATGGAGTACAAAAATGATTGTGGAAACCGTAAAAAACATTTCATATTGATTTTTTTGTTCAAAAATTAATTATATTAGAATTTTTGTTGTAGGAACAGTTTGAACTTTGTAAAATTACCAGAGCATTGCATACTGTTAGGCGTTTATCAGTCTATGGAGGTTTCCAATTTACAAAATAGATTTTAATTTGCAAAAACACGTTTCGCTAAGAGATTTAAGGCCAAATTTAGATTCTACTATGATTGATCTACCGAATACAAACGGCCACAAACATTATTTAACACAATTAGAGGCGTATTAGCTAAATTTCCAAACGTGTCCATCCTACCCACCCTACCGGTCCGTCTTACCCACACTGTTGAAAAACATACAATTGGAGATCACTTTTTAATTAGGTATCTCAAAAGTCATGGAAAATCAAATTTTATTGCAAAATCGGCTTGCAGACTGTAAAGTACCTTAGTTGAAGTATATAGTATGGAGATAAAATTTTAATTATCGCATTGTTTACACTGTCAAAATAGAGTGTTTCCTAAACATGTCCATCTTACCCCCCCCCCCCCCCCACGTCTTAGGTTTCCCTAGTTATAAGTTTTCCAATTCCTGTTTTTAATATATAGTTTAAGTTCAACAATTAGGTTTTAAATTCAAGTAACTTCTTATCGTTTAAGCAATCAATAGAATAACAAATTTACGGTTTTAGGAAAATATAGCGTAAACAAATTGTCGGACACACAATTTCTCTCGACTTTTCGATTGTTTTTCAGTTTTGTATATCTGTTATCGTTCGCTCTGACCTTTATGCCGTTGTCGATCCTTTCACTGTTCCATGGGTGTGGTTGAAGTTCGCAGTAGGTACACGGTGTCTTTTTTGTAAAACTTTATAAAAAAATTCGGCATGTCTCAAAATTGGACAGAAGCAAGTTTGGACTTTCCCCTTTCATTTGCGACTATGACCAAAATAAACTGTCTAGAGGTCTAGAGCAAATTAACGTTAATTTAGCCAAGAAACAAAAAAATGCAGTGTGAATATCTTAATTAAATTAGGATGTTATATTAGCTATTATAATGACTAAGCCTTCTTAAGGTGGTAGTAGAACGAAGCCACGAATTTCATGAGCACATACCTAGCGAACCGAATGGTCAGTCACGCTGAAAAGTTGATCAATTAGTTTATAAGGTAACACATGATGAATTAGACATTTTTTGAAAATTGATTTTTGAAAATTTTGAACTGGGACTTTGGAACGTCAAAACGCAGTAGGCTGGATAGAGTTTACCAGTGATAGCTAGCATAATTGTTGTTGTTTCGTTGGTTTATATAAACAATCGTCCTATAAATCTGTTGGAAAGCAATTTCTTCGAATCTAATTTGTAATCGCGCTGCGTAAAGATGACGCCTCCTAGAACTCACGAGGAAAATCGAAGCAATGTTTGTGTTTTGTGTCTCAAGAAATCAAATTTAAGACAAATATCCGAAAAAACAGTGCTCTTGGTAAAAAATCGGTTACTGCCGAACATTGACGTAAGAAGCGGGTATTACCCGAAGCAAATTTGCTGTCGTTGCTCATTTGCTATAAATGAAAATCAAAACGTGGAAGTCCACAAGTACAAAAACGTTCAACGTGTATCTACAAGGAGTGGAATGTTGTGTAAATGTGACGTGTGTGTGGCTGCTCGTGTGACCTTGACTCAGTTCGGCAGCTATCAGATCAACAACTCTAAGAAATGTGGGAGGCCTTCGGTGTCAGAGAATTCAAAAAAGGTACGAACAGCAAAACTTTGTACGATTTGTTATTCCGAACTTTCCAAGGGCAAAAGGCATTCGTGTACTCGAGTTGAGAGGCAGCAAAACCTCCAGCAAATGGTAACAGGCGATTCACGGTCCGGCGATTCAGTAATGCTGCGTATTTGAAGGAGAACCGTGATTTAGATGGATCTATTGTATAAGCAAACATAAGAAGACAACCATCGCACTGGGTCACGGCAAATATACTATATTAACAATATAGGTCACTTCATGTTTTTACATACAACGACATGGAGACACCGTTAGCGAATGATTTCAACACCACCTGTTGTCTGAACAAGACAATACATAATTGTATTTTGATCAATTTTAGTTTACCGCGACAGAGAAATGAAATGCGACATTTCTTGAAAAAAAAAAAACGTTAGGGATGTCAAAGTTTTTTGTTTCCAAAAAATCGATCAATAAATAATCGATTTACAATATACACAAACAAAATAATATTTCATTAGATGACATCTAGAAATACAGAATAGAAGAATTTGAATACTCCCTCAATGTAACGACATCGATATCGTTTAACATCAAAATTTTGATTTTCCATCCTCAAAATTAGCTTATATTTTGACGTGGTGGTTGCTATTTACCTTTGACAATAGCTTTAATCCGATGAATGTCAGCATGGGCTTGATGCCCATGATGATGAGCATCAGCATCATCATGGGCATCAAGCCCATGCTGACATTCATCGGATTAAAGCTTCTCAATTTAATCGTATAATTTGCTCTAGACGCATCTGTAAGAGAAATTTAATTTTCTGTACAGAAATGGCTCGTTTGTATTTCTATGGAGCAGAACTCATTGAAAAAATTGTCTATATACTTTATAACGATCAACGATCAACGATCAAATCTGACTATACATGTCAATGGTTGCTCCTCCGTGATTGATCTGAGCTGATACCAATTGCACTGAGATCCAAATGAATAAGGGCTGGGACACTCCACTTATTCTCAAAGTGCAATTTTAGCAGCTAATGCGTTTTGGATCAATAACGGCGCCGGCCACGTCCTTATAGTCAGTTGGAAAGGAAAAGGAATGTTAGAGTGTACTCAAGGGGGTGGACAGCTTTGCTCAGAGCAAGCTTTTGTTGATCGAGCAACTGTGAGTTGCTCCCTGTTGCTCCCATTTGCTCAAACATTTTCCGCTGATCCAAGTAGTCAGACGTATGCCAAACATTCAACCCATCAAACTTGGATGGATCGGAAGTCTAAGGCTTGAATTCTGAGCCATAAAGTCTAAGATGATGGGACTTGTGAGTAGGGAACGTGAGCTCTGCTATGACACGACATTCTTGAAACTCATAATGACCAAGAGCTTCGTATCATTAGGTCAGCTTCAGAAGCAAGTTCTCCTCCTACGTATCTCAGAGTTCGTTTTTGCGGCGTCCGGCTTTCCCCGGGCTCACAGAAACATGCACCAAACTAAAGACCAAACTCTTGTGAAAACATGTAGGCTTCGTGGTAGGCAGTCGTCGTCGAACCGTTTCGTATGCCTCGGATTGTGGGTTCGAATTTCCCGCTCCAGTCAGTGGGTGAAAACTTTTGGTTAAACAGAAAATTCTCCACCGGACCACCAGGTGTTTCATGTATTGTCCGTTGTTCCATGTCAGTGATCGTCCAGTCTATACAACCTCTGGTTGAAGACGATATAGTGTCTTTTCTTAACTCAGTCAGTTACAGGCTGGGTTCTGCAAATTGCAAACTCTCTTTTATCACACCCGTAGGTGAATTCCGGTGCACAATTTCTTAGAAGAATAAACCACAAGAAAGAACATATTTTTTTCTTTGTGCCGCAATTGATCCACAGGATTGCTGAATTCATTATATTCTACAACATTTGAACAAGAGATAAACGGATAAACACAAAGGAGCATCGATGAGCTATCCTGATATCCTGCTACCGATACGGATATTTTTCACTGCGTAAACAAACAAATTCTATGGTTTCCATGTGCGGCTAACGCTGTGCGTAACTCTGAGCAAAGCGAGTTGCTCAGAGTTACTCAAAAGCTACTCATGATCAGTCTCGAGAGCAAAAGCTGTCTTCCCCCTTGAGTGTACTGGTTGTTGCTACTAAAGACCGAGAGCACCTCTGCATCCCCACAACCAGCACGGACTGGGGTATTTGTTAGACGGAAAGGATGGGAGATCTGGGAGTCACCGTTGGGTCGGTGATGCGATCCATGGATAGGGGTTATTTATAGTGTTAAGGTATAGAAGGTGATAGATTGTGTGGTGAATAAGGTGAATAAGGTCAAGCGGCACAGCACGCTTTGGTTGCATAACTTGTAGGCGTTATATACACTGTGCTGTGAGTGGAAGTTGGAAAGGAGGGAAACGACTTTTTTTTCAATTCGTTTCTGGTTCTAGCGATGACTGTGAACATATGAATATACATGAGTTGTATATGTAGAAAAAGAGAGAGAGAGAAAGTGGATAGAAAGATACAAAGTAGGATGAAAGGGATGGGCCAGGGATTGAACCCATGACCTTCTGCATACGAATCAGAAGCGGTAGCCACTAGACCACCTAGCCCGTCAATAACATACAAAAAGTGTCTTTATACTTATTTGAATCTGAAAAGTCAATGTAAACATTGGCATGGATAAAGATTTATAATGCTACCTAAAATACTAGTTATTTTGAGCTTGCAGTCAAAATTCCAATCGAATCGCTAGAAAAAGAGAATTTGATTCTCAAATATTATTATTTTGTTGTTCAAAATGCTGTACTTTTCCTAGTCATATTACATCTGGACTTTACCGAGAGATCATTCAACCATTGATCATATTTCTTGGAAGTTAAGAAAATCGATCGTTGCAGCTAGGCCCTATGGGCTATGGAAGGTATTAAACTTGAGAAATAGAATTTGCATGTCGCAATTTGGATCGGATATGTGGTTTTCAGACTCGTAGAGCTCGATAACGCGTTAAATGATTTACATATCTTTCACGACGATGCCTGCTCCAGTGAAGAGAATTGTCAGACAAAAGAAGCACAAAACAAGTAACAAAGAAGGCGCGACGATTACTCTTTATCCCTACTGGTAACAGATAATGACATGATCTCGAAAACTTTTGTTGCAGACAAAACGGAAGCTGAATTTGTTGCGTACTTTTTAACTCGTGTATAATCAATTACTACAAACCCAAAGTCGAAACTGTTGATAGATCTTCAGCAGAGTCGCAGTGTTTACCTATTCGAAGTAACCGTTCGAAAATCGCAATGCAAGGCTGAAAAATCTCTACACTTTTGGAGTATGATGTTTATCCTATTATTTTCAAGTTGGGACCGAGGTTGGGACAATCTTATGTTGCATTGGGTGGACTGTCGCAACAAATACAGATGGCGACATTGTCATTATTGTTGGGCGTTGGTTGAATGTTGATTCACTGGCCTGATTTGAAAGTGTTTAATTTTGATAAAAATAAGAATCAAAAATCGACCAAAGAAGTATACCAGAAAATCCTGACAATTTTAATTTTTTTTTTCATAGAACTGCATATAAAAATGTGGGTACAATGTTGGCCAGGATAACTACTTTTAATTCAATAATCCATTTTAGTTTAGAGTTAAAAAGGTGAACATGTTTTCGTTGACAAAGCGTTTTCTTGTCGTTTCTGGATGTATCTTTGTAAAGAAACTTATATAATTTGGAAGTCACTCGTAGACTTCATGGCTTTGAAGAATTTTGGGTTTTATTATCGAAACTTTTCGTGAGATCAAACACAGAAATTCTATGTTGAGGTCAAGCTAGATTTTATAAGACTTTATACCGGATTATAAAAATCGGCAAAAGTCAAGAAAGCGAATCTGTGATTAGTTCATTCGCGTTTCTTTTCATTTTACACTGTGCTTCGGGTCATGTCAAATCGTACTTCAAGTATTTGGCTTTGGTAAGTTAAAGTTGGGATGTGGGACCAATTAGGTAGGGGGTCCTATGTTGGTCACTTTAAGCTATAATGGCAGCGCCCATTTATGTATTACGTTTATTCAGTGGCGATTTCCTAACCTCAAATCTACCTGTTCAACAAGCGTAAATTCTGAAATTTTCTCATCAAATTAGCTTGTAAAGTCTACTACGCACCTGGTAAGAAAAGCACTCCAGAATAAATCCCTCTAATTACCAAAGGAATTTTGACAACTGATTAGTGTGGGAAGAAATGTCACTTTTCCTTGAGGAATAATTGAACGGAATATTTTTCCGCAAGAAAAAGTGACAGCTCCCTTTGATTTGCCCGGCAGGCATTACGAGCGTTACACAATTTTCATTTCTTTCTAGCTGCAGACCACTCAAGAAATTTAAAAGCGAAATCATTTCTTGACCGTTCTTTGGCCTATCTTTTTCCACAGTACTTATCAGGTGCGTACTACCCTTAATGAATTAACTACATCGGCTGGTTTCCTACTCTCCGCATCGACCAATGTGGCGCTAGCTTCTATGCGCGAAAAATCGCTAAAAGTAAATCGCAAAAATATTGTATGGCGAATAACATCTAAAGGCAAATTCTTCAAAGTGGAACTCATTATTCGAAAAAATATTTGGTAGTGGTTATGCACAATGGTGACCACTATTAAGCCTACCAAATATTTTTTCGGGAAAAGCTTTGTATTTCAAGTAATTCAAGTTTAGATGCATTTCGCCATACAAAATTAAATTGATTTACTCCTGCTGATCAACTGTGGCTGCGCGCAAAGCGGTAGAAAATGACGAGAATTGTCTTTACCGTTTGTTTTCAAATTGATTGTGATCCTGATTAAATCAGGATTTTTCTCCACAAATTCAAGATAAAAAAAAAACACAGTATGCAAGACAAAGTTCGCCGGGGACAGCTAGTTTATTATAAATTCGGTAGAGAGAGCTCTAAAAATACCTGAATAGTAAGAGAAGGTTCCGATTCTGATAAAGTTGGTTTAGCACGCCAGAAAATGTTAAAGAAGAGTTAATATATTTTTTTTCTAATTTGAGTAGTTGAAAAAAAAAAGATTATTGTTTGATCGATTATTTGAGAATAAATGGGCATCCCCATCATGCAATGACAGCTTGACAGATTAAACGACATTTGGATGGCGCATGCATTTAGTGTGTAGTAGTACCTCTTCTGCCGCTTGGTGGTGACACATTCACTAAAAAGGTGTCGCCAAAAAATCGTAAGAGTGACCTATATTGTTAATATAGTATATTTGGTCACGGGTTCTGCAGTTACACGCAGTACGAAAGTTTTATTCATGGATGATATGTTTCTTATCAAAAACATATGCGATTTGAGTACCAGAAAAACCTTGGACTAAGTAGTGCTCTCCGGGGTATGGATATCGAGGTTCCCTCGAATTTACCCCAACAAATAACAAACGCGAACCAGATGCTTAAAGAGTTTTTCTCCATTACTCGCATTTCTTTTAATTTGGAGAAAGAGAAGAATAATCCGCAAGCATGTGCGTCAACGAAACCGGCAGTTTATTGTAACGGTGTCAAGGCGTTAATACAGTTTATTCTGAAGGTGCGATCGTTGTCTCTAGCAGACGTATTCTTCAAGATAAGAGCGGATGGTGGTGGAGGATCATTCAAAATCACGTTGTCTATCGTCGAAAAAAATCAAAGAAATGAAAAAATATCGAAGTTATCCCAAGAGTGCATGATTCCAAGAACGCTTGGGTTAATCAGAACCAATTACAAAAAATGGAAAGATGATGGTGCCGACGACAAACGAGCAAAGAATTTTTATAATTGTGTTCAATACCCTTTGCTATGTGGGTCACCCGATCAAACAACAGTGATGCTGTGTCCACCTCCCGTGCTCCATATCGTTCTTGGGATAATAAATGCAGTCTATAAGGCGGTTGAGACTGCCGATCCAGCAACTGCTGAGCAGTGGGTAAAAGTCAGTTCTTGTCAACGACACAGCAAATATGGATTCACTGGCAGACATTGCCACAAACTACTGGACAAAAGAACCATGTTGGAATTTGATGGGCCGCTCGGAATGTTCCGATCTGTAAGAATGTATTAAAATTTCTCATACTATAACTGTAACTAATTATATATTCAACAGTTTCGCTGCCGTTTTCGAGGCTTGCCTACAAGAAAAACTCACCAAGACTCACTTGAAGAATTTACAGCACACTGGATCGAGGCGAAACTTCCGAACAGTTCCAAGTTCCACATCCTGCGATTCCATGTTCCAGAATTTTGTAATTCCGTTGGATCAGGATTAGGACGATATGGCGAACAGGCTAGTGAGACCGTCCATTTTGATTTTGGTCTAACTTGGGACAAGTTAAAAGTTCCAGAGTCATCAGAGCACTACGACGACACATTACTTCGTTCAGTTGTTTTGTATAACAGTAACCATTTGTAAAGACATACACAATTAATTCTTTAACATATCCGTTTGAATTCTAATAACAATAAATAGTTATGCGTTATATCATACCTTTTATCTTAGTAGCATTACTCTTCTTTATGTACCAAATCTGTAATTGTTTTGAAAAAGAATAGTGGGCGTTGATACATGTTTAAAGGATTTTTTACAAGAAACAAGACTTTCCGAGACTACGAAGCGTAATGATGCTTGTTAAAAAAGGTATTGACAATAAACCGATTGAATATTATAATTGGCATGTTATATTGAACATTTCGATATTTATTCGTTCGGATATGGCTTAATAACTTTTTCCACAAACTTCTTATGGTATTTCAGAAGTCTAATTTACCGCGAAATTTTATATGAAAATTCATCAGCGTGTTGATTTTTTTTTTTTTTTTTTATTTGTTATTAATCCATCTGACATAAGTCTTAATGAATGTTACTTATACTAATTTAAACATTATTTGGGTGCATTGAACGTTTGACGTGGCTTCTGAACAGCGTTGAAGACATTCCAAATTCGAACAAATAGGCTACATTATTAAAGGCACTTATAATAGAGGACATTGGTTCGTTATAGCCATACACTGAACGATGAAATTGTGTAGCCAGCATCCGTTCAAGACTTCTGCGTTGAATTCTGTTGGGAGCGTTCAGAGATAGCCTTGCGAGAAGATTCGGACAGTCTATTTCACCATTTAATATCTTCGCAGCGGTAACAGCTTGTTGAATGATCCGGCGTTGCTCAAGTGTTTCAATTCCGAGTAAGCAACACCTGTCAACGTATGGTGGCAGATTGGTACGGTCCCTCCAAGGAAGTCGTCGTAGGGCATAGCGCACAAACCGCTTTTGAATTCGTTCCAACCTGTCCACCCAGCTTGCTTGATATGGACACCATACAACGGATGACGTTTCCAAAATAGACCGAACAAGCGACGTGTAGAGTGTTTTTAGGCACCGGATGTCATCAAAATCTTTGGCTGTTCGCATAATGAACCCCAGCTGTCGATTTGCCCGATCGATGATTTCCGAGCGATGCTCATTAAAGGAAAGCCTAGAATCGAGCAGTACACCCAAGTCTTTTACTTGACTAACACGCTGAATAGATGTGTCGCCAATTTTGTAATTCATGCGAATCGGAGCAGTACAACGATGGAAGGTTATCACGAAGCATTTGTTGATGCTGAGTGTCATGCGATTGACTTCACACCAACGTGCGAAGGCGTTTAGTAGTTCTTGCAATCGTTCACAGTCGGCTAGACTTTCAACGACAACATAGATCTTGAGATCGTCAGCGTAAATCAGTCTGCATCCAACGCCCAGTAAAGCAGCGACATCGTTGAAGTAAAGTGCGAAGAGAAACGGCCAAAGATTACTCCCTTGTGGTACGCCCGAGGAATTAGTAAACCAGGTAGAAGTGTACGATCCGATCCTGACGCAAAGCTTTCTGCCGCAAAGGTATGATTCCAGCCACTTTACCATGTCGTCCGATGCACCCAGCTTCGCCAACTTGCATAATAAAATACGATGGTCGATTTTGTCGAAAGCTACCTTCAAATCGGTGTAGATTGCGTCAACTTGTTTTCCATTTTCTAGCTGGTTGATGCAGGTTGAGGTGAAGCAAAGAAGATTAGTCGTAACTGACCTGCCAGGATAGAACCCATGCTGGGCAGTGGAAATTGTCGTCTTTGTCCGCGCAAAAAGGTAGTTGTTGATTATCGTCTCGAATAGCTTGGAGCCAGCACACAATGATGTAATACCCCTGTAGTTCCGAACATCACTTTTGTTACCATTTTTGTAGATTGGAAACATGAAGGATTTTTTCCACTGCGCAGGAAACTTCTTCTTCTGCAGCGACAGGTTGAAGATGTAACACAAAGGTATTGCGAGTGCGTCAATGCATTTCTTGAAGACGATGGCAGGAATCCCATCAGGCCCAGGCGTTATAGACGGTTTCATCTTCTTCGCAGCATGCCGTAGCTCAGCTTCAGTCACAATTGGTATACCAATGTCGCAGAGATCTTCAGGCACAACGGAGGCAGCACGCATTGCATCATCACTGGTTGCGCACTCGACATTGAAGACGCTGGAAAAATGCTTTGCAAATAGTTCGCATTTATCAGAGGCAGTTGATGCCACTTCACCGACTAAAGTAACCGTGGCAGGAACACCGTCATTTTGCTTGCGCTTGGAGTTGATGAAATTCCAGAAACGTTTAGGATGTCGACGGAGACTTTTCTGCGTTTTGTCGACATATCGCACGTATAAATACTTGTTTAGCGATTTATACGCATCACTTGCAGCTTGAAACCGGCGTTTATGCAATGGAGTTCGAAGGCGGCGATAGTGACGGTGGCATGCATTCTTCTCGCGCTTTAGCGATCGAAGTTGGCCGTTCCCCCAGGGTGGCTTTGCGGGTAGGCGCTTTTTCGGAACGTTCGAAGAGAGCCAGCTCGATACAATTTGTAAAAACCTATGCACAGCGTTGTCCACATCAGAACATGCTAGGACACATGTCCAGTCCACCTGTTCCAGGAAGCCGTGTAGCGAGACGAAATCGATGCATTTGAAATCTAATTGGGGACAGTCTTCGTGATCGTATAAAGGCTCAATGTCGGTAATGATGAGCGCAATATCCAATGGAGGGTGGGGGCGATCGATATTCACCAGAGAGACAGCAGCTTCAGTGACAACGCAAGAGTCGACGTTGGCGAACACCAAATCCAGGGTGTTGCTCCAGGGATTCATCACGCGGCTATACTGCTTCAGATTCATCGACGCCATGTTGTCTAGTAGGTAGGCGCTAGCTGACCCCACGCTGCTGGGATCCGCGATAACATGGTTTTGCTCAGTCGGTTGCCAAACAAGATTAGCTTGGTTGAAATCTCCACAAACGATTATCGAATCACCGTCACTGGCACAATCGAGGCTATCACTGATAGCATTGGCGAAATATTGAACGAACGGGGCATTGGAGCGCAGTTCTGGAGGAATATATCCAGCACAGACAAACCAGGACGAATCTGCTGCTCGGATACGAGCCAAAACGAGCTCTAGATCTTCCGCGATACATATAACTGGCGATGAGAGGAGTTTGCGATGTACGGCAACCAGGACGCCACCTCCAGACTGTTTGTTGCTGTTCGTTGTGTCACGATCATTCCGGTAAACCACGTAGTTTTCGCCAAATAATTGTGCCGACGTCACAGTTTCGTCGAGATTCGTTTCCACAAGAACGATGATTTCATACTCGCATTCGTTTACGGCTAAAAATAGTTCGTCGACCTTCGTCCGTAATCCTCTAACGTTTTGAAAATATACATGCATCTCACGAATGGACTGCGAGGGCTGAAACGATTTAGCGGGAAGTGATTCGGTTCCGAGATCTTCGATGAGCAAGTACTCGCCTCTGACGGAGGTGCACGCACCTCCGCCTTCCTCCAGATGACGCGTTATTCCAGGACCACGTGTTAAATTCTCTCTCCGAACGCCATAATCTACGTCTGATAAGACACTACCAGATATCCCATCATCATCGCCCAGCTGCAACGGGCAGAAATTTGGTGCGGGATCGTCAAGTGTTAAAATAAAATACTCGCCTCTGGTGGAGACCGGTTGGTCTCCACCGTACACCAAAAAACGTCCTAAGGTTGGTTGAGTACCATGGGGCTGTCGAAAGGGATGTCAACAGCAACCCTTCTCGGACGACGCATAGGTAGATCTTCGAACTCCCTGAATAGAAGTCCAGTCGGCCAGGTTGAAGCGTTCAAAGCTAGCTCGCGAAGGTCAGGGCTCAAACCGATTTTGAACGAGACGAAAGTCAGCTTTGTGATGTCAGCATCCTTTCCAACCAGACGGACAACGTCAACAGGGTCGTATACATCCATACAACGAGCCACAATTTTCTGCACATCTTCAATCTTGATCAGTGGTTGAAATCCTGATAGGTAGAGCCAGAATTTCGGGGGTTGCGGGGGAGGAACAATAAACGGATCAGAAAGATCCGATAGCTCGATTGAACTTGTTCCACGTTTAGTGGCAGCCTGCACCGCCTGACCGTTGTTCCCACGACGTCGTTTAACACCAGGTTTTGGCCAATTGGGTGTGCTCACCGATCTAGCTGGCTGGCGCTCGTTAACGATGTTCTCAACTTGCTTGCTCAGAGACTCAACCACGCGAGCAAGTTTCTGCACTTGATTGCAAAGCAAATTCAAGTCAACGGGTGACGATGACGGAGTTCCCAGTGACTCCTTGAGGAACGAGCAAACGCTACGACCGTTTAGCGTATCCCTGCATTTGGGGCAGATGAACATTGCCTTCCCATTCGCAAAAAGGTCTTAAGTGGCGCGTGTGTTAAAACCGCAACATTGCTGGCTGATATGGAAGTATGCATCGCAAAACCCGCAACGGACTGGTTCAAGTTCATTGATGACCAAGCTGCATTCTCCGCAATGTTTTTTCTCCATTTCTGTTTATACACTCTTTTTCGGTGATAGTATCCAACGAAGTAGTTGAAGAGGTATGTGGCTGGTGCTGACGGTGGCTAGTGCCGAGGAATTGTATGCAGAAATCACTTGCAGGGCTTCCGAAAAACAGCAGAATTTCAGTTCTTGGGTGTACTCCGGGGTTCAAAAAGCAATATGCCGATACACAAACGACGATAGACACGGTACAACAGTAAAAAACAGTAATAAAAATATCGCAGTAAAACGTACAATCAACACTATATAGCAGTGATGCCAGATAACTGGGATTGAGGGTATACTGGGTGCTCTCTAGCAGCTTTTCTTCAAAAAAGTCCCATAGAAAATTCTAGGGTATCGGGATGCTTCGTTGGCATAGTCCCCTCGTTCGGCCTATCTCAATGTAAACCAAACACTCGAACAAACACGCATAACTGGATATCGGAAAAGCTATGCGCCAAACAACTGTAGCATTTCGTTTCAATTTTCGCACTTTGGAACATTAAAATTGAATGAAAATGTCACTTTGTTTAGCTTTTGTAGACGCCATGATTCTTCGGCTTAGTAGGTAGTCTATACACATGATCATAAATGGCATGATTCTGGAACATTTCGAACTGACTTTTCAATAACTGAACATTTGATGCGACGGTCAAAGACGCTATTTTGATCTTGTGCATTTGTTTTCAACGAATAATTATTTTACAAATTGAATGTGGGCCGAATATTGAGGACATTTTTTTCACTATGTACCCAAATCTTGGCCCATCAGTAAAGTGACGTCAAAAACAGCGATAAAAAGACGTCAACAACATTTCACAGTTTACAGTTTATTTCGGTGTTGATCGTAAATGAAAGGAGGAAGTCTCAGCTTAACTGTGTCAAATTTTCAGACATGCCGAATTTTTTGTTTTGAATTTAGGCGTAGTAAGGTCGCTGATAGACGTAGCGCAATCAACACCCCCCCCTCCCATTTAATGCACCGCAGATCCCCCTGAGTTGCATTACCATTAACGCCTACGTCTAGCACGGCGAGCTTTACTGCAGGTCGTTTGAGTATACCGTTGGCGGTTTGTACTGTGGCCCTCTCACTTGACCATCTGCAGCAACCTTTGTTCCAATGACTCATCCCTTTGGCCAGCAATTTCGTGGAAGCCTTGCGATTATGACAATGTCATTGACCTCGATCGGTGTCCGGCCATTTGGCCGAATGCCGTTTGGCCGAATGTCGTTTGGCCGAACGCCATTTGGCCGAAAGCCATTTGGCCGAAAGGGTCGTTTAGCCGAATGCCGTTTGGCCGAATTATTATCAAAAGGATTTGAAGGCGTAGGCAAACTCTGGATAACATTCTAGCTGCTAATATGATCATCAGAAATATTTCCTTCTTTTAATCATAGGCCATTCTTTCAAGTTTTACCATCAAGGGATTAGTTGGCGTTGAAACTGGGACTATTTTTGTCAGAGATTTTTCCTTCTTTGAATCAAAGGCTGTTCTTTCGAGCTATACTGATATAGGCAACAGTGGCAAGATCACTTAAGTTCATCATCCTTTTTTCGGCCAAATGGCATTCGGCCAAATGGCGTTCGGCCAAATGACCCTGTCGGCCAAATGGCGTTCGGCCAAACGGCATTCGGCCAAATGGCGTTCGGCCAAATGACCCGGAACCACCTCGATCGGTTTTACCTTCGTGAACCACTTTGTCCTACGCGTCAGAGAAGGAAGGTAATCGTGAACCCACTGCTTCCAGAATTGGTTCGCCATAGCCTGGGATAGACGCCAGTTAATTCTTTAGGTGGCAGGATTGTCGTCGAAACAGCTCCATGGTAGCAGCCCATTGGATGATCCCATGATGAAGTGGTTCGGAGTTAGTACTGAGGATTGGTCATCTTCAAGCGGAATTTCAGTCAGCAGTCGTGAGTTCACAATGTGTTCCACTTTTATCAGCATGCTTCTCAAGGTTTCATCAGTTGGCAAACGGTTGGGACGTAATCTGCTTAGGTTCTGCTTGACCGTTCGAATGAGCCTTTCCCATGACCCGCCCATGTGAGGAGAAAGGGGGGGGGGGAATGAAGTTCCACGTTGTGTTCGACGAAGTGAACTCCCGCACAATCTGCTCCTGATTCAACGTTTCGAGGGCAAGTTTGAGTTCGTTACTTGCCCCTACAAAAATTGTGCCACGATCACTGTATATGGCATATGGGACGCCCCTCCTGGCAATTATATTGCGCAGGGCCATGATGCATGAATCAGCCGTGAGAGAGTGCGCGACTTCTAAATGGATGGCTCTTATAGTGAGACAAGTGACTAGGACACCCCAGCGTTTCTCCGTACGACGACCGATGGATACCAGCATTGGGCCGAAGTAATCAACCCCTATGTGGCTCAACGGACGGCTGTAGGCAGCAAGGCGGGACGGTGGGAGATCACCCATCAACGGAGGCTGTATTGGTATTGGTATTCGTTGAGCTACTTGATACAAGTACTGCTCCGCTTTGGCAAATTCAGCGTTGTTAAGCGGTCCAGTCACTTGAGCGGTCCCTTGCGTGGATCGCGGAAAGTTACCGATAGCTCTGAATACATATGCCGTGGTTCTTAGGAGAGTAGTCCATTGGCTGAAGCGGTCAACGTCAATTACCGGTTCGAGAGCCTTAACGTGAAGATGTAGGTGGTTTTTGGTGGATTAACATCTCTGTTATACCGGGCAAATACTTGAATCTGTGGATTGCTTATAACCGAATCGACGCGTCGGATTTCGGAAACTTCGGCGGGTTTCTGCCGCCTCAGTTCCTTCGCTGCATGGCTCGGCCGATACTTTCACTATGCCCATTATTGTTTGGTATTTATTGCTAAATTTTCCATTGTTTTTTGATGTTTTTCAATTGGGAATGTTAAAATTATTTATGGAAAAATCAGATTTATTTATGGAAAATTTAAACTTTTTTGGTGGAAGAAATGTAGTTAATTATTGCAATTATTGAATTATTCGTGGAATTTCCGGCATTGTTTATTGCTCAAAATCAATTATTTATGGGAAATTTTGATTTATTTATGCGCTTTTTGATTTGTTTATGGAAATTTTGTAGTTCATTTTTGCTCCCACCCTTACTTATTTATTGGCAATTTCTGAATTTGTTATGGAAAATGATCACTTTTTTGAGACGTTTATTTTTTTTTCATTTATTTAGTTCACATCAAATTCATGATAATACTGAATCAACAGTTTGCCGCCATAATACTCGATTTGCAGCTGCAGCTCTCCATCCTCGGTCACGCCCAACACTCGCCAGATCACGCTCCACCTGGTCCGCCCATCGTGCTCTCAGCGCTCCACGCCTTCTTGTACCAACCGGATGGTTAGCAAACACCATCTTTGCAGGGTTGTTGTCCGGCATTCTTGCAACATGCCCTGCCCAACGTATCCTTCCGGCTTTGGCCACCTTCTGGATGCTGGGTTCGCCGTAAAGTGCAGCGAGCTCGTGGTTCATCCTTCTCCGCCACACACCGTTCTCCTGCACACCGCCGAAGATCGTCCTTAGCACCCGTCGCTCGAAAACTCCGAGTGCTTGCAGATCCTCCTCGAGCATCGTCTATGTCTCGTGTCCGTAGAGAACCACCGGTCTTATTAACGTCTTGTACATGGTACATTTGGTGCGGGGTGAATCTTTTTTGACCGCAGTTTCTTCTGGACCCCATAGTAGGCACGACTTCCACTGATGATGCGCCTTTGTATTTCACGGCTCACGTTATTGTCAGCCGTTAGCAAGGAACCGAGGTAGACGAATTCTTCTACCACCTCGAAAGTATCCCCGTCTATCGTAACATTGCTGCCAAGGTTTGTCCTGTCTCGCTCAGTCCCACCTACCAGCATGTACTTTGTCTTAGCCGCATTCACCACCAGTCCGACCTTTGCTGCTTCACGTTTCAGGCGGGTGTACAGTTCTGCCACCGTTCCAAATGTTCTGGCAATAATATCCATGTCATCCGCAAAACAGACAAATTGGCTGGATTTCGTGAAGATCGTACCCCGGCTGTTGAGCCCGGCTCGTCGCATAACACCTTCCAGGGCGGTGTTGAATAGTAGGCAGGAAAGTCCATCACCTTGTCGTAGTCCCCGTCGAGATTCAAATGAACTGGATAGCTCACCCGAAATCCTTACGCTGTTCTGCACACCGTCCATCAGTCTAGTCAGCTTTCCGGGAAAGCTATTCTCGTCCATAATTTTCCATAGCTCTATGCGGTCGATACTGTCGTATGCCGCTTTGAAGTCGATGAACAGGTGATGCGTTGGGACCTGGTATTCACGGCATTTCTGGAGGATTTGCCGTACGGTGAAGATCTGGTCCGTTGTCGACCGGCCGTCGATGAAACCGGCTTGGTAACTTCCTACGAACTCATTTACTTTAGGTGAAAGACGACGGAAGATGATCTGGGATAGCACTTTGTAGGCGGCATTCAAAACGGTGATCGCTCGAAAGTTCTCACACATTAACTTGTCGCCTTTCTTGTGGATGGGACAGATTATCCCTTCCTTCCACTCCTCCGGTAGCTGTTCGGTTTCCCAGATCTTGACTACTAACTGGTGCAGACAGGTGGCCAACTTTTCCGGGCCCATCTTGATGAGTTCTGCTGCGATACCGTCCTTACCAGCCGCTGTGTTGTTTTTGAGCTGGTGGATGGCCTCCTTAACTTCCCTCAGCGTGGGAGTTGGTTCGTTCCCGTCCTCTGCTGCACCAACATAGTCATTCCCTCCGCTGCCTTGGTCCTCCGTGCCTGCATTCTCTTCGCCATTCAGGTGCTCGTCGAAGTGCTGCTTCCACCTTTCGATCACCTCACGTTTGTCCGTCAGGAGGCTCCCTTCCTTATCCCTGCATATTTCGGCTTGCGGCACGTAGCCTTTGCGGGATGCGTTGAGCTTCTGGTAGAACTTGCTTGTTTCCTGTGAACGGCACAGCAGTTCCATTTCCTCGCACTCCGCTTCTTCCAGGCGGCGCTTTTTCTCCCGGAAGAGACGGGTCTGCTGCTTCCGCTTCTGTCTGTATCGCTCCACATTCTGTCGGGTTCCATGCTGCAGCATTACCGCCCGCGCTGCATCCTTCTCCTCCAGAACCGCTCTGCACTCCTCGTCGAACCAATCGTTTCGTCGACTCCGTTCTACGTACCCGATAGTGCTCTCGGCTGTGTTGTTGATGGCTGCTTTCACTGTACTCCAGCAGTCCTCTAGAGGGGCCACATCGAGCACACCCTCGTCCGGCAACGCTGCCTCGAGATTCTGCGCGTATGCGGTGGCGACATCCGGTTGCTTCAGTCGCTCTAGATCGTACCGGGGCGGCCGCCGGTACTGTACATTGTTAATAACGGAGAGTTTTGGGCGCAGTTTAACCATCACCAGGTAGTGATCAGAGTCGATATTAGCGCCACGATAGGTCCTGACGTCGATAATGTCGGAGAAGTGCCGTCCATCAATCAGAACGTGGTCGATTTGAGATTCCGTCTGCTGTGGTGATTTCCAGGTGTAACAATAAGGGAGGCTGTGTTGGAAAACGGTGCTACGTATGCCCATATTTTTGGAGGCGGTGAAATCAATGAGTCGTAGGCCGTTTTCGTTCGTCAGCTGGTGGGCGCTGAACTTTCCAATCGTCGGTCTGAATTCCTCCTCCTGGCCTACCTGAGCGTTTAGATCCCCTATGATGATCTTGACGTCGTGGTTTGGGCAGCGGTCGTACTCGCGTTCGAGCTGCGCGTAAAATGCGTCTTTGTCATCATCAGTGCTTCCGGAGTGAGGGCTGTGCACGTTTATTATGCTAATGTTGAAGAATCGGCCCTTGATCCTCAACCTGCACATTCTTTCGTCGATCGGCCACCAACCGATCACGCGCCTCTGCATGTCGCCCATCACTATAAAAGCTGTTCCCAGCTCACGTGTGTTGCCGCAACTCTGGTAGATGGTATGATTACCTCTAAACGTTCGCACCATAGATCCTGTCCAACACACCTCCTGCAGCGCTACGATTCCGAACCCGCGATCCTCCAGTATATCGGCGAGTATGCGGGTGCTCCCGATGAAGTTGAGAGATCTGCAGTTCCACGTACCGAGCTTCCAATCGCAATACCCTTTTCGTCGCTGTGGTCGTCGCCATTGTTATCGGTTCGCATTCTTCTCTTGTTGATTTTCCGGTGCTAGTCTTTTTTACGGCTCACGGTGTCAAAATTTTGATTATTATCGAACTTTCATGTACCTCGGATTTTTCTTCATAGAATGTTAGAATTTCGGCTATAATGTATAAATGCAAAATTTGAAAATATTCTATCGGGGAAAATTTGAGTTAGATGAGCTTTCAGCTTTTTTCCATACTAAAAATCAATAATTACTATTTTAGCCCAAAAAACGTCCCATACAAAATGTATGGAAAAATTTTCGCCGATGAAATATTTTCTAGTTTTCCGATTATGAATATATAAGCCAAATACTAATCATTTTCGAAGAAAAATCCGAGGTACATGAATGTTCGATAATAATCGAAATTTTGACACCGTGCGGCTGGCTCGCAGGGCCTGACACCAACCCACTAACCCAGGGAGCTGGGCTAACCTTCCCGGAAGCTACGAGTTCTGCATTGGCATTTCCTCCAACTACAGTGCTAAATAGCTAGGCTCGAGCGCCAGTCTTCGCCAGGGGTGGTGTTTTTAATGGGCGCCCAGGAGAGGAGTCGTTTATATTTTAGCCAAAGTAAAATGATGGCAATGCCTATTCCTAAAAATAATGTAGTTATTGTGTTCATTCCTTTGGTGCACACAATACGTTAGGATACAAGCTTCATTGCTATTTACATAAATACCATCGAGTTTTGTTTACAAATCGATCGAATAAAGAGCATCAAAATATTTATTTAAAAGCCATCATTTACATTTCTCGGAAAATAAAATAATTTTCTATTACTTTTTTTCCTTTAAAATTTTAAAATTTCAACCTAAGTCAAGTGTTTGGCCCAGTTGGAATAGTACACCGAGCAGAAGAATAAAAACAGTTCGTCATTCAAAACTTTCACCATGATCACAGCCTTGCAACGCGGTACCGCTAATAAATATATCGCTTTTAAGCTTGCAATACGCCAATCAATCTGACAAATTGCTCACGCATTTCAAGGATCGGAATTAACCCATCTGAGCTTTTTGGTACGCGCAATGCGCATCCACTCGCCCAGGCGTTGATGCCACCAGAACGTGAAGCCTCAATTTCTGCACGCGTGTTGGCATAAATGTGCATCAGAAAATGTGCGAAACCCTATCGCTTAACCTTCCCCATCCTTATTCTCTTTCTCTGTCTCTCCCTTGCCTTAGGACCTTAAGACGCGAACAGCCGCCGCCCGAACCGCGCCGTGTGCATTGCAATGATTAAGGGCTCTGGGAATCGGTTTTTGCGGCTTCACAGCTGGATTTCGATTATCCGCACCTTTCAACAATTTGTTGATGCCATACTTCGTCGGCCGTGGCGTCAAGATTTGACCGGCTCTCGCAATGCTGGACGGACAGTTCGTTTGTTATGTTCGTTTTTTTTTTGCGATTTAAACGCCTGGAGCATGGAAGCAAGAAATGCACGCCATTCGGAGCTTATACCGCCGCTTCTTGACAGGATGAAATTGATTTAGGTGCATAAATTGGACAGTTTACATAATGGGAATAATCGTGTGATCGTGAGTTGTAATCGGTTGATTGGTGCATTCAGGAAAAATGAGCATGTGTTCTTTGTACGAATAAGTTATTTATTTTTTCTTACTCTTCGCATTATTAGGATCCATCCATAACCTATGTAGATTGTTAGGGGAGTATTAGGGTGAAGTTTAAGGCTCATATATGCTTATTTTGATAATGTTGTAAGTTCAAAAGTCTAGGAAGACGGTCGGTTCTGAGATTGCCAAACATGAGTCTGCGTAGTTTTGTACAGTGCCTTACCATCGCGTCACAAAGCCTGAAATGTGTCTCAGTTTGTTGTTTCATTAACTCGCTACAAATAGCTGAAATGTTTCTTTACAAAATCAGGCCGAAGCGATAAACGCACGGGTATTCAGCAAGGCAATTTTCTAGGTTTGACTCTCGGTTGGCCTGAAATCTTTTCTTAAGAGAAATTTACTTGGCGTCATTGGGCGGATAAATTGAAAATACTGTGTTCGATACAAATTAGTTTTATTCCATCGTTGAGCGTATAGTGTAGAGTGATCTTTGTTGATCTTAGACGATGTTCCACTACAGGGGATTCCTCCAGGAGTTGCTCCAAACATTGCTCTAGAAGTTGCTCCATATCAAAGTCGTGACAGAGCTATGAAGGTGACTCTCCACGAGGTGAGTGTAATTTGCATTCACCTCGTGGAGAGTTGCCTTCGCAGCTCCTTCACGACTTCGGTATGCGTGTGCGACCCTTACTCTATTCGGTAAACTTCTAGACAAAACCACGAGGCAAAAGTCGTCCATACATCATTTCTTGATTGCACGCTTCTGAGCTGAGAAAATATCAAGTGAGTGTAACTTTCTGCAAGGGAGTGTTCCCATCCTTGATGTCAAGTGGAAATTCTACATAGAAACAATCAGGATGATGCTCCTGGAGTAATTCTAGGTGGAACTCTAGGAAAAATCACAGGTAGAACTAACTCGGGAAGGTGGAATTATATAAATTTATCTGGCCAAACTTAGTTCGATAATGGTATTTGTAACCTTCGACCAGGTTTCACTGAAATAAAACTTTAACTACTTTTGTTAACATATTGACTCAGTTAAAAGATATAGAGATGGCGTAACCGTTCAAATGTTTAAGATCCAAGAGCCAAAAAGATTTCCAGTTGAAAATAATAAAATTTATATCACGAAGGTCTTGCTACATGGCCTCCCGTAGGGATTTATCGTTAAAAATATACAGCCATTTCATCTGATAACTCTCCTTGGATTTCTGCAGCTTTCGTTTTGTTATTGTTCCCGGAAATGCTGTAGGTATTGAATCCAGGAATTCCTCCCAGTATACCACTCAGGAAATTTCTTGAGATCTTTTCAAGAATTCTTCTATGGGTTTCTCTCTAAATTCTCCTCCGCATTCCCAAAAGGATTCCTTCCGAGATTCTTTCAATGATTTTTTCAAAAATCCCTCAGGAATTCCTTTAAGGATTCCTACCGAGCTTCTCGCAGGGATTCCATTCAAGTTTCCTTTATTGATTTCTCACGGTAGTCCTTCAAAAATTTCTACTGAGATTTTTTTAAAATATATTCTGGGTTTCCATTACTCCTTCCGGGATTTTCTCAATTATTTCTCTCGCGATTCTTTCAAGAACTTTTCCGATCTTTTTACCGGAATCCCGTCAAAGCTTTCCTCCTGGATTCTGTAATGGTTCTTCTCCGGATTTTTTTTTCAATAATCTTTCTGAACCTTTTTTTTCTGAAATTCTATTAAAAATTCCTCCCGGGATTCTTTGGTTGATTCATGCCGGGATTTCTTCCAGAGTTTTACCCGGATTATTCCAGAAGTTCCAGGGATTACTCTAGGGTTTTGCCCTGAAATTGATTCAGAGATATTTTCCAGCGTTCCTTCAGGAAATCCACCCAGAGTTCCTGAGGTGATTTTTCCCGAGCTCCCTTTAGAATCCCTAAATTCACTCAGGAATATTTTAAGGCTTTTTTCTAGAACTTTCTATTAAATCTTGGAGTTCCTTCCGACATTCCTTCATTGATTTCTCCTGGGATTCTTTCTGACATTCTTTCAGATATATCTTCGGAGATTTTCTTTACTCTACAGAATCCATTATAGAGATTCCTCCCTGCATTCCTTCAGAGACTCCTCCCAGGATTCCGAAGTTTTCTTCTATGGGGCCGTCCATAAATTACGTAAGGGTTTATGGAGGGAGGGGTTTAAGAAATCTTACGCGCCATACAAAAATATTTGGACTTTCATACAAAAAATCATACAAGGGGGGGTGGGGGTGTCGAAAAATCCGAAAAATTGCCTTACGTAATAAATGGACAGCTTCTATCGATCCAACATTTCTGCCGGGGTGCGTACATCAGTTTCTTTTAGGATTCCCGCAATGATTATCTGTAGGATTTCTCCTGGGATCCTTTCAGGAATTTCACCAGAATTCTTCTTGAGATGCTTTCTGGGATTCTTCCGCGATATTCAAAAAGATTTCTTTCTGAGATCCTCTTAGGTATCGCTCAATGATTTCTTTAGGGATTCTTCCAATGGGATTCCTTCGGAGAATTTCTCTCGAGAATCATTCAGTTTTTCTTACCCCGGAATTCCTTAAAGGACTTCCTTTTAATGATTTTTCCGGGATTTTTCTTCAGACCAGATTTTTCGCGATACAGCGAGCGAAAACATGAGGAGCCAAAGCCGTAGCCCGTCAGCGCAATGCGGTTCTTGAGAAGGAAGTGAAACACTCATGTATACGGAACAAAAGAGCGTGGGCGGACTTCCTAGCCGACAAAGGCGCGAAAGTTGCAAACACCGACTACACCCGTCTCCTTTACGATGTTTCACGTCGCCTTAGTGGGACCAAGATTATTGCTACGATGCCCGTGAAAGACACGTCTGGACAGTTACTAATCCACCCGGCTAACCAGTTGAAACGCTGATTCGAGCACTTTGAACACCTTTTTCAAATGTCGGTCACGCCATCAACACCTCAGCATGGTCCGACTAGGGTTCGACGCATTATTCGTGTCAACACCGAAGCTCCATCAGTGGAGGAGATAGAAACAACTAACCGGAGCATGAAATGGCCCCGTAGTATCCGCACAACAACTGCATCAATTATTCCGCAACAAATGGGAAACTGCGACATTTCCGGCCGACTGGATGCAAAGCGTCTTAGTAAAGGTACCCAAAAAGGGTGCCCTGACTGTATGCGATAATTGGCGGGGCATCATGTTACTGTGTATCGTTCTCGAATTCCTCTGCAAAGTGATCCTTAACCGGATATAAGAGAACATTGACGCAACTCTCCGACGGCAGCAAGCAGGATACCGTGCCGGACGATCCTTACTTACCGGTCAGGCTAAGGCCGGGGTGGCCTCTGCTGTACATAGTAGCCGCCTCCATTCCACTCGGTCCATGGCTGTTTGTCTCCAGTTCCGCACTCTGCGTAGGGTCCGCAGATCGTCCTCCACTTGGTCGACCCACCTAGCTCGCTGCGCTCCACGTCTTCTTGTACCGGTCGGATGACTCTCGAGAACCATTTTAGTCGGGTTGCTATCCGACATCCTGATGACGTGACCCGCCCACCGTAGCCTCCCGATTTTCGCGGTATGGACGATGGTTGGTTCTCCCAGCAGCTGATGCAGCTCGTGGTTCATTCGCCTTCTCCAAGTCCCGTCTTCCATCTGCACTCCGCCGTAGATGGTACGCAACACCTTCCGTTCGAAAACTCCAAGGGCGCGTTGGTCCTCTGCACGTAGGGTCCATGTTTCGTGCCCATAGAGGACGACCGGTCTAATCAACGTTTTGTAGATGGTTAACTTCGTGTTACGGCGAACTTTATTCGATCGTAGAGTTCTGCGGAGTCCAAAGTAGGCACGATTTCCTGCCACAATGCGCCTCTGAATTTCTCTGCTGGTGTCGTTGTCGTCGGTCACCAGTGAGCCCAAGTACACGAATTCTTCAACCGCCTCGATTTCATCACCGTCGATATGAATTCGGGGTGGCGGGCGCGGTGATTCCTCCCTGGAGCCCTTTGCCATCATGTACTTTGTCTTCGACACATTAATGACTAATCCGATTCGCTTGGCTTCACTCTTTAGTCGGATGTACGATTCCGCCATCGTCTCAAATTTACGAGCAATAATATCAATATCATCGGCGAAACCAAGCAGCTGAACGGACTTCGTGAAAATCGTCCCACTCGTGTTTATCCCCGCTCTTCGTATTACACCCTCCAAAGCAATGTTGAACAGCAAGCACGAAAGATCATCACCTTGCCGTAACCCTCTGCGAGATTCGAAGGGACTCGAGAGTGTCCCTGATACTCGAACTACGCACATCACTCGATCCATCGTCGCCTTGATCAACCGTGTCAGTTTATCCGGGAATCCGTATTCGTGCATAATCTGCCATAGCTGCTCTCGATCGATTGTATCATACGCCGATTTGAAATCGATGAACAAGTGATGTGTGAGCACGTTGTATTCACGGCATTTCTGCAACACCTGGCGGATGGCGAACATCTGGTCCGTTGTAGCGCGTTCACCCATAAATTCAGCCTGATATTGCCCCACGAACTCTCTTGCAATCGGTTATACACGGCGGCATAAAATTTGAGAGAGTACCTTGTAGGCAGCGCTCAGTAGTGTGATCGCGCGACAGTTCCCGCAATCCAACTTGTCGCCCTTTTTGTAGATGGGACACACGATACATTCCATCCATTCCTCCGGTAATACTTCCGGCTCCCAAATCTTGGTAATGACCCAGTGTAGTGCTCTCACCAGTGCTTCTCCACCGTATTTTAGAAGCTCGCTTGGTAGTTGATCTGCTCCAGCGGCTTTGTTGTTTTTCAACCGGCCAACCTCCTCTTCAATCTCTTGGAGGTCAGGGTCCGGAAGCCTTTCGTCCTGTACACATACTCCTAGATCTATTACCACGCCACC
The DNA here is from genome assembly GCF_035046485.1 of Aedes albopictus. Classification (NCBI taxonomy): domain Eukaryota; kingdom Metazoa; phylum Arthropoda; class Insecta; order Diptera; family Culicidae; genus Aedes; species Aedes albopictus. The sequence goes on from NC_085138.1 coordinate 300,602,605, forward strand.
TTCGGTACTTGCAACGTCGCCATTGAGGTGCTCATCGTAATGCTGCCGCCACCTCTCGACCACCTCACGCTCGCTCGTGAGAATATTCCCGTGATTATCTCGGCACATGTCGGCTTGTGGCACAAAGCCTCTGCGCGAGCGGTTCAGCTTCTCGTAGAACTTTCGTGTGTCCTTAGCGCGGTACAGCTCTTCCATCGCTGCGCGATCTCGTTCTTCTTGCTGGCGCTTCTTGATCCGGAAGACTGAGTTCTGCCTGTTCCGCGCCTGTTTGTAACGTGCCTCATTCGCTCTCGTACGGTGTTGCAGCATTCTCGCCCATGCTGCATTTTTCTCGTTTTTCAACTGTTCACATTCGCCGTCGTACCAGTCGTTTCTGTGATTCGGAGTCGCGAAGCCTAGTGCTGTAACCGAGGTACTACCTATGGCGGATCGGATGTCCCTCCAGCCATCTTCAAGTGTAGCTGCGCCAAGCTGCTCTTCCGTTGGTAGGGCCACTGCTAACTGCTGCGCGTAGTCTTGAGCTACTTCTACGTTACGAAGTTGCTCGATGTTAAGCCGCGGCGTTCGACTTCGACGCGTGGTGATAACTGTCGAAAGTTTTGAGCGCATGCATACAGCGACTAAGTAGTGATCCGAATCTATATTCGCACTGCGGTATGTGCGGACGTTGGTTATATCTGAGAAGAATTTACCGTCGATTAGAACGTGGTCGATTTGGTTTTCTGTTTGATGGTCGGGTGATCTCCAGGTCGCTTTGTGGATATCTTTGCGGGGGAAGAAGGTGCTTCGGACTACCATACCACGGGAGGCTGCAAAGTTTACGCATCGCTGGCCGTTATCATTCGATACGGCGTGCAGGCTGTTTCGCCCGATTACCGGTCTGTACATTTCCTCCCTTCCTACCTGTGCGTTCATGTCGCCAACAACGATTTTCACGTCACGCGGCGAGCAACCATCGTATGTTTGCTCTAACTGCGCGTAGAACGCTTCTTTCTCGTCATCGGGTCTCCCTTCGTGTGGGCAGTGGACGTTGATGATGCTGTAGTTGAAGAAACGGCCCTTAACTCTCAACATGCACATCCTTGCGTTGATCGGCTGCCACCCGATCACACGTTATCGCATCTTGCCCAACACTATAAATCCTGTTCCCAGTTCATTGGTGGTGCCACAGCTTTGGTAGAAGGTAGCCGCTCGATGCCCGCTTTTCCACACTTTCTGTCCAGTCCAGCAAAGTTCCTGCAACGCCACGATGTCGAAATTGCGGGGATGTAATTCGTCGTAGATTATCCTGTCACATCCTGCGAAACCTAATGACTTGCAATTCCATGTTCCAAGTTTCCAATCGTAGTCCTTATTTCGTCGCGTGGGTCTTTGCCGATTGTATCGAGTCGTATTTTCTCCTATGTTATTCGCAATGGGGATTTTTACGGGTGGCTTATTGGGCCTACGCCAACACTCCTGTCTCGCCGGAGGGCCATCGTGCCAGTTCTGTTTAACGTCCCAACCAACACTGGGACGACCACGCTGATGGGGCTACCACCTTGGATCTAGCTGGGCGTGGTGCAGCGGTTCTTACTCAGCCGCTGGATGCCAGAACAGACGCTGTTTGAGCCGAACCTCCTTGGTGAACAGACACTCGGATCGTACCTCCTCAATCTAGCTGAAGTCAGAAGGACAACAGAGCCCAGGCTGCACTACCAGCTAAGCACACAACTCTTAGCTGGCGGTCTTTGTCATCGCTTGACCCGTGGAAGCATGAGGTAGGAGCTTGTGAGGACGATCCTGTGTGGACCATATTGTCACGCTCCGTATCATTCTGAAGCAAATCACTGAATTCCAAGAGTCTCCCTACCTGGTGTTCATTGATTACGAAAAAGCTTTCGACCGTCTCAATCACGGAAATATGTGGGAAGCCCTCAGGCGCAAGGGTCTCCATGAGAAAACCATCGACCTCATTGAAGCACACGACAAGGCATTTTCGTGCAGAGTACTGCACAACGGTGTTTTGTCCGATCCCATCCGAGTTGTTGCTGGGGTGAGGCAAGAATGTATACTCTCACCGCTACTGTTCCTCATCGTAATCGACGAGATCCTGGTAGGTGCGATTGACCGTGCACCAAACCGTGGATTGCTAGCAGCTGTGGCAGCCCATTGCCATGGAGCACCTAAATGACTTCGAACTGGATGATGACGTTGCTCTCCTAGTTCAACGGCGCTCTGATATACAGAGCAAGCTCGATGATCTTGCCAATCGCTCTTCAGAGGCAGGTATTACCATCAACGTCAACATCGTTGGATGTAAACACGGTCAACCCTTCCAGCTTTACGGTAGCTGGGCAATCAGTGGAGAGTGTTGAAAGCTTTCAATATCTTGGTAGCCAAATGGCAGCCGATGGCGGCACCAAGATCGTCATAGGTGCATGGATCAAGAAGGCGAGGGCTGCTTTCGTGAGTTTCAGAAATGTTTGGAAAAACAACGACGCAACAAAATCCGAATTTTTAACTCGAACGTAAAATCTGTGCCGTTACACGCCAGTGAAACCTGGAGACCACGCAACGGCTGCAGAGTGCAGGTCTTCATCAATAGATGCCTGCGGTATAGAATTCGTGCATGGTGGCCTCACAATTGGATCTCCAACGTGGAACTCCATCGTCGATGTCATCAAAAGCCGACAGCGATAGAAATTCGGGAGCGAAAGAGGAGGTGGGTCGGCCACACTCTACGCAGGGGCGGAAACGAAATCTGCAAGCAAGCGTTAGACTGGAACCCAGATGGACATCGCAGTAGAGTCAGACCCAGAGGCTCATGGCGGTGCGCCCTCAACAAGGAAATAACGTTAGTCGAAGAAATTTGACCTGACCACAGGGCAATACGATGGCTGGCAATCGCCCGGGATGGAAATCTTTCAATTCGATAATTTTCCACGAATTCCTAAGAGGACTGCAACCATGTGGTGAGAGCGTGAGGTAGTGGGTGCATGGGGATTCTTTGACAGCGTAGCGAGTCCTGTATTAATTTATGCTACAAGGGGTCAATTATCAATTTCAAATGAAATACAACGGCATTAATTCTCTCTTATGAAAAGATCCTGGACCAATCGGTGCCCCTCTACGGTTACGGTTTATCGTGTTACAAGAGCATTACTGTTTTCAACAGTAATATTTTGCTTCTGAATGATCTGTCTCTATTCAATAATTTCGAAGTTCGACTTCGTTTCCGGACTAAATTTCCTGTTGTTTGAAACGTTGAATTCTCCATTACCATTATTACAGGGAAAGCATCTCCATCGATCCCACACGCTGCAGACCTTCGTTAGAAATATATCTCCTACAAACGAGCATCCTCTTCTCCACGTCTCATCTTTTTCATCAAAAAAGATTAATATCCTTCAGAGGATTACACCCCGGCATCCTGCAAGCAAACGAAAGGGGGAAGTGCGCGTCGGACGGTTTTCTGCTTTGATCATCGTATATCGAGTCCTTTTCTTCCCATTCAATCTTCCAAATCATCATCGGGATCCTTCCCGTTCCACCGAGCATCGTTAAGTATTCGCAACACGAAAACTGTATCAGGAGAGTTAAAAGTCATAGCGAGTGAGCGAGCAAAAAAAGAAATCGTTCCCCGGTTCTCCGCCGCAGTCCAATCAAACTCTGCTGCAAGTGTAATAAATGGGACAATGGAGCAGATCTAATCCAATCTTCATGACTGTGTGCCTGCGTGGCATCCCATGCCATCTCGCCGAAGAGGAGGGTAGCCAACCAAATGCTCTCGTTGTCGTCGCCGGCCAGCTCTTTTTTTGTTCTTATCAATTTCAATCAGTCCAATCTTCGCCTGCCCGGCAACAACGTTGGTGGTGACAACGGAACCGAAAAGTGGAAAGTGTCTTTTTGAGACGCTGTGCGACATGGGATGGACGTTTTCCCGTTAAGATGTTCCGGGTCGGCTTTTGTCCCATGGAGCCAACAACTGGTGAATTGGTCATGGGCACACTTGGCAGTAAAATTATGATTACGTTATCACTATCGTAAGAACCCTATCGGATATGGGTTTTTTTCCTTCTTCTTTTTCTTGGCGTAACATTCCCTTCCCACCTGGGCCAAGCCAGCTTCTCAGCAGCGTTCTATGATCACTTTTACAGTTATCAACTGAGGAGCTTCCTCTGCCTATGGCCATTTAGCATGTGCATTTCGTGTGGCAGGCACGGATATATATATGGAAGTTAAGGAAGTTTCCATTATTAGAAAAGTTCCTGATCCGACCGGGAACTGAACCCACCATCCTCATTTTGTCGTGCTGAATACCCACGCCTTTATAGCTGTGGCTATATGGGCTCTTAGGGGGATTCTTACATTACATTGTTATTATGTGCTGATGTTCTATGTTACATACTTACAAATATGGTTTGCTTTTTTTCCATTTAGTTAGTAAAATCGGAAAACACTGTTCCATGATTTTCAAACTTGCGTTTTATTATGATCGACTATAACTAAATGCCCAATAGGCAAGAGTGATTCATTATAAACCAGAATCTTGCAAACCACTTGATGAAATGTCCGTTGTTGTTACTCATCTCATCTGTAAAAGACTCTGTATGACGTGGCAATGTTTTTCTTCAACGTGCGTATAAACCACTGGCAACTCACTTCTGCTGATGAACTATATATTCACATCACGTACACATTTTTCCACGTCAATTTATCTTGTATGTACTGATGAACAACAAAGTCGTGTTTTGTTTCCTTGTTGCGTTCAAGACCTTGAAACGTCTTTGCTGGTTATTGTCATTTGTTGGGCCATTTTGATGAATTTCTTGTACGTGCGAATTATAATCCTTCCGAATCATCATAACGCGTTCGGAGGGGATGTTCTTGCCTTCAAATACAAATTTCCAATCAGTGAAAAAAATACTCCACAGTATCATAAATTCCATTCGCATTGACTTTTCACTTCTTACACCCATTCCGTCGTCGCTAGATTTGCTAGAGCCATCCAATCGTAACGATTTATTACTTCCTGACGAGATTCGACTCCCTCAAGAGTCAGCCGCTTTTTGCCCACCCTCGACATCCGGCGATGATATATCGCTAGAGAAGCAACTTGGAAGATATCAATAACTCCTTACCATGCGGGTCGCTCGCTGCTCGCCGACACGGTGCGGTGGTGTGGAGGGCCTTACACGCCTGTGTACACATAGAATCCGCGTGCGCGACGTTCCGAGTTCGGCATTGTCCCATCAATGTAAAGCTCCTATCGTGGCACATTGGGAGCAAATTCAGAAAATAGGACAACTTTGTTCTAAATTAGGATATACTGTGTTCCTAAAATTTTCTGTTTTGCCATTATTAATCTACTTAATACTTACTTTCAGTTCTGGGCACCCACGGTGGTGCAGAGGGCCGAATTGAAAGATTTCCATCCTGAGCGAATGCCAGCCATCGCCTTGACCTGTGTCCAGGTCAAATTTCTGTCGACTTGCTTGATTTCCAGATCTTATTTCCAATCAGTTCCATTTTCGTAGCGTGGGTCGAAATTATAAATCCAGTTGTCGTCCGGAGAAAAACTTCACATCAAGTACAATCTTTTTGTAGGTCAGTGAAAAGCGTGATGATAAAATCAGATCTTCGTGAAAAGACTGGCTTCTCGAAGAAAGTTGATGAGAGTTTTCTCATAGACAGAATCATTTTGCAGAGCCCGGTTGGTCGATGTGATATCGTGCTGTACACGTTCATATTTCGGGAAATTGTTGATTATGTGCGCCACCGCATGATTTCCGGAAGCTGCCGCCTCCGCTCATGTTGTACGACAGTCGGGAGTGTCCAGTTCGGAGTCTAGAAAGAACTTTCTGCTCCCGCCAGGAAGGTGTATCAGTCCAAGGGGCTGTATCGGCTTTTATACTTCTCAAAAACTGAGATCGGTCTCTGTCCCACCCCAAAGCCCAGGTGCTTTTGATGACCGCTTTGATCCAGGTTTTGGCATCGTCATCAGGAACTTTGGGCGATAGAAGAGCTTCTTGGCGACCCCTGGCAGCCAGTCTATCAGCCCGCTCGTTGCCTAAAATACCACAATGGCTGGGGACTCACATCAGTGTCGATTGGTTTGTTACATCCATAAGAATATTCTGAGCTGCTTGGGTAAAAGGGTGTTAACTCGTTTCGGAGCAGATAGCTCCAATCGCAGCGACTGAGTCTCTGACAATCAACTTAGTCCGAGTTTTGCTGCAAGAGATGTTGTTGCTGCTTCAGCGGAGAAGACGGTGTATTGGTTAGGTAAACGGAAAGATATCTCTGTGTCAGGGCCAAAATCCCCGACTCCAACGTGATTTGCCAGTTTGGATCCATCTGTATAGAAGATGTCAGCATTCGCTGCGGGATAGGCGTTTCTGCGAAACTGGTTTTTGATCGTTCTGTCTACGGCTGGTGCTTTGGCCTGCCAGCATCTCGGTCCAACATGGTGAACTTCAGCCACGAACGCCTGACGAACGCAATTGTTATATTTGGCGACAGGGTCTTGACATAATCGTCAAAGGATCTGCTAGAGATCTCTATGCCATAGAACAGTCTGCTATTGACAACTGCGTCAGCTACTTGTTTGCGGGTGGTCCTTTTGCTTCGGGTATGCTTACTCGAGATACTTCGAATCATACCGATTCTGGTCTTACATGCGGATTGAACCGCTGAAAAATGCGCAAAAAGGAGAGGTTCCTATCTATAGTGACACCAAGAATTTTGACGAAGTTTTGAGTTGGTATTGGGGTGCTGCGGATATTGATATTACCAGTGGGGCGATGTCTGGAGTGATTTCGTTGTTGAGGCCACCATGAGCCTCTGGGTCTGCCTCTGCTGCGATGTCCGCTGGGTTCCAATCTAACGGTTGCTTGCGGATTTCGTTTCTACCCCTGCGTAGAATATGGCCGACCCACCTCTATTCCAGTTGTGAGGCCACCATGCACGAATTATATACCACAGGCATCTATTGATGAAGACCTGCAGCCGTTGCGTGCTCTCCAGGTTTCACTGGCGTAAAACGGCACAGATTTCACGTTCGAGTTAAAAATTCGGATTTTGTTGCGTCTGGTTGCTTTTCCATAAACTCCCAAAAGCAGCCTTCGCCTTCTTGATCCGTGCACCTATGTGGATCTTGGTGCCGCCATCGCATCGGCCGCCATTTGGCTAGCAAGATATTGGAAGCTTTCAACATTCTCCACTGATTGCCCAGCTACCGTAAAGCTGGAAGGGTTGACCGTGTTTGCATCCAACGATTTGACGTTGATGGTAAGTCCTGCCGCTGAGGAGCGATTGGCAAGATCATCGAGCTTGCTCTGCACATCAGAGCGCCGTTGAGCTAGGAGAGCAACGTCATCAGCCAATTTGAAGTCATTTAGGTGCTCCATGGTAATGGGCTGCCACATCAATCCATGATTTGGTTCACGGTCAATCGCACCTACCAGGATCTCGTCGATTACGATGAGGAACAGTAGCAGTGATAGTATTCATCCTTGCCTCACTCCAGCAACGATCCGAATGGGATCGGACAAAACACCGTTGAGCAGTACTCTGCACGAAAATGCCCTGTACTGTGCTTTTATTAGGCCGATGATTTTCTCAGGGAGACCCTTGCGCCTGAGGGCTTCCCACATGCTTCCGTGATTGAGACGGTCGAAAGCTTTTTCGTAATCAATGAACATCAGGTAGAAAGACTCTTGGAATTCATTGATTTGCTCCAGGATGATACGGAGCGTGACAATATGGTCCACCCACACAGGATCATCCGGCACGGAATCCTGCTTGCTGCTGTCGGAGAGTTGAGTCAATCTTCTCCTGTATCCGGTTTAGGATCACTTTGCAGAGGACTTTGAGAACGATACACAGTAACATGATGCCCCGCCAATTATCGCATACAGTCAGGTCATCCTTCTTGGGTCAGAAAAGTGTTTCGAAAATTTCTTGAGAATTCATTAGGAAAATTTACTCGGAAATTTGGTTCTTTGGGAAATCTATCAGAAATTTCTTTGAAAATTATTTCGAAGACTCATTAGGAAAATTCCATTTTTTTAGATTTCTTTGGAAATTCTGTAGTTTTTTTGTTTCTGGAATTCCTTGATAATAATTCGTTGAAAAGTTTCTTCAATAATTACTTTGGAAATTCTTCTTTAATGTTTTGTGGGAACTCTTTCGGATTTTTTTATTTACTCCGGTTAATCTTGGAATTCTGTCAGCAATTCATTTGGGAGTTTTTTTCCGCATTTTTTTTTTGGGAATTCCTATGGCAAATTTCTTTCGTAAGCTTTGTTAAAAACTTCTTTGAAACATTCGATTGAATATTAATTCGGTTATATTCATTTTTTCGACAATTCCTGTGAAAATTGAATACGGACATACTGGTCGGTGACAAAAATTAGTTATCAATGGCTGTTTTTTTTTATACCAAATGTTCAAGTTTGCCCATACAGCTCGACTACCAGCAGTTCAATTCAGCTGAAATGTGGACCGAAATCCACAAATATCTTAAATTTCAGATTTCCAAAAAGTTCTAGAGGCTGGTTATGGGACAAAAGCAAGTAATCAAGGGTCGATTTTATATAGCTCGAGAACAATAGTTTATAGCAATAAGCTTTGTTTGAATAATTTCTCGGTCTCCTAGAAATAAAATACTTCGTCGTACAAGTCAAATAGTCACAACCATTTGGCTTGGAATTACACTAATGTTTTTTTTTTTTTCAGGCGGTTTTTTTACGCGGTCCGTCCTAAAAAAAAAACGCGTTATTTCAAAAATCGTCGTAAAAATATCCGCTTTTTTTCAAAAACAAGCGTAAAATACTCAGGACCACATTTACCGTGACTTGACTTTTTTTACGACATTTTTTGAAATAGCGCGATTTTTTACGACGTTTTTTAAAATAACGCGGTTTTTTACGCAATACTATTACCGTCGTAAAGGGCCCATATAGCCGAGGCGGTAAACGCACGGGTATTCAGCATGACCATGCTGAGGGTGACGGGTTCGATTCCCGGTCGGTCCAGGATCGTTTCGTAAAGGAAATTTCCTTGACTTCCTTGAGCATAGAGTATCTTCGTGCCTGCCACACGATAAAGGGTGAGTCGTTAATTATTGTGCCACCCTACCTTCAACTGATTCGCAAATTGTCTACAGTTAACGAAATGAAACCAAATTTTTACAGTAGTTTAGTAGAGCTGGGTGAAAACCAGGCACGATGCGCATAAATAAACCAGAGAGTTTTAATTATTTGTTTCAAGTGGAGCCTGAACATGTCCACATGGAGGGCGTTGAATGAAAATGTCGTGAATTTCACTAAAACGCATCCTAAATTTGAACCTATACCAAAAAGTTGAATTAGATACATATTCAACGATACACTAGGTGGAACGATCGCGCAAATCAAATGAAATTTGAATTGATCGTTAAATGCATGTGCCAAGCCGTTTTGAAGAGTGTTACGTCTGTTCATCTGTGATAGAATGGTACCGTTTTGGGCAAAGTTGTTCACCAACCCAATCTGACAATTGTGTCTTTAGTTTGGGATTTATATTCTAGGTGGCAGCTAACGTAAACAAATCAAACAAGTATATCTTGAAAGTCTAATGAGCTAGAAGAATGCTGTTTTCAGCAAAGTTGTTCAGTGGGCTAAGAACTTTTCAGAAACAACGACTGTAGTTCAAGATTTTTCCACAAGGCAGTGTCACTGTTAAAATATCTATAGCTCCAACTCCTGGCAAAATAGAATTATGAAGTTTTCGCATGCTAGGAATACTCAATCAAATCACTACTTTTACCCTACTCCACCATTTTGAACAATACCGTTCTACATTGCTACAAGTTTTTGTTCTCTTTGTTATCTTTGGGATAGGTCTCAATCTAATAGAAATTGCTCTAGGAATTCCACAAGATATAATTCCATGAATTCCTACAAAGAGTCTTCTAGGGATTTCTTCAAATATATGACCAAGGGTTCGTTCAGAAATCCATTCAGGGATGTATCCAGGAATTTTTCTCAAGGGATTGATCCAAGAATTTCAGCAGGAATTTCTCAAGATGAGAGATCTTGAGGGATTTATTTGGGAGTACCTCTAGGGATTCCTCGAGGGGTTACGGGGGGAGTGGTATCAGGCAAGAACCCAACACCTCCAAATATTTTCCAGGAATTTTTGCAGGGGAGCCCACAACGGTTGTATCGAAATTTTGGAAGGACTTCCTCTCCCTTGACTTCTCTACAGATTCCATCAAAAAATCCTACAGACATTTTCTCGGGTATGTTCTTGGGATTTCTCTATGGGATTATTCCAGAATTTCACATAGAGTTCCTACCGAAAATCATCCAAAGGGTTAAACCAGGAGTTTTTCTATAGATTTTTCTGCAGACTTCCCTGCAACTCATCAATAGATTTTTCTTGGAATTCCTTCTAGGATTATATCCTTTAGGTCTTATCCAATACAATTCGTTTCTTGCATCTGAGATGGAAGCTGACTAGCGGCCAAAAGATTAGACAGGCCTGGTCTAGGATCATACGCATGGTACCTATATTAACCTGATCCGTCATAGATCCTCTCTCTAGCTTGTCCTGATAAAGTACTGCAACATGAGCTCTGATGTGCTACTGGAGAAAATTTGACCATTTATTTTTCGATCTGTTCAACGGTGCGCCTCATAACCCCATCATTGCTAGTCATAGGGTACCTCTACATGCTTTCGTAGCATTCGGTGCGGAACGACATCGAGCTTGCTGCGACACTCGAGGAGACTTCCTCAATGTTATTTTTTCGATGATTCGCGTACAAGATATACTCTGATTCCCTCGGCTGCTGATTGTGATATGCTCTGCTCTATGCTCGCTGCTTTGGTTTGCTGGGACTGGGAGGCTGCTTTGCTGCTGTACCTACGCGTGCTCATAATTTATCCACACTTTTGTGATTTATGTTCTGCGCACTCACGGGCGGTCGCGTTCGTTAGAGTAAGGTGGGGCAAAAGTTCGACCCTAGTTGAAAATTATTTTTTTCTTAAAAAATCGAAGAAGATAAAAATAAATGAATACCGTGTGATGATTCTACCATCCATGAGCTAAAATTTCGCTGAACAAAGTTACGCCAAATGTCTTTTCAATTTTGAGTTACAACACTTTTTGTATGTGTGTGTCTTATCCGAACTCTTGCCCCACCACTGGGGCAAAAGTTCGAATCTTGTGCTTGTGGAATTTCGCTAACCGTAGCACACTATTTTGGCACTTTGGTAATATGAATACCTAAAACCAATTAATATTTGATGTTGGAACTGGAATACACATTAAAGTTCGATCTGGATTTTACCCAAATCAGGGTTAAATTTACTACACCAAAAATTAGTAGTTTTCCGCCAAATTCAGATAAAACAACTTTTTTTCAACTTTGATCGGATTTTCTCACTAATTCCATCATTTTTAGAGATAATATGTACATTTTACACAATTTTAGGTTTATACCTGAAGTTGCCACATGACTCGAACTTTTGCCCCACTATGTGTAAAATATGATTTCCAAATATTTTTTGCGAGAAGTTATACATGCTAAAGCTTCTTCAAAATATACCTAGTTACGCCCCAAAATAAAATATCGAATTCGATTTCATTACAATTCCATTCCATGCGTTGGAAGGATCATCGCATTTTACAATTTTTTGGTCAAAAACCAACATTTTGTCATAACTTTTCGAAATATTAATTAATTTTCATAATTTTTGGAGTGAAAGACTCTTTTTCAAAAAGGCTTCGAACAACCTTGACACCCAAAAGAAATAATTTCAATTGAGCTCAAAAACTTCAAAAGAAACTCTTGCCCCACTCGAACTTTTGCCCTACTTTACTTTACTTATAACCTATATGTACATGGGATGAAGAAAGCACCCGGTCGGTTTTTTGAATATACCAAGAGCCCAGGTCGCGACGACGGAGGGATTGTTGCTGCAGAAGACGGAGAAACTCAATTTTTACCCCTTGATTTTATTCAAAGTCTCGTTCGACAAACAGTTTACCCCAAGGAGTTTTCGGGAAGGACGTCGACGGTACAGGCAGATTATCATGAAGAGTTGATATTTATTTATGTTGTATCGACCGCAAAGAACTTAGGCGAAACAAAATATGGATTTACAGAAATGTTCATATTAATGTGGACAATATGCATTCATATCTGGTAAAAGCTACTAGTAGATTACTTGTAAGTGGCGTGATAGAGAACGGAGTTCCTGCATCATTAAATGTCTACTCGAGATATGTGAATGACTTATGCAATCCTTCTACACCCTGCTGTATAAGATTATACGTGCGATACTTTTCCAAAAGTTCGTGTAAATCAATTGAAGTTAAAACTCCCAAACCAAATAGAGAATATTACTTTAATGAAATGACATAAATCTCACTAGAGACGTAAGAATAGTTATTTTTATAAGCGACCACATAACATAAGAATGGCAAAATACAAATCATGTCACAGAGCTGTTGTCACTTTTGTGATGATTTGTCATTTTAGATTTGAAAAACTACCAACAATATATTTTCACAGATGGGTGCTGTAAAACAATTTTATTTCCGTTGTCCACTCTTCACGTTTTTACTAGGAAGGAAACCGGTTCCCACAACGCCATGGGGTAGCCAGCTTTTCGGTCAGGGGGGCAAGCACCCTTAGCAAATTTGTACCTACTAGTTTTTATAACTAAACGCAACACGATGAAATTGTATTAAATTAAATTAATTCATTAAATTCTAAAAGCATTGCTAAGGGGTCGTCCATAAATGACGTAGCTTTTTGGGGGGGGAGGGGGTGTTTGTGATTTTGTGACGAAGTGTGACGATAGGGGGGGTAGGGGTTTATGATGTGCTACGTAGCTTTCTACTAGGCCTATTGAAAAAAAATATTTCATAACTAATAAACTTTTTACTTGCATTAAGTATTATTATCTAGTAAATAAAAAAAATTGCATGATTTTTTTTTCCATTCACATTAATGTAAATAACAAATAATGGAAATTAATGCCGGCTTCATTTCATAAGACATGCAGCTATCGGACGCAACAACTGCATCTGAGAAAGTGGTTTTGAAATCCTGCGTAAAGAATAATATACTGTATTTGCAGACAAAAATCAATTTCGCTCAAATGCTTCTCAAGACCAATAGTTTGCTGCTTGCTATAGGGTACTGCACGCCGCTAAGGTTACAAAGGAAATTTTTTCCAAGCTTTTGGCATTACGGTAAGATTCCAGGAGGTCCTTATATAGTTTCTACAGGACTTCCTCGAAGAATTAATCCAACAATTTCTTAAGGAACTCCTCTAACAACTTTGTAAGGAATTTCTCATTATGTTCTTTATACGTTTCCCGAACAGGAGAAGGATAACATTTCCACAGGAATTCCTACTGGGAATCTCAGAAAAAAAAACTTCTGAAAACATTTCAAAAGGATCTAGAGGAATCTCAGAAGGAATCCTTGAAGGAACTTCCAGAAGAATTTCAGAAGGAACTCCTGGAACAATCATGAAAGGAAATAGAGAAATTTCAACAGAAATTCCGTGAGGAGTACCTGTAGCAATTTAGATGAAGATTTCGGAGAAACCTTGAATAAACTTCGGGAAGAATCTTAGATGGAGATATTTGTAGATTGTCAGAAGGAACTCCTGGTTTCATTTCTGAAGAAAGCACGGAAGAAATAATTGAAAGAATCCCGTAAGGAATTTCTGAAGCAATCCCGAAAATAACTTTTGAGGAATCACAAAAGATTACCTGGATATAACTCCTGGTGAAATCTAAGAAAAAAAAAATCCTGGAGGAATCCCAGAAGCAACTGTGGAAGGAATCCGTAAACGGATTCCTCGCAGAATTATAAGATATACTGGAGGAATCCTGGATGGAGTGAATGGAGGGATGCCAGAAAAAGTTACTGAAGGAGTCCCGGGAAAAAAATCCTGGATAAATCCTAGAAGGAAGTCCTCGAGAAATCCCAGAAGAATCCAGGAAGAAATTACTGAAGTATTCCAAAAAGGAACACCTGGAGGAATCTCAGAAGCAACTCTTGGGAGGGTTTTGAAAGAATACCGGAGGGGTTACCTGCCGAGATCTTGGAATGTATATCTGTGCACACCAAATTTTGGATTTCTCATCCAGCAAAATGAATTGCTGAAACGCAACCAGCATGCTGAAACATCTGTAATGGTAACTGATAAGTCAGCAATTATTGCAATTGCTGAATCAGCAGCAAATCAGTTGTCAAACACTTGTGGTTTCCGGGACATAATATGTAAGGCACAATCTGCAGCACAATATGTAAGGCACGGCATCCGTTATGGATATTTCCTGCCTTTGAGCGTTGTTGGCTAGCTGGTAGTTGCTGAGTAAACCAGAATAGTTGTAAAACTTTCGACAATTCGTAAATTTTTTTGAAAAAAAAAGAACATAAAAATTCAGCTGGAATCGAGCGCGGACAAAGGTGCTGGTCAACCAGTAAAACATGCTGTCAATACGCATTGCTGAAGATCCAGCAAAAATATTTTGCTGGATGGATTGTTGTATTTACAGCTTGGCAAAAACCAGCAAAATTTTGCTGGTTTCCAGCGAATTAAAAGTAGTGTGTGTGTGAATTCCTGAAGGAAGCCTCCTTGAGAAGGAACTCCTGGAGGATTCCGAAAGAAACTTTTTTGGAAACACAGAAAGAAGTTTTGGTGGAATCTCAAAAGAAATTCCGGTTAAAATCCCTGTAGAGATGTCGGCTCTACCCCATTTGGCATAATGCTATTTGGCATAACGCCGTTTGGCATAATGCCATTTGGCATAATGGTCATTTGGCATAATGTCTATTTGGCATAATGCTGTTTGGCATAACACAAAGAACAGCCTTCTTGGTAAGAATGTGCATAATATTTGTTACGCCAAATGGCCATTATGCCAAAAGGCCATTATGCCAAATGGCTTTTATGCCAAATGGCATTATGCCAAACGGCGTTATGCCAAATAGCATTATGCCAAATGGGGTAGAGCCGAGATGTCTAAAGAAACTGCTGGTGGAAGAGAGCAGAAAAAAAACCTTGAAAGAACTCCTGAAGGAAACCATTAATAAAATCTTAAAAACCTTAGAAAAAAAACTCCTGGAAAATCTCAGAAGGAACTCCGGAGTTAATTATTGGAGGGATCTTTGAAGGCACCCCTGAAGGAATACAACAAGGAGGAATTCTTTAATGGAACCCCAAAAAATATCCATGGAGAAATCCCAGAAGGAAGTGCTGGAGGATCTAAAAGGGGAGGCATTCTCAAAAATGGGAACCCCAAAATAAACTTCTCTAGGAATTCCAAAATGAACTGCTGTAGGAATTTTAGAAGAAGCTCCTGCAGAGTTCTTCGAATGTCGTGGTGATTTTTTTCAAATGAAATCAATTTGATATTCCTAATAGATTTATTAGTGAACAAACAAATATCTTCGGAAGAGCTTCTAGGCTAATATGGTATTAAGAGCATCAATTTCCGGTTCTTCGACATCAAGCAGAACGATGGGTGGTTTGTTGAGTCATTAGCTTTGGTTATAATCTCCACTTGTTGCACTTATGGTCTTGATGTCGGCGATCTGAACCTGGCAGTCGGCAATGTTTTCTTGCTATTGTTGTTTTTTCATAATATTCTATTAGCATACAAGTTAAAATTGAACTCAGAGCTAAGTTCGAGTTTTTTTAACATGAAAATTTTGTTGAGGGGGGGGGGGGTGTTTAACAAGCTACGTCATTTATAGAGGGGGTGCCTGAATTTGTGACGAAATGCTACGAGGGGGGAGGGGGGTGTTAAAAATCGCTCAAAAAAAGCTACGTCATTGATGGACGCCCCCTAAAGGGTTAAGTCACGCTGTAGTATTTTGTACAATATGTTGAAAAAAGTTTGTCTGACCTACATGAATCAACATGGTGCTTGTAGCGGTGAGCAATTTCTGGAAAGTTAAGGTTTTTTATTTATTGGTGCATTAATTTGCTCAGATTATTTTGTTAATGTCTACAAAACATTCATAAGAAATTAGATGGGTTTGGTGGTCTATTGGCTACCGCTTCTGATTCATATGCATAAAGTCCTGGGTTCAATCCCTTGCTCGTTCCTTTCCTTCTACTTTGTATCTTTCTACATATCCACTTTCTCTATACTCTCCTCTCTATATATACAACTCATGTTTATTCATATGTTCATAGCCATTGCTAGAACCAGAAACGGTTTGAAAGCCAATTCCCTTGTATCCAACTTTCACAGCCCAGTGTGAATATATCAGATAACGCCTACAAGTTATGCAATCAAGTGAACTGTGCCGCTTTACCTTAACAGCAATAATCGCACTAATCTATCGCCTTACGCCTGGCATTCACGCACCAATGTGTGAACCCTCTATCAACCATATCCCACCAACACTCCGACATCCGCATGAGTTTGTGCAGACGAAGAGCTATTGACCAATCCAAATTCCTGTGTGGTAGTGGTTTGTGTTCAGATTTTCCGTGTTAATCTATCTGTAAGAACTTAGGCTTGCATTAGGTTTCGTGAGATAAAATTTGGAGAACTCAATATTCGGTCTGATGTGGATACAAACGATTGAAATCATCACTTCTTTCCCCTTCCCCACATTGACCAGCAACCTGACGTGTCAGGCGCCATTATTGCCTAAGAAATAGAAGATCACCAATGCTCACACACTGAAGATGCCTGCTAATGCCCGGCAGATAATCTCATTGATTTCTTGTGTGAGTGTAGCTGGTCTGGCAATACTGTAGTAGCATAATAGATGAATGAGAAATTAGATCGCTAATGGCGCTGTAGCCGATTGATTAATTAAATTTATTTCATACCTGACTAACATACGTGGCAAACTAGATGTTAGTCAGACGAACAGTCAACACATTGACATTCTGGTGGTTATTTTTCTAATAGTAGCATCTACGGGCGATCAATCAAGCTCAAGCTCAGCTCAAGGTCAGCTCAAGCTCAATTAATAAGGAATTATAGCTGAACTCTTTTAGTAATTACAAATTCTTTTAAGACTAACCAACAATTTCCTGGTTCCGTGTTTAAATTATCTTCGTTTTTAAATTATCTTCCAATACTATTCGCAAGAGGAATTCTTTCAGAAATTCTTGAAATAATTAACAAAAAAAAATATCACGTAACTCTGGAGAAGTTCTTGGGTACATCCCTGAAAACCAAATTGAAGGATTTCTAAGATTTCCGAAGGAACTCCTGTTCGAATTTTGGAGAGAACATGCGAAGAATTTCTGAAGAAATCATTTGAGGAATTCCGGGAGCAATCCCTGAAAGACTTCCTGGATAAATCCCTGAGGAAACAACTGGATAGATCCCTGGAGCATGAAATCTTAGATAAATTTCTAGAGGATTCCTTGAAAGAAATTCTGGAGAAATTACTGAAGGAATTCTGGGAGGAGTCCCCAGAATTTTTTTTTGAGAAATTCCTAGAGGAAATCTTGAAGAAATTTTTGAAGGAATCCTTGGAGGAATTCTTGTAGAATTCTTGTAGAAATCCCTGAAGAATTCCTGGAGGAATCCCTGAAGCAATTCCTGGGGTACAGTTCTAGAGAGAATCCTGGAGGAATGCCTGGATAAACTTTTGAACAAATTCCTGGCGTAATTCCTGGATGAATTCTTGGGTGAGACCCAGCAGGAATTCCTGGGGAAATTCCTGGAGAAATTTCTTGGATGAATTCTGGGAGCAATCCCTGGAATAATTCCTGGAGAAATTCCTGGAGAAATCTCCAGAGCAATTCTGGGAGGAATTGCTGGAGATATTTCTGAAAAAAAAAAAACCCTTGAGAAATTCCAGGAGGATTTCCTGGAAGAACTCTTGGAGGAATTTCTGGAGGATTCCCTGGAGGAATCCCTGGGAATATACCTGAAGGAATTCGTGGAGAAATCCCTGGAGGAATCCCTGAAGCAGATCCTGGAGGAATCTTTGAAGGAATCCCTGGAGGAAAGTCTGGAGGAATCCCTGATAAAAATCCTGGAGAATTTCCTGGAAGAATCTCTGAAGAAATCCTTATAGAAATTCCTGGACAAATTGCTTACATAATTTCTGAAGGATACCAGGAGCAATTCCTGGAGGAATTCGAAGTATATCCTGGAGGGGTTCCTGGAGAAGTTGCTGGAGAAATTCCTGGATAAAATCCTGAAGAAATACTTGGAGGAATTCCGACAGGTATTCCTTTGAGAATTGCTGGAGGATCTCTAGAGGAATTCTTGAAATAATTACTGGATGAACTTCTAGAGGAATCTCCAGAGGAATCCTGGGAGATTTCTATTTATATTTCTGTTTTTTTTTTATTTCTGAAAAAATCTCTTGAAAAACTCTGGAGGAATTTCTAGCGGAATTTTGAAAGAATTCCTAGAGAAATCTTCGAAGAAGTTCCTGAAGAAATCCTTGGGGGAATCCTTGAAGAAATTTGTGAAGACATCCCTGGAGGAATCTCTGGAGGAATCCATGGAGGAATCCCTGAAAAATTCCTGAAGGTATTCCTGGAGAATTTCCTGGAAGAGTTTCTGAAGAAATCCCTAGAGCATTTCCTAGAAGAATCCTTGGTGGAACTTCGAAGGATTTCCGAAGGATTTCCTGGAGGAAACTCTGGGAAAATCCCTGGAAAATTCATGGAGAAATCTCTGAAGGAATCCCTGAAGCAATTTCTGATGGAATCTCAGGAGAAATTCCTGGAGGAATTCATGAAGAAATTTCTGCGAATTCCTTAAGGTCCTGGAGAAATTCCTGGATAAAATCCTGGAGGAATGCCTGGAGGAATTCTAGAGGAATTCTTTAAAGAATTACTGGATAAATATCTAGAGGAATCTCCAGAGAAATCTTAGAAGATTTATTTCTATATTATTTTTCTATTTCTGAAAAAATCCTTTGAGAAAAACTGGAGGAATTTCTAGCGGAATTTCTGGAGGAATTCCTTGGGAAATCCACGAAGGAACTTCTGAAGGAATTCCTGGGGGAACCCTTGAATAAATTTGTAAAGAAGTCCCTGGAAGAATCTCTGGAGGAATTCCTGAAGGAATGCTTAGGGAAATTCCGGAAAAATTCCTGAAGGTATTCCTGGAGAATTTCCTGGATGAGTTTCTGAAGGAATCCCTAGAGGATTTTCTGGAAGAATCCTTGGAGGAACTTTAAGAGGATTTCCTGGAGGAATCTTCGAAAGATTTCCTGGAGGAATCCCTGGGAAAATCCCTGGAGTAGTTTATGGAGAAACCTCTGGAGGAATTCCTGAAGCAATTCCTAATAGAATCTCAGGAGAAGTTCCTGGAGGAATTCATGAAGAAATTCTTGAGTTAATTCCTGGAGGAACTCCTTAAGGCTCTGGAGAAATTCCTGGATTAAATCCTGGAGGAATGTTTGAAGAAATTCTAGAGAAATTCTTGAAAGAATTACTGGATAAATTTCTAGAGGAATCTCCAGAGAAAGCCCAGAAGATTTATATTTCTATTATTTTTCTATTTAAAAAAATACTTTGAGAAAATCCTGGGGGAATTTGTAGCGGATTTTCTGGAAGAACCCCTCTAGAAATCCTCGAAGTGATTCCTGAAGGAATCCCTGGGGCAATTCTTGAATAAAGTTGTAAAGAAGTCCCTGGATGAAGCTCTAGAGGACTTCCTGGAGGAATACCTGGAGGATCTCCGAAATATTCCTGAAGGTATTCCTCGAGGAATTATCTGGAAAAAAAATCTGAAGAAATCTCAAGAGGATTTGCTGGAAGAATCCTTATGAGAACTTCTGGAGGAATCTTCGAAGGATTTCTTGGAGGAATCTTCGAAGGATTTCCTAGAGGAATCCCTGGGAAAATCCATGAAGAAATTCGTGGAGAAATCCCTGGAAGAATCCCTGAAGCAATTCATGCGGGAATCTCAGGAGGAATCCCTAAAAAATTCCTGAGAGTATTCCTGGAGAATTTCCTGGAAGAATTTCTGGAAAAATCCCCGGAAGATTTTCTGGAAAAAGTCCTGGAGAATATGCTGAAGGAATTCCTGAAGAAATTTTTGGGGTAATTCCTGGAGAATTTCATTGTGGAGTTCTTGGAGAAATTCCTGGAAGAAAATCCTGGAGAAATGTCTGGAGGTATTTCTTTGGGAATTGCTGGAGGAATCCTTGAAGGAATTCCTGGAGGAATCTCTGGAGGAATTCTTGCAACAAGTACTGGATGAATTTCTGGTGGAACCTCTAGAAGTGCTCTGCGAGAAATTTCTGAAAAAAATCACCTGAGAAATTCCTGGAAGGATTTCTATACAAATTTTTGGAGGAATGCCTGAAGGAATCCCTGGGGGAATCCTTGGAGAAATTTATGAAGAAATTTCTGGAAAAACTTGAAAAAATTTCCGGGACGAATTTTTGGCGGAGTTCAAGGAGGAATCCCTGCAGCAATTTTTGGAGGAAAATCTGGAAGAATTCTTGGGGGAATTCCTGGAAAAATTCCAGAAGGTAATCCTAGAGAAAATCCTGGAAGTATTTCTGAGGGATCCCTGAAGGATTTTCTGGATGAATTGCTGACATATTTTATGATGGAATAACTTGATCAATTCCTAGTGAAATTTCTTGTGGAATCCTTGAAGAAATTCCAGGAGAAATCTCTGCAAGAATTCCTGAAAGAATGCCTAGGGGAGTTCCTGGTGGAATTCTTGGAGGATTCCCTGAAGTAACTCCTGGAATAATCCCTGGAGGAATTCTTGTAGGAATCTATGGAAAAAATCCTTGGAGGAAACCATTGAAGAATTCCTGGATAAACAAATGAAATCCTTGGAGAAATCCTGATGGCATTCTAAGAAAAGTTCGTGCAGGAACTCCTTCAGGAATCCCTGTAGCAGTTTTTGAAGGAAACCCTGAAGGAGCTCCTGAAGAAACCCCAGGAGAAATCCCGGAAGCAATTCCTAGAGGCATTTCTTAGGGAATCCCTAAACAGTCCCTGGAAGAAGTACTGGATTAATTCCTGGAGGAGTTCCTGAACGAATTCCAAGAGGAACTCCTCCAGGAATTCTAAAAAGTGTTCCTTGGGAATACTTGGAGGAATGTTTAAAATAATCCCTAGAGTTGCTCCTGAAAGAAACACAGAAGAAATTTACGGGTGAATCCCTGGAGGAATTCCTGAAAGAAGCTCATGAGGAAACCCGGAAGCAATTCCATGAGGAATTCCTTAGGAAATCCAGGAAAGCTTTCTTAACAAATTCCTGGAATAATTTCTGTAGGAAACATACATATATGAAGGAATCTATGTCTGCAATAGTTTTTGGACGAAAAAGAAGAAATCGCTGAAGGAACACTTGCAGAAATACCTAAAAAACTTCTGATTACATTCCTTTATGAATCCTTGGAGAAACTCCTGGATTGCCGTAATTCTGCAAAGTGACGCAAGCGCCAAGCGCCATTCAAAATTTCGATATTTTTTGGTATACTATATATAATATCTGGTGTTAAAATCACACTGTGGTATGCCTGCTGTATTAGAATGCAGGATCTAGTCGTAATCTATAATCTATGGAAAAAAACTTAGAGGATAACCAAGAGTTTTATGCATAATAACCAAAAAATGGGCCAAAACTATCAATGTCGCTTACGTCACTTTGCAGAATTACGGCATGGAGGAATGCTCGAAAAAAAAACACTGGAACAATCACTGCAGGGACCTCTGAAGACATCGCAGGATAAATCCCCAGTTGAATGTCTGGTGCAACTCATAGAGGAATTCCTATAAATTCTCTGGAGTAATACATGCTGGAATCACTGGAGGAAGTTATGGAAACATTCCTGGAGGAATTCGTCGATGCATCCTTGCAGAAGCATCTGTAAAAAAATCTGCAGGATGGTTGAAGAAATTCTTGAAGCATTTCTTGGAACAAACCCTGAAACAATCACTATCGGAACCCTAAACATGTCTATGGAAGAGTTCACGAATGATAAACTCCTGGAGAAATCCTTTAAGGTATGCATTTCTGATAGAATCCCTGAATAAATGCCTGAAGGAACTTCTGGAGGTGTCCTTGGAAGAATTCTAGTTAAAAATCGTGTAGCAGTAGCACATAACTGCACTCTATAGCAGATAATAAAGTTCTTCTTTCTCCCTACCGGAACCGGTTCCAGCATATCTTGAAAATTTGGCTACTGTTTTTGTATTCCATGAATAAATATCACAAAATTTAGCGATCCAACCAAGCTTGTTATTTGGTAAAATTCTATGATAAGATGGTAGTGGTTCTCGTGGAGAAATACTTGGCGAAATCTTCTGTGGTTTTCGAGTAAAAAAGGCTTGATAAATTGTGAATAAAACCCTAATTACTAGAATAGTTCATTTTTTGATATATTTTTCCTGGTACTCTGAATTATTGTTAATCTTTAAGTTGGCTCGAATTAGAAAAAAATCTGGCGTCCCCATGCCCCTCTATGGCTACGCCCATGCACAACGCGAATGCTTAGGAAGTATTTTTTTTATTTTTTTTAATATCGCATGAAGGACAACCATCAACGGGTTGAAAAACACCCGCATAAATCTGTTTTTGCCTCAACATGTGCAAAACGCTAGAAAACAGACATCTGCCAAGAGACCATACTCTAACGCAATGAGCCCAAGCATCCCGACAACCTGTCAGATCAGACTGCATCTCACCCAATGCGGAAATGCATACCCCCACGGAAGAAAGCAGTACGCTGATGGCTGTTGCCTGCATTCACTTGGTAGATATGCTCTACCTAAACCTTTTTCCAGCTGGTGTAGATATTGCTGGGAATTGTTTGCCTGGAAGCGATCACGACTGACACAGCCGGCGACGCAATCTGACTTTGTGTGTGGCACACGCCTGTGATGATGACGACGACGATGACGCAAAACCCCGTGCAATTAGTCTAAAATACTGACAGATTTGCTTCAAGCTTGCTCCTAATGCTGGGGGAGATCGGGGTAAAATGAATCGTCTTCTAGATAAAATTGGATGCTGGCTGATAAACGCTTGGGTATTCAACAAAACCATGAAGAGGGTGGTGGGTTCGATTCCCGTCAATAGCTGTATAGGGCACACCAATCTTGATGTAAAAATATTCTCTATGTAATACTTATTTCTCCATCTGCAATGTTAGATTTTATGCTGATTCCCACTTCTTTGACACTCTTGCGCGAACCACGCTCCCCTCCATTGTTGCTCTGTGGTTTACCAAAATGAGCGTTCCTTTAAAATGTGGTGCAATGTATCTTCTCCGCTGAGACATGTTCCTCAGGGCAGAAGGCAGTGCCTTTCAAGTGAATCAACCGCGCAAACAGATTTTCACTAGTAATCAACCGAAAGGAAGAATAATTACAGTCGCAGTCAGCAGGCAGACAGTCGAGGCTTTCATCTGTGGTAGATAGAGCGAATCCCCCATAGCTGAGATTCGCAGCTGTTTTAGAGATATTGAGTGCAAATGCTACCCCCAATGCCACAGTGGGAAAAAGCGACCCAAAAAACGGATCTTTTAACGCCGCTGGTTTCGGTACGTGAAGTTGACCATTTCTGACGTTAAAAAATACGAGAAATCGATTGGTGCTAAATTCATTCAACGCACGGCACGGGAAGTGGTCCATTTTGCCCTTTTTTCATACAATAATAGAATCAACATGTACTTTCAAACAACAAGCACGACTGTAGATCGTTTAAAATAGCTGCAGATATCAATAGAGGTTCATAGCAATCATAAAAATACAATAAAGATCCTTTCAAATGCGTATTTAGCCCCATATGCCCCAACAACTGCCGGAAATTCACACTTTTACCTAATTATGAATAGATTTTTAACTGATTTGAAAAAGCAGGTTTTGGGGCATGTAGGGTAAAATAGGGAAAAGATCTTTCATTTACGCGCATAATTACTGTTAGCTGCCAATTGCACCTAAAACTAATGTTAACGTTCCTTAGCAGTATCTGTTTCTTATAAATACATTTTAAATCTCCTTCTATGAAAATGGGGCAAATTGGTCAACTCCCGAAGATGATTCTGGTGATAATAGATTTATCGCTTTTTGTTTATGCCAAAAAAATCAACTGCAAATCAATAACATTAAAAATCCATTTATAATTGGATAAAAGTGTGAATTTCCAGCAGTTGTGGGGGCATATGGGGCAAAATAAGCATTTGAAAGGATCTTTAATGTATTTTTATGATTGCTATGAATCTCTAATTATATCTGCAGCTATTTTCAACGATCTACAGCCGTGCTTGTTGTTTGAAAGTACATGTTGACTCTCTTCTTGTATGAAAAAAGGGCAAAATGGGGCAAAATGGACCACTTCCCGTGCCGTGCGGTGAATGAATTTAGCACCAATCGATTTCTCGTATTTTTTAACGTCAGAAATGGTCAACTTCACGTACCGAAATCAGCGGCGTTAAAAGATCCGTTTTTTGGGTCGATTTTTCCCACTGTGCAATGTGGCAAATTTGAATGATGTATTTCTATGCGCAACACTGCTGTGCAATAAAAGCTTTTGGCTTGAACGTCTAGCCTCTCGGCGAACTCATTTGTCAACGCATAGATTCGAAACGATGAATTTGCTTTATAAATGCTGTAATCAATCATTGGAATCTGAAGCTTTGGAGGCGTTTTGAAGAAGGATGAGGGAATACAGTACATACTGTGAAGCATAGCATAATGCTTGCTTCAGCTTATTTCAATTGATTTGTTCGTTTCGCCATCTAATCATATGGAATGATCATAATAAGTGCAAGATTCTCAGGTTTCAATTTCAACTAAAAGATCTGAAACTCGAAATCGAATAATTATGTAGCTTACTGCACACGATGCTAATGATCTCCACAAGACCCGCACTCTAAGTGCGGCACTTACCCAGGAAACAATTGATATTTGATTGCGGCTAGAAGGTATCCTCAATCTACAACTCTGTTGTGTCAGAATGCAGAACCGCAACAACCATAACATTATCACGAAATCATGCAGAATTTCAACGGATTATTCAAATAATTTCATAGGTTTGAACCCGAAGTTAGAAGAGCAGTTTAGGATTCGATATCCTTCAAGAAGAAGTATCATTGAATCCTTATAGAGATCAGCATCAAGTGCAGAAGTTCTTTTAGAGATCTCTTCAGGAGTTCCTTCAGATGTTCATTCAGGAGGATTCAGGAATGCCTCTAAGAGTTTCATCATGAAGTTTTTTTCTTCAGAAGATTTCTCAGGAATTCCGACAGGAGTTTCTTCAGGGATAACTCCAGTTGCTTCAGAGATTCCTCCAGGAGTTCCTTCGGGAATTCCTTTAGATCTCTTTAGGAGTTCCTTCAGGAATCGCTCCAGGAGTTCCATCAAGGGTTTCTACAGAGTTTCTTCTGGGTTCCCACCAGGAATTTCTTCATGAATCTCTCCAGAAATTCTTTCGGGGATTCTTCTTGGAATTCCTGCGGGATGCCTCATGGAGATTTTGCAGAGATTCAATGAGTTCTTTTAGAAATTTCTCCAGGGATTAATTTAGGAGTACCTTAGAGGATTCCTGCAGTATCGCAGTTCCTTCAGGGATTGCTCTAAAAGTATTTCTAGTGGTCTCTCCAGGAGTTCCTTCAGAGATAATTTTTTTCAGAAGTTCCCTCAGCTGTTCCAACAGGAGCTCCCTTAGCAGTTCTTCCAGAAGTTTAATCAGTGATTCTTTCAGGAGGATTGAGGGATGCCTACTGGTGATCCATCAGGAATTCATCCAGAGTTCCTTCAGGAAATCCTACAAGAGGTCCTTCAGAAATTAGACTAGAAGTTCCTTCAGGGATTCCTTTTGAAGTTCTTCGAGAATTCCTACAGGGATTTTTCCAGAGATTCCTCCAAAAGTTTCAGAAACTCGTGCAGATTCATCATAGATTCCTCTTATATTCCTTTAGGAATTCCCCCAGAAGTTCCTTCAGAGATTTCTCCAGGAGTTCTTCTAGGGATCTCTCCAGGATTTCTTTTAGATAATCTTATAGGAGGGTCCAAGACTACGTTCAGGAATGCTCAGCGATTCCTAGAGAAGTTTCTTTGCGGGTTCCTACAGAAGTACATTCAGGGATTAGTCCAGGAGATCCTTCTAAGATTCCTCGAGGAGTTCCTTAGGCAATTTCTAGAGCAGTCCTTTAGTTTAGCTCCTGAAGTTCTTTACGAGATTTTTCCTGAAGTATTCACAGATGGCTCCAGGAGTTTTTTAGATTTTTTCCAGAAATTCCTACAGGATTATTTTCAGAGATTCTTCTAGAAGTTCTTATAGGAATTTCAATAGGACTATAAACATATCTAAAAAGATTTCCCTGAAGGATCCTTAATGAAGCCCCTCCTACATGATTTTTTCAGGGATCTCTTCAGGATTTCCATCTGGAATTTTCCCAGGAATTCTTTCGGGGATTCGTCCTACAAATCCTTCAGAGATTGCTCGGGGATTTGTCCTGGAAATCTTTCACCTGGAAATTTTCTTCCTGATCTTCCTTCTTAGGAGATTCCTCCTGGAATTCATCCTAAAATTCCTTCGCAGATTCCTCTTGAGCTTCCTTTGGGAATTCCTCCTGAGTTTCTTTTAGGGATCCCTCCTGAAAATCCTTCTGAGATTTCTCTTGAAATTCCTTCTGGGATTCATCCTGGACTTCCTTCGGGGATTCCTCCTGATCTTCCTTCGGGGATTCCTCCTGCCTGAGCTTCCTTCGGGAATTCCTCCAGGACTTCTCATGGGACTTCCTTCTGGAATTCCTTCGTCTATTCCTCTTAGAATTCCTTCTGCGATTTCTCTTGAAATTCTTTTGGGGATTCCTCCTGGACGTCCTGCGGGGATTTCACTGGAGTTCCTAAGAGAATTCCTTCTGAAACTTTTTCAAGGATTCCTTCTGGGTTCTTCGATGATTCCCCTTAGAAATCCTTTGGGGATTCCTCCTCGAATTCATTTGGAAATTCCTGTTGGAATTTCTTTGGGGATTTATGCTGAAATTTCTTTGGCTATTCCTAATGGGATTCCTTTGAGATTCCTGCTGTAATCCCTCGGAGATTCTTTCTGGAAATCTTTCTAGAATTCTTCCAAAACGTCCTATCAGGAATTTCTTCAGAAGTTTCTGCAGGGGTCTCTCTAAGAAAGATTCTTGGACCACCAAGGATTCCTGCAGAAGTTTCTTCGGGGTTTCTTACACCAGTTCCTGCTGGGATTAATCCAGGAATTCCTACAAGGCTTCCTTCACGAGTTCTTTTAGAGATTCTTCCAAGAGTTTCTTACGGGATTTCTCCTGCAATTTCTTCAAGGTCACTCCAGGAATTCCTTTGGAAATTCCGCCTGCAAAATCTTCGGGAATTCCTAAGTCCAAATAGTGTGACCTTATTTCCAATTTGATAGCTTCTGAAGCCTTTGAGGAAACAGGAAAAGGAATAGGTAAAATAATATATTTTTTGAATGTCATAAGTTATGTCATCAATGGCCACATAGCGCAACCTTTTTTTGTCTCAAGAGCAAACTTATGTGTCTCTGTCAGATTTTGGGCCGTTGAATCCGAATCCGGGCTCAGATTTGCCCCAGCACGTCACAATTTTGAGCTATACCTCAATTTATGGGGCAAAATATGCGATTTTGGGCTATTTTGACTGCAAGCCATTCAGCATGGAAATATTTTTTTAACCACTCAAAAGGTAAATTGGTCAACTACCATCTAAATTAACGATTCATGCGAAATATTTCATTTTACCAAATCAAATAAGATAGATTTTAGCATTTTATGTTATGCCGTTTTTCTTTTTTAACCTGGGTTGGAACTGGATTGGCGGAAAATGTGTAATCAAACAACGTCAAACAAACTTTAGTACAAGCGAAACCGAAGTCGGGTTGGGGTTGAAACTGTGATCTGATCCAGTTCCAACCCAGGTTGGAACTAGATAATAAAGAAAAACGGCATTAGTATGTAAACTTGCATGCAATTTTTGGAGGGTGACTTGTATGAGCTTGTGTATGAGAAATATCGTACCTAACATAAATCGTTTAAAACTATCAAATTTGATTTGGTAAAACGAAATATTTTACGTGAGTTGTTAATTTAGATGGTAGTTGACCAATTTACCTTTTGATTGCTTAAAAATATATTTCCATGCTTAATGACTTGCAGTCAAAAATGCCCAAAATCGCATATTTCGACCTATAAATTGAGGTATAGCTCAAAATTGTGACGTGCTGGAGCAAATCTGAGCCCGGATTTGGATTCAGCGGTCCAAAATCTGTCAGAGACACATAAGTTGGCTCTTGAAACAGACCAAAAGTTAATTTTTGGTAAGCTGTACATCAAAGAGCACAGACTACAAATTCTAAGAGTGTACTCATAACTACTTTGCTTTGCCCATGTTGGCTTTGTCGACAAATTTCGGTCACGTCGGTTCGCCATCGCCGCAGGTGAAAGTTGCCACCGGTGTCATGCCACCGCCAAGCAAAGTATAGTCGGCGCACAAGTTTACTTCGTAGGCGTTCGCTGTATACAATTGGGGATGTCCTGGGTACCCTAAACGTTCAGGTTCACTGGAGGAACAGCCTCACATAGTCCGTCCGGGGACTATGCATTCGGATACTTCTTTGTCCCCGACCTTAAGCCATTCCTATAAAGTTAGCAGTGCCTGAGCATCAGGTTGCTAAAGGGAGATTTCAGTGTACACCGAAGTGTATTGAAACGCATAGCTTTAGAGTCAGAACAAGACTGTCCTGGTACTGGAACCGAAGTTCCTTTTTATTTAGTTTTTCAATCGGTTATTACAATGTAAGTACATATGCCTAAAAGAGATAGATAGATATACGCCTGGGGCGGCGGTGACAATATTTCGGCAATAACTTATTTGGTAGAACATGAGCCGTAGCGCATCGTCCAAACGGACGACCACCAACGAGTAAAAGTGCAATCAGCAAAACATGTGGCGCACTGCGTACTCGAGTGCCTCGATGCAAACTGCTTACGCATGTTGCACCGAGGCCATCGTTCGTACCCATGCGGACCTGACCTATTCTGTTATGATTCTGTTGTGACGTACCATTCTGAGTGTTTTTATTGCTAACGCTGATTGATGAAGGAAAGATGTTTTGGGTCGATGCGTGTATAGCACACAGCCCAAGACCTACGAAGATTGTACTCTGCTAAACGCTGGGCGCTGGAGTAAAGTTACTTCGTTGCTTACTGACTTAAGCTGTTAGTACACGAAGTCAAATATTTGTCCAAAAAGAAACCAATACTCAAACATCTTGTTTGACTAAATCGAATTTTTATTAGTGTCGAAACAACATCTATTTCTTGAGTTCTTTCCTTGTCTAATATTTGACCCTGTGTACTTCAAGCCTTTGTAGCACAAGAGATCATTGTCCTGCCTGAGCACTATTCCATCGCAGCAAAGAACAAAACGGTACGCATAAACGTTATTTATAATACATTTCAATGAATTTTAAATGAGATTTTTAAACAATTTATAACAATGCATAAATCATAATGAAGAATGTGAGTACATGATGTGCAACGGAATTCCTCCCACCGTCCTTTGCCTATCCCCTTTTGACATCACATCTTGTAGCGAGAATCAGACCAGACCATCATAGCGTCCTACACGTCCTTGTTACAACAGCGCAGCGAACAACTCAGCCCAGAACGCGCGCCCGCGTCCGTTCAATTCAGCTCAATTTCGGCTGGTAGCCTCTGGCGATCTGGCTGGGACTGGGGTCTGCACTGGAGAGGTTCAACATTGGTTGGTATCCCGAGCAGGAACGAATAACTGACACATAACTGCAGCATACCAAAGTCAGGTATCATACCAAGACAAGGTATTGGTCGGTTATCCCGGTCGCGGAAATAACCTGTTTTGGTATTATGTAGGTATTGAGTCGTCGACAAAAATACCTCAACGAGTTATTGATTTGGTATTGAGGACTGCTTGAGGTATTATGCAATTATGGAAAATGCACCATTTGTATGGAAAATCGTCGGTTATTATTGAGGTATTACAATACCTGATGTCATTATTCACGTGGTATTCCTAGAATACACACCAGTTATTATTTTAGGTATTTTACCTCTTATGCAGGGCTACTTAATACCTCATTCAGGTTGTAGGTATTGGGTTTTGCATACCTGAGTTTGGTATTCTGCAGCTGTTTTCTCCTGCTCGGGATGGTATGTTTCCGTCGTACCGGGCGGAGCGGCAGACAAAACGGGATGCTGCTCGCGCCTTAACGAATTGGTTCGGGTGCACTTCTGAACGCGACGGATGATGATGGCGATGTTGATGATGTAGTTGGGTGTGAGTGGCGTAAAATGCACGTCAGGAAGAGAAGTTTAAATTCTGACACAAAACATAAAAACCCTAAATAATCCACCTAGCGGTGATGGCGCCTTTCTCGTGCCTTCGGAAACACATTTCAACAAAACTCAAGTGACATGTTGATATATATCACACTTTCAAACGTTAAACAAAAATCCATTACATGGCACCGGAAATCATATCGTTTATGTGGCTTTGATGCTTGAGCCTCAAACTCTTAAGCACATATATGAGCGAATCCAAAAATGGTTGTCACAATGGCTGCCTTGCAAATACCGAAAGCACGGATCTCGTCATCTAAACAACAAACAGAGCTGAAGATGCAATTATTATTATTATTATTTATTTACGTCATTTTACCCTAAAGTGAGCATTCGTTTCGGGCGAAAAAGCAATGAGCAGCCTTGCTCAGTCTAGAATTCGTCCCTATATCAAATAAACCCATGTGACATGGATTTAGAGCTTAAAATGCCTTTTAACCCTCTAATACCCAAATTTTTGATTTTGATCTAAATATCATTTTTCGTCATCTAAAATCGATTTAAACATGTTTTGAAAGATGATTTTTTTAATTCTCGATTTCGTGAATTTCGGTTTTTGATTTTTCTTATTTTTATTTTTGAACATCCCCACACTTTTATATTTTTCCCGGAACCCTATTTGGGGTACGGATTTTTTTAGACGAAAACATTTTGAGATTTTATGATTATAGTTGAAATATTTTTATTTTAAATTTTTTTCATGGAAATTTTTATTTTCCGTGTAATTTTAAGGAAAATAATTTTAGAGTGTATTCGACTTCCTTAAGCTATTAAACTAAGATAGAATGATTGGGGAAAAATTTAAAATCTGTTAATTGTGGCGATTCAATACAAAATAAACAATGACTTCTAAAAGGTGACTAAAACATCATTTTTTCAATGATTTTTAAAAAATGTAAATACACTTTAAAATACACCAAAAACCATTTTGAGATATACAGAACAGTCCTTTATATCAGCCAAAAATATAAAAATTTTGATTTTCCACGAAACAAAAATTACAAAAATGCTCAAACTATACCCCGTCTAAAGGCGGGGTTGGGTATTAGAGGGTTAACAGCCACCATCCTGGATTTGGGGCAGCCACCTTGGTGTTTGGGCCACCATTTTGCATATTGCGGTCGCCATTTTTGGACTCCAGACATCTTCCTTATACCAGATATACCCATATTACATGCATTTAGGGTTAAAACTGCTTTAAACAGCCGCCGTCTTGAATTTGGAGCCGCCATTTTGGATTTTAGACCACTATCTTGGATATTCAGGTTGCCATTTTTGGACTCCGGACACCTTCCTCATACAAATTATAACCATATTGCATGGTTTTAGAGCCAAAAACTCCACCTTACAACCGCCATCTTGCATTTTGAGCCACCATATTGGATTCTAGACCGCCATCTTGGATATTGAGGTCACCATTTTTGGACTCCGGACATCTTCCCCATACAAAATATACCCTTATTGCATGGTTTTAGAGCCAAAAACTCCACTAAACAACCACCATCTTGAATTTGGAGCCGCCATCTTGGATTTTAGACCGCCATCATGGATATTCTGGTCGCCATTTTTGGACTTCAGACATCTTCCTCATACCAAATGTACCCATATTGCATGGTTTTAGGGTCTAAAACTGCTTTAAACAGCTTCCATCTTGAATTTGAAGCCGCCATCTTGAATTTTAGAAAGCCATCTTGAATGTTCAGGTCGCCATTTTTAGACACCGGACATCTACCCCATACAAAATATACCCTTATTGCATGGTTTAGGGCCTAAACTTCGTCTACAGCAGCCATATTGAATTTGGAGCTGCCATCTTGAATTTTTGACCACCATCTTGGATACTCAGATCGCCATTTATGGTCTCCAGACATCTTCCCAATACAAAATATACCCATGTTACATGGTTTTAGTGCCTAAAACTCCATTAAACTGCCGCCATCTTGAATTAGAGGCGCCATCTTGAATTTTAGATCACCATCTTGGATATTATGGTCGCCATTATTGGACTCCAAACATCTTCCCAATACAAAATATACCCATTTTGCATGGTTTAGGGCTTAAAACTCCATTATACAGCCGCCATCTTGAATTTGGAGCCGCCATTTTGGGTTTTAGATCGCCATCTTGAATTTTGGACTGTCATCGTAGAATTTTCGGTCTCCTGTGCTAATATTCGCACACAATTTGATTGGCGTAACTAGGTCATAGCTCTAGGGGGGGCCAAGGCCATGTCGATATAGATTTTTTATACTGAAAAGATACTTTTCGCCTGAATTGCGTGATTTTTTTTCCGAAATGGATTATTCTGGAGGGGGCCAGGCCCCCCCTGGCCACCCCCTATTTACGCCAATGTCAACCATGCTGAAGGTTACAAAAATCGCCGCATTTTGATGTGTTGCATGATGGGGCTTGGTCGAGGACTTGATTCAGTTTTATATGTGGCCAGTTCTACCGGTGCCATAACTCCGGAACGCCTTGACCTATCCGGACTATTTTTAATAGCAAACAATGCGGTAAAATTCCGGTTCGATTTGAGCTATAAAAATCGGCCAATGGGAAGTGCCTTAAAAGTGAGTGACCTTTTTGTATACAGACATACATACACACATACAGACAGAGGAGGTGGCGCGTGGACTCGGAGAGTGGCTAGTCCAGATGCAGTACAAGAGGTGGTCCAGGGGTTCGGAGTCGGCTTCGTAGGTCATACCGGTGCCCTGCGGTCGAGATCGACCCTTACAACGATTAAGTGGCCGCGGAGGGGAAGTCCCGGTAGCGGTGCTGTCGTGGCGTCGGTCTACTGGGTTGGATCCGAGCCCGCGGTTGGAAAGGGGTCCCCGGCAAGGGTCGGGGTAGGTGAGATCCTGCTGTCTGCAACCTACCGGTGCAGCTGATAGGGCCTGAAGGGTAGTGATACCCTTCCTTACGGGCAGGTCAGATCGGGTTGCACGTGGGCATCAGTTCTTGATGTCCGCTCAGCAGTAGGGCGCGGGCGGGGTTGACGCTGCCCGCCTTCCGAGGACAAAGGGAGTGGCGAGGACCACTCGGGAAACTGGCTAAGCGCCAGCATGCTACCGTGATGGACTCTCCAAAGCGAGTCATCGATGTTCGTTGCTGCAGGCTACGCAGCTAACCTTGTGGGTGCGATGTGCACTAGCCCCTCTCTGAAGCAATACCTTCTTGGTGGTTCCGGAGAGACGTAGGGTTTGGCGACCATAAACCATCCTGAATGGTTTAGTGGGTACGAGGAGAGAGTAGTCCTGGATTTAACTTTTGTTGTAGAAGACGGCCTGTCAGACCTACACTACCCTAACCTTCTGTTAGGGTGTCTGTTGAGCAGATTATCCCCCTATGGTTTAGAAGGAAAAAAAAACACACATACAGACATCATCTCAATTCGTCGAACTGAGTTGATTGGTATATGTGACTTGACCCTCCGAGCCTTCTATCGAAAATTCGTTTTTTGAGCGATCAGCCTTTCAGTACACTATGGTGTACGAGAAAGGCAAAAACGTATTTAACGGTCTTGCACATGGAGTGAATATGTGAACTTTGTAACTTGCGTAACTAGAAGTTATATTTTGATACAGGTACTCAAAAAATCGTCTATAACTTTGTCCCCATCCTCCCCTACCAGACGGTAGGTTAGTGTGAAATGGAACGGGGAAGTCGAAATTGATGTTGCGTGTTTTTGCGAGTGAGTAACGGCACGCCTCGCACCGAAATTTCTATGCCATCCAATCCGTGCCGTACCATCATGGGCCCTCTGGTCCAGCGATGCGATGTGATGCGATGGTTGGCGGTCGGTAATCGCCTCGGGGATGAATAGGAATTGTGTGTGTTATTTGAGCAATTTTCTGGATTGAGAATGTGCAGCGTACAATCCGTTCGTTACAAATCCGCGCGCGCCGTCCGGGTGGTGGAGGGTTGGAGGTTGAAGCCGGTCTGAATTCTGTAACTTATCGGTACGTATCTGCGCAACGAAATTGGTTACTGGGTCAAGAGTTGAGATATTTTGGAAGGAAAAAAAAGCTCTGCTGAGTGCTTGATTTATGTCAACATTTTATCGTCATGGGTTTTCACGAAGTCGATGTAATCAATAAGTATCAATGATTTTTACAATTTGATAGATTTTGAGATCTTGAGAAATTTATTAGGCCGAAAACTGATTGATTTTCAGAGTAGGTAAAAACATCAAACATATGGGGATTTTTTTATTACCGCACGGGTTTGGGCCGAAGGGTCTCAGATTTTCATGAAACTTTTTCCACAGGCAGGACTCATGGATAAATGAATAAAAAATGAGAAAAATTAAGGTAGGTGACCTGGAAAACTCAAGTGGAAATTTCTTGTTTGCCCCTGCAAAATAAGAAGTTTGATATGTGGCTAGCTAGGTTTCAGAACCGGTCTAAAAGTGGCCACTTCCCTGGGGGTACAAGGGTTCCGGAACATCTGGAGAAGTGGCCAGTATATCCGAAATTTCTAGAAACATGGTCCAATAATCTTGTTTTGCAAAATCATGAAATTTGATATGTCGCAAGCTAGGCTTCAGAACCAGTCAGTAAATGGCCACTTCCCTGGGGGCAGCTGGGTCCGGAACATCCGGAGAAGTGGCCAATGTATCCGAAATTTCTAGATACATGGCCCAATACTCTTGTTTTGCAAAATCATCAAGTTTGATATGCCGCAAGCTAGTATTCGAAGGTAAATTATAGGTTGCACCTCTACCTGATAAGGAGGTTACCCCAGTACCCTCGGCCATGAATCCGGAACAACGGAAAAATCCGGAACCATGATACCGGTTACATAAACTAGAAGGATTTTGTGATCAACTGTTAAAATTTCATTAACTTTCGTTAAGAAACAGCTGAGAATCAGATTGTTGAGGTTTTGAAATTGGGTGCAAAATGAGGCTCAGGCACATAGGTGTTAATGTTGCGGCTGTTCGAGCCCGTATGAAGTTGATCTTCAATATTAACTTCTTTTCTCGATCAACCTATATAGCTGTGTAGTGTCGGTAGCGGTTGCCTCAATTGGCCAAGAATAACACTATGGACCGCCTCATCCAGTGGTAAGAGTCCACTAAACAGGTGACTCCTAATTCATGGTGTGATGCGGCTTTATGCTTACCGTGCCTAGGAATGAATGGCTAGGGGGGTCTAATAAAAACCTAACCGCTAACGGAGCCTGAGGAGTACCAGAGCGCCCTCCACAGTATGTAGCCCTTACTGCGCTAACCGGAGCAATGGTGCAGTGGACCTTGTGTTTCTCCGAGACGATCAGCTGCCCTTCTTTAGTCTCTCTCACTTGAGGCTAGATAAAGGCGGGATTAAGATGTTGTTAATTAGTTTAAATTTTCACCTATATGGTTTCGCATTATGCGATTTACACAGTGTATTCTGTGTATCCTCGCCTTTGGCGTTTTTCAATCGATACCGATCTGGTTTTGTTGCTGCTGATCTTTGTTTTGCTGTTGTTGCGAAGAGTTTAATTTTGCCTAGTTTGGGTAGTGGCTACGGTTAGGATAGCTCAAATCAATCTTCAGCATAAAAGAACAGCAACAATCAATCTTTGCAGACTTATGCAAAATAGTACAGTCCAAGTGGCCTTGGTCCAAGAACCTTACTTCCGTAAGGGGAATTTCTATTCAGGAAACCTTGTGAACCCGGTGTTTGCTACTTATTCAGCAAACATGAAATGGCAAAATCACGTTTTATGCCTCGAGAATGTGTGCTAGTCAACAACGCAAAAGATGCTACACTCATCTTTGAACTAACCACCAGAGACGTATGTGCTATCGCAATTGATGTATCTGTTGGAAACCTCAACAGGAAATACGTCTATTATTCGGTTTATTTACCGCATGGCGAACCATTCCCTACGAATGCTTTCAAACACGTCATCGCATGCTGTACTTCAAAAGGCCTTCCGCTAATTGTTGGGAGTGATGCTAATGCTTACCATATCATCTGGGGCAGCTCAGACATTAACTTGAGAGGCTCCAGTTTGATGGAGTACTTAAGTAGTACAGATCTTGCATTACTTAACATAGGCAACTGCCCAACCTTCATGGTAACTATTAGAGAGGTAGTGTTTGGCATAACGCTTTTCTCTAGTAGAATTAGTCACGAGCTGACCAATTGGCATGTGTCAGATGAAGAATCTTTATCGGACCATCGCTACATCTATTTTGACCATTTAAATGTTACTTCGCAAACTTTGCGTTTCAGGAATCCCCGGTCAACAAACTGGGATCTTTTTACTGATTTGGTTGTGGTCAAATTTCAAGGATACTCACCATCCATTGACACTCTAAGTGATTTAGATGATGCCGTACAACGACCTTCATCATGGAAGCTTTTGAAGAAGCATACCTTCTACTGTCTGTGAAGATCACAAGAGGAACCCCTTAGTGGAACTCTGATCTGGCGAAACTCAGGAAACAATGTAGAAAGAGTTGGAACAGACGACGTTCGACTGGATCGGAGGCTTTCAGGTCGGCTCGCAAGGCCTACAGGAAAGCTCTCCGGTCTGCTGAACGATCCGGCTGGAAAAACCTTTGTACAAATGTTTCCAGTTTGAGTTAAGTCAATCGGATAAACAAAATCCTTGCGAAATCTAAGGATTTCCGAGTGAACGAACATCGTTTACCAAATGGCAATCTGACTTCCTCTGATGAGGAAGTTCTGGAATGCTTATTCAGCACATACTTCCCTGGATGTGTGGATATTACATCTTCGGTTGAACCTGATGTCTTTTCTTGTAGTTATGATTCCCTGGCCTTGGCTCGGAGTATTGTAACTACAGAATCGATTGAGTGGACACTTCCTTTCAAATCTCCTGGAGCAGATGGGATTTATCCTATTTTGCTTCAAATGGGATTTGATTATTTCAATCATGTTTTGAAAAAATACTTGTTTGCAGTTTTGCTACAGGATATACTCCCAAATCTTGGCGGGATATTACTGTGAAGTTCATTCCGAAACTGGGTAGTGTGTCGTATGAAGAAGCAAAGAGTTTCAGACCTATCAGTTTGACCTCTTTTCTTCTGAAATGCTTAGAACACATTGTGGATCATCACATCCGTGATGTTCATCTGGCCAATGTACCTCTTCATGTGAACCAACATGCCTACCAATCTGGTAAGTCCACTGTGACTCTTTTACACAAGGTTGTTTACGATATCGAGAAAGCATTCGCTCAAAAGCAATCCTGCTTGGGTGTTTTCTTAGATATCGAGGGTGCCTTTGACAACGTGCCTTTCGATGCCACATTGTAAGCCGCACGGGGTCATGGTATATCTCTAATGATTTCCAATTGGATTCACCAAATGCTCAAAAACCGACATCTCTTCGCGACATTGCGTCAATCGGCAATTAGGAAATTGAGTGTTTGTGGATGCTCTCAAGGGGGAGTCATATCACCACTTTTGTGAAATCTCGTAGCAGATAAGCTATTGAGGCAACTCAATAATGGCGGTTTTCCTACTTATTGTTTTGCCGATGACTATCTAACATTGTTAGTCGGTATGTGTATCAGCACCCTTTTCGACCTGATGCAAAGCGCCCTTCAGGTAGTTGAGGGTTGGTGTCGCCAATATGGCCTTTCGGTTAATCCGAGTAAAACATCTATTGTTCTTTTTACGAAAAGGCGAAACCGTGATGGCGTTCGACTTTTGCGTCTGTTTGATTCTGAAATCGATGTGACTGAACAGGTGAAGTACGTTGGAGTTATTCATGATTCCAAGCTTTCCAGGACGCCTCACATTAAGTTCAGAATCAAGAAAGCTTGTATGGCCTTCGGGCAATGCCGGCGAACATTTGGTACAACTTGGGGTCTAAAACCCAAGTATATCAAATGGATTTACACAACTGTGGTTCTGCAACATTGGCATATAGATGTCTTGTGTGGTGGCAAAAGGGTGAAATGAGAACGGTCCAATCAAAGTTAGGCCATCTCCAAAGGAAGTACCTGGGCTGCAAAACGGTGAGTCGATAAGGAGAGCATCCAATATAGCTCTGGTCCTCACAAGTTCCTACCTCATGCTTCCACGGGTCAAGCGATGACAAAGACCGCCAGCTAAGAGTTGTGTGCTTAGCTGGTAGTGCAGCCTGGGCACTGTTGTCCTTCTGACTTCAGCTAGATTGAGGAGGTACGATCCGAGTGTCTGTTCACCAAGGAGGTGCGGCTCAAACAGCGTCTGTTCTGGCATCCAGCGGCTGAGTAAGAAACGCTGCACCACGCCCAGCTAGATCCAAGGTGGTAGCCCCATCAGCGTGGTCGTCCCAGTGTTGGTTGGGACGTTAAACAGAACTGGCACGATGGCCCTCCGGCGAGACAGGAGTGTTGGCGTAGGCCCAATAAGCCACCCGTAAAAATCCCCATTGCGAATAACATAGGAGAAAATACGACTCGATACAATCGGCAAAGACCCACGCGACGAAATAAGGACTACGATTGGAAACTTGGAACATGGAATTGCAAGTCACTAGGTTTCGCAGGATGTGACAGGATAATCTACGACGAACTACATCCCCGCAACTTCGACATCGTGGCGTTGCAGGAACTTTGTTGGACTGGACAGAAAGTGTGGAAAAGCGGGCATCGAGCGGCTACCTTCTACCAAAGCTGTGGCACCACCAATGAACTGGGAACAGGATTTATAGTGTTGGGCAAGATGCGTCAACGTGTGATCGGGTGGCAGCCGATCAACGCAAGGATGTGCATGTTGAGAGTTAAGGGCCGTTTCTTCAACTACAACATCATCAACGTCCACTGCCCACACGAAGGGAGACCCGATGACGAGAAAGAAGCGTTCTACGCGCAGTTAGAGCAAACATACGATGGTTGCTCGCCGCGTGACGTGAAAATCGTTGTCGGCGACATGAACGCGCAGGTAGGAAGGGAGGAAATGTACAGACCGGTAATCGGGCGAAACAGCCTGCACGCCGTATCGAATGATAACGGCCAGCGATGCGTAAACTTTGCAGCCTCCCGTGGTATGGTAGTCCGAAGCACCTTCTTCCCCCGCAAAGATATCCACAAAGCCACCTGGAGATCACCCGACCATCAAACAGAAAACCAAATCGACCACGTTCTAATCGACGGTAAATTCTTCTCAGATATAACCAACGTCCGCACATACCGCAGTGCGAATATAGATTCGGATCACTACTTAGCCGCTGTATGCATGCGCTCAAAACTTTCGACAGTTATCACCACGCGTCGAAGTCGAACGCCGCGGCTCAACATCGAGCAACTTTGTAACGTAGAAGTGGCTCAAGACTACGCGCAGCAGTTAGCAGTGGCCCTACCAACGGAAGAGCAGCTTGGCGCAGCTGCACTTGAAGATGGCTGGAGGGACATCCGATCCGCCATAGGTAGTACCTCGGCTACAGCACTAGGCTTCGCGACTCCGAATCACAGAAACGACTGGTACGACGGCGAATGTGAACAGTTGAAAAACGAGAAGAATGCAGCATGGGCGAGAATGCTGCAACACCGTACGAGAGCGAATGAGGCACGTTACAAACAGGCGCGGAACAGGCAGAACTCAGTCTTCCGGATGAAGAAGCGCCAGCAGGAAGAACGAGATCGCGAAGCGATGGAAGAGCTGTACCGCGCTAAGGACACACGAAAGTTCTACGAGAAGCTGAACCGCTCGCGCAGAGGCTTTGTGCCACAAGCCGACATGTGCCGAGATAATCACGGGAATATTCTCACGAGCGAGCGTGAGGTGGTCGAGAGGTGGCGGCAGCATTACGATGAGCACCTCAATGGCGACGTTGCAAGTACCGAAGGTGGCGTGGTAACAGATCTAGGAGTATGTGCACAGGACGAAAGACTTCCGGCCCCTGACCTTCAAGAGATTGAGGAGGAGGTTGGCCGGTTGAAAAACAACAAAGCCGCTGGAGCAGATCAACTACCAAGCGAGCTTCTAAAATACGGTGGAGAAGCACTGGTGAGAGCACTACACTGGGTCATTACCAAGATTTGGGAGGAGGAAGTATTACCGGAGGAATGGATGGAAGGTATCGTGTGTGCCATCTACAAAAAGGGCGACAAGTTGGATTGCGGGAACTATCGCGCGATCACACTACTGAGCGCTGCCTACAAGATACTCTCTCAAATTTTATGCCGCCGTCTATCACCGATTGCAAGAGAGTTCGTGGGGCAATATCAGGCTGGATTTATGGGTGAACGCGCTACAACGGACCAGATGTTCGCCATCCGCCAGGTGTTGCAGAAATGCCGCGAATACAACGTGCCCACACATCACTTGTTCATCGATTTCAAATCGGCGTATGATACAATCGATCGAGAACAGCTATGGCAGATTATGCACGAATACGGATTCCCGGATAAACTGATACGGTTGATCAAGGCGACGATGGATCGAGTGATGTGCGTAGTTCGAGTATCAGGGACACTCTCGAGTCCCTTCGAAACTCGCAGAGGGTTACGGCAAGGTGATGGTCTTTCGTGCTTGCTGTTCAACATTGCTTTGGAGGGTGTAATAAGAAGAGCGGGGATAAACACGAGTGGGACGATTTTCACGAAGTCCGTTCAGCTGCTTGGTTTCGCCGATGATATTGATATTATTGCTCGTAAATTTGAGACGATGGCGGAAACGTACATCCGACTAAAGAGTGAAGCCAGGCGAATCGGATTAGTCATTAATGTATCGAAAACAAAGTACATGATGGCAAAGGGCTCCAGGGAGGAATCACCGCGCCCGCCACCCCGAATTCATATCGACGGTGATGAAATCGAGGCGGTTGAAGAATTCGTGTACTTGGGCTCACTGGTGACCGCCGACAACGACACCAGCAGAGAAATTCAGAGGCGCATTGTGGCAGGAAATCGTTCTTACTTTGGACTCCGCAGAACTCTACGATCGAATAAAGTTCGCCGTAACACGAAGTTAACCATCTACAAAACGCTGATTAGACCGGTCGTCCTCTATGGGCACGAAACATGGACCCTACGTGCAGAGGACCAACGCGCCCTTGGAGTTTTCGAACGGAAGGTGTTGCGTACCATCTACGGCGGAGTGCAGATGGAAGACGGGACTTGGAGAAGGCGAATGAACCACGAGCTGCATCAGCTGCTGAGAGAACCAACCATCGTCCATACCGCGAAAATCGGGAGGCTACGGTGGGCGGGTCACGTCATCAGGATGTCGGATAGCAACCCGACTAAAATGGTTCTCGAGAGTCATCCGACCGGTACAAGAAGACGTGGAGCGCAGCGAGCTAGGTGGGTCGACCAAGTGGAGGACGATCTGCGGACCCTACGCAGAGTGCGGAACTGGAGACAAACAGCCATGGACCGAGTGGAATGGAGGCGGCTACTATGTACAGCAGAGGCCACCCCGGCCTTAGCCTGACCGGTAAGTAAGTAAAGGAAGTACCTAATGGCGATGTCTGGAGCGTTCTCTTTAACTCCCACGGCAGCGCTCGAAGCTCTCTTTGACGTTGCTCCACTACACATTCATCTCAAACAAGAAGCACTTTCTTGCACTACGGCTACGAGTACTCGGTCAACTAGAGGAAACTCCTGTGAACCGCACATCAACACACATCTCGTTGTTTCCACTTTTGGTGAATTGGGACGAAATTGTCCTTGCTCCAAGTGATCTTACAATTGTTTGTAATTTTCCATATAGGACATTTTCCACGAAATTCCCTTCCCGGGATGAGTGGAAATCTGGTTATCTGGAGCGAAGTATTTCAGACGGCATCGTATGTTACATGGATGGCTCCCTTCTCGATGGTCGAGCAGGTGCTGGTATTTATTCTCGTGAGCTAAGGCTGCATCAGTCTTATTTACTTAGTAGACACTGTACCGTTATTCAGGCCGAAATCTTGCGGAGTGCAATCAGCACTTCAGTAGCACGTAATGGGCAAAGTAATATACTTTATTTTTACGGGATGTGAACCAGTGACTCAGTGACCCACCGGTAAAATAATGCCATGCATGGATTCGAACACCGGATCTCCTGATCGTGAGCCTCACCTCAAGGTGGCTGATGAACGTGATACTGCTTATACTTTTCTGGTGAAACGGATTTGTTGACATCTAACGCAACCAACCAGCACTTACATGATGCGCGTAAAATTGAGTCCAAATTATGATTCAGTCTTGAAAACATTTACGTTCTTTGGTGATTCCGTTTCGTGCAAATTTCAGAATTTCTAAGTGTGTTTAGTATTTCTTCTCCTTTATCTTCCTTCAATTCGCATCTATATAATAATTCATTTAAGTCTGCTCGTTATGGAGATAAACACATTTAACACACAATCTTATTGGATTTAAGAGTTTAGGAATCCTTACCAGGCAATAAAGTATATTGCTATAGACCTCCTGATAGAAGCCACCAGCTGGTCTAGTTTGCTTCGTGTGACTATAACCTGTGATAGGATTAAGTTTATTTTAGAACATATTTCAATTCAACTGCATGTTCCTTACCTTTTTGCCTTTCTCGTGCACCAAGGTATACCGAAAGGCTATATGTTCACTCCAAAAACGAAAATTTGATAGAGCCTCCGGAGGGGTCAAGTCTTATATATCAATCGACTCAGCTCGACGAATTGAGGTGATGTCTGTGTGTTTTTTTTTTTTTTATTCTAGGAGTCCAAAAATCTTCTAAAGACGCTGTGTGGGATTCGAATGTTCGCCTACCCACTAAAAACACTCTCCTAGTTTACCTCCACCTTAAATTCCCCTCCGGTACCACCATGCAGTATTTCTTCGGAGGGGAGGCGTTATGTGCCTTGTGCACCATCACCAATTTGTTATCCTAGTCTTCTTCATGCTATGCGCACCGCTTCGTTAGTTGCTGTTAATATTCCAGTATCGCCACTAAGCGACATACATGCTATTTTCAAATTTGTTATTCTAATCGTTCTTAGCCTTTCGGCTCCGGTTAGCTTGTTATTTGCTTAATGTGCCGCCATTGAGCGGTAAACTCTATGTTAGTACCACTTTCATCAAATTTGTTATTCTAAAGCCATGCTGAGTTCATCGGCTGCTACTATTTGCTCCGAGAACGTTGCCCTCCCGGTGCTGCCCGAGTGCCAATCAGCACTCGAGGTTTCCGCGCACGACTCGGATAGTCCCCGACGGTGGATATATCCTACCCGACGAAGAGTTTCCCGACACTGAAACTTCTCCCGCAACCGACTTCCCGGGCAGATGCCAAGGTCGGTCCTGCGATTCCGGTTGGAGACGGCTTCCGGTTCACAGGCGCCCTGACGACCATGCTCCGGTGCTTCTTCCCGATCGCTCTACTCTGACAGTCCCCGGCGGTGGATCTGTATTACTCCGACAGAGAAGTCCCCGACGAAAGACGTTCTCCCGTTACCGCCCGTGTGCCATTGAGCACAATGACTTCACGCGCACTACTCGGATACTCCCCGGCAGTGGATCTATCCTACTCCGACAGAGAGTTCCCCGACGTAGGAAGTTCTCCCGAATACCGACCGAGAGCCAGTAAGCTCCACACCTTAATCGCTCACGACACCGGTAGTCCCCGACGGCGGATCTACCACACGCGGACGGAACTACTACGCTTGCCCCGGATTGTCTCTACGATCATTCATTTGCTGCTCTCGCCATTTCCGCTGGAGAAACGACATTATCTTTTTCACCGCAGCATTCACCGCGTTCCAGCAGGCTTCGTCACGGCACATTCTAGTCACAATGTTGTCGGCCCTTATACCAGCACCGCAGATTGCTGTCATCTCGCTGCGTTCCACAGTGAAACGTGGACACTCGAAGACAACGTGTTCCGGCGATTCCTCGACATCTCCGCACTCAGGGCAGAACGGCGACCCTGCGTGTCCGAACCGGTGCAGGTATTTCTTGAAGCAGCCATGACCTGACAAGAACTGCGTCAAATGGAAATTGACTTCTCCGTGAGCTCTGTTCACCCATTTCGTCAGATTTGGAATAAGCCGGCGGGTCCACCTTCCCTTCGCTGTGGTATTCCACTCGTGTTGCCACTTCGCCATCGTGACGACTCGCGCTGCCTTCCGAGCTCCTCTAGCGCCCCTGGCCTCGTGATGTCTGTGTGTGTGTATGTGTGTGTGTGTGTATGTGTGTATGTGTGTATGTGTACAAAAAAAAACTCACATCACTTTTTGGCAGTAAACCTCAACCGATTTTAATGACCGACGGTTCATTCGACGCGGAATCTGGTCCCATTGTTTCCTATTGAAAATGGTTCAGATCGGTCCAGCCGTTCCGGAGTTATGGCCATTTAGGTGTTCCGGACCGGTACCCCAGGAAGGGGCCAGATATGAAAACGCTACAAACCCATCCATGCGGCACATCAAACTACGGCATTTTCGATAACTTGATGAATGGTAAACAGAAAAATAGTCTCAAACCATATCTGAACCGGTAGTGTCCCGGAACCGGTTCCGGGTGTCCCGCCGGAAGTGACCGAACATAAAAGTGAATCAAACCAATGCATGCGACATATCAAACCGCGGCTTTTTCGATAACATGATGAACA
Source organism: Aedes albopictus (assembly GCF_035046485.1). Taxonomy (NCBI): domain Eukaryota; kingdom Metazoa; phylum Arthropoda; class Insecta; order Diptera; family Culicidae; genus Aedes; species Aedes albopictus. The sequence continues at coordinate 300,647,457 of NC_085138.1, forward strand.
GTAAGTATGAAAACATTCTCAGACCATATCGGAACCGGTAGTGTCCCGGACCCGGTTGCAAATGTCCCGCCGGAAGTGGCCAAGTATAAAAGTTAACTAAAACAATGCATGCGACATATCAAATAGTGGCTTTTTCGATATCCTGATGAACAGTAAGCAGGATATTATTCTCAGACCATATCTGAACCGGTTGTGTCCCGGAACCGGTTCCGGGTGTCCCGTCGGAAATGGCCAAATATAAAATTGAACTAAAACCATGCATGCGACATATCAAACCGCAGCTTTTTCGATAACCAGATGAACAGTAAGCAGGAAAGCATTCTCAGACCATATCGGAACCGGTTCCAGATGTTCCGCCGGAGATGGAAAAGTATAAAAGTTAATTAAACCCATGCAAGCGACATATTAAATAGTGGCTTTTTTATATGCTGATGAACAGTAAGCAGGAAAATATTTTCAGAACATATCTGAATCGGTTGTGATCCGGAACCGGTTCCGGGTGTCCCACTGGAAATGGCCAACTATAAAAGAGATCCGAACCCGTGCAAGCGACACATCAATCCGCTGATTTTTTGGCCTCTTGATTAGGCAAAAAAAAGTGTCCGGCCATATTGGCAACAACCGGTAGTGTTCTTTTTAGGTAATCAATAGTATGCCGAAACCGGTTCCAGGTGCCCCGACGGAAGCGGTCAAATGTAGAAAAGAACCAAACGCAGACACGCAGCACATTGAACAACGGCTTCTTCGACAACGCGAAGAGCGGTCAGCAAGAAAATAGTCTCAGATTAGTAGTGTTCTGGAATCAGGTTCGAGTGCCTCGTCGGAACTGGCGAAATGCACAAATGAACCAAACCCATACATGCATTACATCAATTTGCGACGTTTTAGAAAAACTGATTGATAATTTGCATGAAACTATAGTCTAAGACCACATCAGGGACAATCGGTATGTGGCAAAATGTGAACCGAAAGTGGTAAATGTGAAATTGGACCATACTCATGCGTGTCGTTCCATAAAACCACGCTAATTCGACAATGATTGCTGTCAAATTACCTGGATAAACTTTTAATTCGATAAACTAACTCTATTTTAGTTTTGTTTAGATTGTATGATTTGTTTTTGAACACAAATCTTACAGATATTGTGGTGGTACGAATTGATAGCTTGTTCATTTTACGATTGTTGGCTTCCGAGGTTCACTGCGGTTGATCACCAAACGGATCAGGTGTCGGAAAGCACCAAATTAGAACTTTCGGAAGTAACAGCTTCGGGTGTGAGTATCATCACAATATCGTATCATTCGTATTTACAGTGTATTACACTGTGACATTTGATCAATTTTTAATTCAACAAATTTCGTATTAAAGAGTGATGAATACGCGGGGTTTGACAGTACATCAAATAGCAGCTTTTTTGATAACTGCTGCTTCTTTATGGCTCGACGTTCGCATTCTAGTTCGCATTGGAACTTGGCCTGTCTCTCTTCAACTTAGTGTTCTTTGTGCACTTACACAGTTATTAATTGAAGGGTTTTCTTTGCCTGCCTCTGCACGAATCAGTATATGCCCAGGAAGTCGAGGAAATGTTCCCGACCGGAACGGAAATCAAACCCGCCGTTTCCAGCTTGGCGATTCATATCCTTAACCACTAGGCCAACTGGAGACCCTTTTTTGATAACACGATGATCGATTCGTAAGAACATAGCCTCAAACCATATTTTAGACAACCGGTAGTGTCCCGAAACTAGTTCTGGGTGTCCCACTGGAAATGGTCAAATGTAAAAGTGATCTGTACCCATGCATAAGATAAATCAAATCAAATTTCTTAGGTAACCTAATGTACGTTAGCAGTGATATTGCCTCAGACTATATTTGGAAGACCCAGTGGTGCTCCGGAACCTGTTCCGGAAAGTAACCAAATGTACCATGCGACACACAACATCACGGCTTTTTAATTACCTGAGGAACGGTTAACTAGAAAATAGGCTCATACCACATTAGAGACTACCGCTAGGGTTGCACAACCAGCGTTTGATACTTCGCCGGAACTACGAAAGTAAATAAAATCAATGCAAGCGATAAATATGTGTAAGAGAACAAAATCTTGACATATTAAACCCACATACAAACAGACGTCTCACTATACTCACTACGTTCTTGTTTTTAACGGTCAATAAAATATAACCTAGAATGTGCAGAAGAAAGTTTATCGAAGACCGCAAAGTGATCTGTGAATGTGTAAAAAGTTATATCTTAGCTTGTTAGTATCGTCTTGATATTGATCAGCTCCCAATGTTAGAGAAGGTACTCAAGCAGTCAACTGAGAAATCTGATATTATTCAGCTCTGCTTTTACGCTGAACACAACGTCGGAGTATGTGCCACCAATAAGTTTTAAATCAATTCAATGATGGCTTTGATAAAATGCTTGCTTTTCTTAAAAAATATCAGGATTCAGGAACACTTTGACTTACGTCGACGGAAAGATCGTGAGAACATATATGACGAGAAAGGCACTATCACCTCTAGGTGGATTAATTTGGGTTTTTTGGTTTAAGATTTTTTATTAAATAACGAAGCAATATTTTTGAAATCCGTTTTCGTGCACATGTAGAGTATGGATCAGGGTATCTTCTGATTTTTACGCGATAGAAAATGTTTTTCGTTTTTGCAGAAACCATTTTTTAGTGAAATTTTGTTCAAAAATGGTTTCTGCAAAAACGAAAAACATTTTCTACCGCGTAAAAAAATCAGAAGATACCCTGATCCATACTCTACATATGCCCGAAAACCGATTTTGAATATATTACTTCGTTATTTAATAAAAAATCAAAAACCAAAAAATGAGGAAATTCTTCCAGTTTCGCCTTAAGGATGGTTTTCGTAAAAACGCCATTTTTCGATCAGCCAAAGCGAACTAAGTGTTTGATTTTTTTCAAGCTTTATTATTCTAATTAGTCTTGTTGTTCAATGACGGCTCCTGTGTTAAACTAACAGCATGAGGTGTATCGACATAACGCTGGTATTGAAAACCAGTTGGTTTTTATATTGTTGAGAATAAATTGATTCTAAAACGCTGTGGACTTGGTTCGGTCTGGCTGAATGTGATTTGGAAAAATGGCGATCAGCGCCATCGAAACATAATTGGTTCCTCCAACACCCATATTTCTAATAACGTGTTCATTTCTCTCACAGATTGTTTCTATGAGTCGGTTAGAAGTTAGAAATCTGACGGCGATGAGGAGAACTTGAAATGTTCATCACCTGGACCAGAACTAAAATATTTCGCTGATTCTATCAAATGGTTTACAGTTCACTCTGGTTGGATGCAAAATAATGTTTTGTATGCTCTGCCAAACAGAAATTTTGAATTTACTCCACGAATAGCTGTCAGAATTACTGGATTTTTACATGAAAGGAAGATCATGATTTTCTTCACCCAATGGTTGAGAAAACTCAATTTTTCAAAAAATGGTCTTTGGTTCGGTTTAGTAGAACCCCGACCAATTGATTCTAAAATGCTGTGGAGTTGGTTCGGTCTGGCTGAATGTGATTAGGAAAAATGGCAATCAGCGCCAACGAAACATAATTGGTTCCTCCCACACCCATATTTCTAACAACGTGTTCATTTCTCTCACAGATTGTTTCTATGAGTCTGTTGGAAGTTAGAAATCTGACGGCGATTAGGAGAACTTGAAATGTTCAACACCTGGACCAAAACTAAAATATTTCGCTAATTCTATCGAATGGTTTACAGTTCACTCTGGTTGGATGCAAAATGATGTTTTGTATGTTCCGCCAAACAGAAATTTTGAATTTACTCCACGAAAAGCTGTCAGAATTACTGGAATTTTACATGGAAGGAAGATCATCATTTTCTTCACTTAATGGTTAAGAAAACTAAATTTTTCAAAAAATGGTCTTTGGTTCGGTTTAGCAGAACCCCGACCATTTCTTGCGCGAAAGTTTGAGGGATACGAACGTTGGCTTCCATGATGGGGGGTTTCTGTACGTCCTACGGCCTGTATGGCGCCTTCCGGTAGGCTGGTAGTTCCTTTTCCAAAAGCCTCTTTCCTTGCTGCCGCCTGAACGATATACGCTGCGTCGTATCCAAATGTTCTCCCTTGGTTGGCCAGTTCTTGATCAATCATGCCGTTGAATAACTGGGTTCGTACGAAACGAACTTGATCCGCAGGGCTGTACCGGCACAATTGAACTTTTGCCATCAAACGCGCATGAAAGGCCATCGTTGATTCACCGCTCTCCTGCTTCATCTTGGTGAAAGCTTCGTGCTCCGCGGCCGTATCCGTCATGCCGTGAAAATATTCCGAAATGTTGTTGACCATCTTCCGATAACAGTCCGGTACGTCAAGGCTCGGCCGGAGTCCTGCGGCGCACATCATCTCCGATGGCAAGGTACAGGAGTTTGGCTTGGCGTGTTGGATCAGTAATACTGTTTAATGTAATGGCAATCTCGAACTTTTCAATAAAGTGGTCGAATGCTTCCCACATTCCACCCGCAGGGATTTCCTTCGGGAATGAAGGGATATTGTCCAGCCGAATCGCGGACGCTGGTTCCGCTGGCGTAGAGCTTGTGCAATTCCGAGCAATAACCCGGAAGAGGAATCACCCAGCCAACGAAAGCCATCACACGTCTTACCTCGTTGACCGAAAGATGCAGAAGGAGGCAACAGCATGACGGCAGCTGTAGATGAGGGCTCACCCGTAGGGCACCTCTAGGGATGGCAACGCAGCAGGGAAGTTAGCCCTTGTTCAGCTCTTATTACACTATAAGCATTGGGAGCTCTTTCGCACCCACACATCCACCTCCCTCTCTAAAAAAAATGTGTTTATTTCGATAATGATAATCATTACACAAGGTGTATTGTTACGCATAAAAAAATGAATGGTGTTTGTATGTCATCCAAAATCTTGGTTAAAGGATTTACACACTTATTTTTTTTTCGCTGAATGTCGGCAATTGTTCTTGCTTTTTTTTTGTGAGATTGACACCACCGAGCGCTTAGCATACTCATTTTTCTACGAGATCTCAGCAATCGTGTTGGTTGTGTGCTGAAGTTCAGGAAATGTTTTACCGAAATTTTGCTAATAAATGTCTTTTCTTTCCGAGATTCAGTATAGATATTTGCTGCGAACTCCGACATTTTCATTCGAAAGAATATTGACTGCAAAAACTTGGTCAGTGCTAGTGGCGTGTCCCAGTCCCTTATTCAGTTGGATCTCAGTGCAATCCATACCAGTTCATATCAAACACGGAGGAGCAACCAGTGACATCTACAGTCAGTATAAGCTAAGCAAAGCTAGATTCTTCAAGGGTTGTTTTTAGATTATTTAATAATCGGTATCTCCACTGGAAAATGAACAGAAAATTAAAATCGCTTCATTTTTATTGCCTTGAAACAATATTTCTTTGCGCGTAAAGTTTTTATAGGATTTTTTTTTTTCGGAGTGAGTTGTTCATTTATCGATTGTACTATCACTCTATCCACATAAATTAAAATGGTTTTGATCATTTCACTATTGCTGGTTGCTTCCAAAGACGGATTTATGATGCACTTCACTTATCACATTATTTTTGTGCTCGAGCATGGTTGCCGACATGCATTTTATAGACTCCACATTGCACAATCTTTTTCCACGAGTATAAACGCACATATCTGCATAACTGGCCACCCGGTTAACGAAAAAAAGGTGTCGCTAGTCGAAAAGCGTCGTATTTAAAACGTCGCTATTCGGTTTGGTGCTGGCGCCGTAATATTAGTTGAAAATATTGCGGATTTTACCCCGTAATATACTCACGCCTGAAAAATGTTGTCTCATTGAAATAATCTCACATCGCTTTTCCCATAGTTTGAGTTTTTTCCACAATGGTTCTGTTCAACAATATGTTCCCACTAGCTCCAGCATATTGGCTCGTTTTTCTGCTGAAATTTTTGGCGTTGGTCACACCAAGCAAAACAAGATGCTGTAAGCCGAAAAAAAAATATTCTGGGCGCTTAACAACCTGACTGAACTTTTCTTTTCTTTCCAGTGTGTGAAATATTTCCGATGTCGACGATTTGAGAAACATCGAACGCACATCCCTACGTAACGTGAACACCCCTCGCACACATTCGGTCAAAATTTGACGTTCCTGTTTTCCTCGTTTTCCTCCATCTCTTTTGCTGTTTTTTTCAATGAAGAACTGAGAACCAAAACAAAATAAAAACTTCACATTCGCTTTGTGAGTTTTGTGATCATTATCGTTCGACAAATCTGCCTTCGAGCTCTTCGAAAAGAAACTTCGGATAGCCAAGGAAACATTTTGTAATTCTGCTTGTTTGGATAATCGGTGTCTAATTCAAAGTGTACATTATTCGAGTGCTCGAAGTTGGATCATTTTCGCATTCTGCGGCTCGTCATTCCAGCTTCGCAGGGTGAATCTATGGAAGATCTTGCTAGTCGCTACCTGTTACCTCAGATTGCATTGGGATTAGGATACGTTCTGTGCCACGTATGCATCACCAACCGGATATCAACCAGCTCCAGCTCTTACTTTTGAAGGGGAGAAGAAAATTCGCAATTTTTGAACTAGTAGTAATGACTCGAACTGGCCAAACCGAAGGTACCTAATTCTTCAGGATTAGGAATACAGATACGGTGCCTCAACAGCGAAATTAGGATCTACTCTGCGCTTCCATCCCTGATACCCCTTCGACTTTGGATGCTCCGCACCTTTTTGTAGTGGCTTCGTTGCTTCGTGGATTGTATCATGATCCCCAGCTAGAGCGAATCCGCCCGAAGATTATGTTACCGAATGTTACCAGAGGTTCTGCTATTGACGCCATAGGTTGTTTTGATGACATACGAGTCAGTTTTGGATGAATTTGTTCTGATCCAAAGAACAAATAACTTTTTCATAGATTCCGGTAGGAAGAATGAGTTCGTGGCGATGGTTTTTATTCTGGTTCTGGGTAAGTAATCAGGGTGACAATGTAAGAACAATCCTAATACGAAGGTTTGTTCAATACGATATAGGTATAAGCTACGTAATTGTCCTCCTCGACTATGCTATGCATATTAATAAATAGATCCCCTTTCGGTATGGGCCCATTCCTGTAATAGAGGTGAGATCTACTATGATTGTACATTTTTCAGCAGTATACCCTCTCTATAAACGATAATTCAAAACAAATCCTTTACTCAGAAACAAATTTTGAATGGCAGTACAGTGCCCAGTCTACTATCCATGACATGATCTAAAGTCTATTTAAGCAGGCTGCAATTGTCAATAATATTAAAAAAACAATTTCGATTATTGTGTCAAATATACACAAGCAGCACAATTCAAATACATAATATTGCAACAAGTCAATGATAGTCATTGTTGTCGTATTTGTTTCAAAATGCTCCATAGGATGCACATTACTCTTGAGTCCATCTGATAATATTGACTGCGAAAGCGATAGACCTACTGTAATAAACTCAGAAAGATAGCTCTTGTATCTGACCCAATCGACTTCAAATCTAGGCTACGAGTCAATCGATAAGGTACCCATACCCTAGGTATCAGAGGGCCGGCTCCAGGGGCACATTATCCTCTATTTGAAAACATTTGTACCATCATACCCTAAATCAAGGGAGCAAAATATGCATAGATAATTTAGATACATGGGCATATGAAAATGGTTTTTCATTTTCCGTCCAAAAAACTAAATTTATTATTTTTTCAAGAAAACATTCTTCCACAAGTATTAATTTGTATTTAAATGGTTTGGAAATTGAGCAAATTGATGAATATAAATACCTTGGAATATGGTTTGATAAGAAGGAACTTGACTTTTATAGCACAGACCAAAAGTGACAAAGTCAAGTTCTTCTTAATCTACTCAGTGAGTTAGCGATTCAGCTAATAGTATGTTTTCAAATATTAAATTACCCTCATGCATGGTAAACTTCAACGCATCTGCTCAATTATTTTGCATGCTGCTATAAAAATCGCGAAACGGTCTTCGGAACGTTCTTACTTTTTCTCTAGAGGGTTTATTGGATACTTGGGATTTTCGTAGGTTGACGAATGCTATATGCATACTTCAGAATGTCCTCCATCTTACTTTGTTCTATCTGTACTTTTTGAAAGCTCTTCGAACTATGCAATATGTAATGCTCATTGGTTTTTCATAATGGCAGCGGCGTAACGATTTGGTCAACTTGGAAGGATATAACAAATACTGTAGATAACACTGCGTATACTTTAGTTTTTACATGTTAATATATGATACATTTCGAGGGTCCATGGTCCCGGCCCTACAATTTAGAGATTTTCAAGCTACGATACAATCTATTGGATATCCTTACTTCAAAGTTTATGCTTCCAATCTGTCAAACTTGACGTTATGTCGACGTTTTGGAATTTCTAATTCGGTGATCGTATTCTAGGTCGTATTAACTGCATGCTAGGCACTAGACTAAAAAAAAATATTGCTTTTCAAAGCTATGGTGGATGCATGTGTGCAGACTACGCCTAGTTTCAATCCAGCATTTGCTATACTTTAAGGACAGACTGGTTAGAATCCCAAAATGGCCGCCACTATGGCTGACTTTGACACCTACTCACGATTTCGAGCGCACAAATCTCTTCGTAAACAATACCAGCGCACCTGACCTTCTTATGTTAAGCTTATTGCAAGCGAGCAAGAACAGAATAATAAAATGTACTGTTATTTGCAACGTGCTTCTTGAGATTTGTGCGTCTGAAATTCTGATGCACTGTTGAAGTGGGATTTGAATACGTTTATCCTTAAATTTTACATTGACAGCATGTTACGTGATAGTTTTCAGCGTATGTAAGAAGTATTTCCATAACAGTCTCGACGTTTCATTTACTGTCATTAACGTTGCAACATGAAGAATTATTCATCCTCCCGTATCACCTTAATAACTGCATTGATATTTTTTTGTTTTGCAACAACGTAATGCACTATGCTGCTTAACAACACGAAGAATGTGCACTGCTTTCGATTTGACATAATTCAAAAGGCGACGCAAGATGGCAAGTCGGGACCAGGGGATCCACAAGCGGCAAGGTAGGCCTACCGCTCATCTTTTGCGAGTGTGTTAGTGTCGACTGGCAACGTGACCTGCAGCCTGGCCGAATCCTGCTTAGAAATCGGTTTGTGTTGCCGATGGCGATGGCCCGCGAAATCGCATTGTGTAGTTTGGGAAGGCCCGCTCGATGCATGTTAGGTAGGCGTAGTTTGTTCGAGTTTGACGTGCCTGCACCCTCCCTGGTCGTGACTGAGTTGTGTGACGTCTAGTTTGGTGACGAAACGACAATAGTCTATATTTTACGAAACGACAAGTGTTGAAATTGATATTATTACTCAAGGGCTACGACGCGACCTTTTGTCAAATTTTCATTCATGAAATGACCGATCAGCTGATCGGAAACGTCTCGTAAAATAACTCATATGCGAAACTCTGAAATCCGTTACTGCACATGACAAACATGAACCAAACAATCTGAACGTTAATCTAACATAAAGCTGTCCATTGCTATTATGGCTAATGGACCCTCTTGGAGCGTAGTCTTCGACTCGCTTCACTATCAGTTGAATTGTCAGTCATTGGTTCTTTTTTTTTGGTGCGTAATTTTTCGTAACTCGCTTTAAGCGCAGTTTTTGTCAGCTCGCCTTGAACACAGCTCTTCCAGCTTTTCTTGTGCGCGGTCCTTGCAACCCGATGAGCGCAGCCGTTCGGCTCGCTTCGTGCACGGCCCTTAAGACCTGCTCCAAGCGCGGCTCTTCCGGACCCGTCTCATGCGCGGCCCTTCCAAACCCGCTCCTAGCGCAGACTTTTCGTCTCGCTACGTGCGCGGTCCTCGGGGACCCGCGATATGCGCAGTACTCTCGGCTCGCTTACAACTTTGCCCTTTCGGGCTCCTAAGCGCAGACCGTATGACTCGCTTTGTGCGCGGTTTTTTCCAAACCCGCTTCCTCGCAATCGTTTTAAAATACTGCAGGGGGGGAAATATTATTTATTTTCACTCTCACTTTTTCCACTATTTTTGTTTGTTTGCACGCGGGCTGGGTGATTCCCTTCCTTTTTCAGTTTATGGTTTACACTCGTGTTGCAGTGAAAATGACTGCAACTCCTGGAAGGATCGCCATTGTGCAATTCCGAGCAATAACCCGGAAGAGGAATCACCCAGCCAACGAAAGCCATCACACGTCTTACCTCGTTGACCGAAAGATGCAGAAGGAGGCAACAGCATGACGGCAGCTGTAGATGAGGGCTCACCCGTAGGGCACCTCTAGGGATGGCAACGCAGCAGGGAAGTTAGCCCTTGTTCAGCTCTTATTACACTATAAGCATTGGGAGCTCTTTCGCACCCACACAGAGCTGCCGTCAAGTCCTCCCCATGTTGTGGCTGATTCTTCGGTCGGCGGTTTTGTGGCTTCTTTTTTCTCCCAAGGCTTTTCCAGGAGCAGTTGAGCCAAGTCGACAATGGCTTTCTCCACCACTGCTATCCTGTCCGTACTACTGGGTGGCGGTGGCAAGGGCGGAGGGACAGTCGTTTCCTCAAGCATTTGTGGATCAACCGCTTCTTCAGCTTCCGAGCCGTGCTCTGAGTAGCTATCGCTTTCGCTCGGGGGCTGTTCAGTTTCAGTGTTGTCCTCCTCGTCGCTTGCGTGCATGATTCGCACGTATTTGCTGGGCTCCGGTTCCATTCTTCCCCTAGGACAGGAAGTTAAAACAGGGCTGTGAGTGTTCTTCGAAACGGTTGTTCTGATTAAAAATGTGCAATTCACTAAATTTCTAATGAAAACTTTTATTCAAAGAGAAAAAAAAATACAGGTACTATTGGATATTATTCAAAGTCTTACGTGGATCACGGTAATAACAACGGGGGTGATAGCATCCAACTTTTCCTTTTTTTACGCTCTACTTCACGAAACGGAATGTTGTCAAAAACAGTGCGTTGGGTGAGGAAAACTTACCATATCCAAACGAAAACTACCCATTCAGATTTATCGCACTACTTAACCTAAAACGAAGCTATATCCAACTCTGGCTCTGTGTATCTGCACTGCTTTTTATTGCAAATTAAGAGCCAAACACAAACGAAACAGAACATTCCAGCAAGGTATTCACTTTTTTTTACAATGCGTTCGTCTCGCAACGCTTGGAGGGAATGCAAAATGGCCGTTTTGTTTCTCGAGGTTCTTTAATCATTTCCAGCGTATGACCCACCACGCCTTGCTTGTTTTCACGTTCGTCTCGTAACGCTTGAAAGAAGTTGCCGTTTATTCCTTTTTTTTAAATTGTGGAAAAAAGGAGAATTTCAGTTTTTTTTCCCATCCACCTTTCACCTTCTTTTTTTTTCTCTATGAGGCAGCATCCATTTATTACGTAACGCTAAAATCGAGATTTTTAGACCCCCCCTCCCCCCTCCGTAACGCTTTTTTGTATGAAAACCCAATTTTTTTTGTATGGACCGTAACGCTCGGCCATACTCCCTCCCTCCCCCTAGAGCGTTACGTAATTTGTGGATGGCGCCTGACGCATTCGTCTCACGGTTCGTCTCGTAACGCTGGGGAAAAAATCAAAATGGCCGTATTGGAACTTTCCTAATTAATTTCTAATTCGTGACCCACCACGCCATGCTTCTTTTTTTTCCGCGTTCGTCTCGCAACGCCACTAACTTTCGGAAGACGGAGTGTCCGTCCTGGATCACCCCCACTTTGAGCACTACCGGAACTAAAAGGCCGCTCTGATTCTTTTTTATGAACCAGAGGAACAAAAAAACGCACGATGGCTTACCTCGAATAAATCCGGACGACGCGACGAGGGAAGAACTGCTACCACTTTCACTTTATCGATTTTATTACTCGCGGACAAAGTCTATCACTTTCCACTGGCTTCAATTAAATTTCAATAATTGTGAACGGATGAAGAAAATCATGGCGAGGATCGCCACTGTGGAATTTAAGATGGCCTGCTTGGTCGGAGGAGAAAGATGAACTGGCGTGGACCCACAGAGGGATGGAGTTGCTGGCTGAGGCGCCAGCAGCTCGGTGATGGGTGAGAGTGTATGTGTGTCACATGGTGGATGAGCGAGGGATAGGAATATAGTACGATGTCGGTTAAGGTGCACTCCAATGTTCTAAATTTCACCAGGTTAGGCTCATCGGGCAAAGTGGTGTTTGTGATATGATAATTTTGAAGTAGTAGTCGTGTCATGTCAACTTCGGCAAGCCGAAATCGCACGAAGTTGCCGAAGGTGACGTCACGTTCCAGAAGCTGCGAACAAATTTTCTGGCGAACATGACGTCGCGATCAGCTGATCGGTTTGTTTACATATTTTTATCGACAAATACAGGCAAACATATACGTTCACCCGGACCTGTGAATAATTGACATCGGGTGCACTCAACAAATATGTATCACGAATGAAAAAAAAATTCGCGTGATATATTGGAGCGTGATATAATTGAAACATCTTTTTCCGAAAGCTTTTTTTAATCAAAATACACTTGCACACAAAAAAAAATCAAACAAAAAACGAACAAAATATCAAACCCGGTAATGTAAGTCTAATATTCTTGTAAGCAATTATTTTTTAATGTCTCTGAAAATAAAATAAAATTATGGAGGTATTATTTGCACTTCTACACCATAGTTTTTGAACTTCATGGTACCATAGGCTGTCGATTTTCAATCTTTACACAGCAAAATAAAGATAATTGCTTAAGGACTGTTCAATTTATAAAACGGACAACTTTCTAGTTCGATATCTTTTTTTATTTTTCAATAAAATCATTATCAGTTTTTTGCATAACTTTCTATAGCTATTCTCAAATGTAGGAAAAATATAACATTAAACAAAATGTTCTTTATTGTGTAACTGAAGCGGTTTTCGTAAAACATCAATAAAAACCCATTTCTCAAAATTCGACATAACTGATTACATACTTAACATGCACATTTTCATGAAGTTTTCAATGTATTGGAATCTTATACTATTCTACTAAAGGTATAGCTCAATAGTTGGTTGGTAATAATGCACCAAGCAGTCTCCAGCTTGATGCAGTAAGTTGCCTTGTTTTCATAGAAATTATTGAAAAATGTTCATTTAAGTCCTGTGTTGCAATAGCATCACAGATTCGGCTGAAAATTTGTCCAGAGTAGTAGAATATTGCTCTCTGAATGATACAGAAGAAAAATTTCCTGTTAATTGCATTTTTCATAAAAAAAAATCCATAAAGATGGTCATATTAAAAAACATCATACTTTCTGCTCCATTGATGCAGATTTTCGACTCTAGCGAATCTTGTTATTATTTATTTTCAATAAAGTTGGTCTTATGTTACTGTACGCCTTATTTAATGTTAATCGTATGCAAAGTTTTTATTTATAACATCATTGTTATACAAAATTTGCATTTGGTTGCATTGTTATTTAGAAGAACATTCAAAGAACGAAACTGTTTTGATTACTGTGTCTGTAATGGCGCACAGTAACCAAACCAGCAATGCTATTAAGAAACAGTTTTCTGCATTTAAAATCACATTATTCCCACTTTCGACTGGATGCATAACAAAAATGATTATTTAATATTTTCATGCCCTTTTTTCTTTACAATTGAATTTTATTCAAAAAATCGAATCTCACTTGAGACTTTAATATCTCAACACCTAATTTTCCAATTGAGTTTAAATTTGGCCAGAATGTTTATTACTCATGCTACTGCAACATGGTACATACTTTTCTGGTATTAAAAACGATATACCATATGTGAACAGTATTTTTGTATATATTTTTAATTTTCAGTAATCGAAAAATTCACCTCATTTAACACCTGGTCGATTTTCTATAAAATAAAACTATTTTTATTCAATTAAAAAATAACTATTATAATGAAAGATGATGTACTGAACATCGAAGCAAGGGTGGTTAAATTTGAACTACGCGTCTTCTTTTTATAGCCTTGTAAAGTTGTCCGTTTTATAAATTGAACAGTCCTTAAATTTATCGTCGAGTAGGCGGGGCATTATGGACACCAGGGGCAGAATGGACACCCTCAATATTTTGAAATGTGCGAACTTTTTTGAACTTTTAATGAATGGAGAATATAGTCCATTTGTCTAAAACGTAGTTTCAGGAAAGAAACATTCGAAATTAAAATTATACTTGATTTTACATGAAAAAGTTGCGTTCTCCGTTTTTTGTGCATGGAAATTATTATTTTTCTCACCATCTAAAATAAGATTTAGTGATAAATTTATGGCAGGTCGATTAAAACCTGATATTTCTAGAACACATGCAAGTAGTTTTGCTGTATCTACATGCTTAACATGTTTATATTTTCTTCTTTATTATATCAAAAATCAAGTTTGGAAATATCTTCTGCTGCCGGGGCAAAATGGACACTCACCTTTTTGAAAGAAGCGGCAATGGAAAAATATAACCTAGATCACAAACCAACAAAATTCATCGATTTCAGTATGTTTTCGGATAAATGTTCACTATAGTAGACATAGGGTGAAACAAATTGGTCAAAAACGACAGCAGTGGAATATAGTTGTTCTAGGCACAGCTGTACATGCTGTACCGTGATTTCGGGTGAAATTGATCACTTTTCGCAGTTTTTGGTGAATAATTTTTGAATACTTATCGATATAATTAAATTCAATGCTTTAAAACAAGTACGACCATGGATTTCATCCGTCAACGAGGTTGAAAATTCTACTGCAAATCATTTTATTACAAAAAATATCATTTGAAATAAAAAATCAAAAATTTACTTTCGGGGTGAAATTGATCAGTTAGTGAAATGTTGTTGTAAGTGCTAAAAATATTTTTTCCACCTGAATTAACCACCCCCGAATGCGAAAAGCTATGCAAAACTTTTACAACTTTACTAAAATTTTAATTATTTAAGTTTGAAGTTTAATTAATCTTAAGAAAACGCCTGAAAGTATGCAATTTCCATACTATATACGTTATAACTTCCATAAAAATACAATTCATGCAAAAATTTCAATATTTATAGAACTTTCGATGACGAAATCGGGTTTACTGAATACTTGGCAGCTAGAAACATTCATCCGAATATTCATTACATTTGCGATACAGCTATGGTAACAAAAGTTTGAAAGCGTCTTGGAAGTTCGTCTAGCACACAGTTTCGGAAAATATTGAATTTTATACAAAAATATGTGACTAATTGGCTGTAAAACATGTAAACTCATCATTCAATAACTCATGAAACAGATAATGGACATTTTTTACAAATTGTTTTAGGTTTAAAGCGTTATTTTTACCAAATAAAAATGGACCTCTAGCCGATCAATTTCACCCCACTGATCAATTTCACCCGTAATCACGGTACATACACTCCCGTTCAAAAGTTTGGGGTCACCCCCTCAAAAACATGTCATTTTTTAAGGCCCATATCTCCGCCAATTTGCGTCCGATTTCAAAACCCTAGGTTTCATTCAAAAGATAATAAGTCAAAGAAACTTTGAACATGATTTGAAAGAAACTTTTTCAAAAAAAATTGTATGTAAACTTAATCCAAAGTTGCCAAATTTTCTAAAAAATGAATATAAACTTACGGCAGTGTCGCTGGAAATTGGGTCGACCTGACTTCAAGATGAGAGCGGTAATATGGCCCATTTTCTATTAGCTTTCAACTGCTTTTTACAGAACTTAGCTAAAAAATCTAGAAAAAAAGTTATTAAGTAAATTAATCCTTGATGTCATCGACCAAAAGTTTGGGGTCACCCCTCAATATGATTTTTGGCCGAGAGTTTTGGCCGATACATCATATTGAGGGGTGACCCCAAACTTTTGGTCGATGACATCAAGGATTGATTTACTTATTAACTTTTTTTCTAGATTTTTTAGCTAAGTTCTGTAAAAAGCAGTTGAAAGCTAATAGAAAATGGGTCATTTTACCGCTCTCATCTTAAAATTTGGTCGACCCAATTTCCAGCGACACTTCCTTAAGTTTATATTCATTTTTTAGAAAATTTGGCAACTTTGGGTTAAGTTTACACACAAAATTTTTTGAAAAAGTTTCTTTTAAATCATGTTCAAAGTTTCTTTGACTTATTATCTTTTGAATGAAATCTAGGGTTTTGAAATCGGACGCAAATTGGCGGAGATATGGGCCTAAAAAAATGACATGTTTTGAGGGGGTGACCCCAAACTTTTGAACGGGAGTGTACAACAAAAACGAAGCTTTATCCAAAACAGCCTGAATTTAAATTAACTGAACAAAAATGAACTACTTCGGCGTATTATTCATCCATAATAGTTGTTTTGTAATGAAATGACTTTATAGGTGTAAATAATGTACGAAATTCGTAAAAGTCTCATGGTGTCCATATTGCCCCATGGGGGTGTCCATTCTGCCCCGTATGCTTGAAGACGGTCATGAAAAACTAACATTTTTCATAACATTTTTTGAAGTAGATAAATCATTTTTCTTCGTGAGCATTCTTATGCAATAGATGCTAAATAGACTTTAAAAGGATACATGTATCAAAAAACTAAACTTTTTTGACATCTTGCCAGGTAAAGTTGGCAAAAACCTTAGGGTGTCCATATTGCCCCGCCTACCCCTACTTAACATTTTCAAAAGTGTTTCCAGAAGGTTGGAAATTTCTGGTTGAAAAATCAAAATTTGACATTTTTGCGATGTTGTCGCGTTACGTTTTGTTGTACAATTGTCTCAAAATTTAAAGGTTCTGCCTTTAATTTCTGATCGTTCGATATGCTGGTTGGCATTAATTGAACAGCATATCAATTTAAAAAATCCGATAAATTTACAAAATGTTAGTTATCCCTTCGGAAGTGAAGTGAAACCGTAGGTCCTGACATGAACGAGCCCCGGATTGTAAAACTCGTTAATAATAATTAAAATACAAAAAAAAACAAAGTTTCTAACGGAAAACGCCTTTTTCTTCTACTTCTTCATTGTGACTCTACGTTCCCAATGGAACTAGGGCTGCCTCTCTTCATCTTAGTGCTCTTTGAGTACTACCACAGTTATTAATTGAAGCACAGAGAACAGACATCCAAGTCCGGTTCCGAAACTGTGTAAGGAATTTAACGGCCATTTGAAATCGCCAACACAAGTGGCAATAGCGTGACGCTGGAATCGGTTAATTTCCCATACTAATTTAATTCACCACTTGAAATATTTCAATTCACCACTGACTGTGGCAATATGGTGTTTGGCGGCGTTAGTGATGGCATCGTGTATTGGTTTGCAACCTTACTCAAGTGAAGATGTAAATCCTTACACAACTTTCTGAATGAAATTTGTTCTAGCCTGGATGTCTGTTCTCTGTGATTGAAGGGCTTTCTTTGCCTGCCTTTGTATGACGATTCATGTATCCTATATAGTTTGGAATATGAGCTTGGCGATATTTGTATCGATTATCATAGCGTGAAATAATCGAAAAAAAAAGCGTTCTAAAATCGAGCGTGATGTAATGGAGCGTGATTAAATAGAACCGTGACAAAATCGAAAAACCACTGTAAATAAAAAAAATCCATAAGGCGCAGTCCACAAATTACGTAACGCTCTTGGGGGAGGGAGGTAGTATGGCCAAGTGTTACGGCCCATACAAAAATTTTTGGATTTCCATACAAAAAAGCGTTACGAAGGAGGAGGGGGGTCGCAAAAATGTCAATTTTAGCGTTACGTAATAAATGGATGCTGCCTAAATAATTCTTAAGTTATGGCATGAATTGAATTATTAGGACCTGAATTCTTCAGATTTCAAGCTTTCAGGAACATTTTTAAGATTATTTTTACGATGATTGAAAAAAACTTATAATACATCGGAGAAAATTGGGTTGATTTTGAAATTCCTCACATTTTGTATGTATGTAATGAAAAATTGATGAAAAATTTTAAACCTCATTTACACGAAAGTGGGTTTTTGTCACTTACACCCCTTTGCTTCTAACCCCCTCAATTATAAACGAACGTCGTTATGACGTCACGCGGGGAAAAGCATGCATGCTGTCATTGCATGCTTTATACACCTTGTGTGAAGAATATGATATTTGCTATGATTTTTATATGATGATATATAAGTGACTTAAAAGTAACTAAAATCTCAACAGGATCATTGAACGAAATATTTGCATGCATTCATTTTGGGAGCGTTTAAACTTAAATCGATTATTTTCTGAAGATTATTGGGGAAATTCTAAGTTCGGCGGCGTGATGAGTTTTAAGCTGGCGGCGTGCTAGAAAATCAAAACATCCGGCGGCGTGAAGTAATAAATCTCGACGGCGCACATCTCTAGTCCTTGAGACAAAATGAGATGAATATAGGTACTAGGCCGAAGAAGGGGGCTTTTACCCTACAATAGACAATTTGTAATGTATTTTGGACACCACCTATGTTAGGCGTTCTAGATGAATGTTAAGAGATTGGCTGCCTAATTCTTCTTTATTGAACATTGTTCATTGCAATAAGGGTTTAAAATTTCTTACAATTAATAATTCAACGATTTTGAGGAGAATATTGTATGTGACTTTGAAGTTGAATGTCGTCTTGCATACCTGTGCATTTGTGAGGTTTTTTTGAAACAATTTACATTTTCGATAATTTTGAAGAAAATTCCTAATTGTTAAGCGTATTTTCAATGTAAGTACTCAGAATAGGGCCTATTTGATCCAATAGTCGATATTGAAAAGTATCTACTTTTATTAGCTCTCCGGAACAAGACAACAGCAGTAAGTGCAAACGCTGCTTTCGGTAAGAAAGTTTGGCACACAGAACGAATGAGAGCCTATAGAGCGACTGCTTCTACAAATTTGTTCGGCACATCATAATGAAGACAAGCTTCTCGAAAGTAGACAACCAGAATAAGCTTCATGTGCCCAACTACAGAGGATAAACTTTAATAATTTTACTCGTTCCATATCAAGTGGTTGCACAAATCGCAATAAGAAATATCTCCGAAGATAATCGAAGGCTCATGGAAAAACCTTCTTGATGAATGATCGCCAAACGAAGACATTTGTCAATAGTGCAGCCACAGTTTAGAAATCAACCAATCATGCGCTTTTTGTTCTTATTTTAACAATATGAATTGCAGAGATAAGCATAACACAACCTACTGCTTTGTTAGAAGGTGACGCTAGTAAAGTATACTAATAATAACCGTTTGACATGTTGATGTTGATATGAACAAGATTTTTTTTTCAATGCATGAGTCCAAACTGATTATCGCGTGTGTAATTCCATAAATAAAAAAAAACAACAAATGTATCATCCCAGAAAAACCGTTAACAACTCGCTCTAAATCCATTGATAATCCCTATTCTCTCCACACTTTCCCATACGTCTTCATCGGGGGCCAGCAGCAGAGCGAACACGTGTGATCCCCTACGACAATCAATTAATTTCAAGCCGTATTAGTTTGTCATAATTTATTTCCACTATTCGTTGCGGCGGATGGGTTTCGGAGCGCTCCGACTGACTATACGTATTATCATCACCCAATTTCTCCGCTAAGCGTTCGAGTCATTTATCACACCAAGTGACCACGCTGCACCTCACGGACAGCCATCCAGAGCCAGCCAGCCGAAGAAGCTCAGCGTGAGACACCAGAATGAGCAGCGAATGGCGTGTGATTATGGTTGTAAGAACTCCTGGTGAAAAATGTCCAACCCAGCAGCGCAGCACTGACTGGCATGATTGCAGCGCAGTAATATTTCTCGACATGCTTCACCTCTGTGTGTGACCAAGATGCACCGGACCTTGTACGATTTGGTGAAATGGTCGTTTCTTCACTGGAAATTTGTGGTTTATGTAACCGAGGGAAAGTGGACGACGGTAATTTCTGCACTTTGGCGCATAAAGGTAAGGTGCGGGTGCCGCCAAGGGTGAGGGATCGGTATGTAGCAGTGTTAAGAAAGATTTATCATCTCTATATTGCCATTTTTCAGGTTCGTTATCGCGGGAACAATTGTTTCGAAAGACGGTGCTTCCGTTAAAAGTTGGTTTCCAATACCCGAGCAGAGGAGAAAAGCAAGTTAATAACTACGAAATCACATAACCTGTTTTTATGTCTTGTTTTGTTATTATTGAATAATCAAGGCATAGCTTTTCCATAACAAATTTTGTTGGATAATCTCATTTTGTTATAATCAAGCTATTGATATACATTAACTAAATTACACTTAAATAATATGTTTTGTTGAAGTACAAGTTTAGTTATTGTTGTAGTATTGATCCACTTATCAGCAATAGCACAACAGTAACATTTTTTTCTTTTAATTTCTTTTTATTCGTGAATTTTCACTTAGGCTAATTTTTCACACTTTCACGACAGTAACAAGTTTTGAAATTACAGCAACAATTCGACAATTATGACCTGTCCCTTTGTGTTGTTCAATTTTTGTATTCAGTTAAGAAGGAAATTTCTGAACGACTCCTTTTAAGAATTCCATAAATAATTTTCGGATAAGCACTTGGAAGTTCTGGAGGAACTTTCGATAAAGTCCTGAAGAAGTCTTCAAGAAAACACCTCGAGTAATTTTCTTAGAAATTTCGAAGGTAATCCTCCTCCTCTCCTCTCCTCCTCTTCTTGGCGTAACGTCCTCACTGGGACAAAGCCTGCTTCTCAGCTTAGTGTTCTATGAGCACTTCCACAGTTATTAACTGAGAGCTTCCTCTGCCAATGACCATTTTGCATGTGTATATCGTGTGGCAGGCACGAAGATACTCTATGCCCAAGGAAGTCAAGGAAATTTCCTTTACGAAAAGATCCTGGACCGACCGGGAATCGAACCCGTCACCCTCAGCATGATCATGCTGAATACCCGTGCGTTTACCGCCTCGGCTATATGGGCCTATAATCCTTCTGAGCAATTATTAGAATTCTTGACAGCATCTTTTGAAAAACTCCTGGAGAATCTTTCGGAAAAACTCCTGGTGAAATCCTCAAAGCAATTTTCAGAGAAATCTTAAGATGAACTTCAGGACTAATGATCACAGGAAATTCCGAAGAAATCCTTGAATGGATTTTATGCAGTATTCTTGAAGAATTTCTAGAGGATTCTTTAAAAATCCATGAAAGATTCCGTAAAAGAACACCCGGAGAAATTTCTGGAAGATTTTTGAAGTCATTTATGGAAAAGTTCATGACCAAATCTGTGCTAAAGTTCGGTTATCTTGCGACTTCAAATCTTTTAGAATGAATTAAAAGCTGTATATAGTATTTTTCGATCATTTGAAAATATTTCTTACGTCAGGGTGATGAATCTCATGTTATTGGCGAATAATTTTATATAATAAGTATTTTAACTTATTTAGTAACGAGTTTGATATCATAGCAAATTCTGCTCTCCGATTATTATTAATAACATATAGATATCAAAATTTGTTATTGAAATATTTTCCGAATTCACTATTATTAAGTTGTTATTGAAACTAACAAAACAAGTTATTGAAATGGTTTCTCAGGAACATTTTTTTGTTATGGAATTTGTTATTGTGCCGCTTATGACAGACAAGTTTATAACACAATATGTTATGGTAATAACTTAGAAATAATCGATTTTATTATTCAGTTATTTTGTCCAAATAACACAGCTCCTTATGCTGTTGTTATTCCCTTCTGCTCGGGTAAGATATATTATTTAAACAAAATATTACACAGAGAGTTGCACTATTTGCGCAGCGATTCTAATTTGGGACTTTTTCGCTATACCTCAGCCGTTTTTTTATAAAATGAGGAAATCTGCTAAATCAGACACTCGTCGACAGGTTCTCTGGTTATGTGGGAGTAATGTTGCCGCACGAGTAGTCCAGCTGGCAGTCCTGTCACCCAGTGTTACTGAAGCGTATAAGTGCTCTAAACACACCGAGTTGATTTGTTGCAATCGCGCACTTTAATTTACGTTTTCGCACTCTTGAAAACTCGTGCGATAGCCCAGTGCTGAACTTAACGCACTATATCTTCTTTCGTTTCCGAATACGGAAGTGCATTCGACCGCAGTTTTTTTTTTTAAGTTGGTTGGTTGGTAGGTAGGTTCGTACTGAAGTGATTCCTGTTGATTAAGCTGGTCGTAGAATCGCAATCGAGAAGTGAGGTTAATTTAATTAACATTTTGTACATCCAACTAGAAAATCGATGTTTGCACCGCACAGAACTGTTTCCGTCTTATCAAAGATTACCCAATCCAGTAAATACGCCTGCAGAAATCTGATAGTCGTTAAACGTTGAAGTCACGGACGAGCTCGCGGATAAGTAAGACGTGTCAAATTGTTGGACGTTATAAGATTTTCATAAGGAATTTTTGTTAACCAATATTTATATTTACTCTTTGAAGCCTATTTTGCAATATAGAAGCTACCAGAACGGTTTCGTCTTTTATTCACGTCCTACTTCTTTCAACAACTCACTAAAATCTCTTTCTCTCTCTTCTTTACTTTCGCAGACCGTCCGTTAGGGATGTCTTCTAGAAAGGGGGGGGGGGGCGTACATCAGTATTCCACGTCACTCGAAGCACTCTTTCACCTTCATCCTCTTCTACTGCTTGGGCATCATGCCCGCTAGTACACATACCGCGTGTTTTGAGACTGTATGGTATGCACTGAACATTCTGCGACACATCAGTCTGTGAGTACCTGTTCAAGCAACACATATGACGTAAATTTAAACACCCAAGTGACGTAATTTTCTGTCACATTTAACTGAATATTTAGTCATATGAAACGTAATGATGTACGATTCACAAATTGTTTACGTCACATTGAACTCAATTTTACAAGAATGACGTATTATTAAGTCAGAAGACCTATAAATTTACGTCATTAAATTGTTTACGTTCTGTGCAAAAAATTTACGTCACGAGTAGTTTTTATTTTTTCGTAGTGTGCACTAGTGCACTCGACCACACAGCGGCACCGTACCGTTTTAAAACTTTCCTTATAAAACACATACATTTTCATAATATTTTTCTGTGCTATACTGCCGTGAATCGCAAGTCAGTCCCATATGTAAAAAGTAGGCATTGAGAAAATGGCCTCTGAAGTTTTCAAATTCAATTTCTATACGAAACTCTAAAAAATCGCCATGAATTGAAAACTTCTGCGATCATCATGAAACTTTCACATATTGTTTCAAATTTGAAAACGTAATAGTGAAAAATATAAAACTGGCTAAAATAGTGTTAGGTCTTGTACTGGAGAGCGCACAAGTTCGTAATGGGACTGACTTGCGATTACATTTCATTATGGGACAATCTGACTTGGTGTTGTTTTTCAATTTTACTGAACAAACTATATTTTTTTTTGCACGCAGCTTAAAGCTCATCCGAAGAAAGCTCGAAAACGGTCATTAACTCATTTTTGCTTAAAATGCAGATGGGACTGACTTGCGATTCACGGCAGTATACGTGGCAACTCATGAAGTTCTCACTTATAGCTTTTTACACCTCAACGCTTTGCACTCCCCGCTCATTATTTTCCATCTCTGATTCCTCACTGCTCACTACTTACTTCTGATTCATCTCACACGTCTCTGATTCACACTCTTCGGTTCAGACTGATCCTTTAACATGCTTTCTGTTTTCAATGCCCATACTTGCTTGCTTTCCACTCACTCCTCATCCGTCATTCTTCACTGCTCACTCGTCATTCCGCTCTTCTTACTCCTCACTATACATCCTTGCAAATCACTTCTTACATTTCACCGATAATTCCTCAGTGCTTCACACTCCTCATTGCTCAGTCTTCACTGCTCAATTATCACTCTTCATTACTCACTCCTCATCTCTCCTTCTTCAATACTGTTCACCCTAACTCCTTCACTACCTATCACTTGTAGTTCGTCTCTCTCTCTTTCTGCACTGCTCATTCACTGTTTCACGCTACTTACTGTTCATTCGTCGCTACTTACTACTTACTCCTAATATTTCACTGCTCATTCCTCTCTACTCACTTCTCAGTTTTCACTGCTCACTCCTCTCAACTCACTTCTCACTCCTCACTCTTCATTGCTCTCTCCTCATTCCGAAATTCGCACATGTCACTTCTCACTCTTCGCTTCTTAACACGTAGTAATCACTGCTCACTCTTATTCTCACTGTATTCTCTGTATTCTCACTGCTTTACAGCCCTCCCTTCACACAATTCAATGCTTATTCATCACTAATCACAGCTAACTCTTTACTAATCACGCTAAACTTCTCACTTATCCCTCGGCACTGTTCAATAGAATGATTGCTGTGTACATTTTTATTGATTGCTCTCAGTTGGTGCCAGCAGTGAAAATTGCATACAAGAACTTTTATAGCATCTAGTTTCCAGCGCTGACAGCCCGGTGACGACACCATCGCTTGTATTCCGTAACACCATCATCTGTGCTACTCTCGATTGTCAACTTTCTTAAATTTTCACCTCAAGCTCACGGAAGCGTGGTGAGTAGTCAAGAACTGTCAAATCGTATGGAAAAATCGCGAA
This sequence comes from Aedes albopictus, assembly GCF_035046485.1. Lineage (NCBI taxonomy): Eukaryota > Metazoa > Arthropoda > Insecta > Diptera > Culicidae > Aedes > Aedes albopictus. Next base: position 300,671,962 of record NC_085138.1, read on the forward strand.
AAACATTTATTGTTAGAAAACATTATAGTTTTGTGAAAAGTTAGTGAATAGAAATCAAGAATGGTTTGAAAAGGCAACCTTTTGTGTTTACTTCATGTTCCGCAATAGTTTTTTCACCGAGAAAATTTGATTTTACTACCACACAAAAAAGAGGCATCTGTGATATTTTTAGCTTGGAATGTCGATCTATTATCACCCCACACTCTGCACTCTTTACATATTACTCCTCACAGTTTTCCCAAATTTCTCTTTGAGCATTACACATAGCCCACTTTGCACTCTTTATTATTAATGGTACAGCTTTTTTGGGTTTAAACCGTGGTTTTAACTGGCTAGGATAACTTTAGAGAAAAAAAAAATAACATTGGAAAACTTCTGCAGAAAAATCGAACATGGGACAGCTTATGATAACAAAACTGAACTGGGTCAAACTCACTTGATGTTGTTTTCATGAAGTTTCCGAACAAAGTATACTAACTGGGAGTGGTATCTTAAAGTCTACGTGAGAATAGATCATTTGAGGATAAAAACCCAAAATGCTGCACTGAAGGTCGTACTCCCCCTTGGCCAGGACCATCGACTTGCGGTGCTTCACCTTGCCGATCCTTGTTGATGTTGATCCAAAACATTCTGCTCTTTTATTCCATTCTATCAACAATTGTGACGAGTTGTTCAACGAGTTATGTATCTGCAAAAAATGTGCAATGTTTTTTTTTCATTATACAACTCATTTGAGTTGCATAATGAAACTGAAATTACTTGCAAAATGAACTTTATGCAACTATTTTTCATTATGCAACTCATTTTAGTTGCATAATCAACCAGTTCAGCAAAAATGGCCATTAAACGCGACTTGCCGAGTTGGATAAATAGTAGACTGGGTCAACAAAGTCGATTTTTCGGAACAAAGCTTTTTCGATTCATTTTAGCGTCCAAAGTAACTGTGCAAAATTTGGGAGCGATTGGTTGCTTCTCCGTATTCCGCATTGAGATTGAAATTTGTATGGAATTTAGTATGGGAAAACGTGCTTTTTTGCATTTTTCTTATAAAATGAAATTTTTCGTCTAAAACAACCCAACCAATGACGGTAAAGTATAGCCTAGGATATGCCGAAAAACTTTGCCGAAGACCGCAAAGTGATCCGACACTTGTGAAAAAAGTTATAACGTACAGATTGCCCGGTGGTGCTTAACATTTAACATGTAAAGGAATAACATCAATAATAAAATCTCAAATTTTGGCCTAACTTACCAGGCGAATAACTTTTTTAACAAGCGTCCGATCACTTTGCGGTCTTCGGCAAAGTTTTTCGGCATATCCTAGGCTATACTTTAACGTCATTAGTTACATGGTATTGGACAAAATAATTCAACTTATGAGTAAAATGCAAAAAAGTACGTTTTCCCATACTAACTTCCATACAAATTTCAATCGCAATGCGGAATACGGAGACGCAACCAATCGCTCCCAAATTTTGCACAGTTGTTTTGAACGCTAATATAGATTGAAAAAGCTTTGTTCCGGGTTGATACGATCAAATTTAAAGTTTCTCCATACAACGTTGACCCACTCTAATAAATAGTTTGCAAGTTGGATAAAGTTTTGCAACGAGTTCCATACAATAATTTATGCAATGTTTTTTCATTCTACAACTCATTTGAGTTGCATAATGTTCAAAATGGAACTCAAATGACTTCCATAATGTACATTATGCTACTATTTTTCCTTATTTCAGTTGCACAATTATTCGATACGGAAAAGAAGGTCATTATAAAACTGAAATGAGTACTATAAAATATAAATTATGATACAGAATTGCCTAATAAAAAAAGACACGGACACCGTCTTCAGCCAGAGGCTGTACAGACTGAACGAAACTTTACACTAGACAACGGACACACGGAGCATGCACCAGTGGATACGGAGAGGAAACTATTCTCACGAAAAGTTTCATCGCCCGGAGCGGGAATCGAACCCTCACCCTACACAGCATGGTGCGATTAGTGATTGGTGACCCTAACCGCACGGCTACGAGGCTCCACAACTGGGAAGAATTGCCTAATAAAGATAACATAAAGGACTGTATCGTTAATTATGAATACACCTGAAAATTGCTGTATTTAAAAATGTTTTATTGATTTTGTAAATTAAATTCAATGAACAATGAACAATGACTATCAGAAAAGCCCATGACATCATTGTATATTTAATTTTTCGTGGATGTTGCCACCTTTCGCACTTTCTACTTGGTGTTCTTTATAAGGTTTTGGACAACCGTTCCGACGATGGTTTTACTTGGGTTGACCCAGTTTTTCATGAATTTGGTGATGTCCTCTGCTCCTCTATACCTTTTCTGTAGTTTCCCTTTTATCAAAGTTAGCTATTTCTCAACGGGCCTTATTTAAAGGCAGTTTAGAGGATTTATTGCCTTTTCCACAAATTGTACATTGTTTTCTTCATACCAGTCAAAGGTGTCACGTGCATAGTGGTAGCATACCAAATCCGGCCAAAATAATGTAGGACCTGTATGCTTTCAGATGAGTAGCAGAAAAAGTTTCTGGAGACATTCCTTCCGATTTAATTGCTAATTGCTTGCCAAACCAATGCATTTTTCCATTTTTTTTTCGCAAAAAAACAATTTCTCCTAGTTTATAACGTCCGTGCCACGCTTCACAGTTAAAAACTGTGCTCCTGGAAGTGCCTTGTAGTCCAATTTGACATACGTTTCATCATCCATGATTATGCATATGTAATTTTTGCTCAAAACATCGTCGTACAGTTTCCAAGCACGAGTTTTCACATAATCCGCCAGAATTTAAGTGCGTTTTGGACATTTCTGTTTTGGGTAGGTCTTTAGGGAATTACGCTCCTTGGCGCGCTGAACCATACCAACAGTCGTTCCACACTTTTTTGCGCAATTTCTGATGAATACCTCCTATTTTCCTTTAACGATTTTGCAAATTTTGCTGTCCGAATTTCACTTGCACGCACTTGTTTTTTTGTCGCGTCCGGATGAGTCTTTCAGTGTGTTATGCATACCGAATCGTTTGATAGCATTTTGGACAACAAAAACCCTAACACATTCAACTTTTGCTAATTTTCTTAGCGATTATCATTTTTCATTGCAGTACCTGGTCACAATCGATTTTCGCTTCTCTTCCGTAAACCCTCGCATTGTTCCGCTCGAGGAAAAACTTTAACTTTTAATGAAGGTTATCGTTTGTTTACAACGTTAGCAACACATAGACACAGAGCAGTTGTCAAATAAGGCATAGTCTTTTTAATATAGAGCCTCAAAGGTGTACTCATAATTAACGATACAGTCCTTAATGCGTCAAAAATTTTGCAATATGTAACATTTGAAAAAAATGTATTACAATCATACGTATAGTGCACCGTTTCGAAGTATGATTTTATTTTAAACACTTCAACGATGCACAGTACGCTGCTACAGAGGAAGAATTATTTCTGCTTAAATGCCAGTAGCAGCAGCACGAGCCTGAACCAGAGCTGCTCCCATAATGCAATTTTTGTGACACGGAATGCAGAAAGAAGAATCGCTTGAGAAATACTTTCATAACCTAAATGGCCATCTAGAGACAACATTGGACTCTTCCGGGAAGAGTAAATATGTTCAGCAGACATTCAGAGAGACGACGAAACTCGGTTTCAGGACCTTCGAGAGATGTGTTATAGTTTTGAGCAGTTTAACGATCGATATACGGTTTTCTATATAGTAGTGACCACTACTCAGCACCTACTCTATCGGGATGAATTATGAGAAAAGGATCAGCGTGGATGAATTATTATTTCAGTCGTGCTGCTGATACAAGCTTTTCCGGTGGCCCAAGCACGTAATTTTTCCATTCCATTCCGACCTCGAAGTCTGTATACGGTAGGGACGAGACAGGATGCATCATCGTAGACACATGCTGCACCGGGAAAGAGAGTGGAACAGCAGCAATCAACTAAATCAACACCACTGGCAATAACTCAAGCTGCTTCAAGCTCCCGGCAGGAAGTAGCTAGCTATGTGGCTAACAACTGTTATCGAGGGAACAGGAGTTCATCTGAACAATCTTGGCGCTGCTAATTGGACACGATTCTCAGAGACTTCGTGTAGGACAAAGGAGCAATATCGATTTAGACGGTTACATAAATCCGCTTTTCCATTTAGTTTTCGTGTTTGTGAGATAAAGTTGTTCTATTAAGTAGTCCAATAATGTCATTATTAATCGATTTCACCTCATGTTACCTAAACATCCTGCATTGATATCTTCTTCTTCTTTATGGCTCGACGTCCCCACTGGGACTTGGTCTGCCTCGCTTCAACTTAGTGTTCTTTGAGCATTTCCACAGTTATTAATTGAAGGGCTGTCTTAGCCTGCCATTGTATGAATTTGTATATTGTGAGGCAAGTACAATGATACACTATGCCCAGAGAGTCGAGAAAATTTTTCCGACTGGAACGAGAATCGAACCCGCCGTCTCCGGATTGGCGATCCATAGCCTTAACCACTAGGCTAACTGGAGACCCATTGATATCTGTATCGCTGAAATTAATCGATCCAATCTCAACACAAGTGAAAGAACAAGATAAGCCCATATCTGATCTGATAGAGTCGCACCCCTCTCTGTCGGCCGTCCAGCTTCTACCCTAATCCTTTCATTTACAAATTGAAAAATAAACACACTTTTGTGTAAGCCCACTTGAAAATTACCAAGGCGTAATTTCACTCTTAATGCACCATTTGAAACCCTCCTCAAAGTGTGAACCGCATCGACTTGCCGGATGGAAGGGACAAGCAAGCCTTATAATGTAATCTTTTCGCTATCCTCCTCGTTTGGAACGTTGTCAGTCAGTCCGGAGCAGGAAGTACGACCACCGTGCGTCGCGTCGTCCGTCGACCAGCCAGCCAGCAGCAGTCAGGAGGATCGGTATCATCCCGACGACGACGAGACCCGGTGACGTTCGGTGTACCTTCTCTTTATGAATAGTTAGGCAAACATTAGTCCATACTTTTCCCCTACCTATACCTACCGACTTCGCATACGGGAGCACGGTTCAGGAAAAAGAGTTAATTTTAAGCATCGAGATAAACATCTTAATTTCTCATTTACGATTCCCTGTGAGTAGTGGGGAAAAAAATCTCCATCCCGTCTGGCTTGTACTGAACGCTGGCAACGCTACTGCACGAATAATTGTAGAAATGGAAAATGGGCTCAATTTAAGGCTTTCCATGCGCTCGTTATAAACATTGGCCGTACGGATTGAGGGATGCCAGAAAAGGGCAGCTCCTACTTAAATTTACCATGTTTCATAAATGTAAATGAAAATAATTCTACTAAATTATTAAGTTTTTAGAAACCTAATTATGATGATTCCCATGTACCTATTTCACAATTTCACTACAATTGTAAAACAACCACATATGGTACGTAAAAACGAAGCATAGTTAACCCGTAAACACCCGGAACGATTTATTTTTTGTGGAAATGCAATATCTTCTTTGTTTCATAACATTTTCGCCTGGAGTCTTTTTATAGTCAAGAGAAATAGTTATGCACATGATACATACCATACCCCTCACCCCCCTGGTCATTCCATGCAATACAAATGGCCTCCGATACACTTTGGAGTTTGGATTACGGTATCTACATACTATGTCATACTTTAATTGTAAAAAAAAATATATTCGTGGAATGTAGTCTTTACTGCTGATGGAGCCTCAGTGCCTAGCTACAATGCTTTTGGTACATTCATGCGATATTCTAGGCTTTCCAAACTATTCTGGAATTAGGACCTTCAAGGTCTAAAGACTCTACTCTTTTTTCTCTTCAATCCATCGGCTTAATTAATTCACGGTTGTGTCTGTTTCATCTCATAATATTACAAGTATCTTTATGTGTTGCTAGTTGGGTGTCCACTGGCATTCAAATTTACCCCAATGGATTCTGAACCCTGTGAAGTTGGTATTTGCTAACCATCCGGTTGGTACAAGAAGGCGTGGAGCACAGAGAGCGCGATGGGCGGACCAGGTGGAGCGTGATCTGACGAGCGTTGGGCGTGACCAACAAGTGCAATTTTGATAACTGAGCAATGAGCAACATTCACTTGGTTATCTAGGGCATCCAAACTATTCTGGAATTAAGACCTTCAAGCTCTACAAGCTCTACTCTTGTACCTCTTTACTTCATCGGTGTAAATCTATCACGATTGTTTCTGTGATATCTCATAATATTACGAGTCTCTTTGTTTTGTTATTTATGCGGCCACTGATATACAAATGATCTTCATAGTATTTTGGAGTATGTTGGATCAGAAAACCCCGTAAAACGGGGTATCTTTGATAATACGGGTAACTTTGATGGTACGGCTGGTATTGTATATTTTATATTACAACTATGATTCCTTCAATCAGTTAAGGAAAAGGCAAACGTGGATCCATACTATACATATGAAAGTCCACTTTAGAGGTATTTTCATTACAACCAGGCTAACATACAACTTTTTGAGAAAAATTTAAACATTGGCGAAATTTTCGTCATTTGTTAACGCCTTCAAACAATCTGTTCTACAACAATGTTTTGAGAATTTTTCCGAACGATGCAATGACCACTAATTTTTGGTAGATCGATTCTACCATATTATGAATCTGGTATCCTTCGAAAATTCCTCCAGAAATTACTCCTGGGATAACTCCAGAGATGCCTCCGAGAATTCCTTCAGGGATTTCTCCAGTAGTTCCTCCGAAAATCCCTTCAGGGATATCTCCAGGAATTCCTCCAGAAAATTCTCAAAGAATTCGTCCATAAATTAATCATCCAGGAACCCTTTCAGAAATTTTTCGATGAATACTCCCAGAAATTCATTAGGAAATTCCTTTAGGAGTTCCTACTAGAAATCTTAAAAAAAAAAATCTACCAGAAAGTTTTCCAAAAAATTCTAATTCTTCCAAGAATTCCTCCACAAAAACTTCCATGAATTCTCCAAGGAATCATTCCTAAAATTTCTCCAGGGATTTTTTTAAGGATTCTTCCAGAAACTGCTCTAGGGTACTACAGGAATTCTTTTAAAAATTCCTTAAGGATTTCCTTCTGGAATTTCTTCAGGATTTACTCCAGGAATTACTCCATAAAGTCCTCAAGGAATTCCTACAGAAATTTGTCCACTACAGGACTACAGGAATTCTTTTAAAAATTCCTTAAGGATTTCCTTCTGGAATTTCTTCAGGATTTACTCCAGGAATTACTCCATAAAGTCCTCAAGGAATTCCTACAGAAATTTGTCCACAAATTCCTTTAAACACTGCTCCAGGGATTCTAGCAGGAGCTCATGATGCAATTGCTCCAATAATACCACGAGGGATTTCTTCACAATTTTCTCAAGAAATTTCTCCACAAAATCCTCAAAAAATTCCTTCAATCATTCCTCCAAATATTCCTACAAAAAATCTCCAGGAATATCTGAAAGTTTATCAAAAAATTCCAAGAATCACTCCAAGAATCCCCACAGGAATTCCTCCAGGAATTTCTCCAGGAACTCCTCCAAGACTTCTTCCAATAATTTTCTCCAGAAATTCGTCCAAAAATTATTCCTGTCATTACTACAAAATTTGTCCGAGAGTTAAAAAAAATATCCAGGAATTCCTTTATAAATTTATCTGGGAAATCCCCAAAATTACTTCAGGAATTTCACCAGGGATTACTGCAGGAAATACTCTAAAGGTTTATCTCGAGATTGCTCCAAAATCTCCCCCAGGAGAATCACTGGAGGGCACTTTGAAGAAATCCAGGAAGGAACCTTTGCAGCAATTCCCGGAGGAATTGCTGGAGGAATCTCTAAAGACATAGCTGGGAGGATTCGTGGTGAAATCTCTTGGACAATTCCTGGAGAAATTCCAAAAGGAATCCCTTAAGGATTTTTAGGAGGAATCGCTGTGAGTAATTCCTAGAAGAACCTCTGTAGGAATTGCTGGAGAAATTCCGAGATGAATTTATGAACGAATTCCTGGAGGATTCCCTGGAAGAATTTGAACTAACTGGAGAAAGTCCTGAAGGAATTTCTTGAGAAATTACCCGAAGAAATTCCCTGGAGGGAATTCCTAGAGGAATCTCTGGAAAACTTCCTGGAGTCATCCCAGGAGAAAATTCTGGAGCAAAAATTATCAGAAGGAGTTTTCAGGGAAATCCTGGAGAAATCCTTAAGGGAGGTAGTTTCTTCGATATGAAAATAAAGACACTTTCAAGTTACTGTTAAGAACTGATCATTGGGTTTATTCAGGCTGTCTTTTATACCCATATATGGCACATACAATTATAGTTTGTTCGTGTTGGTTACAAATGAATTCTGTGTGGACTCTGCCAATTAACCCAACCGGGAATATCTAACACCGAGGAGTCCTCGGGGAACCCAAGTGGAATCCTCAGAAAACTCCCAGAGGAATTCGCGGGAACTCCTGGGGGAATTCCAGAATAGCTCCAAAGAAATTTCCGAGAAACTCCCAGGAAACTTGTGAAGGATGTCACGGGAAGTCCTGGAGGAATTCCCTAGGAACTTGTAGAGGTATTCTCGGAGAACATCATGATGCATTTCTGAGGGACGCGTGGAGAAATTTCCCAGGATCTCCAGGACGAAATCTTGGATAATTTCCGAGGAACTTTTGGAGGACTTCCTGGTGATTTTGGAACTCGTGGAAATATGCCCTAGTAAGTCCTTAAGTAGTATTCGGGAAAATCTTGGAAACATTCCAGGGAAATCCTGGAGAAAAGCATGCATTATTGCTGGAGAACTTCTTGGTGAACTCCTGAAGTAGAAGGCCTTGAGGGAATTCCTGTGCAGTGATTTCCTGAATAGGAAATCCAGGGAAGACTCTACCACTCAGATTCTAAATGATGGAGGATTTCTTGAGGTACTTCTAAATAAATTTTCCTGATATTCCTGGGGTCACCTTGGATAAATGCCTGGAGAGCTCCTGGAGTCATTATTGGGAACTTCAGGAGGGCTTCCCGATGAACTGGAAAAAAATCGAGAAGCTATTCCCGAGGTACTCCTGGGAAATTTCTGCGGAAATTCTGGAGAAATTCCCAAGGTAATTCTGGAGGAATTTCTAAAGAACTTTAAGGAATTCTTGAAGAACTCCAGGAGAAAATTTTACAACCAATAAACCAATTCTTGGAAGTATCCCAGAAAAAAATCTAGTAGAATTCCAGCAAGAAATCCAGACGGAGCTGCTGGAGAACTCCTGGAAGAATCTCAAAAGAAATTTTTGTATCAATCGGACAGTTGGTGAATGCGTCATAAACAATCTAGGGTTTAGTACTAGTAGGGGAACCTATTTTGGGTACTTGCTGCTATAACTCAGTCAATTTTTAACCGATTGCCTTGATTTTTGGAACTCAACCAGATAAGTTCAGTATCTAGCCATGATTAAAAATTCAAGTTAATCGAATTGAAATTGACTGAGTTGTAGCAGCAAATGCCCAAAAGAGGTTCTCTTGCCCAAATGGCCCCAGACCCTACATGCTGGCAGGCCTAACCGAACACTATCAGGTCCGTCTAGTCTAGGTTACCAATGTGACGATAAACAGGAATACATTCCAAGTGGTGGAGGAATTCGTCTACCTCGGATACATACTACTGACGACTGTCATGCAGTCGTGAATTTCGAAAGCGCATCATAAATGGAAGTCGTGCCTACTACGGGCTTCAGAAGAAGCTGCGGTTTAAAAACATTCAACCAAGTGCCAAATGCACCATATTCGTAACGCTAATGAGACCAGTGGTTCTCTACGGACACGGGAAATCGACCATGTGCTCGAAGAAAACTACCAAGTAAAGTCGTATAATCATCACAGTACGGAATTATGCGAATACATTTGCTACTTTGCGAGTTAGCTCACTCGTTTATAAAAATAAGTATAGTTAGGGCGGTTAGGGGCATAATGGACACCCTAAGCAAATGAGTATGTTAGGCCTCTATAACAGACAAAAACTTAACATATTATCAGTTGGCTTAAAACTTTAACTTGTTTCCTACGTATTTCAATCATTTACAGCTGGTAGAATGTCATTATCGTGAAGAAATAATTATTTGAAAACCGTGTGTTTTTAGGGGCTGGCAGGAAAGGTACGGGGCGAAATGGACACCCATCGGGGCATAATGGACACCCCTGCATATTTTATGCTGTATCTTTGAGAATATCCACCAGTTAAGTAATTTGCCAACGGAGATCAATACCACAAATATAATACTCCATCTTAGACGAGTTTACATAACTTCAAAGTTAATTAAATAAATTTTAGGCTTAAATAATCGGATTGAATATTTTCAAACTCTCTAAAACGCCTAACAGTATGCAACGCGCGTACATCCATTCATAATTGCCAGTGTTCATTTCGCCCCGAATCGACTACAACATTGAAATTGCTTTTTTCAGTGTGTTCTGAACAAAAATATAATACTTCATCCATTGCTGAATCTACGTATACATGTAGATAAGCTAACAATTCACTTGTTTGTATGGTGGACACACTCAAACACTCGTAATACCTTATTTACTGCTGCTTCGAAATTATAAGAAATCCACCATATGACAAACATACTTCAACTTCAATGATATTTTTAATTATTTTGAAGGAATATAAATAATACTTTTGAAAAATAGAACAATGACTTGTTCCTTTACACTTATGCATTAAAAGTTTAACATAAAAGTCCACGGTTTCGGCAAAAACAGGGGTGTCCATTTCGCCCCGGGTGTCCATTATGCCCCTAATCCCCCTAATTGCATTAAAACATCAAAACGATGTTGGAATGTCGTTTACTCCGATGTAGTCATACCTCATACGTACATTGCAATACGTTAAAAAAAACATCACATTCCTATAACTGTGCGCCCCAATCCCGTACGCCCCTACGTCAGGAAACATTCCTCGCTACGCCAACGATAATAAAGTATGCAAATGGTATGCTTCGGAGCGGTTGTTTGCATTATTCTTTTCAACCTCTTGCCCGCCCACGCGTTTTTCCTTTAGGTTACGTCCTGGACCCTGCGGCAATGAGGACGCGCGACGAGACGGTGGCAATAGGCTCTATCAAATGTCTACGCGGCGACACTGCACACTGACACTGGTAGAAGGGGAAGCTTCATCAGTCCCTGCTGTGTGTTTCAAAGCGTCCCCCAATCAAGGAGAAATCTATGCTCTATGTTCTTCACGTATCATAATCATATGAGTGGATCAGTAAAGTGTTTGCTGGCTGCCACCGACTAGAGAGCTAGTTGATGTTTGGTTGTTTAGAGCTGACGGCGGTGGATAGGAATCAGTAAAAGGGTAGGGGTTGAGCGTCGTCATCGGTACCTACCTAACAGCTACCGAGCGAGGGTTTGGGATTGGGATGCCTTCGGGGGATTACAGCAAATGCGTTGAGAGAACTGTAATTGATGGTTGAATTAAAATTCATTTCTGGTACCTCGAGCGATATCCGCATGCGAGGGTGTTTTTAATGGGATAGGTACCTGCAACCACTACATTTACGACATGAAATTTCGGTCGGAGCCTACAAATGGAATGTTGTGATTTGCATAATTGGGATACAGGAACGTGGTGTTGGTGGTTGGTTTCAATTTCTCCATCAAGTAGAGTCTGGTAATCGGATGTTCTGGATATTTTCCATCAATTTACATAAGAACTTGAAAGAGCATAATGGATTTCAATGAGTCCATTAAAGTTATTTTCACGTTTTCGCATCAAAAGGTATACTTGACCTGCTTTATCCTATCAGACTGCGTGTTTGATTCAACATTTTTTTAGAATTCAAGGATTATTAGTACCGTAATCCGGGGTAACATTGATCAGAAGCAAATGTTGCATGTTTTATATTTTTAAAACAAGTACTGGCCCTCTGATTATGTGTTAAGCTACTCAAAAAAGTATTGTAAAACTTTTAAACATGTTTAAATAGGCTTTTTAATCTATTTTTTTATTTTGTTGATTTGGGGTAACATTGATCATGTCAGTGATAAATGTTCGTTTGTGTTGAAAATACCCTTACTTACTAAATTCGGGGTCGCTGATTTCGAATATGTTGTCCAAATTCTTACAAGTTACGTACTTTTTGAGTTATTTTAAGATTAAAATCCTCCAAACCGCGAATAACGCCTAAAGGTAGGCAATGGCTTAAGTAATTTATAGCCTACTTTGAATAAGTCGTATATTTTATTGAAAAAAAAACATTTTCATAGAAGTTTCGTTTATTAAATCCAACTCCACGATATCATATTGAAGTAATACAGTGATTTCGATCCTCATATTGTATCTAGTATTCATGCCATGCATGAATGTTTGACAATGTATCTCATTGCGTTACGAAAAACAGTTATGGAAAAATTGATTTATTTCAATGTTTATGAAATTCAATTTTCATGATTTGCATGTCATTTAATAGCTAAATAATAGCAGATTACGATATACCATTCCATAGCAGAAACTGATTCAATGTAAAATGTTTGTTTGAACATTTCATGAGGTCCGTCAAGCCGATCAATGTCACCCCGCTGATCAATGATACCCCGTTTTACGGTACTCGAGGCAGTGAAGTGAAAGAAGTTTGTGGCATTAAAAAGTATAACAAACCAAAAAAGTCTCGTCCAAAAAGATAACCGGACCCACTATATCCAACTAACAATTCTAAACTGTGCTTTGAAACATTTAACCATATTTAGGGTTCACTTTTATAGAAACGTCTTCCTTATACAATTTTTCTCCCAATTAAGAACTGCGTAGGATACTTTACTTTACAAACTAAAACTTAAAATTTGTATTGTAATGGAGCAAACAATACAAATATACTTTTTGCAGCTTTGTTCACCCTTTCATAGCTCCTTTGAAAGGAGAACAAATTATTTACAATAGAGTTTGCTTGAATAGACTGAAGAAAAAAACTATGCCGGTATAGTATAGCCTGATCGCTTCGGGGTATGGACTGCAAAAAGCTAAAAAAAAGTAGTCTGCTGCTAAATTTGCTCGTTTTTGTTTTCCTCAGTAGTATGCATCTTTGCTACAGTTTATAATTTATAATGCGCAAAAAGAACCAGTGATCTTTGTTCTGGGAATCATCGTTCTTGGTGGTAGGAAATCTAATATCACAAAAACCGCCTTTTTCTCACTTTGATAAGGAGCCTTTCAGGTGATTGGTAATTAGTTCTGTTATCAAACTGCTGTGTTGTGCTCGATTTTCTGCCACAATGTGTCTCTGAATTTCGCTGCTGGTGTCCTTGTCGGCGGTCACCAGTGAGCCCAAATACACGAATTCTTCAACCACCTCGATTTCATCACGGTCTATGGAAATTCAGGGTCGCGAGCGCGATGATTGTATTTATTTTATAAATTAAATTCAATTACATTGTTTATTGACCATCAGAAAAGCCCATGACATGATTGTATATTTAATTTTTTGTGGTTCTTGCCACTTCTCGAACTTTCTTCTTGGTGTTCTTCATAAGGTTTTGGACAACCGTTCCGACGATGGTTTTGCTTACGCTGACCCAGTATTTCTTGAATTTTGTGACGTCCTCTGCTCCTCTATCCTTTATCCGTAGTTTCCCTTTCATCAAAGTTAACTATTTCTCAACGGGCCTTATTTGCGGGCGATTTAGAGGATTCATTGCCCTTTCCACAAATTGACCATTGTTTTCTTCATACACAGATAAAAATAATGACATTTACACGTCATGTAAATTTTATTTTAGTAATGTAAACTTAGTGTTATGATGGTTTACATGATATATCATGTAAATTTACATTATATGTCATGTAAAAACTCAGAGTCATGCTGAATTACATGACATATAATGGAAGTTTACATGATGTTTCATGAATTTTACATGATATGTCATGTAAACTTCTACGATATCCCACGCTCCAATTATGTGCATCATATGTCACAGAACTTTACACTCTTTTTTCGATCTGTGTACCTGTCAAAGGTGTCACGCGCATAGTGGCAGGATGCCAAATCCGGCCAAAGTGATGTAGGACCTTTGTGCTTTCTGATAAGTGTCAGAATAAGTTTCTGGGGACATTCCGTCCGGTATATGTCGACGTTCATACTTGAGAAGTTCAAGAAAGGTGACGATTTAATACCACATTGACAAATTGCTTGCCAAACCAACACATTTTCCCAATTTTTTCGCAAAAAATCGATTTCTCCTACTTCGTAACATCCGTGCCACACTTCACAGTGAAATACTGTGCCCCTGGAAGTGCCTTGTAGTTCAATTTGACATACGTTTCATCATCCATGATTATGCACATGCAATTTTTGCTCAAAACATCGTCGTACAGTTTCCAAGCCCGAGTTTTCATATAATCCGCTAGAATTTGACTGCGTTTGGACATTTCTGTTTTGGGTAGGTCTTAAGGGAATTACGCTCCTTGGCACGTTGAACCATACCAACAGTCGTTCCGCACTTTTTTGCGTAATCTCTAATGGATACCTCCTATTTTGCAAATTTTGCTGTCCAAATTTGACTTGGACGCACCTGTTTTTTTGCCGCGTCCGGGTAAGTTTTTCAGTGTGTTATGCATACCGAATCCTTTGATAACATTTTGGACAACAAAAACCCTAACACATTCATTTTTTGCTAATTTTCTTAGCGATGATCATTTTTCATTGCAGTACCTGGTCACAATCGATTTTCGCTTCTCCTCCGTAAATCCTCGCATTGTTCCACTTGAGGAAAAACTTTAAATTTTAATGAAGGTTATCGTTTGTTTACAACGTTAGTAACACATAGACACATAGCAGTTGTCAAAAAAAGGCATAGTCTTTTTAATACAGAGCCTCAAAGGTGTACTCATAATTAACGATACAGTCCTTACTCTCTCCCCGTACCCACTAAACACATTCCTATGGTCGCAAAACCCTACGTCTCTCCGAAACCACCAAGAAGGTATTGCTTCAGAGAGGGGCTAGTGCACATTGCACCCTCAAGGTTAGCTGCGTAGCCTAGCAGCAACGAACATCGATGACTCGCTTTGGAGAGTCCATCACGGTAACATGCTGGCGCTTAGCCAGGGTCAACCGCGCCCGCGCCCAGCTACTTTGCCGACATCCAGAACTGATGCTCTCGTGCAACCCGATCTGACCTGCCCGCAAAGGAAGGGTATCACTACCCTTCAGGCCCTATCAGATGCACCCGAAGGTTGCAGACAGCAGGGTCTCACCTACCCCGACCCTTGCCGGGGACCCCTTTCCAACCGCGGGCTCGGATCCAACCCAGTAGGCCGACGCCACGACAGCACCGCTACCGGGACTTTCTCTCCGCGGCCACTTAATCGCTATAAGGGTCGATGTCGACCGCAGGGCACCGGTATGACCTACGACGCCGACATCGAACCCTTGGACCACCTCTTGTACTGCATCTGGACTAGCCATTCTCCGAGTCCACGCGCCACCTCCTCTGTAGCTCCCAGATGATATGGGTGATAGCCGTTAAAACGGCATTCCAGCTAACCTCATCCCTGCACATCCTCTGGACCAAATTGGCATTGTGCGAAAACGCGGGCACACGAACAAAACGTGTTCCACCGTTTCCTCTAAACCATTGCACACTGGGCATTCGGGAGAATCCGCATGCCCGAAACGGTGTAGATACTGTCGGAAGCAACCATGACCTGTAAGGACCTGTGTCAGGTGGAATGTACAGGGGATAGACAAAATGATCGGGACAGGCAAAATTTTCACTTTTCAAAAAATGTTCAATTAGCTGTAACTTTTCGAAAAGTGCATCAAATATTCTCAAATTTTTACTGTAAGTTCTTCAACTAGTTGTGTATCAGTGGACAAAATTTGGAAAAGATCGGACAATTCTTCACGAAGTTATAAAGATTTTTGAAAAAGGTAAAATTATCCGATAGCCAACTTTGAGCTGTTATATCTTCGGATTCAATGAACCGAATGCAATGAAATTTTGACCATTTATGACTTATATAATGAGCTATGAAAAACCATTGACTTAACTTAATATTCTTAACACGGAAGAAAATTATAACGATTAGATCATTTTTCTAATAAAACACCAAATCATCCAAAATATCAACATCGTTTCAAAATTCAAGATGCAAATTATAGTTCATTTAGTTTCCCTCCAATTGACTTATATATAAATGCGTTTTGAAGGAAAGTAACAACATATCCGCCAATAAATTGAAAAAGTAATGGGATGCATATTAAAAAAAAGACCAATTTACTAAAGAATCGTGAAAAATATAAAATCGCTATTACTTTTTCGATTGTTAAAAATTTCAAGTTAAGTCAAATGTTTTCCAGAGTTCATTATATAAGTCATGAATGGTTAAAATTTCATTGCAATCGGTTCATTGAATCCGAAGATATAACAGCTCAAAGTTGGCTATCGGATAATTTTATCTTTTTCAAAAATCTTTATAACTTCGTGAAGAATTGTCCGATCTTTTCCAAATTTTGTCCACTGGTACACAACTAGTTGAAGAACTTACAGTAAAAAATTGAGAATATTTGATGCACTTTTCGAAAAGTTACTGCTAGTTGAACATTTTTTGGAAAGAGAAAATTTTGCCTGTCCCGATCATTTTGTCTATCCCCTGTAACTTCCCCATGGCGCGTATTAATCCAACTATCTGCCCTCGGTATCAACCTATGGGTCCACCTTCCTTTTTTGGAACTGCTCCACGCGCGCTGCCATTTGACCATATAGGCCATCCTGGCAGTCCTGCGTATGCCTCTTGTGCCGCGCATTTCGAAGCACTCCATGTCCTCACTGATAAGAATGCTGATAGGCATTATACCAGTAATGACACAGAGAGCGTCGTGTGACATGGTACGGTACAAGCTCGCAACCCTCAGGCACATAAGCCTGTAAGTACTTTCCAGCTTCCGTCGGTAGCATTCAGTACTTAGCGCAGTGCCCCATGGACGTAGCAACACTACTGCCGTAATTCTGCAAAGTGACGTAAGCGCCATTCAAAATGTCGATAATTTTTGGTATATGATATATAATATCTGGTGTAAAAATAATACTGTATTATGCCCGCTGTATTAGAATGCAAGATCTAGTCATAATCTATCATCTATGGAAAGAAACTTAAAGGATAAGCAAGAGTTTTATGCATAATAACAAAAAAATGGGTCAAAACTATCAACTGAAAAATGGGTCAAAACTGGCGTACACCGCAGAGCTATTGGACATCATCCAGGACAGTGCCGCAATCAGAGCCGTAGCGTGGGGTTGGCCAGGTTGGCCCCCGCCAAGGGCGCCAGCCTCTAAGGGGCGCCGAAAAGGTAAAAGGCTAGAAGGAATATTATGATGCTATTGTTTTCTTGTATGTTACCAAGACTTCAAAATATCTAAGATTGATCGAGTGTTTTTTACATTACGTTATTCTCAACAATTCGTTCGCTAGATTATTTATCATGATGTTACCTGGGAATTTAGCTTGTTTTTATTTACTTTGGAAGTAATTTTAGTTGTTTTTTAACGAGCAAGCAAAATCAATAAGTTTTCAAAATTCTAATGAAAGTTTTTCTCTGAATATTACTGGAAACTTATTTATTGACATATTTTAGAGTGTTTTTAACAAGTATTTTAAATGAAAAATATTCAGACGACGCTGTTCATTCCCTTCAAACAAATAAAATATTTCGGGAATTTCTTCATAAATTTCACCAGGTATTTCTTCGGATTTTTTGCTGGGCTTCTTTAAGCAAATCTTTCAAAAACTATTTCAGAATTTTCTCAAGAAATTTCTTTAAAAACATTTCAAAGAATTACTCCAGCAATTCTCTCAAAATCTTATATTAAAAATTATTTAAAAAAAAAGCAAATAAAGAATTCTTCTGGAGATTCTTACTAAAAATTCTCAAAGAATCCCTTTAGAAATGCCTTCAGGGAGGTTTTCAGGAAGTTATCTAGGGATTTGTTCAGGAATCAGTCAAAGGATTCCTCTCGACATTTATACATGGATATTTAATAATTTCCTTCAATGGATTCCTGCAAATAATGTGTATAAGGATTACTAAATAACCCTTCATTAGATTTCTTTGGTAATTCCTCCATGGATTCCTATGAAAAATTCTGTAGAGATTCCATTAGAAATCACTTCAGGGATTCCTTCACAAGTCCCTCTGAGAATGAATTATTTCAGAAATTCTTCTAGGAATTTTTGAAATAAAATCTTATATGAAACTGTATCATGCTTACTCCATAAATTTCTGCTAGAATTTCACAAGAAAACTTTTCACGAATGTCTTCATAAATTCCTCCATAAAATTATAAATTTGGAATAATTCAGAAATTTCTACAGGTTTTCCGTTAGAAAATCTGCAATTGACTTCATCCAAAATTTCTCCAAAGCTTTCTTCTGAATGCTATTCATAGATTTCTTCAGAAATTCCTCCAAAAATTCCTTAATTCTGCCAAGTTTTTTTAACTCTTCTAATGGTCCTCTACAAACTATTACAGGCATTAGCATATGAGGCATTTCTTTTCGAATTGCTCCATGAATTCCTGCAAAAAAATACTCCTTAAATTCCATTTAGAATGCTTACTTAAATTTCTTGAAAATTTTAATCATTTATTCATGCGGATAAATGCAGGAATTCCTCCGCAATTTCTTTCATAATTTCATTCAATGAATCCAGCAAAAAATCTTCCAGAGATTTCAACAAAAACTCATCCTTCAGGAATATCTCCTGGTATTACTTCATATCCATTTTTGTCTAATGATTTCTGAAAATTTTCTAAGAAATATTTTGATTGAACTTCAGAAGAAACTTGTGGTGAAGTTATTAGGAAATTCTGGTAAAACCAGTTGAAGCTATAGCCAAAAAATAGTAAAAACGTTTGAGGATTTCTGAATGCTCCTGAAATTCAATTCAGTATTTTTAAAAATAAAATAAAAAACTAAGATTTCCTTTAGAAATGTATGCATCATACATTTTAAGAATTTGAAATGTCATTTTTAACTATTGTGCTGGTCTAAGTATGATTCTTGAAATGCAAAATCTGTTTGTACTCTTTGAAAACTTCGAAAGAGTACACATAACTTTGAATAAACAAATTTAGCAAAATAATAATGTCTAATTGTCGTGGGGCGCCAATCTGGATGCTTGCCAAGGGCGCCGTGGGACCACGCTACGGCTCTGGCCGCAATAGCTGTGGAGGCTCTTTTACAGGCATAATCGTCGTGGCTACCGAAGGTAAGCTTATCGTCGATCATCACGCCCAAGTGATTGACGGAGCGCTTTGACAGGATAGTACACTCTCCGTCTGCTGCTCCGACTTCCGGTTGTTAACAACCGTCACCTTTGTCTTGTGGTGAGCCAGCTCCAGTTTTCTGGACCTTATCCACGCCTCCACAACCTTGATCGAGTGGTTGGTAGTCAACTTCACCTCCTCGATCGTTTCACCGTAGACTTTGAGCGTAATGTCGTCGGCAAATCCGACAATCTCCACTCCCACTGGGTATTCTAACCTCAACACCTCGTCGTACATGACATTCTATAACACCGGACCCAGGATGGAACCTTGCGGGACTCCTGAGGTTAGGGAACGTTCAAAAATTACGTCCAACATTTGGGGGAGGGGGGGGTCTAGAAAAGTGTGACAGTGCCTGTATTGGGTATAGGAAAAGTGCGAGACAGAGGGGGGAGGTGGGTGGTCTAGAAACCCCGAAAAACTATGGACGTAATATTTGAATCTTTCCTTATGTGAAAGCACTTCCGACCCACCTCCGTGTCGTAAACTAGTACACGATTATGAAAGTAGCTTTCGAGAATCTTGTACAGGTACCCCGGTATTGGTGGTAATGGCCAATGGCCCAGACGCAAGAGCGCATCGGCAATAGCAGACCAGCTGGCGCTATTGAACGCATTTCTTACATCCAGAGTCTTTACCTCACAGAAGCGAATTCCCCTCCTCTTAGGCTCGAGTGCTTTCTCGGCGGTTTTTGTAACCGACAAGATAGCGTCTACGGTGGACCTCCCCTTCCGGAAGCCGTACTGGTAGCTCGAAAGACCATTTTCGCCCTCGGTGAACCTCAACATTCTATTAAGGATGATCTTTTCGAGCACCTTACCCGCCGTGTCAATCAAGCATATTGGTCTATATGCCGACGGGTCTCCGAGTAGTTTCCCCGCCTTTGGTAATAGTACCAGGCTCTGCCTCTTCCTAGCTTCTGGGAAAACTCCCTCGTCCAGGCATTTCTGCATAGCAGATCTGAACATCTCGGGAGCCTCTGCAATAGCTACTTTTAAGGCCAGGTTCGGAACTCCGTCCGGACCTGGGGCCTTACCTACGCTAAAGGACTTAGCTATCCCCGCAAGTTCCACATCGGTGACCCTCTCCTTATCGCCAGCCCCAGTCCCCGGCTGTCCTACGGAAGGAGGCCAAGGACTAGGATCATGACGCGGAAAAAGCCCTTCGATGCTCCCCTCCAACATCTCTGGAGATTGGTCTGTAGGAGAGCCATCACACCTCTCGTCTTGGCCATAACGATCCTGTAGGCATCACCGTACGGGTTTGTATTGGCACTCTGAAAGAGATCCTCAAAGCAGGCCTTTTTGCTTGCTCTTATCTCGGTCTTAAGCGCGGCTTTTGCAGCGGCAAACACCACCCGCCGATCGTTTCGCTCTTCCTCTGATCGTGCTCGCTGCATACACCACCTAGCCCGTAGGCAGGCGTGGCGCAGGTCCGCAATCGTGTCGGTCCACCAGTAAGCCGAGGGCCTCCCATTTCTAGGGTGGACTCGCCTAGGCATGGTCGCATCACACGCACGTGAGAGCACCGCTACCAGCTCGTCGCCGTCTAAACCGATTAAGTTTCGCTCACGGCGGAGCGCCTCCCTAAATACCCCTTCGTCGAAGTATGATGTCTTCCACCTGCGAGGGCTTGGCCTTGGCCTAGCCGCCTCTTCTTCTATCCGCTGAGCTGTTGTTGTAGTCGATACTGTAGCGAACTGTCAGGTGGTCGCTGTGAGTGTAGCCATCATCTACTCTCCAGTTCGAACTACTTGTTAAGCCAGGACTACAAAAGGTCACGTCAATAATTGACTCCGCTCCGTTTCGACTATAGATACTCTTGGTACCGACATTAGCAAAGTCGACATCTAAGATCCATCGTTGCCATGATCAGTTATATTAGTTTATCCGGGTCTTTTTTTTTTTTTTTTTTTTTTTTTTTTTTTTTTTTTTTTTTTTTTTTTCTAAACCATAGGGGGATAATCTGCTCAACAGACACCCTAACAGAAGGTTAGGGTAGTGTAGGTCTGACAGGCCGTCTTCTACAACAAAAGTAAAATCCAGGACTACTCTCTCCTCGTACCCACTAAACCATTCCTATGGTCGCCAAACCCTACGTCTCTCCGGAACCACCAAGAAGGTATTGCTTCAGAGAGGGGCTAGTGCACATCGCACCCACAAGGTTAGCTGCGTAGCCTGCAGCAACGAACATCGATGACTCGCTTTGGAGAGTCCATCACGGTAGCATGCTGGCGCTTAGCCAGTTTCCCGAGTGGTCCTCGCCACTCCCTTTGTCCTCGGAAGGCGGGCAGGGTCAACCCCGCCCGCGCCCTACTGCTGAGCGGACATCAAGAACTGATGAACACGTGCAACCCGATCTGACCTGCCCGTAAGGAAGGGTATCACTACCCTTCAGGCCCTATCAGATGCACCCGTAGGTTGCAGACAGCAGGATCTCACCTACCCCGACCCTTGCCGGGGACCCCTTTCCAACCGCGGGCTCGGATCCAACCCAGTAGACCGACGCCACGACAGCACCGCTACCGGGACTTCCTCTCCGCGGCCACTTAATCGTTGTAAGGGTCGATCTCGACCGCAGGGCACCGGTATGACCTACGAAGCCGACTCCGAACCCCTGGACCACCTCTTGTACTGCATCTGGACTAGCCATTCTCCGAGTCCACGCGCCACCTCCTCTGTAGCTCCCAGACGATGTGGGTAATAGCCGTTGAAACGGCGTTCCAGCCAAACTCATCCCTACACATCCTCTGGACCAAGTTGTCCGGAGTTGTGTCCTCCCCGCATGTGGCAAGCATGCGGTCACGCATTGTGCGAAAACGCGGGCACACGAACAAAACGTGTTCCGCCGTTTCCTCTGAACCATTGCACACTGGGCATTCGGGAGAATCCGCATGCCCGAAACGGTGTAGATACTGTCGGAAGCAACCATGACCTGTAAGGACCTGTGTCAGGTGGAATGTGACTTTCCCATGGCGCCTATTAATCCAACTATCTACCCTCGGTATCAACCTATAGGTCCACCTTCCTTTGGTGGAACTGTCCCACGCGCGCTGCCATTTGACCATAGAGGCCATCCTGACAGTCCTGCGTATGCCTCTTGTGCCGCGCATTTCGAAGCACTCCATGTCCTCACTGATAAGAATGCTGATAGGCACCATACCAGTAATGACGCAGAGAGCGTCGTGTGACACGGTACGGTACGCGCTCGCAACCCTCAGGCACATAAGCCTGTAAGTACTTTCCAGCTTCCGTCGGTAGCATTTAGTACTTAGCGCGGTGCCCCACGCCGGGCCGCCATACCTAAGTATGGATGTAGCAACACTAGCCAGAAGCTTGCGCTTACTGGCGTACACCGCAGAGCTATTGGACATCATCCGGGACAGTGCCGCAATAGCTGTGGAGGCTCTTTTACAGGCATAATCGACGTGGCTACCGAAGGTAAGCTTATCGTCGATCATCACGCCCAAGTGTTTGACGGAGCGCTTTGACAGGATAGTACAGTCTCCTACACTGATCTCCGTCTGCTGCTCCGACTTCAGGTTGTTAACAACCGTCACCTCTGTCTTGTGGTGAGCCAGCTCCAGTTTCCTGGACCGCATCCACGCCTCCACAACCTTAATCGAGTGGTTGGTAGTCAACTTTACCTCCTCGATCGTTTCACCGTAGACTTCGAGCGTAATGTCGTCGGCAAATCCGACAATCACCACTCCCACTGGATACTCTAACCTCAACACCTCGTCGTACATGACATTCCATAACACCGGACCCAGGATGGAACCTTGCGGGACTCCTGAGGTTATGTGAAAGCACTTCCGACCCACCTCCGTGTCGTAGACTAGTACACGATTCTGAAAGTAACTTCCGAGAATCTTGTACAGGTACTCCGGTATCCCCAGACGCAAGAGCGCATCGGCAATAGCAGACCAGCTGGCGCTATTAAACGCATTCCTTACATCCAGAGTCACTACCGCGCAAAAGCGAATTCCCCTCCTCTTAGGCTCGAGTGCTTTCTCGGCGGTTTTTGTAACCGACAAGATAGCGTCTACGGTGGACCTCCCCTTCCGGAAGCCGTACTGGTTACTCGAAAGACCATTTTCGCCCTCGGTGAACCGCAACATTCTATTGAGGATGATCTTTTCGAGCACCTTCCCCGCCGTGTCAATCAAGCATATTGGTCTATATGCCGACGGGTCTCCGGGTGGTTTCCCCGCCTTTGGCAATAGTACCAGGCTCTGCCTCTTCCAAGCTTCTGGGAAAACTCCCTCGTCCAGGCATTTCTGCATAGCAGACCTGAACATCTCGGGAGCCTCTGCAATAGCTACTTTTAAGGCCAAGTTCGGAACTCCGTCCGGACCTGGGGCCTTACCTACGCTAAGGGACTTAGCTATCCCCGCAAGTTCCACATCGGTGACCCTCTCCTCATCGCCAGCCCCAGTCCCCGGCTGTCCTACGAAAGGAGGCCAAGGACTAGGATCATGACGCGGAAAAAGTCCTCCTATGATCCCCTCCAACATCTCTGGAGATTGCTCTGTAGGAGCCATCACACCTCTCGTCTTGGCCATAACGATCCTGTAGGCGTCACCCCACGGGCTCGTATTGGCACTCTGACAGAGACCCTCAAAGCAGGCCTTTTTGCTTGCTCTTATCTCGGTCTTAAGCGCGGCTTTTGCAGCGGCGAACACCACCCGCCGTTCGTTTCGCTCTTCCTCTGATCGTGCTCGCTGCATCCGCCGCCTAGCCCGTAGGCAGGCGCGGCGCAGGTCCGCAATCGCGTCGGTCCACCAGTAAGCCGGTGGCCTCCCATTTCTAGGGTGGACTCGCCTAGGCATGGTCGCATCACACGCACGTGAGAGCACCGCTACCAGCTCGTCGCCGTCTAAACCGATTAAGTTTCGCTCACGGCGGAGCGCCTCCCTAAATACCCCTTCGTCGAAGTATGATGTCTTCCACCTGCGAGGGCTTGGCCTTGGCCTAGCCGCCTCTTCTTCTATCCGCTGTCTGCTGTTGTTGTAGTCGATACTGTAGCGAACCGCCAGGTGGTCGCTGTGAGTGTAGCCATCATCTACTCTCCAGTTCGAACTACTTGTTAGGCCAGGACTACAAAAGGTCACGTCAATAATTGACTCCGCTCCGTTTCGACTAAAGGTACTCTTGGTACCGACATTAGCCAAGTCGACATCTAAGATGGCCAGTGTTTCTAGCAGGATCTGACCCCGCTGGTTCGTGAAACGGCTTCCCCATTCCACGGCCCAGGCATTAAAGTCGCCCGCTATTACCACCGGCCTTCGCCCTGTTAGCACGGTCGTTAAGCGGTCCAGCATTTGCGTGAACTGCTCGATCGGCCACCGCGGAGGCGCATAACAGCTACAGAAGAAGACCCCGTTTACTTTGGCGACCACGAAGCCCTCATAGGTAGTAGACACCAACTCCTGAACGGGGTATTTACCCGTCGTCCATATCGCCGCCATTTTTCTGGTCCCATCCGCGACCCAGTTGCCGTTGCCGGCGGGTACTCGGTATGGGTCCGATATGATGGCGATATCCGTCTCCCACTCAGAAACTGCCTGACAAAGCAGTTGCTGAGCCGCATCACAGTGGTTCAGGTTCAGCTGCGTTACCTGCACTGTGATTTGTTGTTCACTGCGGCTTTCTTAAAGGCCGGGCACCCTGGACCACCCATCGCATGTCTGTTTTTCGAGGTTTTCCCGGTACAGATCATGCAGATGGGCGGACTCGTGCAGCTTTGGGCCTTATGACCTTCAGCGCCGCATCGCCTACACAGTTTGCGCCTGTCGGGGCCTTTGCAGTCCCACGACTTGTGTCCTGGTTCCAGACACCTGAAGCAAACCTCTGGTGGCTCGTGGAATGTCAGGTGACATACACACCAGCCCACCTTTATCCGCCCTACTTTAACGGACTTTTTAACGTCCGCCACAGGTAGCAGAACCAGAGCTATCTGTGTCCCTGCTGGCCCCTTCCGCAGCCTGACGGCTGTGGCGGCCACCTGAACATCGCACTGTTGCCGCAGTGCCGTGACGAGCTCTTCCGCTTCGGTGATCTCGTCTAGGTCTTTGACCTTCAGAGTCGCCTCATGCGTAAGAGCCCTCACCTCCACTCCATCACCAAGGACCTCTTCTGCCAGCCTCTTGTAGGCGGCGCCCTTGTGATCCTTCTCGCGCTTAAGCTCCAGGATCATTTCGCCCGTACGAGTACGTCTGATACTGCGTACGTCGGCTCCAAGACCCTCGAGCTTGGCGTCGCACCTCATCGCCTTCAAGACGTCCGAGTATTTCGACTGTTCGGTCTTGATGACGATAGCGTCACCTTTTTCGCGCCTGGCACCTGCCTTCCTACGCCTTGGCTTGGCGACCTGCACTTCTGCCTGCGGATTCCCCTTCTTCTTCCTCTTCCGCTCTACCTTTGTCCAAGGAGGGTCCTGTCCTTGGATCGCCCTGCTCTGTGGCTGCTGAGGGCCCACCATTGGTCGCAACCCCTTGTTCCCATCATTCCGGGACGGGCCGGCCTTTTCAGGCCCACCCTTCCCAGCTTTCCGGGAACCCTGGCTGGGGTCCGACTTTCCGGCATAACCACCGGCTTTCGGGGTTATTATACGCCTGGCCTTGCGGGCACCGCCAGACAGCTCCTCACCTGACGGCTGCCTCGCCCGCTTCTGCGAATGCTTGTCACGTTTGTCACGAGCATTCGCTTCCACACTCTTCGGACTACCCGCGAAGGAGAAGGCCTCCGTTTGCGTAAGCTTAGACGCTTTCTCCTTTGCGGGTTCCGCCGCTGCCGCAGCCAGCAACGCGACCGCGTGCTCCTGCTTGGCCTCATCAACTGACGCTCTAAGCCGAAGCAAGGCCGTTTTCAGGTCCTTACTTATATTCGACTTAGTTGTCGCGAAGTCAATAATTTTGCCAAGCTGCTGCTCAGCTACCTCCAATGCGGGCCGTCCTTTTCCTGCTACTTGGCTGATGGCCCTCAGCAACCATGCTCCGTCCATAACCTCCGCCGGCTGGCTTGCCGTGGAGTGGACAGGAGCTCCCACGCTTGAGCTGCGTAAGCAGCTTCCAGCACCTGACTCCTCGCTTCTCCTTGTTGGAGACCGCATCAACCCGCTTCTTGCGAAGGGGTTGATCGCACCACTACTAGTTTATCCGGGTCTGGGAATCCGTATTCGTGCATAATCTGCCATAGCTGGTCTCGATCGATTGTGTCATACGCCCAAGATATAAAATCAATGAAAACACTTGTGTGGGCACGTTGTATTCGTGGCATTTCAGCAACACCTGGCGGAAGGCGACCATCTGGTCCGTTGTAGCGCGTTCACCCATAAATGCAGCCAGATAATGCCCCACGAACTCTCTGACAATCGATGATAGACGGTAGCATACATTTTGGGAGAGTACCGTGATTCCGGGTGAAATTGATCACTTTTCGTAATTTTTAGCGAATATTTTTTGAACACCTATCGATATGGTTCAATTTAATGTTTTAAAACAAGTACGACCATGGGTTTCATCAGTCAACGAGGTTTAAAATTCCACTGTAAATCATTTTCTTACAAAAAATATCATTTGAAATAAAAAAAATCAAAAATACTCATTTCGGCGGGCCACAATCTGTCAGAGACACATAAGTTTGCTCTTGAGACAAAAAAATGTTGCGCTGTGGAGCGGACCTGGTGTGGTGGTTAGAACACTTGACTATCACGCCGAGGACCTGGGATCGAATCCCACTCCCGACAAATTCACAAAATAGTGAGTTCTTCCTTCGGAAGGGGAGTAAAGCGTGGGTCCCGAGATGAACTAGCCTAGGGCTAAAAATCTCGTTAATACAGACAAAAAAAATGTTGCGCTGTGTAATCAGCAATACCTTCCAGGATTTCTTTATTAACTTCTTCCGTAATTCCTCCAGGCTCCAGGAACTTCTTCCAGGATTTCTGCAGGGGTTCCTTATGGAATTCTTCTTGATCATTCTGCACTGATTCCGGAAGTTCGGGAATTAGACCCCGGGAGTGCCCGCGAAGTTGCATCTATCGGGAATTAGGGCCTGGTTGGTGCCCGCTGTTTTTGTGAAGTGAGTGCGATTCGGTTTACCCGGTGCTGCGACGCTGTCTAGTGGGTCAAATCCGTTGGTTGTTGGCCGCCGCAGGAAGTCCTTACGGCCACCCGCCGCCTGGTAACACATCCAGGACGAAGACAATAATACCACGTGGACAGTTATCCGCAGCAGATCCCTATCCGGCGCTTGGAGGCCGCCAAGTCTAAAAAGCTCCGTGCCCAAACACGTTGTCAGGGAGCCACCCGCTACGCGGACCAATCGTTCTACACGAGGGCCCAATCAGCGTCCAAGAACCCTTTCGACCCCGCCGGCCCGCCAAAGGCGCCCAAGCACCAACATTCGGTAGTCGCGCCGGCTCACAAGCCAGGAACCACCTCGTCCGCGACCGGGCCTCCACCAGCGTCAAAGAACGCCTCCGAAACCGCCGGCACGCCAAGGGCGTCCGTGCAACAACCTACAGCAGCCTCGCCGGCCCACAAGCCTGGATCCACCGGTTTCGCGGACCAATCGTCCGCGACAAGGCCCCCACCAACGTCAAAAGAACCCCGGCAAGTCCGCCGGCCCGCTCCATTTCCGCTTTTGTTAATGTCCCCTAAGCAGGTGGTGCCGACCCTGAGAACCGAACCCACGGTGAGCTAGTTTGGGACGTTCGGACGTCACTGCATAGGCGTGTGGACGTCACCCGCAGTTACAGGATCAGGTGCGTGCCGCGTGTGATTCTTTTGAGAAACGTCTCAAACTCGTGGTAAAGCACAAAGGGAAAGTGCTCCCAGCAAATATCATAAAGATTCTAAATAAGCATAGCTCAATAAAAATAGACCCAGAAGAGAAAATCTTGTATTTTCATTTTTTAACACCTTTTTAAACTGTATGAAAACACAGTATACACCCTGTATAAGAGTCAAATTCCAGCCAGATGATTGCAAACATCCTGGCACTTCATACGAATTTCTCATGCAAATATTCCACAAAGACTGAAAACAAGCTATCATGTCAAGTTTGAATCGTTCCAGGAACAGTATACTCAGAGCATTTACGTTTTACTAAACGTTGCTCTGTGGTCAGATTCTGCACAAAATTGCCTGCAGTACTGTAATTCATGTAACAGCAACTGGAACAACTTCATTCAGCCAGTACTCGCCCAGCCCCAGCAACTTGCTTCCCCTGTCCTGTGATGCAACAGTACGTTAGGTGCAGTCGTGCAGCTATATAGTTTCCCATCCTGGAAGCAGCAGTAGCAACAGTCCTGACCATAGCGCGTGGCATCACTGGCGACCGACGACGACGGCGGCGGAAAAGCTTCTCATAATTAATTGTGGCAGCGTTCATGATGAATGGTGTCTGGAGTAATTAAGAGTAATGAGGTGTCTGCTTCCGAGGCTCAGCCACAGTTTTTGCAAAGCTAAAGCTCGCTTTTTTGTTGCTGCTTCTTTGAATGCGACCACTACTGACTGAGCGCCGTTATTGTGCATGTCTAGGTGTGTTATCTGTGATGCGAAGCCTGCCCACGACTATCCAATCCATGTGGCTGCTGCTGGCGGCGGTCGAGGGGGAACCATGCGGACTGCAGTTCCGTTTGCGTTTCACTGTCTGAGCTTGCGGGCATCGAAAATGTGAATGAAATGATGGTGCGAATCCGCAGAGGTTCCTGCCTAATGAAGCCGGAAAATGAAATTCGCTCCGTTTTGCTGCTGGGATTGCTGCTGCTCGAAGCTGAATAGAAGTTTAATGACAATCCGTGAGTTTTGGATCGAGTTCGTAGAATTTGTGAAACATATCTTTGAGAATATCAATTGCAGTTTTGAAAGACTACGAGTTCGAAAGGGAGTACACTCACAGGCAATCAGAATCGGTATAAGACTGTGGAAAGGCGACATAAAAACACATTAGCCCACAATCGCATCAGACACATTCCACGCACTTCTAGTAAACAGGTATAATATGCCCCCCCCCCCCCCTATGCAGAAATGGCAATATATTCCATCTATTGTCCACTGCAAATCGTTGTTCCTAAAGTAAGTGAAGTGTTGCATGCACACTATGCCTTTGGAGGGGCGGCTATGGAAGCTTTGAAACGTTTTACGAAAACGTTCAAAAATTTGCCTTATCAAAACAAACGGGGCAATACTGAAATTATGGAAAGACCGGATTAAAATAAATAGAAACTTCAATGCACTTCCAAATCAGGATGACAAATTTCCAAAACTAACAACACGGAGCCTTTTTAAAGACTTTCAATCTAATGTAAAAACCGATGTTGAATATTTTACATTGACGACGCGCCGGCTGTAGATTATCATTTTCTTTATCATCGTCTCCATCCGTATCCAAACATGTTTTATTAAACATATTTTCTGCTGTTTCAAAAATGTATCCATGAAGCAGGTGAAGAAACCCAAACTCTGCAATTTGCGGCTTAAGCCTGGCTTAGCGCTGCTAAGCCACCTCAGAGCACCACTTAAAATAAGCCACACTTAACGTAAACCGTAGCTTTATTAAACCGGGTTTAGTGGTTAAGCCGAGGTGAAGAAATCGAAAAACAGTTAAGCCCGGCTTAAAATTTTGCTAAGCCTGGTTTAAAATTTAAGCCCGGGTGAAGAAATCGGCCCTAACATCGTACACCACGAGTTTAGAGATTTTTAAGCCTTGCATTGCGATTTTCGAACGGTAACTTCGAGTCGGTAAACACTGCAACTCTGTTGAAGCTCTATCATCAAACAGTTTCGACTTTGGGTTAGCAATAATTGATTATTCACGAGTTGAAAAGTACGCAACAAATTCAGCTTCGGTTTTGTCTGCAACAAAAAAAATCGAGATCATGTCATTATCTGTTACCAGTAGGGATAAAGAGTAATCGTCGCACCTTCTTTGTTGCTTGTTTTGTGCCTCTTTTGTCTGACAATTGGGGTTTTTAATTAATAAAAATTTATGGATTTTTTGATTTTATATGAAAGAGCACCTTTTTCTGAGCCACTATGATTTTTTTTAGATTTTTAGAACTTTATTTTGATACCAAAAATCAATTTCAAAGAGATTTTTTCAAATCACCTTTTGACAGCTGGGCAACTGTTTGACAGCTCCGCCCAGTACAAAATCCGACGAGGGGTGATTCATCAAATCGCTCCCATACAAACTTCAAACTAGTTTTTATATAGGTTCCCGGGCACCAAAATTCATGAAAATTTGGATTTCGGCTCAGTTTGGCATGCAGATTCAGAATATGGCATTATCTCAACACCGCTAAAGAAGCCAATTCTCTTCACTGGGGACACCATTAGCAAAACACTATTTTCACGCGAGCGTAACGCTGCGCTCCCAAAACTAAATCAAGAATATTTCCGAAACTATACATTTCTCAGTAAAACTCACTTCGGCAATATTGTTCACATCAATCCAAAGAAGAAATGTCTAGAATACTCTATTATTCAAAACCTCATAACAGAGCTAATATACGCATTTCAGTTTGAAATTTTTAAAAAGAAGGTTTCTGCGATGCTGTCCCTTTACGAAATGTAACATGTTATATAAAGTAAATTGGAACCAAAACCCCATAGAACAAGTATTGCATCAGGAAGTACATCTAATAAGCTTGTTATAAAACCTGTTAAACCATATGATCATGAACATTGCATTCGATTGCAGACGTCATTTGATCATGAAAGTTAGTTCCTCGCGGTGTCCCGTTACGCTGGAATGTGTCAATTACGGAGCAGTACGGATATACCCAGAGTATCAGGTAGGTGGGCTCCAGAGACACGTTCTGCTCCATTTGGGAAATTTGTGCCATCAATCCAGAGTATGAGGAAGAATTTAAAGAACTTGCATCTCTCGATGAGCCGGAGGTATACTTTAATTAAAAAAAATCTAATATATCCCTCTCCTCAAACAAGCGCTGGGGCTTCGTTCAAAATATCTAGCGTGAAAATTAAAAAAAGAAGAGTTAACAAAAACCTGGAACGTCGACAGAAAGCCTGGACGCACAGATATACAGCTTCAAATGTTTGAGGATTTCAAGCAAAGCCAAGAATTCAGACAAGAGGTTATGCGGAACGAATTGAAAAAGGTGATGCAGTATTCAATTGGGGTGTTGCAATACTAGATTAAGCGATTCCATATTTAAGCGGGTAGTGTACGTGTACATCTTTCATCGTTATCTAAACTCTAAGCCTATTGAGTAAATGATCTTCATCTCACGAAATTGTCATGAGTCAGCTCGTATTCGACTGAATAAAGTTTTGACCTTTAATTCCTCTCAATTGATTTAAATTTCACTTTCAGTATTGTCCCAAGGGCGGGTATCCGCAAGCGCTCCTCTCCCCTTTCGGCATGGCTGTACTCATGACTCCACCCATGGTCTCACAGTATTGGCCGTTCCCGCCAAGGAGGCGCAGGGCAAAGCAACCGCGGCAGCAGGAGCAGCGTCAGCAGCCGGAGGAGCAGCCACCAGGAGTGCAGCAGGAGGAATAATATGAAATAGAAATGTGATAAAAAAAATAAAATAAAAGTAATAAACTTGAATGAATTTTAAAACGTTGGGGGGATTGTATTCTAGACAAGACCGCATATCTGACGTTGAATAACGTCCCTTTATGCATTAGTTTCCACTATTGAATGCTGTATTGAAATTAATATAGACGCTCATACGAAGTTATGGAGTACTGTTAGTGTGATTGTAGATGGTGATTGATAGACCTTGATGTTAGTGGAGAATGCATTCCTGCGTTCAGAACTATTTGGAAATTAAGGAGCAGATTATTTCTGTTATCATGTTGTTATATGAATTTGTTGTTAGTGATAGGGAATTGCAAGTTGCAGCCCCAAGGGATTCTTCGAAACAGTTGCTTTTGAGCACGGCTTTCCGAGTCTGTATTGTTGATTATTTAGCAAACCTTCAGCTCCGTAGATGAGGTTTGTTTCGTTATTTTCTAACGCCTAAATATATGCACGGCACGATCTAATGCGCAAATCAATTGAACACCCCAAGTTCTCCATACAAACTGCGGTCATAAAATGTGAAAGCCCGGTCCATTATTTTTGAAAAATTCTTTCCCTATGACACTTCTGGGGTCCCAAACCCAGACGTTAGCCCTATGTATACTTTTTTTTCTCATCCCATAGCACCAAATTTGGCAATCATGTATCTTTTGTACCGTAATCCGAGGTCAAATTGATCGCTTTAAAACAACTTTTGCGGATAACACCAGGGCCAATTCAAATATTGCCAAAAGAGTTTCTGTAAAACCAGTATCCAGTGGATCTCCATGGAACCATGTGATATAATTGTTTTCAACAAATTTAAACTTTAAGTTAAATAACTCTAAATATCAAAAAATTGGAAAAGCCACTTTGGGGCGAAATTGATCAGTATACAATTAAGGATCGGTTGGAAAGGAAAATTTCCTCCACCACTTAATTTTGCTCTTCTGAAATCGAATAACGCGTTTAAAATCTTACAACTACTGAACTTAATATTTTAAATGCAAAATTAAATTTTGAAATTTCTCCTAAAACGCCTAAAGGTAGGCAATTTCGTTTAACATAAGTGATTTCTATCACAATAAATGACTATTTCATCATAAAATGAACTTTTTTTTTAACTATTTCAGTTCAGATTAGCTACATAACTTGACAACCAAGGGTCCAAAAAACTAGGGGTGGGTAATGTCTGAGACATAACCGTAAGCTTGACGTAGGACAACTTTTAGCGTGTAATAAACTTTTTTGAAACTTCTAGGGTAAAAAATATAATTTGGACATGTATGTAGTTTGGACAGGCACGGCAATGTATGGCTTGTTCCAAAGAGCTAATAAAAGTTGATACTTCTCAATATCGATTATTGGATCAATCAGACCCTATTCTGTTGACTTTCGTTGAAAATACGCTTAACAATTACGAATTTACTTCAAAATTATCGAAAATGTAAATTATTTCACTAAAACCCCTCAAATGCACAGGAATGCAAGATGACATACACTTCACAGTCACACACAATATTCACTCCAAAAGCGTTGAAATAATAATTGTAAGAAATTTAAATGCCTTATTGCAATGAAAACTGTTCAATAAAGAAGCATTGGGCAGCCAAACTCTTAACATTCATCTAGAACGCATAAAATAGGTGGTGTCCAAAATACATTACAAGTTTTCTACTGTAAATATATTTTGGCCATCTGGCGAACTACATGGGGATGCTGTACAATTGCATACTTGGAGGCGTATTCTGTGGGTCTGGCGATATTTTCTCGATTTTAACAAAAACTATAATAGTTATCAAAATAGATGCCTGTTAAGCATTTGAAATTTGATTATTTATAATAAAATATTTGGTAATTTATGCTACTTCCATGATTTACCAGTATTCATGGCTAAACATTGAGATAATTGCCCTGTCCAAATTATATATACCTAAGGGTGTCCAAAACATATATTCGGTGTCCAAATTGCAATTCTAACAAGCGATTGGAAATTTTAATTTTCTCAGCTTAAAATGCTTTCGTTAAGGTTGTTGTCACCAGGAACGCAAAGTACAATCATATTATAAGCGTATTGGTAACTTTGCAACATAATCAATTGCTTTCTAAGGAAGCTAGGGGACAATTTTTCCAACGTTGTCCTCAGCCTGTCCAAAATACATGAATTACCCTACCCTATCTGGTGAATGCGCAGCTATCTAGCAACAGCAAGGGTGTCTGGACGTCATTTCCGTTACGGTCGAGGATCTTGACTTCCGTGTTTGTGCGTACGAACATGGCAGATTTGAAAAAAAAATCTCAGTTGTTAATAGTTGTTTAAGTGATGATTAAACGCTGAGCTGAGAGACAGGCTCCGTTTCAGTTTGAATTTCTGCCAAGAAGAACAAAAAGAAGTAGAGAAGAAATAGAAGAAGTGTCAAGAACAGGAATGAAAATATTTGGATCTGGAATTCTCCAATAACTCTTGTGGACAATTTTTGGTGGTCCTGAAAAGGACCGTTTGGTGTTTGGTGGTTCTGATGTTCCTGGGAAGGTTCTTGTGCTACCGATGATTGTTAGCGACCAGGTGTTGTTTGTGGCGAGCATTTGCTGTGTATCGTATCGAATAACGTTGCATTCCGGGCTCCAGTTTCTTGAGCGTAGCGATGTATTTCCTGTAGATTAGATGTTTGATGGTTCGGGCACTTCTACTGCGAGCACAGATAAAATTGGACGGTGATAAGAAAAATAAGAGCAATAGCGTCTACACTCTGCGTTAATGTTTTTAATGAAGGTTAAATCAATACACGAACCACCTAGTGTGGTTGCTTCGTTATGAGGATTAGCTAATGTTAAATTTAAATGCTTCTTCATGAAGTTAAGGAAATCAAAATTTTCTTGTTTGGAAACGTCAATATTAAAGTCTCCAGTGACAACCATTGGTGTGTCCAGTCTAACATATCTGAACAATTTCCGCGTCATGAACAACTTCGTATTTCTTATGGTTGTTCCTTCGGTTCCCATAACATTAACCTTTGCTGCACATATGTCTCCATAGTTGATCACTTCGGCAAACGTCTCGTCTCGATCCTCACCGAGTTGCTTGATGGGATGCGGAACAGCCACGGTTGATGCCGTTTCCTTCTGATAGATCGCGACTCCAGCCGCTCTCATACCCATTCGCTTGCACTGGGTGATGCGCTTATATCCATCAATCTCTATTGGAGAGGTAGCATCCATCCAGGTTTCATTCAGAGCGAGAAATTCTACGCTTGAAAGGATTCGATCAGTCGCTATGTCCTGCGCGTGAGCGTTCAAACTCTGTACATTGAGGCTCATCAATGTGCATGCAGAGCCGCTGTTTTCAACTACCGTGATTTCGGGTGAAATTGATCACTTTTCGCAGTTTTTGGTGAATAATTTTTGAATACTTATCGATATAATTAAATTCAATGCTTTAAAACAAGTACGACCATGGATTTCATCCGTCAACGAGGTTGAAAATTCTACTGCAAATCATTTTATTACAAAAAATATCATTTGAAATAAAAAATCAAAAATTTACTTTCGGGGTGAAATTGATCAGTTAGTGAAATGTTGTTGTAAGTGCTAAAAATATTTTTTCCACCTGAATTAACCACCCCCGAATGCGAAAAGCTATGCAAAACTTTTACAACTTTACTAAAATTTTAATTATTTAAGTTTGAAGTTTAATTAATCTTAAGAAAACGCCTGAAAGTATGCAATTTCCATACTATATACGTTATAACTTCCATAAAAATACAATTCATGCAAAAATTTCAATATTTATAGAACTTTCGATGACGAAATCGGGTTTACTGAATACTTGGCAGCTAGAAACATTCATCCGAATATTCATTACATTTGCGATACAGCTATGGTAACAAAAGTTTGAAAGCGTCTTGGAAGTTCGTCTAGCACACAGTTTCGGAAAATATTGAATTTTATACAAAAATATGTGACTAATTGGCTGTAAAACATGTAAACTCATCATTCAATAACTCATGAAACAGATAATGGACATTTTTTACAAATTGTTTTAGGTTTAAAGCGTTATTTTTACCAAATAAAAATGGACCTCTAGCCGATCAATTTCACCCCACTGATCAATTTCACCCGTAATCACGGTACTTCACTCAGTTCATCTCCTAGTGTACGCAGTCGGTGATTACCCAAACGCAACAACTCGTTCCTTAAATCCACCATCTTTGGTGAGTTGCTACCCTTAGCATGATGAAATTTAAACGAGTTTGTGGAGTTCGTCAAGTAAAGGCCTTGAAGCATCGTAACACGTGACAAGCCAACGTACACCAATTGCTGATCTTGAGCCTTGTCATAATCATACACGACCTCGGAGAAAGTGCCACCTTGCGACTTATGAACTGTTAACGCACAGGCACTTACCACCGGAAACTGTATGCGTTTGCATTTAATGATGCCGCTTAGCTTTATGTTACCTGAACGTTTTGCAATAGGAGTCCAATCGGGTTGCAGAATTCCTGGCCTTGAATAGACAGCTGGTCGCGATTTGATCCTCAACGCAGCACCTATTGTCTCGTTGTCATACTTGAACCATAGTTTCACAACTGAGCCGTCTTCATCCTTTTCAATATATTTCAGCTCACCTATCGCACCATTCACTACGCCATCTTCTACATCGACGTTGGTTGTAATCATGTATGGCATACCAACGGAAAGGCGTAGCAAATACGGTAACCCACCGGTTTCCACGACGCTCATCTTGTAGAGCTTGATGCGAGAGCTTGCCAGTTGACCAGCGTCCTTGTATCCCGCAAAAACGTCACCCGCTATACAGTCCAGAGCATCCTGATTATGCAGTACTTCGTTGTTGTATGCTTCAACATCCGCATTCCGATGATAAAGCCTTATTGCTCCTGGTGCGTTTTGTTTACACCACTCTACAGTGCGGAACCGACTTTCAATCAGTTTGGTGTCCTTAGCAGTCATTTGCTGGCCATTACCAATCTTAGTGAGTATACTGGAGAACTCTACATCTGTCTGCCGCATAACCTTAACAAGCGGTAAGAAATCCAATGCTTGCCAAAGAACAGCACCGTGAAAGGAATTACCTGTAGGCTTGTAAACAGGCCTTGCATTGACGGGTGGCAATTGTCGCAAGTCTCCACAGAATACGATGTTAATTCCGCCAAATGGATCATCATAATTGCCACTAATGTCCTGAAGACGCACATGAATGGTGTTGAGAATATCCGCACCAATCATACTAACTTCATCGATTATGACCGCCTTAATGTTTGCAAAAGCATTGCGGTACAACTGCAGCATCTCAAAGCTGAGTTTCGAATTGGCTCGCCTTGACATAGTGATCCGAAACGCTGAATGAACGGTTGTTCCTCCTATAGCAACGGCTGCTTTTCCGGTGGAAGCACACGCCACATAGGCGTTCTTCTGCGCGTTGTGGGCTTGACTGTAGCGATTTATCGTCTCCATTAAAATGCGCAGAGTGAATGTTTTACCGCACCCAGCAGGTCCAGTAAAGAAAATCTGCATCGGCTTGCTGCTTTCATCGTAACTGTGCAAACTGTGGATCATTTGCAGGATGAGGTCGCGCTGCTCAGCATTGGTTGTCCGCACCATTGCACAGTAATCTTCTTTCGACATGACATTAGTACGTTGCCTGATGACAGCATTCATTGTTCCTGGGGGCAAATGTTCAATATTCGTCGTTGTTGGGCTCCATGATGATCGTTCGCACAAATTCATCATTCTTCTCTGTAGCGGCATTCTCCTGCTCACCAACTTCTTCGTTCTCACAAGTACGAAGGTATTCCTCTACAGTTTGTTCCAAGTTCAGCTCGCAGTCATATTCCCTTCGTTTTCTCAAGAGATCTGCCTCGTTCATATCATAAAGCTGAAGAAACTTGTTGCCATCCAGAATGTCGCAGACTTCGCTTCTGAATGGCCAAAACAAAAGTACCGATTCACGCTTGTACTCAGCCAACTCGTTCATGCTGTAGCCACGCCATCTCAATATTCGTGGAGCATTCCGGATAGTGTAGGTGTTAGTACCTCTTCTTTGAGTGTACCGTGCTGCGAAGTCAGCTAAACACACATCTTCTAAGCCATCGCGCTCTTCGTATTTCTGGATAATGTTCTTGGTCCACACATCAGTCGAATCCTCATCGATTTCCTCTTCATCCATCTGCCTGTACTGTTTCCTAGATCTTATCCTTTCATGAGGCCACATCGTTGGCAAGAATTGTACTTTCCTGCTGGCTTCAGACATAGGCAATCGCAGAAGTACCCATGCAGCTTCCTGGGCACACATCTCCACAGAGTTCAGCATTTTCAAACTAACCTTCTTCAGCAAAGCCGTGTAATATTGGTCCGGATACTGCTCTTGCAGAGCGATAAGCTCTCGATGCAATCCACTTATACCGCGGTTGGACTTGTTGACATAGTCAACCAAGTAACACGCACATGAGTACACGTCGAGGATGAACTGCAAATCCATGTTAGAACGAAGCTTTTGAGCAATCCATGGGTTGAAAGGATTCGTCCATAGCTCATTCATCACTCGCTTCAGGAAGATCGTTGGTCGCTTAATCGAAGAACGCAGAACATCAAGGTAGTACTCGTATGTACATTTACAGTCGTCTAGAAACTCCTCTAACGTGTCAAATGCCTTGGTTTCCAAAATTTGTCTCATTTCCGAGGCACGCTTCCTCAATCGATCACGGCGACTATCATCAGCGGTGAGAGGAATCAGTGTTCGCTCTTCGTTCATTGGCCAGTACGGTATGTTAAACCTGCAACGCTTTTCATTACGTTTGTAGCAAGTACGCGTGTGGTCATGAATCTGCTTCTTGATCGTTTCCGGCAAATGCACAGCGCTGATGGAACTAACTTTCCTAATAAGTTCCATTGTAGCAGGCATATCTTCAGAAACAGTTTCGTTAGGATCGTTTGCGAGCCAAAGCATGATATGTGCATGTGGGCTGCCGCGATGCTGAAACTCGATGCGCTTGAAGGAGTCCACGACGTAATGCTTTCCCAACGGGCTGAACCTTGGTGAAGAAAGGATCGTCATGAGAACATCGACAAGCTTGTTGAAGTACAAGCAGCACGTGACGGCATCGTCATTGACCAGCGTTGCTCGCTGTAGAGCACTCAGCTCCTGCAGCGGGTCCGTTAAAGCAATGCCGTTATACTCACTGGAGAGTTTGTGTAGCTGCTTCAACAAAAGAGGCCATTGAGTTTCACTGGCGCTCAGAGTCAGGAACATTGTTGGCTTCCCCAACTGTCGTATCATGGCGAAAAGGTCCTGTTTCCTTTGATACCAATATTGCACTGAATTTGGTATCGACTTCATAAACGACAGGTTCCGTTCCATAAGACCTTCCACGAAAGCTCGGTCGTTGAGCTGTCCTCGCGTTATGTTCGCGGTTCCCACGCTTTTGAAGACATGCTGTAACCCTTCGGTAACTCGAAGACGCAGAATCTTCATAGCCATGTACAGCAAATGGTTGGGCTTGGCTCCTCGCCTATCACTCCGTCTCAGCTCACTGGTAGCCTTCATGAAAGGCGTGACGTGAGTCCCAGCCTTGAATTTTCTGGGGTGTCCAAGATAAATATCCGGAAAGGAAAGCTCCTCGGCATCATCATCGTAAACGATGGAAACTGGTCTCCTGTTTTGAGCTGGGGCGATTTCCAAACACTTATCCTCATTCCACATAAGTGTCTGTTGTTGACCAGCAAACATCTCCACATCATTGGTTTCCTCGATGATATCCAGCTGGATCGCGTCTCCATCCCGCGATGAACCAGGTTGAGGCTCAGAAGCAATAGCGCTCAATCGTACCTGGTTAAAACTTACCCCCTCCCGTCTATACAAAGGAGTGGTAACAAGATATTCCAACCAAGCTTTCACCACAGACTTTTTGACGAATCCAGACAAGTAATTTGATTTATGAATAAGGTGCTTTTTAATGCACACGTTAAAAGCATAATCATCTTCAAGCTCGCGTGGAAGTGCCCTAACCATCTCATCTACATCTACTGGAACATTGATCACCTGGCCAATGATCGTGTAACTGCCTAAAATTTCGGATAACATTTTATATAATCGAATAAAATGAGAAAATGTATATGTCAATCATACCTTGCGCTTGGCGCAGGCGACGAATCTGCATA
Organism: Aedes albopictus; assembly: GCF_035046485.1. Taxonomy (NCBI): domain Eukaryota; kingdom Metazoa; phylum Arthropoda; class Insecta; order Diptera; family Culicidae; genus Aedes; species Aedes albopictus. Next base: position 300,711,976 of record NC_085138.1, read on the forward strand.
AATGGCAGTCGTGGTGAAATAAGCCTTTCACTAATTGGGTCCAGCGGTGGAAGGCCCAAAGGATAAGGTGGATATTTGAACCCATTCGATGTTGACAAATTGGGAACAGCACCACGTTGTAAACTGCTGCGACAAGTCTGGCATACTTTGTATTCATTGACCGATTCAAAATGATTTCCCTCTATCAACACTCTCCCTGCAGCTTCGGTGATTGACTTTAGATCATTGATGAACCACAGCCTATCACATACGCTGCACGGTATACCAAATTCATTTTCAGTGAACCGTTTGTGGAACTCTCGATCAGCTTTATCGAATTTTGGTTCTTCTTGAATTGGTATAGATATGTCAATTCCTGTAAACATTAATTGATTCATTATGCGCACCATTTAGTAATGATAATACCAATAGTTTACTCACCCTGACCAAAGTGATCAGGAATTAGAACAGACTCGTTCTGCTCAGAACGAAATGGAACAAGTTCTGTAAAATGAGATTGAAAATAATGATTAAATGTTTGCCAAATCATTAATGCTTTTGGTAAAATGTGTCTGGCTTGGTGTCTGGCATAAATTATTTGAAATATTCTTGAGAAGAAAAATACACAAAATATTGTATACGTCAAAAAATGCTTTCTGTTGACAAATATGATCTTAGTTTTATAGGGGTATTCCTAAAGTAGTGTATATTAAGTATCGTCAATCAATAAACATAGGTTTCGTTGTGGAATTAATGTGGTGACAGGTAAACTTGAAAATCTTCACAACAATAATATGCATACAACAGTCAATAAGCACTTACCTTGGGATCGAAATTGTTCAACATGGGCTTCCCCATCTACATGAATAGATGGAGCGATTCCTAGGAAAAATGAGGAAAATCTTTAACTTACTATACACTTGCCATTGAATAATGTTTGGATTACAAAGATTATACAACGTTCACATTTCGAGCTCAACGTGTTAACGTCAACCGTCGAGTCCCCCATGAGTGCTACAGATTTTCAATTTACGAATTTGTCGCTAAACTCTACCACATTAAGCACAAAAGTAAAAAGTAGTGGAATTGGAGTGCTTTAATCATTAGCATAAACATCAATACGTGAAAGCTTTCCCACGATAAGCTATTCAAATCGATATATTTCATATCAAACCCTGTACATTGTACCGAATCGTGAAAAGTCAGCGAGTAAAAAGCACGTAACCGAAGAAACAAGCCGAGTTTCAATGGAAAAATAAAACCAACTAAGTATTATGAATTGAAGAATGGTATTATTTTACAACACTTGCTCACTTAAAAAGATTAGATACATGCACTTTTAATGCTTTCAGTCAGCTATCTGCTATTTTTGGAAGTACGACACTAGATAACAAACTAGCTTGCAGCAGTAATGCACAGCAGAAACAGCTGCACCGGGATCATACTATGCTAACGACTTAATGCTTGTGTGATACAATGCACTTTGAAAATGATACTTTTACTCACCGCTATATGAAACCGCACCATTTGGCAAGGTACCGTTGACTGGGACTGCTACAAATCTCACCGGATCAGTGCTCCTGCCCGGAAGAGGTTCCAGCACAAAATTGAGCACCGGCTCAAGATTGGCAGCCGCAGTCGTACCGGCATTGACACCGGGCCCGACACCAACGCCGATAGTTTCCCGCGCATTTTTCCTCCGCTGCCTGTACTGCCTCATGCGTTCCGCATTCGTCACAGCAGGCCTCGGCGAGACTTCTTCGATTTCCTGCTCTTCACGCTTCCGCTTGCGGAAGTTCGCAAGATATTTTGCTTCCAAACGGCGCGGCATCCTTTCAGCAACGAACGGAATGTACTCACTATCACCTGTCACACAACAACCGGCACAACGAAACACTTCCTCGGAAGAACCACCTTCGGCGACTGAAGAGTCAAAATGGACAAAAGTCCATGCGAGATTCCGACTTTTATATCCTCAAAATACATAACCAAGATACGTTGGCAAATTTGGAATGGGCGGAGCTATGCATGGAGTAAAGTTGTAATGTAAACCATTTCGCTGAGCGTATTCATAAGTTATTCTAGTCAAAGTCGCAAGCTACCATGATTTCTAAATCGGAAGGAAAATTATCCGATTCGCAACTCTTGAGGAATTAGTTTCGGTGGTCCTGAAAAGGACCGTTTAATGGACGATTTTAGGAAGGAAACGACATGAATTCACCATGCCGTGTTGGTTTTCCCGCCGTCGGAAACTGATTGCTGCCGTAGATTTACTTCTTGCCTGGTGAGATTCCTGGCCGAGCAGAGATTTGTCGCTGTGTTAGTGTGTGCTGCTGCCGGGCTGGAGGCGCCACGAACCTCCTTGTCTGATCCAACGAAAATGACGAAAGAACGTTAGAATTACAGTCAGGTTTTTTTTACGCGGTTTTCATTTACGAGGTTTTTTTTACGCGGATTTTTGAATTAACGCGGTTTATTTTTACGCGGATTTTTGAATTAACGCGGTTTATTTTTACGCGGTTTTTTGAATTAACGCGGTTTTCATTTACGTGGATTTTACATTTAAAGCCGGAATTTTTCCAAGCATTATTATAGAGTTTTTCTACATATTCCTGTAGTTTTGGTGCTTAACAACATTAAAAAGGTAGAATATGATGCAGAGTAATTTTTTTGATATCCAAGGACATCCAAACTATTCTTGAGTTTAGATTCTAAAGTCTACGTCTGTAACGGTAACTTTTTGCATTATACAAAGCAACGATTTGTAATCTATTATGCCCAGTAAGTCTTTTGAAAGTTCAATATCCTAGGTCATCCAAACTATTCTGGAGTTTAGATCCTAAAGTCTACGGGTGTACCGGTTACTTCATTCATAATACAAAGCTACGACTTGTAATCTTTCATGACTTACTGAATATCTCAAAGTTTAATAGACAGCATCAGATCTGTTGAGATGTCTAAGGACATCCAAACCGTTCTTGAGATTACATGAACTTTTTTCATTGTACAAATCTACGATTTGTAATCTATTATGTCCAGAGAATATTATTATATCTATTATTGTATCTATCTATCAGATAATTATGTCTATTATGTCTATTTCTGGCTGTTAAATTGGCTGATTTAAAATATTTTAAAACTATTTTGGAATAATAATTGATTTAAACCCTGTTTAATTTTGTGTAGTTACTATTTTTAGCTTGAGAAACTACTGTCATAGCCATAGACTTTAGAAACTGAGTTCCAGAACACTTAGGATTACCTGGAATATCCCAAAATTTTCTAAGAATGCTTTGTGACCTTTCACCATCAATCCTCGAGCAATCGCGCTGTTGTATTTTATACAACACTTTGAAATAATCTCGCTTTTCGTGTTCAGCATTAGCGTGGTGCTGACGGTGGTGGGCTACCGCGCGAGTTACGGAAGGTTAAGTGAACATGATTTACTGCCTGTATTTCGACACTTATGCGACAACTGTGAGATGGAGTCTTAACAACGAACCGGTTTAAACCAGTGTTGCAAAACTTTATCTCATTCATTTGAACATTAACCAACAAATTTTTTTAAAACATTTTTCCTTCTGTTCATGTTTAAAACGATTTCATTCAATCTGAGCACCTATCAAATGAGAAGCGAATCCTTGTCAATTGAATACATTGTCACTCGAATGAGTAGCTGGGCACGAAACACGAAAAAAAAACCCTGCAAAATTCCGCCAGACTGAAAAAATACCGAATGTCGGGTCAAAGTTGAGTCAATTTTTATCGAATATTGAACCACTGTTGGACCAACATCGACCAAGTATTGGGTCCATGTTGGATTTGGTGGCCAAAATAAAAATAGGTGAATGATAGGTTGACGTCATCAATGGTGGTAAAAGCTTAAAACCTTTAAACGATAGCTTGGCAGTTTGTGTAACTTGTAGAAATTTTGAGTTTCAGGCAAATATCTTAAAATGTTGTCTTAAAATATTTCATTTTTTAATATAAAATCAAGAAAGAAATTATTGAGTTAAAAGTTATAAAACATGGTTTTCATTTACGCGGATTTTCGAATTAACGCGGTTTTCATTTACGCGGATTTTTGAATTAACGCGGTTTTTTTTTACGCGGATTTTTGAATTAACGCGGTTTATTTTTACGCGGTTTTTTTTTACGCGGTATGTATCCCCCGCGTAAAAAAAACCTGACTGTACAATCATGTTTCACTTAAAACGGTCTAGATATGATAATGTTGCGTTGCGTTGCGTTGCGTTGCGTGGTAACGGAGTAATTCGTAGATTGCATACTGAAAGTTGTCATGTTAAAACTTAAATACTTCTATTCTAATTGCTTATGGAATGCTATTTGGGAAGGAACAGCTTTCCAATCAGAGATTGAAGTAAAAAAATACATGAGAACTTCCATTGCTGGCCACGCCCATCTTCTCCGTTACGAGGATAGGAAAGGATGTGATGATATGACACCTACTTTATGAAAGGCCAGCGACTCACCGGCGCCCCCATAGGTGTCAAGGAGTTGGATATTTGGGATGGGTTAATTTGGGATTCACTATAAGCGAGTGATGCGACAAGATTTTGTGAGTGTATTTGAGTAGTATATGTAGATGTGTTGGAGTGATTGAAAGTGTTTTAATTCATTTAAACAACAACGTTGGGAGTGACATAGCTAAGAAATGTTGTCACTCCATGGGCCTTTTTGATTCCGGGATGGGGCACAGGCATTTACACTGCGTCCTGGCTAACAAGCCTAGGCTTAAGCGCCATTGCTCGCTCTCTGAAACGATAGGAAATACGTTTTGCAGATGGGAAGGGATAGTAGGGAAGGGATGATATCTATTTATCGAGATGCCAGCAACTCACCGACGCCCTCGTAAATAGAAAGGAGATGGGATTTTTGGACGGGATTTTTACATATACAATAATCAGAACAATCTTACCAAGTATCTGCTTTAAAGCATCAACGTGTGGATATATAATATTTTTTTCGAAAAATGTAACTGCAACATGATTGGTCGATTCATCTGGGCTCTCTGTATACTTTCGACAGTCATATGACAAGGCAACACACTCAACGTCACTTCACGTCCACTTCTCGATGCTTGCTACACCACGCCACTGTCCAGTCCATACGCTCGCACACCCACACGATCAAGGATCAAACGACGATCAAGGATTACATTTAATCGATATGCCTCACACATTTTTCTTGGTTGTACGCCGTATCATCGCAAGACCTCAAATCAAAGTACCAATGAAATGCACTGCTGTTTTTCTATAGCATTCTCGGCCTTTCCGTAATAACCAAAATTCACTTTTTCTTCGCCATTCTCATTTCCGAACACAGACAAGTTTCTATCTATTTTTTTTCTTTTGCGACAATGGCTGGCACTGTTGATACTCTTCACACTAGTTAATATCTACGGCAAACTCTCGATGAGCTCTTCCCCTAAAACGGTCTAGATATGATAATGTATCGATGAATTCCTTATACCATTAGCGGCCAGCTTGATCACTGTGTCAGAGCCATTTCACCAGGCATATTTTCAGCTTTCGATTGCACCACGTTTTTGCCGATCTATGGAATGAAACCTTTGAGGAATCAGGATGATTTAAGAAAGAAAATTACATGAATTCACAATGTTGGTTTTCTCCGCGTCAAATGCTGGGCCACCGAAGATTGATCCACTGTTTGCTGCCGTGAATAAAATTAATAGCCGACTTTACTCTTGCTGAGAAACGGAGATGCCTTTCACTTTTGGTTGCACTAAGCTTTTCTCGATCGATGGCGGTCCAACTCATAACTCTTTAGGAAAGATTTTCGGTGGTCCTGAAAAGGACCGTTTATATTATGGACGATTTTGATGAATTCACCACGCCACGCAATGCGTGTTGGTTTTCTCCATGCTGAATGCTGGAAGCCGTCGTAAACTGGCCCGCCGCTTGCTGCCTTGGATGAAATTTCCAGCCGAGCCGAGCCGTCGCTGGGTTGGTCTGTGCTGCTGTCGTACTGGAGGCGCCACCAACCTCTTTGACTGATCCACCGAAAATGACGAAAGAAAACCGAGGACAAAGCTTTTATACCCCTAGATTAGCAGGCGAAGCTCCTCCCATTTGGGTGGCTTTACAGCTTATTTCGTTTGCATGCCCCGCCCGCTTGCACCCAGACGCTTCAAACCATTCGGCAACCGAGAAATGAGTAAATTTCCATTGAAAGGATTAAATTATCAAAATATTAAATGGTTTGGATCATTTAAATTCGAAAAATGTTAGAATTAAACCATGCTTCACACAAAACGGTCCGGATAGGATAATGCGTTGATGAACTCTGTATACCATTAGCAGCCAGCTTCATCACTGTGTCAGAGCCATTTTGCCATTTCACCAAGCATATTTTCACTTTTCGATTGCACCACGTTTTTGCCGATCTATGGAATGAAACCTTTGAGGAATCAGGATGATTTAAGAAAGAAAATTAAATGAATTAGCAATTTCACACAAAGCATGTTGGTTTTCTCCGCGCTAAATGCTGGGCCACCGAAATCTGATCCACTGCTTGCTGCCGTGAATAAAATTAATAGCCGACCTCACTCTTGCTGAGAAACGACGATGTCTTTTACTTTTGGGGTGCAACACTATTCTCGATCGAATCCAATTCTCTTTTGGAAAAAATTTCGGTGGTCCTGAAAAGGACCGTTCTGGACGATTTAGATGAATTCACCATGCCACGCAATGCGTGTTGGTTTTCTCCATGCTGAATGCTGGAAGCAGTCGTAAACTGGCCCGCCGCTTGCTGCCTTGGATGAAATTTCCAGCCGAGCCGAGCCGTCGCTGGGTTGGTCTGTGCTGCTGTCGTACTGGAGGCGCCACCAACCTCTTTGACTGATCCAACGAAAATGACGAAAGAAAACCGGGGACAAAGCATTTATACCCCTAGATTAGCAGGTCAAGCTCCTCCCATTTGGCTGGCTTTCCAGTTTATTTCGATTGCATGCCCCGCCCGCTTGCACCCAGACGCTTCAAACCATTAAGCAACCGAGAAATGAGCCAATTTTCATTGAGCAATGTTTCTAATTTGGAAAATTCGATGTAGAATTCCAGGTGGAATCATTAGTGGCCGGCTTTATCATTGTTGCTGAGCCATCAAGCATTCAATATTTCACTTTTTTGTTGCACAACGCTTTTCCAGATCGATGGGATTAAGCCTTCAAGGAATCTGGACGATTTAAGAAAGAAAATTACATGAATTCACCATTTCACGCATGCGTGTTGGGTTTCTCCGCGGTGAATGCTGGATACCATCGAAAATTGCCTCGAAGCTTGCTTCCGTGGATAAGATTGAGTGACCGTCTCCGCTGTTGCCAAGCAACGAGTATTCACTCTTTTACTGTTTGGTTCCACAACACTTTTCTCGACTGATGGATGAAAATAATCCGATTTCTAACTCTTGATGAATCATTTTCGGTGGCCCTGATAAGGACCGTTTGTTCATGAATTCACCATGTCACGCGATGTGTGTTGGTTTTCTCTGCGCTAAATACTGGACCGCCGAAAACTGACCCACTGCTTGCTGCCGTGGATAAAATTAATGGTGGGCTTCACTTCTTCTGAGAAGCCGAGCTGTCTTTCACTTTGGATTGCACTAAGCTTTTCTCGATCGATGGCGGTCCAACTCTTAAGGGAAGATTTTATGTGGTCCTGAAAAGGACCGTTTATATTCTGGACGATTTTGATGAATTCACCATGCCACGCAATACGTGTTGGTTTTCTCCATGCTGAATGCTGGAAGCCGTCGTATAGTGGCCCGCCGCTTGCTGCCTTGGATGAAATTTCCAGCCGAGCCGAGCCGTCGCTGGGTTGGTGTGGGCTGCTGTCGTAGTGGAGGTGCCACTAACCTCCTTGACTGATCCAACGAAAATGACGAAAGAAAACCGAGGACAAAGCTTTTATACCCCTAGATTAGCAGGCGAAGCTCCTCCCATTTGGGTGGCTTTCCAGTTTATTTCATTTGCATGCCCCGCCCGCATGTACCCCAACGCTTCAAACGAATAACCAACCCAGAAATGAGTAAATTGCCAATGAACGGATAAAGTAACCAAAATATTGAATTGTGTAGATCATTGTAATTCGAAAAATGTTAGAATTAAACAATGTTTCACACAAAATGGCCTTAATAGGAAAAAGCGTTGCAAAATTCCAGGTGGAATCATTAGTGACTGGCTTCATCAATGTTGCTGATTAATGGCATTCAATTTTTTTCACTTTTTGGTTGCACTGCAGTTTTCTCGATCGATGAAGAAACATTTTTCGATTCGTAACTCTTGTGGAATTAGTTTCGGTGGTCCTGAAAAGGACCGGGACGAATGTTGGGCAATTAATTCAAATTATTTCTCCACGCAATACAATGCGAGTGGGTTTTCTCCGCCACCGAAACATTGCCGCTTGCTGCCGTGAACGGATTTCCAATGCCACTCGCCTTTGGCACTGGCAGTCCAAAGCCGAGGCACTCGCCAGCTCTTTCTCCGATGCTGGTCGAAATGGAACTGACGAACAGCTACCGCATGATCGCTTTCCTTCCTGCACTAAAGTTGCCCATCACGATGCGCACCAATCAGAGAGCGTTGGTGGACTGAACGAGAAATTTTGTCCGCTACCCATATTTATAGATTTCAGCGTTTGCAATGTCAAACTTTAAAACAATTTTTTAACTATTTATCAATGATTTTCAGGTTCACCGAATGTTCCAAATGGAACGCGGGAGTTTCATCTTTCGTATAACGGGATACTTTTATCATTTTGTTAAGTAGGGACGATACTGTGAGCGTTTGAAATCTTTCACTCAAACGTAACGCTCTCGGTATCATAAATTTTGAAATGACACCAGGTATAGAAAACAGAGACGTAGTCCTACGTCAAAATCCCACAAGTTTCTTTCTTTTCACCCCGTAATAAATAAATCGACGATAGATTGCCTGTCATTAGCCTCAAAACGAAAATAAGGTTTCTGAAAACCAGGGCTCTTTGATGAATTTTCCTCCAGCATTTGCTTAGTATTTCGTTAGTATTTCTTAGTATTTTACGATACTATAAAAAGTTTAGAGTTGCAGGCCCCTTGCAAAACCCCCATCAGAATCAACGCCACCGATGCCGTTCTGGATTTGGTTGGCATAGCTACCGATTTTCACCTCATGCAACAATTGAACGATTATTGTACAACAAATAAAATTAAACAGCCTTTCTAAGGGCTTCAAAAATGTTCCTCACAAGAGTGAATCGAATAATTTTCTTAGGCGACGCGTCGGGTCACAAATATGTCAAAACCGACTAAGTCTTAAAACCGTAGCATGAACTTTGCAAGCGGAATAGTGGAAATATATTAGATTGTTGTAGCATCCTTTATATTTCCCAGCCAAATTTTAATGTGTGTTGTGTCCGCAAAAATTAAACATTTCTATGCCCATTTTTGCCACACAATCTAGACGTAAACTGTATGATATCTAGAAATTCTTAGTTATATAATTACATATTGGTAATTCCAGTCCACCAATTAGCAAAAGCTTAATGATTTGCATTTTTGAATGATCTGTTGGATTGCATCTGTTTACACTCTTATAAAATGAACGGTTACCAAGACAATTCTGTTATAGGTAAAGATTTTTAAATGGTTTTGAAAAATTCGTTTATGGAAACATTTTAAAACCAACTACTACGCTGAACAAGTCTTGTCGCGTCCATTCTAAATTTCTATATATAAACCTGCAAAAGCAGAGAAAATGTGCGAGAGGATTTGAAATCTGCATCAATTTTCTTCGCAAAATAATTACCTGTTGGCATCCAAGGAAATTCAAAGGTCTAGCAAACTACAGTTGGCCCGCTGAAATTATTTTGCAAATTGACTCACTGTATTTCGAGAGCAACAACATAGTTTAATGAAAGAGAAACTAGTTACGACTACCAGTACCTGGGCTGCTCATAAATGGTGAACCAAGAAAACCTAGTGCTGGGCTAGTACACAGGTTTAAATAGTTCTGACGTTCGTTTTGAATAGGTCGTATCTGTATAGGAATCCCAGCAAATTTACGACCTATTCAAATTGAACGGCAAAGTTCATAAGGAATGAATCGGATCGAAAATAATGATAAATTAAACTCCCCTATCAATTGCCGTCTACAATCAAACTAAACCAAACCAAAATTTCACATCACAGGCTTTGTCAATGTTAATACAGCATTCAATTATCGAAACTAGACGGGCTTGGTGGTCTAGTGGCTACCGCTTCTGATTCATATGCAGAAGGTCATGGGTTCAATCCCTGGCTCGTCCTTTTCATCCTACTTTGTATCTTTCTATCCACTTTCTCTCACTCTCTCTTCTCTACATATACAACTCATGTATATTCAATATTCATATGTTCATAGCCATCGCTAGAACCAGAAACGAATTGAAAAAACCAGATTAATCCACCTAGTGGTGGTAGTGCCTTTCTCGTCGAACATGTACTCATGATCTTTCCTTGGTTGGGATACGACTGGGATGATTTTGCTTCAGAATGTTGGCTTCAGCCTTTTGGGGGAATCGAAAACACTAGTTTATGATTTTTTCCGACGTTTCGATCTGTATGGGGCCTTTTCAAGGGTTCATTCGTTCAAGGTTTCCTAGTCATGATGGCCTTGCCTAACTTAAAAATGTCATACGAAAGTTTTGGTATTTATTGAGTCCGTTCGGTTTGAAACCGTCGTGATGTGGACAATCTCCTACCTATCGGGCGGTTTAGAATTCGGTCCCGGTTTTTGGAATCTTCTACTATTGTTTGTTTAACTAGTTTCTGTGCTAGGGCCATCATTCCGAAGCATGATCTTTCCGTCGACGTAATGCGAACTGTTACTGAATCCTGAGAATACCTTATTTAGAAAAGCAATAATTTAAATAAAATTGGGAAATTTATTAATTGAACATATTCCGACGTTACGTTAAACGTATAGACTGGGCTGAAAAATATCAGAATTTTCAGTTGACTGCTTGAGCACCTTCACTATCACTGAAGACCGATCAACATCAAGACGATAATTACACGCTAGGATATAACGTCTTTCACAATCACAGATGACTTTACGGCAGGCCTGCCCAACCTTTCGTGGCCGCGGGCCACAAGTGATACTCCATACCAGTCGACGGGCCTGACATTAAATTTCGACATCAAATTTCGAAAGCACGAATGGAACAGTGAAATTTTGTACATCCGATTACCCGTTCTCACGGCAAGTCATAACACTGACATCATTTGGGTCATAGAAATGTGAGCAAGAATTCTTGATTTTTTGTAAAAATCACGCTGAATACTTTTTTTCTGAATTTTGCCGAACTGCAGGTTGCAGCAAACAATTTGCTGAAATTCAGCAAACTTTCCTGATTCGTGCAGTAAACTCTGCTGTTCAGCAGCAACGTTTTTCTGAAATTCAGTATTTTTTTCTGAAATTCTGCTTCAAATTTGGCTGTACCCTTCAAGTTTAAAATTTTTAAATTTATGTATTTAAATTTTTTAATCTTTGAAAAGTTTTAACAAAACACTCTACCTATTTCGAGTTTATTTTTAATATTAAATTTTATTTAAATATGAAATATCTTCAAATATTTCAATCCTTGGGCCAAGTTTCATTCATCGATTCCGCGGGCCGTATGTTGGACAGCCCTGCTTTACGGTCTTCGACATAGTCTTTTCTTCACACTTTAGGCTATATTTTATTATCATAGGTAACAAAATTCATGTAAAATTTGACAAAAAATGCAAGCAAGCGAAATTGCCAATTGGAAAAGAGGATTGAAAAAACTTTCTCCGGGGTTAATGCGATAATTTTCTCATATAACGTTGACCTATCCTACTGTATATTTTTACACCTCAGTGATTTGATGAGATTGCTTTAGTACAGACAAACAGACATATCATTTGTAACATATTGCTATTATATTCATCGTTACGAAAAAATAATCGCCAAATGCTAATCAGGTTGCGTTTCACTGCGGCTTGATGTTGGTAGTGAGTAGACGTCAAACGAGCAACAACGATTGATATTTGTTTCAACCGTTGAAAACAAGGACGATAGAGAGTGAGTAGGGTAAGACGTCAGTATGTATGTGGCCTTAGTTCAGTCAAGATTTTGTTTTCTTACACATATAGCTTGCATTGATTTTGTTCATTTTTGAAGTTCCTGCGAAGCACCCTAGGAAGCACCCAATGCTGGTTTTGCATCACTATCGGTAGCCTCTATTGTGGTCTGAGCCTATTTTCTTGCTAATCGTTCCTCATGGTTAAAAAAAAAAGACCGCGGTTCGATGTGTCGCATGCATAGGTTTGGTTCTTTTTTGCATTTGGCCACTTCCGGCTGGACACCCTAGATCGGGCTGGAACACTATCGGTAGCCTTTATAAAGATCTTCGTTGTGATCTGAGCCTATTTTCTGACTAATCGTTCATCACGTTATTTAAAAAGCCGCTGTTTAATGTGCCGCAGGCATGGGTTCTGATATCTACTACATTTGAACACTTCCAGCGGGACACCCGAAACCGGTTCCGGAACTCTAACGGTTGATCCAAATATGATCTGAAACTATTCTATTTTATTAACCGTTTATCAGGTTGCCTGAAGAGCTTGCGATTTGATGCGTCGCATGTAAGGGGTTGGTTAACTTTTATACTTGGCTACTTCCGGCGTGACATTTGGAACCGGTTCAGTAACACTACCGGTTCCGATATGGTCTGAGAATATTTCCCTGCCCACTGTTCATCAGGCTATCGAAAAAGCCGCTGTTTGTTGTATCGCATGCATGGGTTTGGTTCACTTTCATATTTAGCCACTTCCGGCGGAACACCCAGAACCGGTTCCGGAATACTACCGGTTCAGATATGGTCCGAGAATATTTTCCTGCCTACTGTTCATCAGGCTATCGAAAAAGCCGCTGTTTGATGTATCGCATGCATGGGTTTGGTTCACTTTCATATTTAGCCACTTCCGGCGGAACACCCAGAACCGGTTCCGGAATACTACCGGTTCAGATATGGTCTGAAAATGTTTTCCTGCCTACTGTTTATCAGGTTATCGAAAAATTCGCTGTTTGATGTGTCGCATGAAGGGTTTGGTTCACTTTCATATTTGGCCACTTCCGGCGGGTCACCCGGAACCGGTTCCGGAACACTACCAGTTCAGGTATGGCCCGAGACTATTTTCCTGTTTACCGTTCATCATGTTTTCGAAAGTGCCGTGGTTTGATGTGTCGCATGAATGGGTTTGTAGCGTTTTCATATCTGGCCCCTTCCTGGGGTACCGATCCGGAACACCTAAATGGCCATAACTCCGGAACGGCTGGACCGATTCGAACCATTTTCAATAGGAAACAATGGGACCAGATTCCGCGTCGAATGAACCGTTGATCATTAAAATCGGTTGAGGTTTACTGCCAAAAAGTGATGTGAGTTTTTTTGTACACACACATAGACACACACATACATACATACACACACACAGACATCACCTCAATTCGTCGAGCTGAGTTGATTGGTATATGTGACTCGACCCTCCGGGCCTTCTATCAAAAAGTCATTTTTGGAGTGAACATATAGCCTTTCCAGTACACTTAGTGTACGAGAAAGGCAAAAAGTCGTTTCCCTCCCTTCCAACTTCCACTCACAGCACAGTGTATATATATCGCCTATAAGTTATGCAACCAAAGCGTGCTGTGCCGCTTGACCTTATTCACCTTATTCACCACACAATCTATCACGAACACTATAAATAACCCTATCCGATGATCGCATCACCGACCCAACGGTGACTCCCAGATCCCCCATCCTTTCCGTCTAACAAATACCCCAGTCCGTGCGGGTTGTGGGACGCAGAGTGCTCTCGGTCTCTAGTAGCAACAACCAGTACACTCTAACATTCCTTTCCCTTCCCAGCTGACTATAAGGACTTGGCCGGCGCCGTTATTGATCAAATATGAATGAGCTGCTAAAATTGCATTTTGAGAATAAGTGGAATGTCCCAGCCCCTTATTCAGTTGGATCACAGTGCAACTGGTACCAGTTCAGATCAATCACGGAGGAGCAACCACTGACATGTATAGTCAGAATTGATCGATCGTTTTGATCGTTAATACAGCATTCAATTATCGAAACTAATGCATAAACGGATGTTATTCAACGTCAGACTTGCGGTCGTGTCTAGTATACAACCCCTCCAACTTTTTTTTAACTACAGGTATTCTTCTATATAACGTACCCTCGATATAGCGTACCCTCGATATAGCGAATTCGATATAACGTACATTTTGCTTCGATATAACGTACAACATTGAACATTTTTATTTTTCACACGAATAACCCTTAGATAAATCACTCAAATCAATGTTTTGTTGCAGCATTAGCCTTGTTACCCAGAATTAGCGCAATTTGGGGAAAAATTTAGTGTACGTTATATCGAAGCAAAATGTACGTTATATCGAAGCACAAAAAACGGAATGACTTTTTCGTCAAAACTCAAGTTTTTCATTATTGGTTTTGTGAATTTCACCGACATCATTATTGGGGATTAATTTCACGTCGAATACATAAATACTAGCATAAAAAATATTAAATTTTTCTCTGCTTTGATATAACGTACACTTCGATATAACGTACAAAGAGAAAACTTTTTTGTACGTTGTATCGAAGAGTACCTGTATTTCAGTTTTGATTAGCTACATAACTTGACAACCAAGGGTCCAAAAAAATGTTAAAACAGAGAGTTTACGGGAAGTTTTATTAGCAATTGATTGTTTAGTAGCAATGATTTCAGCTAAATGAAAAATACATTGCAAATTTCTTGGAAAAATACGGCAAAACTAACTTTTTTTCTTAAAAATTAAAAGTCTACACTCATCTCTAGACATCTACGAATCAGATGACGTAAAAAGTTTGAGATCATTACGACGCTTAAGAGTTCCTAGTATGGAATTACAATTTAGTACCCGAATGATCAATTTCACCCCGGTTTACGGTATGCTTTAATAATGCCGTTTTTCTTTATTATCCAGTTCCAACCTGGGTTGGAACTGGATCAGATTACAGTTTCAACCCCAACCCGACTTCGGTTTCGCTTCTACTAAAGTTTGTTTGACGTTGTTTGTTTACAAAATTTCCGCCAATCAAGTTCCAACCCAGGTTAAAAAAGAAAAACGGCATTAGATTGGCTATTTTATCAAGCGATTATCAAGCAGCACTATTTGCGTGACGCGTTGCGGTCTACTTTTCTTCGACCATCTTCAGACGCCTAAAAACATTTATTCGTTACAAACATTGTTCACATATACCTAGTTATGTACAAAACATTTAGTATACAACACCTACATTTAGCTGATCAACTTCACAGTTTCGTCAAACGATCAACACTAACTTTTCCTCTGGTCATTTTTCTCTTTGTACCGTGATTTCGGGTGAAATTGATCACTTTTCGTAGTTTTTAACGAATAGTTTTTGAATACTTATCGATATGATTAAATTTAATGCTTTAAAACAAGTACGGCCATGGATTTCATCAGTCAACGAGGTTAACAATTCTACTGCAAAACGTTTTACTACAAAAAATATCATTTGAAATAAAAAAAATCTAAAAAATTACTTTCGGGGTGAAATTGATCAGTCAGTGAAATGTTTATTTAGGTGCTGAAAATATTTTTTCCTCCTGAATTAACCACCCCGGAATACGAAAAGCTATGCAAAATTTTTACAAGTTTACTAAATTTTTAATTATTTAAGTTTGAAGTTTAATAAATCTTGAGAAAATGCCTGAAAGTATGCAATTTCCATACTGAATACATATCTCAAACTTCTGGAAAAGTACAATTTTAATTTCAATATTTATAGAACTTTTGATGACGAAATCGAGTTTAGCGAATACTTAACAGCTAGAAACATTCATGCGAATTGCGATAGAGCTACGGTAACAAAAGTTTGAAAGTGTTTTTGAAGTTCGCATGACAGGCAGTTTCTAAAAATATTGAATTTATACTGAAATATGTGACTAATTGGTTGTAAAACATGTAAACTCATCATTCAATAATTCTTGAGCCAGATGATGAACATTTTTTACAAATTGTTTTAAGTTTAAAACGTTATTTTTAACAAATAAAAAGGGTCCTCTCGTCGATCAATTTCACTCGAAATCACGGTACCCCACTACCCCATCTAGTCAGCGTCACATGTTTCTCTCATTCGTCATTTTTTCTCTTTCATCATCTCCTCTCATGGTAGTCGCCTCTTCTCATCGATGTCTTCTCAATTGAAGTTTCTACATTCGCGCTGCAGTCTTGACAGCCTCTCCTCGTTGCTTTATGTGGAATACCTCCCCAATACACCTGGTCGCCTGGTCCTGTATACGGTCGCAAAATTGCGTATTGTTGAAGTCGAATACATGTCCTTCCTCCATCATGGGCGCTGCCAGGCCAGACTTAAGGTTTCTCTTCCGATAGTCGTTTTGGTGCTCCGCAACCCTCACTTCCAACATTCTCTTCGTTTGCCCTATGTATATTTTGTTGTCGGCTGTTCCACATGGTATGGAGTACACCACGTTTCTCTGTTTGCCTGGTGGCACAGGGTCATTCATTTTGCTGATTTTTTTTGTTTTACCATGTTTTGTGGTTTTGAAGCAAGAGTAATGTTGCTTTTCTTCAATATTTTCCTTAGTTTCTCGCTAAGGAAAGGGATGTAGGGTGCGGGAACGTATTTTGGCAAGGGATCTACTTGGGATTTGTTTTTTTTTTTCGGATCCAATTGCGCCGCCGCGAACGACGACGCAGTAACCGTCAGCAACCATCGCGCTTGGCATGTCGAAGAAAACTGAGCGGAAATGCAAACGGAGAAACTGTTCTCCGATGCGTTCCCCACCGATCCGGTTGGCGGCTCCAACTGAAAAATTCAACGATTCACCCTTCCTTTTGTTTGATAATGCAACCATGATTTAACCCTTTGGAGACGGCATTTTCACCCCTATAGATGCAACCTCGCTAGTCTAGAACACGTTTGTGATGGTCGATTTTCTCGGCTGGGCACATAAGACCCATCCGTCCCCAAAGGGTTAAATAGAAACGACCTTCCAGGAGGTTTTCCCTAATCGGTGTCCAAGTAGGATTATTACCAGCGTTTCACGGAATTTATTGTTCGTTCGTCTACAGTTGTCTTCGCCTCCGCAAGTATTCGTAGTATCTACACAGCTAATCGCATTCGGTATTTTTTACCGAAATCTCAACCACTGAGCGTTTGGTAATGGATTTTTAACGAAATTCTGTAAAAAAATAACAAATTTCGGTGAAATGTTATCGTTTATCTGTCAAACTCTAACGAACTTCGGTAAAAGTTGCTACCTTTACCGAATTCTTTCCTGTAAAACAAACTTAACGGTTGAGATTTCGGTAAAACATTACCGAAGTCGGTGATTTTTTCTAACAGTGTATAGTTCGAATTCACATGTGCTCAAAGTTAATGAACAAACAAACAGTTTACATACCTACCTTGTTCCAGTTGTATAGATTTGGCACAATCTTTTCAAAGAGCTTCTTGTTGAGTTTGATGAGTAAAATGTTCTCTAGAATGTCCCCGTGCATCTTCGTTCATTTAACAGTTTTTTTCTCTGTTCGGGACATAACCACTGCGACCAATATTTTGATCTATTGTGGTATACCCCGTGTCCTTTGTGTAGAGCATGTTGTATTACTTTATCACCATTGAGAAGTTATAAAGTATTCGGTTTTGTTACAGTAGTCATTTGATACACGAATAACTCTGTTTTCTCGTTATAGTAAAGTGAAGACATGCGACTATGTTTAACACATACATAACCTCTCGAGTAAACGGAGGGACTGTATCTGTAAGATTATGTAGAATTATGCTTAAACCTATGTTAAAACCTGTCCAATTTGCAGATCCTTTGAAAAAGGCACAATATATGTGGCCGAAACGTCAGGTGTTGAACCAATTTCCTTTTATGGTTACATAGAGACTGGAAGCCGGAAATCCCCGCTAGCATAATACCAATCACAGTCAATCCCCTTACGTCATTTCCAACTTAATCGTAAGGAAGGATTCTGATTGATAGGTTCCGCTTTTAAAACACTCCTTTTCAGTCATAATCGGATCCCTTAACGAGAACGTCAAAAAATGATACCGATATTGACCATGCATCGGAACCCTAGCCCTTTCTGTTTCAAACCAGTGAACACCGAATAAAAGATTAGGAATACATACATACTATCCCATTTTTCCTTGTTTCAAGATTCATCTCGGCCACACCTCAAACCGAGACTTATCACTTTCAAAAAGGTGTGAAATGTAATAAGGACCAAAGTGTTTTCCTTTGATTACTCAAATGTGCTGCTCCACTAGCTGGAAGCAGTAAGGAACAGGGTTCGGTTTGGTAGATCTTTCGCCGCAACGCAACCCAAAAAGTTAGTGGAGCCTCGTAGCCGTGCGGTTAGGGTCACCAAGCTTATAATCGCACCATGCTATAGGGTGAGGGTTCGATTCCCGCTTCGGGCATTG
Organism: Aedes albopictus; assembly: GCF_035046485.1. NCBI lineage: Eukaryota > Metazoa > Arthropoda > Insecta > Diptera > Culicidae > Aedes > Aedes albopictus. The sequence continues at coordinate 300,730,518 of NC_085138.1, forward strand.
AATAGTTTTTTCCCCGTTTTCACTGGTGCATGTTCCATTAGTCCGATGTCTAGTGTTAAGTTTAAAACAGTATGTACAGCCGAAAGCTGAAGACGTTGTCCGTGTCTTTTTAACCCGTAGGCTACGGGGCTTACAACAAAATTTCAAACCGCTGCCAAAGACGCAAACATCAATATTTTTCAATGAAATTTTGAGGTTCACTTCACTATTAGTTGTAGTTTCAGTTATGCTGGGAGCCACAAAAATTGAAGGCACGAGGGCAGTTTTATTCCGGTGGACGTCTGGGTCAGGAGGGGTAAAAAATGCATAACCTTCCTTTTAGCAAGGCCCCACTAGTTGGAATTCAAACGAATTCATCTGAAAAGTGTTTAGTTCTATGTATTATTGTATATTACGTCAGGCCTGGGGGTTAAGAAGCATATAGGTGGTGTAGAACTTTTTCCATGCCTCCAAAATATTTTCAATTTTGAGTCTTATTTCTATGCGCTTGTAAAAGATTTTAAGGCACGAAAGAAGTAGATTTTTCTGTTCCAAGGCAGGTCTTAAGCATATTGAATTTAACTATAAGTAAAACTTGATGGTAACACACTGTTTTTGTTGGAAAAATCATGTTTTCTACGAAAGTAAGACGATTTTACAAGAATGTGCATACTTTTAGGCGATAAATGCGGTACCTTTTGTGAAACATTAAACGCCTAAAAGTAGGCAATTTCTTGTAAAATCGTGTTACTTTTTTGAAAAACATGATTTTTCCAACGAAATCAGTATGTTACCATCAAGTTTTACTTAAAGTTTAATTCAATATGCTTAAGACCTAGCTTAGGACAGAAAAACCTACTTCTTGCGTGCCTCAAAATCTTTTACAAGCGCATAGAAATAAGACTCAAAATTGAAAATATTTTGGAGGCCTGGAAAACATTCTACACCACCTATACACTTCTTAACCCCCAGGCCTGACGTAATATACAATAATACATAGAACTAACAACTTTTCAGATGAATTCATTTGAATTCCAAATAATGGGGCCTTGCTAAAACGAAGGTTATGCATTTTTTACCCCTCCTGACCCAGACGTCCACCGGAATAAAACTGTCCTCGGGCTCCAATTTTTGTGGCTCCCAGCATATTGAAACTACAACTAATAGTGAAGTGAACCTCAAAATTTCATTGAAAAATATTGATGTTTGCGTCTTTGGCAGCGGTTTGAAATTTTGTTGTAAGCCCCGTAGCCTACGGGTTAAAAAGGTGATTTTACCCACGCTACGGGCTTCGTTGAAGATCAAGCATATTTTAAACCCCCTCAACCATTCATCCCTCAGCACGAGTCGCCTGACAACTTGGATTGGGGTTACCTGTTTGGTGGACTTTTACCCCCGGAACAGGTGGTCCGTAGTGCTATTATAAGCCGGCAACTACACGGGCATCGTTTAACAGTTAGCACCAATCCCAGTGCACTGTAAGAGTCTTCCACTGACGCCTGGTTTGAGGGAACAGATAAGAGCAGTGTCGCGATTTCATACAACTCAGGATGGCTGTGCTTCCGGGCCATCCAATAGCTCCAAACATCGAAATCAGATATTTTTTTAGGCTCCAAGCCCAATTCGTTTATTAGCAAATGAATCTGTCTGATGGTTGGGTCATCTGCAGATTCGACTCAGGTAGTGATCCTCCAAAATCACTTGTGAGAAGCGTATCGTGGGTGGTTGATCCTGCTGATTGGGATGGCCATCGATGGTGGAGGAGACGATAAACCGTTGATCTTGTAAATACTTAGTTTTATAAATAGATTATTATATTATTACCTAAATGATACTTACACGAAACCCTTCCTTTTCTTTTTGCGAAGGAACAAAAGGTGTTCATAGGTTCAGAGATAAACGTGTTGTATGAACGAACAGCATATTAGCAGTTACTGACCCAATTCAGGGTACTGCAAACCAAGTTCGTTGAAGAATCCTTCGTAGTTGCAGAAATGATTAAGCAGTTTGAAAACTCCTCCCCATCTGGTTTTGGAGTATAGTGGAGGGAGCGAAAGCTCGTTGAATATCGTTTTGAATGCAAGTTATCGGCAATTCTTCGTCACATATCATAATCACGTGACTGCCTATTACAATATATGCGAAGCGCAACGTACAAGTGTGTTGGAAATTCGTTTTCAATAGCTTCTATCCAATTGATCTGTTCTTCTCCGGCTTCCTCTTCGTCTTCGTAAGAGAATAACATAATCTGCAAATCAGACTGCAGCTGTTGCAATCATATTCGCCCCGTTGTCGGAAGTGACAGTGAAAACCTGATCCATCGTGATCTCATAGGCATCGATAATTTCATCAATTTTTGTTTGATGAACTTTGCGGTGTGCCTGTCGTTTAGTTCAATCATTCCTAAAATAGAACAGTCGCCTTTCACTTGGCTTGATATTCGGGAACGTACCTTTCCAGTAGCAGTGGCCAGATGAAATACCAGATTAGGCGATTCAGTTGAATTTTCAGGACCTCGCAGAACAACTGCAGTATGAGTTGAAATCCTTCCCATTCCACGCAAAGCATAGGGACGTTGTGGACGGTGACCAACTTGATCATTCTCTCCAGGAGTGTTTGGCGGTCAATTGCAATGGGAGTTCTAGCAACCTTCCGTTTCTTGCGCGGTACCTACTTCAGATTCATCTCTCTTAAGTCCTCGTGACTTTGCTCGGCTCGGATATGCCTGATAAAATTACCTCTATCAAACTTTTACGATTTCTGGAGGTTCAGCACATTGCCCGCCATGATGATACCACAATTTAGGATGCCCTTTAGATTTGTTTAAAAAGATAGAACGACTTCAATGTGTGGATTAAATCTTCTCGCGCCCGATAAACCACAAAAACGAAAGAAAAGTTTTTCGTTTGACAGATGAATGAACCGCGATTAGTAATGAAAAGTCCTCGAATGCAAGCAAAGTAAAAATCAAACGGATAATCTCAGAAAAAGTCAACGTTTCAAACTACATTTTTTCGCCGCTAATGTCGAATGAATGATCTAGATATAAATGTTGTATTTATTCAATATATTCATTCATCCTTTTATGATTGGATCAATATATTGAATTGCGTGTCAATGACTGGTAGGGGGATTAGGGGCATAATGGACACCCTAAGCAAATGAGTATGTTAGGCCTGTATAACAGTCAAAAACTTAACATATTATCAGTTGGCTTACAACTTTTACTTGTTTCCTACGTATTTCAATTATTTACAGCTGGTAGAATGTCGTTATTGTGAAAAAATAATGAATTGAAAACCGTGTGTTTTTTGGTGCTGGCAGGAAAGGTACGGGGCGAAATGGACACCCATCGGGGCATAATGGACACCCCTGCATATGTTATGCTGTATCTTTGGGAATATCGACCAGTTAAGTAATTTTCCAACGGAGATCAATACTACAGATATAATACTCCATCTTAGACGAGTTTACATGACTTCAAAGTTAATTAAATAAATTTTAGGCTAAAATAATCGGATTGAATTTTTTCAAACTCTCTAAAACGCCTAACAGTATGCAACGCGTGTACATCCATTCATAATTGCCAGTGTTCATTTCGCCCCGAATAGACTACAACATTGGAATCGCTATTTTCAGTGTGTTCTGATCAAAAATATAATACTTCATCCATTGCTAAATCTACGTATACATGTAGATAAGCTAACAATTCATTTGTTTGTATGGTGGACACACTCAGTCACTCGTAATACCTTATTTGCTGCTTCTTCGAAATTATAAGAATTTCACCATATGAAAAACATATTTCAATTTCAATGATATTTTGATTATTTTGAAGGAATATAAATGGTACTTTTGAAAAATAGAACAATGACTTGTTCCTTTACACTTATGCATTGAAAGTTTTACATAAAAGTCAACGGTTTCGGCAAAAACAGGGGTGTCCATTTCGCCCCGGGTGTCCATTATGCCCCTAATCCCCCTACCGTTAACAACACTAGCCATGGGTCCATCGCCAGATTTTCAGGCGAATCCTTGACTTAATACATCTCCCAACCACCCACTCCGTAGTACTTACGAGGGAGTGACTGAGTCGGAGGCCTCCTAAGTAAGTGCTACATCAACATTTCCTTCCCCTATCCCAAGTTACGGTAAAGATGGGCGTGGCCAGGAATAATGCCATTTGTGCATTTGGTATTCTTGCTTAGGAGCGGGAATCGAACCGGCACCCTTAGCATTGTCTTCCTAAATACCCGTTCGCTTACACCTTGAATATGCAAAAGTTCAATGAACGGTCAATAATTTTCATACTTATGCTTTGATCTTTGCATTGAGTGATACAATGAGAAGTGTAGAAAAATAATAACAATAACTGCGTCTGATTAACCCTAAAAGAGATACCTTCATGGCCTCAGTTTTGTCACCTCGCTGAGTGTGTTCCATCAAAGACGAGCTCTGAAAGGCGCCTGGGGTCCAATGGACCCCAGGTATCCCTTTTAGGGTTAAATAAATTTTGCTGATCATTTCCCGTTGCATATTTCTTTACAGTTGTGTGAGGCCGAGCAATTCTCCGAATAAGACACGAGATGTAAGATTTATAGCAACTTCGTGCTCATCTTGACTGACGGTATCAATTTATTTGTATGTCTGTCTGTATGATTCATTCACTCCAAATACACCTTGGGGAAGATTTATTTGCTTTTTCAACATTAATCACCTGCAAACTTCAAAGCCCGAGATTTACCGCAGCTTCGCCCATAATATACGATCCGTTATTGTGTTATCAGCCAGCAGCGCCGACAATTTTACGAACTTCCTCTCCTTTTACGAGATTTTCGGTTGTAATTCGTGGTGTCCCAGTCAGCGGTTATAAATTTATCCATCGTTTACACGACATTAAGAATCACTTATGCGCTTATCTCGGTTGGCTTAAAAGCAAAATAAAAAAAATCATTCCTAATAATCCCTATTTGAATACTGCTTGTCGAAATCGAACGCGATCCCGAAACATCTTACGGCCCGCGTCGCTCCGTTCCCTCTGCTCCGCCAGTTGTCTGTCGTTTAGCAATTCCTCCTCATGACCACACATTCTTCATCACGTTCCGCGTGCACGACTTCATATCTTTCGCGCCGGGAAGGACCATGGAAGGCATAGGAAAACAATAAATTTATTATGTGTGTGCCTGGGTGGATAAAATTGATTGTCTTCCACCTACCCCGGGCTGCTGCTTCCGCATGAAACCCTTTTCTGTTGTATAGGTATTTGTACTTCGTTGGGTTGGAGGAACAACGCATAAAGGCTGGCTCTATAAGTCAACCTTTTTCTAGACCATGCACCTCTGGTGATGTAGCGCCATGTCGCCGCGCCGCAGACACCATGCATGGAAATGAGGAGTAAGTGGAATAATCTTCGTCCGCCTGTAGCAGCTAGTCAATCGTATAAGCAAGGTATAGAAGAATCATTGAGTTGGAGCGATAAATCTTCAGCTCTTGTGATATTTCTTGTTGGTTGAATTTGTTTATTTCAAAGACGCGTGGGAGTTCGAACTAAGTAGATGAAGTTTTCTTAGGTGTTTCTTCCTAAATTATAACCTAATGCAATTCGAACATATCCCTTAGTCGCTTTTATCTTGGGAATCACAACTGTATCAAAAAAAAAAAATCAAATGAAAACTTAAACATAAGGAACTCAATAATCGGACTAAAAAAATATTATAAACAAATTTAATTTAAAAGCAATAACGCCTACCGGCCCTCTTCTGCGGTTAAAAGTAAGTGTGTAAGAATTAAGGACCTCTTACAGCATTACACTGTAATTGTGCAACCGGAAAGTCGGTGCATTTGGTTTATTAATTTATTTGTCAACAGGCTCCTTATAAGCCCCAATGATGATTCTAAATCTAAATCTAAATCTAATCTAAATCTAATAAATCTAAAGTTTAATATTACATACCTAAATAATCACAGTCGAATATAAGACATATCAACAATAGAAAGACTTCACTAACAGTCAAACAAAACAAACATAATAACTAAGTTGGCATTGAAAAAAAAAACAAACTAAATGTTCAGCGATGGATTTGACAAGAAACATTAAAGTCGAACAATGAGCAAACTCTATTAAAATTTCGCTGTAACCCATTTACACTCCCAAACATGCTGTAGTTTGTTCGGTTCAACGGTGGCCGCAGCATATAGTTGTTGCGAAAAGCACGAGGTTGAACATTGATGTCGATTTATCCCAGAATAGCGGGACAGTCAATGTATCCCTGCAGAATACCTGAGATCAACAGAGCCCTATCTCTGCGGGACGATAATGGTTCTAGGTGGATCAGTTGACAACGGCTCTCGTTACTTGGCAAACGATACGGATTAGACCAAGGCAAACGCCGAAGAGCGTATCTTGAAAACCGCCGTTGAACAGACCGATCCTTTCTTCGACGCCGTTACTGTAGAACGGGTTCCAAACAACCGAACAGTACTCTAGTATGGAGCGGGATAGGACACAGTACAAGGATTTCAGGCAAAAGATAACCGTGAATTCCCTGGCTGATCTGAATATGAAGCCCAATATACAGGAGGCTTTCCCAATAGCCTGAGGGTTCGCCTCAGATGGCATCCCGTGGCACTTGAAAATTCGTTAGTTGCTCTTTCCCCCGAAACTTCTTCTTCTTTATGGCTCTACGTCCCCACTGGGACTTGGCCTGCCTCACTTCAACTTAGTGTTCTTTGAGCACTTCCACAGTTATTAATTGATGGGCTTTCTTTGCCTGCCATTGCATGAGTTTGTATATTGTGAGGCAAGTACAATGTTACACTATGCCCAGGGAGTCGAGAAAATTTTCCCGACCGGAACGGGAATCAAACCCGCCGTCTCCGGATTGGCGATCCATAGCCTTAACCATTAGGCTAACTGGAGATCCAAGTTCCCCCGAAACTATAGAGTAAGGTGGGGCAAAAGTTCGACCCTAGTTGAAGATTCAATTATTTTCAAGAAATCGAAGCAGATAAAAATAAATGAATACCGTGTGGTGATTCTACCATCCATGAGCTAAAATTTTGCTGAACAAAGTTACGCCAAATGTCTTTTCAATTTTGAGTTACAACACTTTTTGTATGTGTGTGTCTAATTCGAACTCTTGCCCCACCTCTGGGGCAAAAGTTCGAATCTAGTGTTTGTGGTATTCCGCTGTCCGTAGCACACTATTTCGACACTTTGGTAATTGGAATACCTAAAAACAATAAATATTTGATGTTGGAATTGGAATACACTATAAAATTCGATCTAGATTTTACCCAAATCAGGGTTAAATTTACTTCACCAAAAATTAGTAGTTTCCCGCGAAATTCAGATAAAACAACATTTTTTTTCAACTTCGATCGAATTTTCTCACTAATTCCATAATTCTTAGAGATAATATGTACATTTTGCAGAATTTTAGGGTTTTACCTAAAGTTGCCACATGACTCGAACTCTTGCCCCACAATTCGAACTTTTGCCCCACTATGTGTAAAATATCCCAGGTAACCACTAAGCATTTAAACAAGCCGTATTTCAGCATTTTATCTTCATTCCACCTGCTTTCTGCTCTATCATAGCAGTTCAACTGCTAAACTGTACTAAATTAGCAACTGAACTGCTACTGAAAATGTGACAGCTGTTGCGTAGCATTTCAAATGCACGATCTTTTGGGGTTTTCTAGCATAAAAATACTGCCCAGCACATTCAAAATTGCATGAATTACCTCTTTTGGAAGCGCAAAGTGAAGAAAAGAGAAATGGGAGAGAGATAGAAAAGACGGCGAGATAAGAACCCAAGTAACAATCAGCATGCCTTGAAGGTTTATTCATGTTTTATCCTGGTTTTATACGAGCATGTCAAAAAGCTAGTTGTTCTAAATTAGTTTTAAGTGGTAGTTTTTTACTTAGAACCTGTGGCGTTCCATAAAACTATCATATAACTTCTGCTATAAACATCTTCAGTTAAAGACTTGCAAGTAGTCATGAATTGGTTTTATCACTTATTATATACCATTTAAATAAAACTTGCATTTGCGGTTCCCAAGTAACAATTTTAATTTTATTAAAGTTTTTTAGCGATTCAAAAATCCTAAACATAAAACCATTGATGCCGACTTCAAAATGCTCTCGAATTCTTGTATGCCTCAATAAGCCCACGTTCTGACTAGTTGGCCCAGTCCTATTAGGGTCTACAGGACTTCGTATGCAAACCGGCTTAGGATTTCGGGTTGTATCATAGTTTTATCAATCTTCAAAATAAAACCATCTTCTGACTTGTCAAATAATTGTTTTGATTATTTTTCACTCTCAATGTTCGATCGTCAGAATAAATTATGCTTGGAAAGATGCATCCATCAATTGGAAAGATGCAGATATGGAATTCAGATTTGTTTTCCTATTTAATACGTGTCAGGAGACATGCCACGGAAAATTTGTGGTGAATGTGACTGTGATAATGACAAAAACTAAGTGCGCCACACAAACTATGCATAATTTGGAAGTTAAATGCATTTAATTTACTCGGTGGAATTGGGTGCAAAAAAGTTTTTTTCAACACAGAAGAGTTTAAAAGACATCATGTAATTTTTCTGACAAAATAAAATGACGGAAACCTGTTGTATGGTTTAATTTGATGTAAAGCTGTACGTGAAATCATAAAATTTAGTAATATTTTTTTCTGTATTTACATAAATTATCCCGGCTAGGCGACATATTTTTCTGGTAAAACTCTGTGTTTCTGATGATTCCTCCAATAGGGCTAACCCTCCTGAGGTAGTCATAACTGAGCTCATGATAGATCCAGCGGTTTTATCACAGCATTGTTTTGGTTTATGTTACGGCCACGAAATCTTTTGTTGGTTTTATGCATTGCCTCACAGTTTTGTGTATTTGTTTACAAAAAAAATCTCTCCGACAACAACCGCAAATGCAAGTTTTATTTAAATGGTATATAATAAGTGATAAAACCAATTCATGACTACTTGCAAGTCTTTAACTGAAGATGTTTATAGCAGAAGTTATATGATAGTTTTATGGAACGCCACAGGTTCTAAGTAAAAAACTACCACTTAAAACTAATTTAGAACAACTAGCTTTTTGACATGCTCGTATAAAACCAGGATAAAACATGAATAAACCTTCAAGGCATGCTGATTGTTACTTGGGTTGTTGTCGGAGAGATTTTTTTTGTAAACAAATACACAAAACTGTGAGGCAATGCATAAAACCAACAAAAGATTTCGTGGCCGTAACATAAACCAAAACAATGCTGTGATAAAACCGCTGGATCTATCATGAGCTCAGTTATGACTACCTCAGGAGGGTTAGCCCTATTGGAGGAATCATCAGAAACACAGAGTTTTACCAGAAAAATATGTCGCCTAGCCGGGATAATTTATGTAAATACAGAAAAAAATATTACTAAATTTTATGATTTCACGTACAGCTTTACATCAAATTAAACCATACAACAGGTTTCCGTCATTTTATTTTGTCAGAAAAATTACATGATGTCTTTTAAACTCTTCTGTGTTGAAAAAAACTTTTTTGCACCCAATTCCACCGAGTAAATTAAATGCATTTAACTTCCAAATTATGCATAGTTTGTGTGGCGCACTTAGTTTTTGTCATTATCACAGTCACATTCACCACAAATTTTCCGTGGCATGTCTCCTGACACGTATTAAATAGGAAAACAAATCTGAATTCCATATCTGCATCTTTCCAATTGATGGATGCATCTTTCCAAGCATAATTTATTCTGACGATCGAACATTGAGAGTGAAAAATAATCAAAACAATTATTTGACAAGTCAGAAGATGGTTTTATTTTGAAGATTGATAAAACTATGATACAACCCGAAATCCTAAGCCGGTTTGCATACGAAGTCCTGTAGACCCTAATAGGACTGGGCCAACTAGTCAGAACGTGGGCTTATTGAGGCATACAAGAATTCGAGAGCATTTTGAAGTCGGCATCAATGGTTTTATGTTTAGGATTTTTGAATCGCTAAAAAACTTTAATAAAATTAAAATTGTTACTTGGGAAGTGTGGAATTATACACATAATTTCGTTTTCATTTTCGATAGTCTGAGAGATAAGTATTAAATCAGCCGTATATTGGGCCAAAACCTGCATTTAAGCAGCACTTATGGCGCATATACGACTTATTTCCATTTTTTGACCTGCTGTAAAGGCGCATTTCAACTGCTTACTGGTTACCAGGGATGATTTCCAAAACTTTTTTGAAAAAATTTATACATGCTAAAGCATCTTCAAAATATACCTAGTTACGCCCCGAAATAAAATATCGAATTCGATTTAATTACAATTCCATTCCATGCCTTGGAAGGACCATCGCATATTACAATTTTTTGATCAAAAACCAACATTTTGTCATAATTTTTCGAAATATTGATCAATTTTCATATTTTTTGGAGTGAAACACTCTTTTTCAAAAAGGCATCGAAAAACCTTGACACCCGAAAGATATTGTGGAGCTTGGAATTATGGTGTACAAGCGGGTGCCCCCAGGAAGTAACTGGTGTTTATCTTTTGACGTTCGCGAAGTGATGACGCGACGACCGTTTGCACGCCTACTAGATTGCTTGATGTGCATTTAGCAGACCATGTGCTACCAGCGTTCAACGGAAGGCTAGTCGAACAACAATGACACATTCCACGCGTTACGTTTTGCGAGAGAATCACACTTTTGCTTCCAAAAATTGTTTTGTTGTTAAATACATGCTAACCAGCATATCAAACGATCAGATTTGAATAGAAGATTCATTTTATGCTTTTTATTAGGAAACTTTATCTTTGTACTTCGAAAGAAATCAAGAAATGCAGCGTAACGGGACACCATCGCAAAAAATGACGAATTTTGACCAAACAGCTAGAAATTTGCTACTTTCTAGAAACAGTTTTTAAAGTTTCAAGAAGTATTCGAAGAATATAAGTAATTATCTTCATTTTGGTGCAAAAAGAATCCAAATCGACAGCAAGAGCCCGGAAATATCGGCCAATGAAGTTAAAAAACCGCGGTGTAGAAGTGCGTGGAATGTGTCCAATGCACATTTAGTACCACACATCCTCCCTCTTCTCAGGAATGAATATAGAATCAGAAGCTTTGAAGCTCCGATACTACATCATTTTCAATTTCTTTTCTGTTCATTTTAAACATCAGCCTTTGCCGCAGTTGTTCATGTAATGATGTTGTTCGATGTTGAATCGATAATCGATGAGTACTGAGCGGTAATATTGTCGAACCTCCACTTAACCGGACATCGGACAACTGAAGTGCTCCACACAATGCATACGTTTGCGTGTGCGTGACAGTAGTTTGACACATTTCCCATGGGAAGCCTGTCAAAAACGCAAACCTCGACGGAACGGACGCTATGTGTTCCAGGCTTGTGGCACGACACCACCCTGTTCGAATTTTTTTTGTTTTGATCATGGTGGAAGCTGTGCGCAGCCTTCGCGTGTTATTCAGCAACACGGATGATTCATCACGTTGAACTTGGAAAGCTTAGGTACTAAACAAATATTAAATTTTGCTATTTTTGACTACATACCAAACCAAAATATGCAATACGAGTCTCACAGTTTTTCCCTTAGACGTATCTTCCGCATGTATTATTCTCAAACTGCAGTATCTTCTACAAAAGCCATACCGTCTATTTCCTTCGGTAAGATTGTAATGATACAACAAACAAAAATGTAGTAGTTCCAACGTCAGCCCATATGATAGATCGATTCACCATGAGGAAGAACTTCTTACAAAAGTAAGGATGCGGTCATCCGGACGCGCTGTGGACTGATTTCACTGTCGCCATGAGACAGAGTTTCTTACAAAAGCAAGGGTGCGGTCATCCGGACACGCTGTGGACTGTTTTTGCTGTCGCCATGAGACAGAGATTCTTACAAAAGTAAGGGTGCGGTCATCCGGACACGCTGTGGACTGTTTTTACTGTCGCCATGAGACAGAGTTTCTTACAAAAGTAAGGGTGCGGTCATCCGGACGCGCTGTGGAATATTTTTACTGTCGCCATGAGACAGAGTTTCTTACAAAAGTAAGGGTGCGGTCATCCGGACACGCTGTGGACTGTTTTTACTGTCGCCATGAGACAGAGTTTCTTACAAAAGTAAGGGTGCGGTCATCCGGACGCGCTGTGGACTGATTTCACTGTAGCCATGAGACAGAGTTTCTTACAAAAGTAAGAGTGCGGTCATCCGGACACGCTGTGGACTGTTGTTACTGTCGCCATGAGACAGAGTTTCTTAAAGAAAGTAAGGGTGCGGTCATCCGGACGCGCTGTGGACTATTTTTACTGTCGCCATGAGACAGAGTTTCTTACAAAAGTAAGGGTGCGGTCATCCGGACACGCTGTGGACTGATTTTCTTACAAAATTTTAAAACTGCCTGTTTTGCTGATTTCGCATTACTAAACATGGTCACCCAACTAAGACTGCCATTAACAGTTCAATTATGAAAATGAGCTGAAAAACCGCTACGCGTCTTACGTTAGAATAAAAACATCGCGGTATTCTGATATGCACAATGTACATGGCAGTTGCACTACAAACATTTCAACTTCATACCAACTTTCCAACTTCCCGGACATTGTTCAGAAGCAATATAAAACAAATGCATGAGAAAAACAATCATACTCGTGAACAACTGAAGAGTAGCGCGATAAGAGTAATATAACAATCAGCCAAACACTCAGCTGACTTTCGGGACCATAATGTTTCGATGTGTAGGTTTTTTTTTTCTCGCAAGATGCGTCATGATGAAACCTTTTCCATTACTGCATGAACGCTAATCAGATTCTAGTTATTTGGTGGGTTTCGAAAATCCACTTCGACAGCATGAGCAACATATGGGCAGTCAAATAGTTTACATTTTTATACTGATTTTCAGCTATTTATTCATATTTACAAAATAGCATACTATTGCAGCTACTGTCCTCTGCTCACCTAAAATATCAAATAAAGACACAGTTTGATACGTATGTGAATAAAACCGCTATATAAACTCATACACCGAATCGCTGGCCCTGCAGTAAATATCAAATAACAGGAAATCTCCCGAAGTTGATGACACTACAATAACTCCCATAAATAGTGTCAATTTGTTTTTTTTTGTCGTGTTCACTCGCACAGTCATGTTTAATTATTGCAATCTTTTATCCTAAAACAAATTTCTGTTATTTTCATCTCGACAGGACAACAGACGCAACGTAAGTCGTACAACTATTTTTTTTTTACTGTCGTAAATCGGTTTTAGGTACATACTTACAGAACTGAATCAACTGATAAGCAAATCAAATGTCATGAAAAAAAAACATAGGAATGCGTAAGAAAACTACATTTCCGAATAAAACTCTCTGCGTAAAACATACATGCAAGATCTTCTATTAAACAAAAATCACAAAATCTGAGATTTTCAAATGTTTTGCTTAAGAATTCACATAAACGACATTTTGTTTGCATAGAAATCATGTATGAGGTGAATGTTTTGCTTACTCTTTGTCAAGATTTTTTCTCTTTCTACTGTCTTTTGGTACGACTAAGACCTATGCAGATCCACCTCGTCAGTTTTGATGTCTTTAATAACAAAAATGTTGGTTTCTTGTTTTTTATACTACAAAATATTGACGATTATCTCCAACCAGAACAAATTCTTCGATTTAGCATCGCCAAGAAAAGATATGAATCATTTTCATGCCACAATGCTTGTGAGTGATCTAGGATGGTAATCTCTAGTGCAGACATATGAGCAAACTACACAATGTTATTCTACATTGATACGCGTACCTTGTAGCAATTTTAGGCAGGCTAAGCATCGCTTAAACGACCACGCTACGGGACCCAAAAATAAATAAATCAAGCACACTTTTTTGTAATGATTCAACCGACAATAAAACATTCGTTTAAGGAGAGCAATTATCTTAACTCACCACTGCCTAGGCCGTGTGCTCTAGGCATCCGATCTTCCGCAACACTTTCCATTTTTACTCACTTTTTTTTTCACGACAGGAAAACTAAACCACACTAAAACAAACGAGCACTGTCATCCGGGACTGCACCCGCTTGCCATCATCCAGAAGATTCACTATTCTCCTGGCAGGATCGCCAAATGTGGAGCTTGGAATTATGGTGGACAAGCGAGTGCCCCCAGGAAGTAACTGGTGTTTATCTTTTGACGTTCGCGAAGTGATGACGCGACGACCGTTTGCACGCCTACTAGATTGCTTGATGTGCATTTAGCAGACCATGTGCTACCAGCGTTCAACGGAAGGCTAGTCGAACAACAATGCACATTTAGTACCACACAGATATCATTGGAATTAAGCTCAAAAACTTCAAAAGAAACTTTTGCCCCACTCGAACTTTTGCCCCACTTTACTCTAGCTCTAACGGACCCGGAAACATGGACATCCGTGAACGGAACGTCCTCCAATCAAACTGGAAAAAGAACAACAGCCACATAACATCCTCGTGCTTATCATTCTACCACGGACAGGGTAGAAAAGTGACAGCAGCACAAAGTAAGCCTTTTTGCTATAGTAATACCACAGATAATTATCTGTGGTAATATGTACATAGAACAAATTTAGGCGCCGAGCACTTCAGTGGATAAAATAGCTGTAAATTAAGTAAGGTGATTAAGAATAAAAAAAAATGCAGGAGCATTGTCACATTTGGGTTAGATTTCTTATTAAGTAATCCGATGTCAACGGTAGCTTTTGTTTCCTAGGTTGACGGTGAAATTAACAATGGTTCCTAATTTGTCATTGGTAGCGCTATCTTATGACAGTTGCTAAGGCGAAGTCAACCTAGCTGTTATTTCGAATCACATGATTTTTTTTACTCCTTACTGACTATCGAAAAACGGAAGTAATTAGCCTGTAACACATAGCGTCCGTTCCGTCCAGGTTTGCTCTTTTTTGACAGTTTTCCCATGATAAATGTGTCAAACTACTGTCACGCACACGCAAACGTATGCATTGTGTGAGGCACAGAGTGAAGCAGAAGAACATTTTGGTTTAAGAAGAACCTTTCGCAGGACCCTCGAAACCAACATTAGAGAACTTAGAATCGACTTCTAAATTCGTCCGAACGCGGAAAGGTAAGGTACGAATAATGGGATTATGTATTTTCTGAACATCCGTAGCATCCGTACAGATTTCGTTTTATATGAAATGCAGATTTTTGAGCTAGAGATTATATTTTATTTTTGTATGGAATACAGATTTTTCACCCAAATTTTGTATGGGATACAGATTCTTGGAAATAGCGATACTGATTTTTCAAAAAATTACCTGGCATCCCTGATCCGGAGCCTGAAATTGGCGTAGATTACGGCTTTGTCGACCCACGTTATCGCACGGGCTTGACGGTGAACCGTTTCTTCAAACTGCAGTGTAAACTGCAGATGGCGTTATTATTGTATTGGGTTCGCAAAAGCATATTCTTATGAGGGCTTCCATATGGATAATAGACGGAACGTTCCAAACCACATCACAACATTTTACACAAACTTTGACCTAAAGTATGAAATAACTCATTCGCTTTTTATGCCAGTAACAAGTTTACATTTACAATGTCATCAGCAGTTAGTGAAGCCCCCGTAAGGGGGAATTGAGTTTGGATTTTCTAACACATGCTTGCAAAATTTTCTCACATGTGTGAGTTTTCAATTGAATATGTAGAAATACTCGAATTTTCACCACTATCTGATATCGAATTATTTTAAAATTTGCTTCAACGCTTGCTCAGGACACTTACCTTTTCATTGAGACCAAGAAACACAACATTTTCACAATATTTCACTGCAAAACTGCTATTTTATAAATTGTGCGCTATCTTTTCCAAATTCCCCCCCAACGCACACCAGCTCGCACCATTTCACTAGCACTATCTTACCGGGAACAGTCTCACTTTTTAATTGCCTCTCGAAACGTTATTGTTTCCATAATCGAAGCGTAAAATGTTTCACCGGCTTCAGAAATGGAATAATATTCACTACATCACGAAAAAGTCCGCGGCGATAGCCACACAATCGCGAAAACTGCACAAAATCGTTTTTCACTTTCCAACCGGCGCGGTATTTACTTCCATGTAGTGCACATACATGGTGTGGCTTTCCTTGATTTGCTGTTTCTTTTATTCTCCCATTGCCCGTGCGTGCATATTTCTTGCGTCATATGCACAGCGGTGATAAACAAGTTGAAGATGGGAAAGAGACAAATGAAATGCACTAACGAACCTGCCTCATCTGCACATCCGCGTGCAGGAGTGTTTGTTTACTCTCTGTAAAGTCAGTAGGCGCTTTCACCAATACTTATAAATTGTGAGTTGAACCGTAAGCTGGGTAGTTTCACGAGTAATTTCAATCTATCGCTTCAATCTAGCGTTTTGTTATAATGTTTGTTGCAATTCGCTTCAATGCACATGGCAAATCTCTCACTTATTTTTCCAAGGCAATCATTAGTTTGAACAGCAACATTACTGAAAAATGTCTTGTTCTAGGACGCAGGATCATCTCCATCAGCTTATACCAATGCTAGCATCCAGTTCAATGCACAGAGAAGAATCAAGGGAGATATTCTCATTGTGGTTATTAATTTCGGCTTCGGTCTCTGTAAGGCTATCGAAGCTCACTTCTTCCATTTCTTGTTCCATTCTTGGGCATATTCAGATTTGGGATCCAGTCTACGTCATTTACTCATATGCGCTAAACCTGTTGGTTTCCCTGAAATGAAATGTCGACGGCAGACATGGACGTGCGGGATCACCGTCTCATCCAATTTGAGTGTCTCAATGCACTTTCTTCTGCGATGCCCAATCCATGAACTGGGATGTATTTAATCTGTTTTTTCTCGAACACTCGGTATACGAAAGAAGCGAATATTATCATTTGTTCCATAACTACGCCAATCGGGAACTACACAGTTTGTGATGATTACCAACAAATATTTCACAAGAAAACACCAAATTCTTGAATTTTCAACTCGCGACACTTCTTTTGACGCGACCGGCGGAACGAAACAAATAGGTAGGTACCTACCCTAGTTGAATTCGAGGTTAAATATTTCTGAGAAAACAAAAACAACGCAAACACAAAAGAAGCAACAAAGAAGGCGCGACGATAACTCTCCATTCCAACTGGTAACAGATAATGGCATGATCACAATTTATTTTGTTGGTGACAAAACAAAAGCTAAATTTGTTGCTTACTTTTCAACTCGTGAACAATCAATAAGGCAATCCATGACACAGATGCATTGGTCCATTTTACGAGCCAATTTTATGAATGAAAATTTGACAGGAGGTGGCGTCCTAATACCTCTTGAAGACATTGATTTCGGTTATACACCCGAGACTCTTCAGATGACGCGTGCGGAAACGTGCCACTGCTCTGAATACATGATACCCGAGCCAAATAAAATGAGCTGCAAAGCGACGGTGTGATGTGCACAGTAATGTACAAGCATTCTGAAGCGAAGCTTATGAATGCTTTAAATGTGAACAACGCAAGATTTATTCGTTGTATGAAAAACTCAGTGTGCTTTTAAATGCGTAGTATAACGAAAATCACAGAGAAAAGACGATTGAACAGTTATGATTTCACGCACTTTCATTATATACCGTTATGCAAGATAATATGGATTCTGAATCTAGACAAAAAGTGGAAAAAGATACCCGAAATCAATCAAGTAGTAAAGTATGGAAACTATTGCGCACAGGAAGAATAACGGCCTCAGTTTCGAAGAATGTCTTAGGTACTAAAATTGAGCAACCTTCTCTTTTGTTATTGAAAATTATTTGTTATCCCGATGAGCCGTACTTCTCAACTCAAGCAACACGTTATGGAATAAGAATAGAGAAGACCGCACTTTCACAACTGATTGCCGATTTAGAGAAAACGCACGTAGAAGCTAGAGTAGCCGAACCCGGGCTGATGTTACACGAGGAATATTCAGAGCTGGCGGCATCACTTGATGCTTTTTTAACATGCTTTTCTTGTGAAAGTTAAATGTCCATTTGTGGTAGAAGTTAAATGTCCATTCACATTCAAAGACGAAGACAATGTTATCTTCTTCTTCTTCTTGGCGTAACGTCCTCACTGGGACAAAGCCTGCTTCTCAGCTTAGTGTTCAATGAGCACTTCCACAGTTTTTAACTGAGAGCTTCCTCTGCCAATGACCATTTTGCATGTGTATATCGTGTGGCAGGCACGGAGATACTCTATGCCCAAGGAAGTCAAGAAAATTTCCTTTACGAAAAGATCCTGGACCGACCGGGAATCGAACCCGTCGCCCTCAGCATGGTCATGCTGAATACCCGTGCGTTTACCGCCTCGGCTATATGGGCCCCTATGTTATGCTGAGACTAACAAAATGCAAGTCGGCTTACCTGACTAAATTTGAACATAATTTCGAAATCGTCAAAAATCATAAATATTCCGCCCAGGTTCAAATGCAAATAGCGTTAACGATGTTTGGACCGAAATTGAAAATTTGATACTTCGAGTAGATAAAAATGAAATGTTTTGGAATGAAGCGCAATCTTTGTTTTTAAAGCTGTAATTTTGCCAGAACTATTTGCCAAATATTACAATAAGGTACAGTGAACAATAGTGCATATGTTTATTACATGAGGAGCTCCTAAAACATCTTTGTTTTTATATGTATACGAAAACGATTGCCAAATAAAAACAGACTAATCAACCGATGTCGTCTTTTTAAGTAAAAACAATTCAAACAGAGATTTTTGACTTCAATACTGTACGATGTAAATGCATTTACATGCATGTAATGCAATGCAATGCATTTGCACCATGGTTCGATGGTTACGTATGTATGTCTATGTTGTCGCAATTTGAACTTGATTACATACAAAAAAAAACTCTTGGAGAAGTTTGTTGAGAAACGTTTTTATTTTATTAATAATCATTGGAAAAATAAAAGGGGTAGTGATACACAAATTATGTCAGGTAAAAATCGACCTTTTTCAAGCAACCACCCTATGACACTATGTCACACTTTTTGTATTGTTTGTATGAGTCGTCACGTTCTGTGAAACCAAAACACCAACACCAATGAGCTACTTGAGCGTGCTCGACTTTTTGCACTTTGACCACTCCCAAGTTACCAAAAGTTCCGCTTCCCATGACGAAATGCACTTTCAAGTTCCACGAGGTTCAGACAAAGTTCCGAATCACGACTTCAAAACTTCCAAGTTCATAAAAGTTCATTTCATTGTGCTAAGGATTTAATATTTGTTTTCATTTTAGCAAAAATAACTTTATTTGAAAATTCATGAACTCTCTCTCTCTCTCTTCTTGGCGTAACGTCCTCATTGGGACAAAGCCTGCTTCTCAGCTTAGTGTTCTATGAGCACTTCCACAGTTATTAACTGAGAGCTTCCTCTGCCAATGACCATTTTGCATGCGTATATCGTGTGGCAGGCACGAAGATACTCTATGCCCAAGGAAGTCAAGGAAATTTCCTTTACGAAAAGATCCTGGACCGACCGGGAATCGAACCCGTCACCCTCAGCATGGTCATGCTGAATACCCGTGCGTTTACCGCCTCGGCTATATGAACACTAATAATTAATCAAATTTACCAAACTAATGGATCAAAAGTGCAAATGAAAAAAAAAAATGTAACGCCCACCGGATTCGAAGCCTGTGAGTGAGACCCCTACACTCAACCCCAACATCACTATTGTGATGAGTACATTGTGGGTGAAATCCGACTTGAATCAATGCTTCGTCGACGCCAAGATTTGTACACTCGTGCAGTAGCGCAGTTAACTTTGCCACATCAGGTTATCACGCAGAAGGACCCGGTTCAAATCTACTTCAGGAGTGTACCATGTACAGTAAAGTTGGCCATTTTCACGTAATGCAAGCAAATTAACACAGGCTGTAGTGAATCTGTAAAGTATATATATTTTTTTTTATTCATTTTGAGAAAGTTCCATCAGAAGCTACTTAGAATGCTTAATCAGCTATTCGAAGGAAGATGAATATCATTATATTAAGCTCACTTTTTAAGTAATTAACCGAACTTGAGTTCACAAAAAGTACACTTGTGTCGCTAAAAGGAACGCTATTCAGCTTAAAACTTAAGCGATTTGTGTAGTAGTGTGCGTGTTAGAGCACCTTTAACGGTGCGCTACTACACCCCGTTTGGCAGCCCTCCATCATTGCAGCAAACTTTACCGGTCGCTGCTGGATGCGCTCGCAAAGTAGTAGAGCTATGGGTGGGTGATCAAATATAGTAGCGGGACAGTTGGGCTGCTAAATATTATATGGGAATATGACAGCCCTCCCGATACGAATCAAGGTGACTGATTTGATTACTACCGGTGTGGAAAAGGGTGGTTAAGTCAAAATGGTAGCGCTGCGCGGGTTGCTCGAATAGTAGCCGCCGTTAATGTTGTTCTTAGCAAACGTCAAATCGAAAACCATCATGGCCGACAGTGTCTCGCGCGGTTATACCAACAGGTGGCAGTGTGCGCATGAAAAAGACATGGGGCAAAAGTTTGTGATGAATTTCCTTTAAGAGTTATGTCTGTTTGTCTGTGCTAATACCTTGAAATAATATTTGATGTTTTTTTTACTTACTAAGAGTCCCGAGCAGAGGGGAATATCAAATTAATAACTACGAAATTACAAAACCTGTTTTTATATCTCGTTTTGTTATTATTGTATTATCAAGGCATTACGTTTCCATAACATGTTTTGTTGGACAATCTTATTTTGTTATGACCAAGCTATTGGTATACAGCCATTAAATAACATTTCAATATTACATTTTGTTGTGGAACAAGTTTGATTATTATTGTATTATTGAGAGTGTACAAATACTTTATGCTATTGCTTTCAAAACTAAAACAAGTTTTGAAATAAATCCTACGTCATTCAACAACGTTATTTACAGTATTTCACGAGTTATGCTTAGGTACGGTATCACATTTGATAAGAGGTGGGGTATATTCCGTGACATGGAGGTGCTGTAATGTGTACAAAACCAAGTCCCTGCTGGGCGCTGCGAGGTTTGAAATTGACTGAGTTGTAGCTGAAAAGTTCCCAAAATATAAGCCACTGCCCAAGTGGCGCAGCACCCTACATACATCAAAACGAAAACATAGCAGACGATATTGAAGGTGGTGTTTGAAAAGGACGTTACAGACTCCGCCTTTAACATGAAAATTTCAATGATAAAAATGTCAAACTTATTGAATAAACTTGTTTGAACGAAGCTAATACAGACCGCTGAATCCAAACTTGTAGATGGTTTTGAATGGGATTTTTCAGAAATATTTTATATTTTCACATGTTTCCCTGCCGTTCCAGAGGATGAAGTCGGATTTACCTATTTGTGGTAAAATATTACATGAATAGTTGAAAATACGCCTATGAAGGAAGAGAGAAACTGAAGTTCGCAATAAGGCTGACACAAATTTTGATTTTCTCTTATGTCACCGCCCCCTCGGAAAATTTTGGTCGAAATTCAACATTTTGAGGGGGGACACCAATAAATTATTCAAGAAATTTTTAAATTTTAAGGTGAAATTAGAGTTGCACAGAAAATTTATTAACAAATCCGATGAGTTTATAGACTTTGCCGAATTGTTTGGGTATTTCTTCGTCAAATACATTTATTATTTATTGTCCTCCCCCTTAGCGAGCCAACGAGTATTGTGACAAAAGAAGAAAATGAGATTTGTTCCGGCCTAATTGTTCCGCTATTCTCACATGCTGATCTAAATATGTATGTTAGGCGGAAAAATGAACATCCCTGAATATTGAATTTGATTGTATTTGAATTGTAATTGAAATAAAGGCAGATTGCCCTGAGCTATTGAGATGGTCGGTCGAATAAAGTTTAGCAGTAAATCGTTCGTATTTACAATGCGGAAAAAAAAGTTTTAAAATCGTGGTAGTTTTGGCTTGATTTTCCTGGAAGTTAACATGTATAGCATTCTCAGCCAACACGAAGTCATGTATAATGTAGAAAAGGATGCTAATGTGGAGGCCATATCGCCTCAACTTTAGCATCCTATTCAACAGCATGTGTGATTGTTTGATATCATAACTAATTTTGCTTTCGGGATGTTATCAATAACTCTTTAATATCAAAATTTGTTATTGAAATATTCCCCAAATTCACTGTTATTAAGTTGTTATTGACACTAACAAAACATGTTATTAAATTGATTTTTCAGGAACAATTTTTTGTTATGTGACTTGTTATTTTGCCGCTTATGACAGACAAGTTTATAACTCAATATGTTATGTTAATAACATAAAAATAACTTATTCCATTATACAGTTATTTTGCCAAAATAACGCATTTTGTTATGCTGTTGTTATTCTCTTCTGCTCGGGGTTGAACTCGGGATCGCCTCGTCGAAAGCTGGTGTCTAACCACTACTCCATGTATGTGTTGTTAGGCACTGTGGGATTTCACTCAATGTGCTGATATCATTTAGTAGAGCTCAATCAGGTTCGTGTGTGAACTTTCTCTGAACTTGGAATACTTTTTGAAGTCGAAAGTTCGAAAGAAGTTCACATAGAACTTCTTGTGAACTTAGGGTATTGTACCATTTGGGCAGGTGTACCTATTTTGGGCACTTGCCGCTATAACTAAGTTAATTCAAACCGATTGATTTGAATTTCTGCACAGAGTTAGTTACAGTACGTGCCTAACTCTATACAAAATTTCAAATCAATCGGTTTGAAATTGACTTAGTTATAGCGGCAAGTGCCCAAAATAGGTACACCTGCCTAAATGGTACAAGACCCTAGTTTGACATTTTCAGTTTGTTGTGGTTCGCAGTGCAAAGCAATAAATTAGGGCCAGTGTATCGACTTTCAGAAAAGACTGTAAGTTTCCAGCTTGGTTTCCAGTGATTACGATCGCGTCGATTACCGGCGCGTTACAGCGACAAGTGAGACGGGGTTGGAATCATCCAGCAAAGTTGGAAAAAAATATGCACAGCCGAAAAAAAACTCCAGCGCAATCCGAGGTGGAACAGTTGTCCGCTGTGGGGACAGCCTTTAAGCCACACAATACGGATGTTTTGCGTTGATTACAAGTAAGTACGTTGATATATTATAGTGAAACAAAGTGTACTTGTGAAATTACCACAAGCTTTGACTGCTGAGCTCGGTTTCCGAGTGATTTAATTGAATGAGATCTTCTCCCGAGCTCCGCGCTGTCGCCGAATTTAAGTAAAGTTCACTTTTGGTACGGTTAATATTTATCTGAACTTTGAGTAGTAAGTTCTGAACAAGTACGAAACAAGTTCGAAACGAAACTTTTCAACTGCCCAACTGAACTTTTTTTGAGCTTTAGAGGCACGCAAAAGTTCAACATGAGTTCGGTTAAATTTTAATTAAACTCTGCTCAAAAGTTCAAAGTAAGTTTTTTCTGGACCTCTTTTCTACTTTAATGTCGTTTTGAAGAGAAGTCAAAAGCTTGTACATGTACTTCCAAGTCCATAAACAATACATGAGTAACTTTTTGGAGAATTAAGTTCAACGAAACCGGAATTGAACCAAACTTGAACTTCTGAATTCGTTCTTCAAGTGGAATCCGAACTTTTGGCTGCTCATGAAGTATCCTCTTATCTGAACTTCTGGTTACTTGGGCTGCCTTGCGGCTGCCATAAGCTGTGAAGATTTTTGTCCTTTCACCTCGAAGCAGTCAATTATTACGGTAATGTTGTCCATGAAAGCGTCCTTGAAGCACTGGAGAGTATGTTTTTTTAATACCTGCCTCAAGGGCCACTGCACCACGTTGTAGAACACCGTATACAGAGTGTATACCGTAGAATAACAATAGTTTGATGTCGTAGTTGGGCATATTTCGTATGAAATACTGATACCACAGAAAAGAGACAAGCATGCTCGAACATAATTTCCTAAAAATCTTGTGTAAAGAAATAAACAAACACACTAGCGACATTGACGGTTACTTTCCCACCTAAAAACTCTTTTCGACGCCATGATGGCGCTAACCCATGGAATATAAGCGTACCTTTAAATTTTCCTACTTAGGGGGCATCCATAAAGTACGTCACGCTTAGAGGGGGGAGGGGGGGCTCTAAAAAGTGTAACAAGTAATGTCACACCCGTACGAAGGGGGGTTCAAAATTCCCATTTTTAGCGTGACGTACTAAATGGATACCCCCTAGAGAGAGAGTTTTATCTGTTCAAATAACAATTAATGCATTGGGTAATTATCGCTGAGACCGGCCCACTATTTACACCTCGTCTTCAGAAATATTTAAGGTGGCGATTTTATGAAAGCCCTAGCTAAAAAAGTATGAAAAATATATTTGATTACTCAAATTGATGCACGAATGGTGTTAGTGTTAATTTTGGTCAAATTGTGGCTCATTTAAACCGTTAAAACTCGAAAGTTTCTCCAAAAAACACCTCAAAACGAATTATTGTTGAAAAGAGGAAAGATAGAGCTATACTATTAACAATTATAGAAAGTTGGGTCGGCCATATTGATTTTAGCCGCCATCTTGGATGTTTATACCAAAATTTTTTTTACCATGATGGCAACCACCGATTTTCAAAATTTTTGTATCAATTGCAAGCTGAGAAAATTATACAGAACATATCAAAAAATTAGAAATGTCTTTTTTTTTCCTATCAAAAGTTATCTCAAGTTTTGTAAATTAAGCCACGTTTTCTCAATACATTTCCATGCGCACCGGCAACGACATGCAACACCGTCCGAGTTTACACCTGCATGTAGGGGAAGGTGGGGTAATATGCACCCCCTAAGCAAACGTGGCCCTAGAGCTAAGATTAGGATGATTTTATTGGTGTCTTGCGTTTTGAAAGTTAGTTTACCTATTTGGCTAAGAGACGCCAGCATTTGGTACGCGTGATATCAATTTTACCGAATCAAATTAACAATTTAAAAAAGTGTTTCGTTTTGGGAGTTGAAAAACTGTTGGGGTCAAAACGCACCTTGAGGTGGGGCAATACGACCTCTGGCATTTTCCGCTTTGAATTCTAATGAGATACCAGGTGGCTCCATTTTACTACTAACGGCAGCAAATGAAAGGAGTAGGAGGCGGATGGTAGTTACTAGGTTGATTCCATATAATCAGCGCGCAATTGCTTAAATTACGTGCGCTTCAAATTAGATAATCTTTCCGAATGTGGAAAATAACCGTTTTCCACGCTTTTCATTCGAATATTCTTTGCCTTCTTGAGCTTGTCCTTCTCAGTTTTACGTCTAGTTTGCTTGAATTGATTGGAACTTCACTTATATAATGAAATAGCGTGAGGGTGTTTTGCCCCGGGGGTGCGTATTACCCCAGGTTACCCTATACACAAAGGCACCCGCAAAATTTGGATAAATCAGAGGTTCGTTTCCGTTATTGACTGTTACTCAATGATGCGGGCATTGCTCTTATAACTTTCAGTGTTTTGTAAAGCTTATACCTTCAGCTTTCCGTTAGTGGGTTCAGATTTTAAATTCGTGTTCGAAAACATTGCGAAATAACGCTGCATTTATGTAAACGGCCGGCACCGGACCCAGTGCGCAAAAGTGGCATGGTTTACAAAACGGCAGATAACTTTTGAAAGAAGCGAAAGAAAAATGTTCGATATGTTATGTATAAATGTCTCAGCTTTCAATTGATACAAAAATTTTGGAAATGGTGGTTGCCATCATTGTAAAAAATTGTTTTGTTATAAAAATCCAAGATGGCGACCAAAATCAATATGGCCGACTCAACTTTTTATAATTGTAAAAAGTAGCTCTATCTTTCCTCTTTTCAACAACAATTCGTTTTGAGGTGGTTTTTGGAGCAACTGTCGAGTTATAACGGTTTAAATGAGACACCATTTAACCAAAATCGAGGGGTATGCAAAAATTGTTGTGGTTCTAACTAACGCGGGGTCCATCAATTTGAGTTACCAAATACATTTTCCTTACTTTTTTAGCGATGACTTTCAGAAAATCGTCACCTTAAACATTTTTGAAGACAATGTGTAAACAGTGGGCCGGTCTCAGCGAGAATTACCCATTGTAATTTCCCTTATTTAACAACCAAATTTGAGCAACCCATAGGCAACTAGTTTCAACATTTTAAATTAAAAATGAGTTAAGGGCGGACGGGACGGTCGAGAAAATATCCGCCATTGCTCTGTTGCTACTAAGATGGTAATCTCAGATTCTACTTCATATTTTGCAACAAAAACCTATCATTGTGTATGCTCACTTGCAGTGCATATGCTGATTGGTTTTCAGCATCTTCAGTGCGATAGGCCTCGAGATTGCCATCTTCAAAATCGCGAGGCAAATTGTTAGAAAGAGAGGCAAGATAGGAAAAATAACACGGCGTCCCGTTTCACCTTAAACAACGATACAATAATTGTTTTATATGGAAAACCAACACATTCTCTAAGTGGAACTATACTAGGGTGCAAATCTGGTGACACTAGCGCCAAAAAATAAAACAACGGCAAATTTGTACACAGAGAAAAATCTACTCAGTGGCTGGTTTGGTCTTACTCAGAAATCGAAAAATCCTTTGTTTTCTTACTCAGTGTCAGCTAAAAGTGCACGGAGAAAAAACTTTGGTGCATAGAAGCAAATATTAATTTAAAGTACATATTAAATTTTGCACAAACAACCTAAAATCTAAAGTAAGTTATTCTACGTAGTTACACTTACATACAACAAATGCTTTTTTGAAACTACCAAAATATTGTTTGTCTCATTTGGCGTCTGTTGAATCAACCAAACAACTTGGTTGATTTAGGCCAAAATTATTAGTTAGCATTTTCCAAACATTAGTTTGAATCAAAGAAAACCGTTTTTTGTTTTACTTCGGCACCCCTTCCCCTCTTTTAGTTTCTTGTATTTCCCAAAAGAAAACAAGCATTTTTTGTTTACTTATATGATATATGCATATTACTAGTAAAATTAATTTTAATAGTACATGTTTGTTACTCTTTTTAAATGAATTCATTATATTGTTCTGCCATGAAACAATTATGTGATTGAGCACAGTCCACACTGTAATTACAGTCAACTTTCGGTCGTTGGGCTACGTTTAGGTGGGCTACGTTTTAACTGGGCGCCCGTTAGGTGGGCTATAGCCCAATTAAAACGAAGTCAAACGTCACTTTTTGACATGAAGCACAATATGTCCACGTCCAGGTTGGTAGCCCTGATTTTCGAGCTTAGTGCAACGAACGATAGTTGACTGTACTTAAGTATTCTCCCTCAGGATACCGACATCGTCCATAGCACCATATTTTTTCCCTGGGAGACTGATTTTGTGAAAAATAAAGACGATGGGTATTTGCCGATTCCGAACAAGATTAGTCATTGTACCTACCTTAAATTTTGATATTTTCATTACTAATTACGGCTGCTGAAATGTGAGCATAAATTTAGAGGTTATTTTCATTATTTAAATATATTTCCTTATCATGAATTGGCTGGATAAAGCAATCGCAATTTTTAATGCTCGTCGAATACTTTCAGCAACGGCGTCTAAAAACACACCCCGTCGGCGAACGGGATGACAGGAAATTTAACAAGCTAGACCTTCGGTTTGATTCAAACTAAAGTTCAGGTTGTAATTTCGCCAAACAAAATATTGGTTGGATTCAAAGTATGTTACTTCCAATATCAACCTAATAATATAGTTTAATTCTGGCTACTCACGAGAGCACCACACAACCTAATTTATGGCAAAAATGAACCATGCTTCGGTTGTAAAGATCTAAAAAACTAGTTTGAAACAACCATGAACAACTTTCAATTAATGTCATGTTTTTGAGTTGGAATATCCACAGAGAACAGACATCCAGGCTACAAATTTCATTCATAAAGTTGGGTAAGGATTTGAATCTTCACTTGAGTAAGGTTGCAAACCAATACACGATGAAAACACTAACGCCGCCAAACACCATATTGCCACACTCAGTGGTGAATTGAAACATTTCAAGTGTTGAATTAAATTAGTATGAGAAATTAACGATTGCAGCGCCACGGTATTGCCTATTGTGTTGCCGATTTCAAATGGCCGTTAAGTTCCTTACACAGTTTCGGAACTGGACTTGGATGTCTGTTCTCTGTGGTATTAGTGTCCACGTGAATTTGCTCAAGTAAGATAAACTGAGGCCTCACGAGTTTTTTAAGTCAAGAATGTTTTGGAACCAGATGATGTTAGTGAGGTGTTATTTTTGGAGTACATTTTTCGTTATGTACTTCGCTATATCATCAAAAACCTAATTCGACGTAAAAAAAATGAAAATTTCTCGCTAACCACCAAAAACGACCAAATAAGCAGACGCTCCGTTCCAATTTTCCCACTTATTCCATCATGTTGTTGATCTCTCTCAAATTACGAGTATCGTGTCCCACGAATGTCACGCATCATTCCCCTCAAATCAACCGGAAAATTACATGCACACGCATCAGTTTTAAATATCCTGGCTTATTGAAGCGATAGTATCCGCTCCCTCGCGGCTACTGGGCAAACACCCACATCAAAAGGATCAAACATTTACAGCATTTCATCACCACGTTGTCGTCGTCGCGTCGTCGCATAGCAATGCTATTCCCAGGGCTCGCATGTGTCAACCTATTTCATTACGGAAATCGATCCTAGGCAGCAGCAGCAGCAGCAGCAGTTGGCACCCCAGACAGCCATACATCGTGTCTTGCAATCAGCATCCCAAATAAACACAGCCCGCGGCTCAGATTCAGACAGCCGAAAACAGCCAGCCAGCGCAAATGTCCCCTAGTAGGAAGAGTGTTGACGTGGTGCGGTTAGCTTCAAAGGACATTCGCTGAAATCGATTTCACACCCTTCGATCTCTTTTTGGATGAGTGGAGTCAGGGTTGCCAGACTCTACTGCAGAAATTCAAGTGGTAGAACCCAAGAGGCAGACCAGGCAAAGTGTTCGTTCGCGACGCGGGATTACTGGAGTTGTCCAAGGCGAGTATCCTTCCAGACTAGAAACCTACAATGCAATGAAACATTCAGAAGTTAAATAAATTGGCAACCCTGTGGAGCTCCGGTAAGGCGATGTGCGACTATCATAAAAAAGAGTGCTTCTTCGTCGTCTGGTAGAACGATCCGAAGAGGATGATACATTAAAAATCAATAAACAAGGATGTTTAACACGTGTTTTTTTTTCGTTGCTTGCTCCGCGCCACCACCGCACCGTTCTGAACGCTTGAGTGCCTTTTCCTTAGAGTTCCTTTGCATCACCACCGACCGCTGCCGCGCCGCCTAGGGCAAGGTTGATTTCCATATTTTTCACGTGTGATACCGACGACGACGATGACGACGAGGACCACGTCGGTGAAGTGTGTATGGAATGCTTCCTTCTCATGGGTTGGCATTTACGGGTGAAGGAATTTGAATTTTACACATTTTACCACACGTGTCGGTCCCCGTATTTGGCGGCAAGCGGAGTAGCTATTTAGATGCTATCGGACTGGTAAATGGAAATTCGAAGGAAAATGGTTGAACCCCTGCGTTGTTCAACTGTTTGGATGAGTGTCTATTTTGGAGTATGGTGAAGTGAAGTGTGAATGTACCGTATTTGGAAATCAACATCAAATTTAAGCTAAGAGACCATGTTACCGACCGGAGTCCGACCGGAGTCTAGCCAATGCTACGAAATTAAAAAATAGCAGTTCTCAAATGTGTACTCATCGGTCAGCTTCCTAATTTGTGGGTTTTACCTGTAAACAATATCTTCTTTCTCTAATAATATAACTATTAACACTGATTTTGATTTAAACGCTTAATTAAATAGCATGCTATAACTTTTAATGCCGATCAATTTACATATTTGGCAAAAGCACTGTGATCACACTCGTTGGGGCCACTCAGCAACACCGACGCACCGCAGGAACACCGACGCACCGCAGGATCACCGAACCAACCCGGAATCACCGCACTCCCATCTGCACACCGCATCACCAGCTTTCGCCAAATAGCCTTTCGAACTCGTTACCACCTTTCGCTTCTGCTTAAAGCCGAACCGGACCGTAACCGGGCCGTTGAGGTCACCCGGCGATAGACCGTAGCACTGAACAGTTCTGCCGGAGATTCTCGGTCGCACTTCTAGTTCTACCGGCGAATCACTAAGACACTTTTACCCGGCGGGTCTCTTAACGTTGTCCCGCGAGCTGAACCGGTAGTGATAATGGTTCTACCGAGTGCCTGCACTGTTACGATTCGGTTGGGGCCTGCTGGCCCCACACTTGGCCCAACCCAGCTCTTCCCCTACACAACCCCCAACGATTTTTCGACCTCTTGTACGGCCGGACACTTCAAACGACCCTGCGGCCACTCCTGGCTGTTTCTCTGCGGTTTCAACAAAACAACCCGTATCCCTGCCCTCTAGAAATACGATGAGGGGGGCTGGTTACCGCACTGTTTGCGACTAGGGCCGCGCGGAGAACTATAACGTCACTCGCGAAGGGGGGGGGGGTTCTTGGTTAAAATTCATAACCAGATCCTTGGATCTTTTCTGGGCTCAGATGTCCCGTGGTCTTTACTATAGGCTTAGTCACGAATTACTCCTCGATTCGATATTAACTTCGACCGTTTTCGACTTGGAGATAAACGTCCTCCTTGTTCGAATTATTGCACGGGACTCCCGTGGATTTCGTGGTCGAGTTTGGTGTCGGCTCCGGAGATAGGGATGGGTGCGTATTTCTCTCTCTCCAACAACGATGCTCTCCGCCTCTGCAGCCTTAACCTAGGGAGTGTGTGCGATGGAGTATTAGCTTTTGCTGCTACCACAAGCGTGGCTCTGTTGGAGTGTTAGTCACCCTTTCGGGGACCACTCGCTTTACCGCAACGTGGTGGGACTTTGCCTCTTTTCGATTTATTTTTGTTTCGTTGTATTAAACTAATACTCCATTGCACACCTTCCACTGCGTTAGTACCCTGGGCCGCGTCAAACACCCAGAGGTGGACCGTGCGACCCCTTAGTGGTCTGATACCAGTATCAACCATTCATAAATCATGTAGACTTTTCGGGGAGAGTGCGTGCCTGGCCAAAGTCTGCGTTCCATACAAATTTAAAATTATGGAATGGAAAAAAAGTCTGCGAGGGGACAGCGAGGTCTGAGATGACCGGTTGCTTGGGATACACCGCAGATCTATTGGACATCATCCGGGACAGTGCCACTATAGCTGTGGAAGCTCTTTTGCAGGCATGATCCACGTGGCTACCGAAGGTAGTGATCTTCGATCGATCATCACTTGACTCCCAAGTGTTTAACGGAGCGCTTCGAAGTGATAGTATATACAATCGTATACACTGATCACTGATTGCTTCTCCGACTTTCGGATGTTCACTGCCACCATCTCAGTTTTGAATTGAGTCAATTCCAGTTTCCTGGATCTCATCCACTCCTCATCAAATGCGATCGAGTGGGCAGCAGTCAATTCTACTTATTCGATTGACTCACCGTATACTTCGAGCGTAATTTCGTCAGCAAATCCGATAATCTCCACTTTTACCGGAAACTCTAACCTCAACACCTCGTCGGACATAACATTCTATAACACCGGATCCAGGATGGAACCTAGCGAAACTCGTGAGGTTATGTGAAAACACTGCCGACCCACCTTTGTTTCGTAAATTAATACTCGATGCTGGAAGTATCTTCCGAGAATCTTGTATAGGTACCCCGGTATCCCCAGACGTAGTGCACAGTAGCAAATCCCCCTCCTTGTACGCTGGAGCGCTGTCTTGGCTGTCTTTGTAGCCAACATAATAGCGTTTACGGTCGACCTCGCCTTCCGGAAGCCAAACTGGTTGCTAGAGAGACCATTTACACCCTCAGTGTGCCTCAACACTCTGTTGAGGATGATGTTTTCGAGCACCTTTCCCGCCACGTCGATCAAACATATTGGTCTATATGACGACGGGTGGTTTCCTCGGCTTTGGCAATAGAACCAGGATCCGCTTCTTCCATACTTCTGGGAAAACTCCCTCATCTAGGCATTTCTGCATAGCAAACCTGAACATCTCGGTAGCCTCTGCGATAGCTATTTTTAAGGCCAGGTTCGGTACTTCGTCCGGACCTGGGTCCTTACCTACGCTAAGGGACTTTTCCAAGCAACACACATGGTCACAAAACGGCAACGGTAGTGCATGTAAGAGTAGCACAGAAGTCACTGTGACTTACTGAGCAACCCTTACAAGCGCTGCCGTGACTGTTTTGTAACCATGTTTGCTGCTAGGGTTGGTATCCCCGCAAGTTCCACATCGGTGACCCTCTCCTCATCGCAAGCCCATATCCCCGGCTGTCTTACGAAAGGAGGCCAAGGACTAGGATCATGGCGCGGGAAAAGCCCCTCGATGATCCCCTCCAACATCTCTGGAGACTGCTCTGTAAGAGCCATTACACCTCTTGTCTTGGCCATCATGATCCTGTAAGCAACCCCAAGTAACACAGAAAACATCTTGAGAATTGAAAAATTCAAAATGTGTTCTATAAATGCTCTATAAGAGAGATATAAAACATCTGGTGTTAGAATCTCGCTTTAATTATGTTTTCAAATAACAATATACTTCAAAATAATGATTAAATTTGAATTGTATAAATTACAGCGATTACACGAATGTATAACAATTATAGAGCTTAGTGTATAGAACTTGATAAATACAACAATTTATGCTTACATTTTCTTCAGCCTACTGCATTATTGTAGGTTTTCAGGTCGCTTTATTTTTAAGGCTTATCATATTGAATATGAAGAGCGGAGTCCAATTCAGAAGAAATTATCACGACTCTGGTTAATCTCAGGGCAAACAATGCATTTGCTTCACTTTTCGTCCTTTCAGGCATACCATGCTCTCCAGTATGCCAGATTCACAGGTCCATCAGAAAAATTAAGATCGATTCATCGCAACCCGATTTCGATTAGATTACAATCCGATTCAATGGAATAATGCTCACCTGACGATATATTCGTATAGCTTCCATCAACCTCAGAAATATTGCCACAAATACCTTTTAAAATGATTTTTAGAGAAGCACAACTTCAATTAGCAACTACGAAAAAGATTCTTTGTTTACAATGTTTTGACGTTTTAGTGATTTTCGTTTGACTAAGAGCAAGTTGTAATTATGTTATTTTTTAGTAGTGAAGAACGCTGCCATCCAAACCAATGAGTTGGTATGTTGAAAATACGCTTGCAAGATGTTTTATAAACGTTCTCATTCAATACACTTTTGAGTTGCTCACAAGTTGTGATTTAAACAAGTTTTAAACTTATTTTCAACTGATTACATGATTGTAGAATTACAAAAAATAATTTGAGGTTATGTTTTATTTTCCATTAGAGAAGGTCATCTGCGTTACAGTACCTGCTGAAAATGTTGATCATTTTCAATTGTATCCATTTCTTTATCGACTTTAATCAGACATTGCATGAAAAACCTTCAATTCACGTACTTGATAAACTTGAAAAGATTATGTCCATGACCATGACCATGTCAATAGTCCATTTTACGAGCTGATTTTTTCAAATGTAAATTTGACTGGAGGTGGTGTCCTTACCCGTGAATATCAAAATCATTATCAACACTGTTTTAGTTTCATGTTCTGGTGAGCACTTTTACTTCAGATGAAAATAGTCGAATCTCGCTAGGCACAATAAAATAATGAATTTAAATATTTCACTATGATACACAAAAATCAAATTGGTTCACATATTTTTGAACAGCGCTGTGGGGTTAATTTGAGATCTGCCATATTGTATCTTTGAGAGGTTCGATAAAAAATCACAAAATCACATTGCCAGTTTATTTATTCCATGGTGCATTTTCAATCCAATTTGATGGCGCATGGAAAATAAACGAGTAGAAGAAAAACTTACACCATGAATTTGGAACGGCAAGTAAATTCTAGATAGCAACACCGAGTTCCAACTCACAATTATTCATCTGAAAACATGTTTAAGCATTATCGTCTTTCTGTTACTTATCACTCTGAAATATTTTCTGGAGTTCAATTTAATTTTTTTTTATTTTTCTTCAGTTGACAGAAGTCATTGCTTCGCCATGTGTATGTCGTGCTTGTGATTGTATTATATAAGTAATTTGAACGTATTTATCATTGACGATAAACACAATAATAACTGAGATGCACTCAGAAGAAATTTTACGTTATATAAGTGTATTCCAAATCCTTATATATAACCTATAAGATGTTTTATAAGCCGCCATTTTTTGCGCTGTTTTGATTATATAAGTGTCCGATATTATGTTAATAATACAAGAAAAAAACACGTGACTTTGTTTGAAACGTGGATTTTAAACTATTATACAGCTAGCTGTGTTACTTGGGACACCCCACGGGTTCACATTGGCACTCTGCCAGAGACCCTCGAAGCAGGCCTTTTTGCTTGCCCGTATCTCGGTCTTCAGCACGGCTTTTGCAGCGGCGTACACCACCCGCCGTTCGTTTCGCTCTTCCTCAGTTCGTGCTCGCTGCATCTGCCTAGCCCGTAGCAAGGTGCAGTGCAGGTCCGCAATCGCTTGAGTCCAGTAAGCCGGTGGCGCCCCTTTTTCTAGGGTGGACTTGTCTCGGCATGGTCGCATCTTATACACATGGGAGCACAGCTACCAGCTTGTCGCCGTCCAATCCAAGTAGGTTTCGCTCACGGCGGAGCGCCTCCCTAAATACCCCTTCGTCGAAGTATGATGTCTCCCACCAACGAGGGCTTGCCCTTGGCCTAGCCGCCTCTTCTTCTATCCGGTGTCTGCTGTTGTTGTAGTCGATACTGTAGCGAACCGCCAGGTGGTCGCTGTGAGTGTAGCCATCCTCTCCAGTTCGAACTACTTGTTAAGCCAGGACTACAAAAGGTCACGTCCGCTTCGTTTCGACTATAGGTACTCTTTCTACCGACATTAGCCAAGTCGACATCTAAGATGGCCAGTGTTTCTAGCAGGATCTGACCCCGCTAGTTCGTGAAACGGTTTCCCCATTCCACGGTCCAGGCATTAAAGTCACCCGCTATCACCACCGGCCTTCGCCCTGTTAGCATGGTCGTTAGCATTTGCGTAAACCGCACGATCGGCCACCGCGGAGGCGCATAACAGCTACAGAAGAAGACCCCGTTTACTATGGCGACCACGAAGCCCCCAAAGGTAGTAGACACCAACTCCTGAACGGGGTATTTACCCGTCGTCCATATCGCCGCCATTTTTCTGGTCCCATCCGTGACCCAGTTGCTGTTGCCGGCGGGTACTCGGTATGGGTCCGATATGATGGCGATATCCGTCTCCCACTCAGAAACTGCCTGACAAAGCAGTTGCTGAGCCGCATCACAATGGTTCAGGCTCAGCTGCGTTACCTGCACTGTGATTTGTTGTTCACTGCGGCTTTCTTGAAGGCCGGGTACCCTGGACCACCCATCGGATTTCTGTTTTTCGAGGGTTTTCCGGTACAGATCATGCAGATGGGCGGACTCGTGCAGCTTTGGGCCTTATGACCTTCAACGCCGCATCGCTTGCACAGTTTGCGCCTGTCGGGGCCTTTGCAGTCCCACGACTTGTGTCCTGGTTCCAGACACCTGAAGCAAACCTCTGGTGGCTCGTGGAACGTCAGGTGACATACACACCAGCCCACCTTTATGCTCCCTACTTTAACGGACTTTGTTACGTCCGCCACAGGTAGCTGAACCAAAGCTATCTGTGTCCCTGCAGGCCCTTTCCGTAGCATAACGGCTGCGGCGGCCACCTGCACATCGCACTGTTGCCGCAGTGCCATGACGACCTCTTCCACTTCGGTGATCTCGTCAATGCCCTTGACCTTCAGAGTCGCCTCATGTGTCAGAGCCCTCACCTGCACACCCTCACCAAGGAACTCTTCTGCCAGCCTCTTATAGGCGGCGCCCTTGTGCTCCTTCTGGCGCTTCAGCTCCAGGATCATCTCGCCCGTACGAGTACGTATAATACTGCGTACGTCGGCTCAAAGACCCTCAAGCTTGACGTCGCTTCGCATCGTCTTCAAGACGTCCGAGTACTTGGACTGTTCCGTATTGATGACGATCGCGTCGCCTTTCTCGCGCCCGGCACCTGCCCTCCTACGCCTTGCCTTGGCGTCCTGCGCTACTACCTGCGGATTCGCCTTCTTCTTCCTCTTCCGCTCTACCTTCGTCCAAGGGGGGTCCTCCCCTTGGATCGCCCTGCTCTGTGGCTGTTGAGGGCCCACCAGCGGTCGCAACCCCTTGTTCCCATCGTTCCGGGACGGGCCAGCCTTTTCAGGAGCGGGCATCACCTGGCAGCTCCTCATCTGACCCGATTCTTCCTCACCCGATTCTGCGAGTGCTCGTCACAAGCATTCGCATCCGCCGCACCCTTTGGGCTACCTGCGAAAGCGAAGGCCACCGTCTGGGTAGACGTCGTATCCTTTGGCTTTGCGGGTTCTGCCGCAGTTTCATCATAGACTTAATACCCTACGAGAGGTTCCGGTGGGTGGCGGTGTATCGGGATCGACCTTCATGGGTCTCTGAAAACGGAAGAAGATTAACGTTGGATTTTTTCTTCGTAAATAAACAATCGTTTTTTCTCGCTGTCATGGTTACTAGATTGGCAGACCAGCGTTGATTTGATGATAATAGGCGGAGCAAACTGACATTTAAAGGGCGACGTTAGAATCACCAGTAATTGGGCGAATTTACTGGGGGAACGACTGGCGTCACAAAAAAATCGTTAGTTTTGTATTAATTGTTGGTTTCATGGTCTCGCTTGGCATCGGCCATTGACTTTCAAAGTCAAGCAGGGCCTGCTTGAGTTCTCTGCTGGCAGGCACGAAGATACTGTAAGTCAAGGGAATTTCCTTTACGAAAAGGTCCGGGCCGACCGAGAATCGAGTCCGTCACCCGCAGCATAGTCGTGCTGAAAACCAACGCCTTATTAGTCTTTTGTGACTGTGAGTCTAGGAATTAAAATTATGGATGTTTTTCCCTGTTTTATTTTCATAGAAAATAGTTGAGGTGTGTATAGCAGGCAAAAGAAAAAATAAGCTGAAATGAAGAACGCTGATGGTCGAAACAACTACTTTTGAGGCTTGAAATTGCACTCATATCTTCAGACATAATTTGATGGTAATGACGGTCAATCTTTACCGGACAACAGTAAGGTACCAATGTGTTTGATTATAGCCTTACTTTATGAGATCTGGCTGATAAAATGAAATTAGCAAATAATGCTCGTAATGGGTAGTTCGAAGAACTACCATTCCATGCGAAAAAAAATCTCAGATTCCGCACCTAATGGTCATCGTTCAGCTCCCTCCTCTCCACCGTGCATCCGACCAGAAGGATGAAGCGAAAATTTATTGAACTTCAAATGAAGTCAAATTAATTCAAATTTATTCCGCTCGCATTGCCGTGCTTTTTCTCCTGCGTGGTCGTGATTTCCATAGCCAGCCCCACAGCCACAGCATGCTTCAAAACATAGAAGCGAATACTCCCAATTTGATCTCGATTCTCGCTTTTTCCCGCATTGGAATCAATTCCCGACCACACGTTCCGCTCCATCGAACATCAAGATAAACCCGACTCTCGAGCTTGATATCTGCGGTCCCAATTGCATTTTCATACACTCGGTCTGACTGGCTGGCTAATGTAGCTGCTGCTGCTGCTGGTGGTGCTTCTGCAACTAGCATGGATGCTATCGTGTGTTAGCTGGCTACAGCTGGTATGCATGGTGGTGTGTGGTAGTTTGCAAGTGCAAATCTTGTCGATTCCTCAAATTCTT
This sequence comes from Aedes albopictus, assembly GCF_035046485.1. Taxonomy (NCBI): domain Eukaryota; kingdom Metazoa; phylum Arthropoda; class Insecta; order Diptera; family Culicidae; genus Aedes; species Aedes albopictus. The sequence goes on from NC_085138.1 coordinate 300,768,342, forward strand.
CCCCATTCGCTCCACTCCATATTCGCGATCGATCGCATAGCTATAAAAAAATACGGCGAATCCACAAAAGGAGGAACCGCGCGCGTAACCAAACGTCGTAAATATTGTGCGGTTGTCCGGTGGTGGCGCGGCGCGGTTGAGGTCGCCAAAGCGAGCGGACACATAGCTTCACAGAAGAAGAGAGCTTCGGATATAATGAATTAATGTACAAATCGGGCAAATCGGACGACTGCAAACTACTGTCACAAATCGAAAGGTTCGAGATCAGGGAAAGGGGTTCACCAGCGTACGGGGCAATTTACGGTTCGGAAGGGGAACATCGTTGGCGGGTACCTCTCGGTATGGGTTCAGGGCTTGTTGGTGATGGGGTTTTGATTTTTGCAGTGGTTTGTCTCATCTTCTCTCGGTCGATGACTGGCGTATTTAGGAGTCCGAGAGGGGCTATTACTATGTGTGTATTTGAGGACCGAACTCTTCAGGTATTTGAACGTGCTTTTTGTATGTCATGTCATTAATTACTCTTCTACACGTTAAAAACTCCGTTCTGATTTACGTACTTACCTTACCGATCAAGCAAAGGCCGGGGTGGCCTCTGCTGTACATAGTAGCCGCCTCCATTCCACTCGGTCCATGGCTGTTTGTCTACAGTTCCGCACTCTGCGTAGGGTCCGCAGATCGTCCTCCACTTGGTCGACCCATCTAGCTCGCTGCGCACCACGTCTTCTTGTCAGTGAATCAAAATTCAACCATCGCGCAACAATAATGACAATGTTGCAACCTGTATTTGTTGCGACAATCCACCCGATGCGACATAAGTTTGTCCCAACTTGAAAATAATAGGATAAACATCGTACACCACGAGTTTAGCGATTTTTAAGCCTTGCATTGCTAATTTCGAACGGTAACTTCGAGTCGGTAAACACTGCAACTCTGTTGAAGATCTATCATCAAACAGTTTCGACATTGGGTTAGTAATCATTAATTATTCGCGAGTTGAAAAGTACGCAACAAATTCAGCTTCCGTTTTGTCTGCAACAAAAAAAATCGAGATCATGTCATTATCTGTTACCAGTAGGGATAAAGAGTAATCGTCGCACCTTCTTTGTTGCTTGTTTTGTGCCTCTTTTGTCCGACTATTCTCTTCACTGCTTCTTGCACCGGTCAGATGACTCTCGAGAACCATTTTAGTCGGGTTGCTATCCGACATCCTGATGACGTGACCCGCCCACCGTAGCCTCCCGATTTTCGCGGTATGGACGATGGTTGGTTCTCCCAGCAGCTGATGCAGCTCGTGGTTCATTCGCCTTCTCCAAGTCCCGTCTTCCATCCGCACTCCGCCGTAGATAGTACGCAACACCTTCCGTTCGAAAACTCCAAGGGCGCGTTGGTCCTCTGCACGGAGAGTCCATGTTTCGTGCCCATAGAGGCCTACTCGTCTAATCAGCGTTTTGTAGATGGTTAACTTCGTGTTACGGCGAACTTTATTCGATCGTAGAGTTCTGCGGAGTCCAAAGTAAGCACGATTTTCTGCCACAATGCGCCTCTGAATTTCTCTGCTGGTGTCGTTGTCGGCGGTCACCAGTGACTTGTCTTCGACACATTAATGACTAATCCGATTCGCCTGACTTCACTCTTTATTCGGATGTACGTTTCCGCCATCGTCTCAAATTTGCGAGCAATAATATCAATATCATCAGCGAAACCAAGCAGCTGAACGGACTTCGTGAAAATCGTTCAACTCATGTTTATCCCCGCCATCACTTTGCCGCCATCACCTTGCCGTAACCCTCTGCGAGATTCGAAGGGACTCGAGAGTGTCCCTGATACTCGAACTACCGTGTCAGTTTATCCGGGAATCCGTATTCGTGCATAATCTGCCATAGCTGTTCTCGATCGATTGTATCATACGCCACGAACTCTCTTGCAATCGGTGATAGTGGGCGGCATAAAATTTGAAAGAGTAACTTGTAGGCAGCGCTCAGTAGTGTGATCGCGCGGTAGTTCCCGCAATCCAACTTGTCGCCCTTTTTGTAGATGGGACACACGATACCTTCCATCCATTCCTCCGGTAATACTTCCTCCTCCCAAATCTTGGGAATGACCCAGTGTAGTGCTCTCACAGTGCTTCTCCACCGTATTTTAGAAGCTCGCTTGGAAGTTGATCTGCTCCAGCGGCTTTGTTCTTTTTCAACCGGCCAACCTCCTCCTCGATCTCTTGGAGGTCAGGGGCCGGAAGTCTTTCGTCCTGTGCACATACTCCTAGATCTGTTACCACGCCACCTTCGGCACTTACAACGTCGCCATTGAGGTGCTCATCGTAATGCTGCCGCCACCTCTCGACCACCTCACGCTCGCTCGTGAGAATATTCCCGTGATTATCTCGGCACATGTCGGCTTGTCACCACAACAAACGGAATCGCAAATCGACCACATTCTGATTGATGGACGGCACTTCTCCGACACTATCGACGTCAGGACCTATCGTGGCGCTGATATCGACTCTGATCACTACCTGGTGATGGTTAAACTGCGCCCAAAGCTCTCCGTTATTAACAATGTACAGTACCGGCGGCCGTCCGGTACGATCTAGAGCGACTGAAGCAACCGGATGTCGCCACCGCATACGCGCAGAATCTCGTGGCAGCGTTGCCGGACGAGGGTGTGCTCGATGTGGCCACTCTAGAGGACTGCTGGAGAAGAGTCAAAGCAGTCATCAACAACGCAGCCGAGAGCACTATCGGGTACGTAGAACGGAGTCGACGAAACGATAGGTTCGATGAGGATTGCAGAGCGGTTCTGGAGGAAAAGGATGCAGCGCGGGCGGTAATGCTGCAGCATGTAACCCGACAGAATGTGGAGCGATACAGACAGAAGCGGAAGCAGCAGACCCGTCTCTTCCGGGAGAAAAAGCGCCGCCTGGAAGAAGCGGAGTGCGAGGAAATGGAACTGCTGTGCCGTTCACAAGAAACACGTAAGTTATACCAGAAGCTCAACGCATCCCGCAAAGGCTACGAGCCGCAAGCCGAGATCTGCAGGGATAAGGACGGGAGCCTCCTGACGGACAAACATGAGGTGATCGAAAGGTGGAAGTAGCGCTTCGACGAGCACCTGAATGGCAAAGAGAATGTAGGCACGGAGGACTAAGGCAGCGGAGGAAACGACTATAAATGTTGGCGCAGCAGAGGACGGGAACGAACCAACTCCCACGCTGAGGGAAGTTAAGGATGCCAACCACCAGCTCAAAAACAACAAAGCGGCTGGTAAGGACGGTGTCGCAGCAGAACTCGAGATTGGCCCGGAAAAGTTGGCCACCTGTCTGTACCAGTTAGTAGTCAAGATCTGGGAAACCGAACAGCTACCGGAGGAGTGGAAGAAAGGGATAATCTGTCCCATCCACAAGAAAGGCGACAAGTTAATGTGTGAGAACTTTCGAGCGGTCACCATTTTGAATGCCGCCTACAAAGTGCTATCCCAGATCATCTTCTGTCGTCTTTCACCTAAAGTAAATGAGTTCGTGGGAAGTTACCAAGCCGGTTTCATCGACGGCCGGTCAACAACGGACCAGATCTTCACCGTACGGCAAATCCTCCAGAAATGTCGTGAATACCAGGTTCCAACGTACCACCTGTTCATCGACTTCAAAGCGGCGTACGACAGTATCGACCGCACAGAGCTATGGAAAATCATGGACGAGAACAGCTTACCTGGGAAGCTTACCAGACTGATAAGAGCAACGATGGATAGTGTGCAGAACAGCGTAAGGATTTCGGGTGAACTATCCAGTTCATTCGAATCTCGAGGGACTACGACAAGGTGATGGACTTTCCTGTTTACTATTCAACATCGCCCTGGAAGGTGTTATGCGACGAGCCGGGCACAACAGCCGGGGTACGATCTTCACGAAATCCGGCCAATTTGTCTGTTTTGCGGATGACATGGATATTATTGCTAGAACATTTGGAACGGTGGCAGAACTGTACACTCGCCTGAAACGTGAAGCAGCAAAGGTCGGACTGGTGGTGAATGCGGCTAAAACAAAGTAGGGTATATGTACCATTCCTTGGCCTAATTTGCAAGCCGCCTTGAAAATTTTGACCATAACTCATGAATTAATAGCACTAGAAATAATATGTTGAGCATATTACACACTCTAGGCAATGCATGTTTCACCATTTGGAAATAAACTAACGTAAATATTCAAGAATTTACTTAAAGAAGTTGAAAAGATTCGATGCGGTGGTATGCAACGTTGGCCTATGGTACAAAAATTGGCCTATTAGTGGATACAACGTTGGCCTATTGCTTTCTACGCACTAGAACCACTAATTATCTCATTTTTCAATATTTTTGCTGAAGTATTATCTCTGTTTATTCACCAATCTTACTTTTAAATTACATTTTCGGAGCCAAATTTTCAAAAAACTGTAAATAAATCACTTAAACTAAAGTTCTTTCTTAATTAACGAAAAGTAACGAAAACAACACAACCCTTTTATTGTGTTATATTTTTACAGCCACTGCACACAAAATCTTTCTTCCTGTTCGTTCTTTCTGGTTCTTACGCAAACAATGTTGTGACGTCACTTTATCGGTGTTTTGACGTCACTTTACTGGTGGGCCAAGATTTGGGTACATAGTGAAAAAAAAATGTCCTCAATATTCGGCCCACATTCAATTTGTGAAATAGTTATTATTCGTTGAAAACAAATACACAACTTCAAAATAGCGTCTTTGTCCGTCACATCAAATGTTCAGTTATTGAAAAGTCAATTCGAAATGTTCCAGAATCATGCCATTTATGATCATGTGTATAGACTACACACTAAGCCGAAGAATTATGGCGTCTACAAAAGCTTAACAAAGTGACATTTTCATTCTATTTTAATGCTCCAAAGTGCTAAAACTGAAACGAAATGTTACAGTTGTTTGGCGTATAGCTTTTCCGATATCCAGTTATGCGTGTTTGTTTGAGTTTTTGGTTTACGTTGAGATAGGCCGAACGAGGGGACTATGCCAACGAAGCATCCCGATACCCTACATGCTGGTAGGTGGGGGACCGAGCGAGACAGGACAAGCCTTGGCAGCAATGTTACGATAGACGGGGATACTTTCGAGGTGGTAGAAGAATTCATCTACCTCGATTCCTTGCTAACGGCTGACAATAACGTGAGCCGTGAAATACGAAGGCGCATCATCAGTGAAAGTCGTGCCTACTATGGGCTTCAGAAGAAACTGCGGTCAAAAAAGATTCACCCCCGCACCAAATGTACCATGTACAATAGACCTGTTCACGGCGTGTGTATGGGAAAAGTTTATAACAAAAAAATGGGAATCGTCAAATTTTTCGCTATTAAAAAATAGAGGCTTTCAGCTTTCATTTGCAGGGTCCCTCAAAAAAATCCACCGAGGGATCCCGAACAACTTTTTCAGAATACTGTTTTTCCCCATACAAAATGCACGGTTCCAAATTAATCCCTATTTCTACTTAACAAACATACCCAATTTTTGTATGAAAAAGTTCCCCCGATGGAATATTTCGATGTTGGGCTTGAATGAAAGCTGGTAGCGTCAACTTTCACGTAGCGTAAAAATTAGCGATGCCCATTTTTTTGTAATAAATTTGTTCTACCAGACACACCGTGTGTTCACTTTGAAACTTTTTTTCTCCGATTCTCCGTGACACATCAAATTATCAATCCACATGTAAAACCAAGTCTTCAGTCCAAAATTGAGCCAAATTGATGAAGATTTAAAGGTGTATCAAATCGATTTTGTGTTTTTTAGTCGTTTTCACAGAAATTTACTCAGAAATTCACAAAATTGATCCGAAAAGATGCCGGAGATACCGTTAGGATATAGTTAGAATAATACTCTACAACTTTGCCGAAGACACTACGGTGTTTAATTTGCATATTTTGAAGTTATTCAACCGCTGGGCGAAATATTGAGCATCTGTTTGATAATGATCAATTTAGCTAAAACAATTCAATACGATGATGGAACTGCTTCTGGATGCAACATTTTACAGACAACTGTGGGTGCAGCTTACTGGTTATCTATCTACCCACAAATCGTAGTTTCATCAACTTATAGCAGGATCGAGACGCAAAAAAAATGATATTCCAGGACTCGAACCTTGAATCTTCGAATCCACAATCTCATGCTCAACCAACTGCACCAAATTCAAACTGATGCAGATGAGACAAAGGAGTGTAATGACGTTTAAATCATGTGTAACTTTGTTTTATTATATGCTGGCAACTCTGTACAATTTTTAGCATCAACGTGACTTTTGATAATTAGTCAATGAAAACGAATTTCTACACTAAAATGATGTATGGACGAAATGTTCGTAACACATAGGAGCAATAGCACATTAAATTAGTCATTTAAAACAATGTAAAATTGCATGACTTTTACGTGAAAAATCGTAAAAATATTGTATTTTTTCGTGATTTTTTAACGACAATTGTTGAATAACTTTGAAATACGCAATTTAAACACCGTAGTGTCTTCGGCAAAGTTGTAGAGTATTGTTCTAACTATATTTTATCGGTATTTTCGGTACCTTTTTGGTGCAATTTTCTGAATATTGAAGTACATATTCGTGAAAATGCTCGAAAAAACACAAAATCGATTTGATACACCTCTAAACCTTTATCAATTTGGCTCATTTTTGGACTGAAGCCTTGTTTTTGCATGTGGATTGATAATTTGATGTGACACTGGTATGTCAAAAAAAGTGAACAGGTCTAATGTACAAGACGCTCGAGGAGGACCTTCAAGCACTCGGAGTTTTCGACCGACGCGTGCTAAGGACGATCTTTGGCGGCATGCAGGAGAACGGTGTGTGGCGGAGAAGGATAAACCCAGCCTCCTGTCACCGCAATACTGCCCCACAGGAAAATAACGAGCCAACATCTCTGGTTCCCACTTCCAGCCGCCTCGTTGAATACAATAGCGGCGGCTCGGCGGCTTGGTTCCCCATGACAGCGCAAAGTTTGTAAACAAACATGATTCCAGGAGCAAAAATCAAAAGCGGCGAAACTTTTTTACACAACCAATTTTTTGTTTCACCTTTTAAAATCGTTAGTTTAAGCAAAACATGATTTTTAATTTCGCAATTATTTATTTAAAATGAAGTCGTAATAGTATCAGCTTGTCTTCGTCACGGGAATAAAGTTTCCATAAAATTTATAATTGTTATTGATATGATTCAGCCACAGTCAATAATCGTTCCTGGATTTTGATGCTGACCTCAAAAACATGGCCACATGACAGGAGGCTGGATAAACCACGAGCTCGCTGCACTCTACGGTGAACCCAACATCCAGAAAGTGGCTAAAGCTGGACGGATACGGTGGGCAGTGCATGTTGCAAGAATGCCGGACAACAACCCTGCAAAGTTGGTGTTTACTATCCATACGGTTGGTACAAAAAGGCGTGAAGCGCAGAGAGCACGATGGGCGGACCAAGTGGAGCGTGATCTGGCAAGTGTTGGGCGTGACCGACGTTGGAGAGCTGCAGCTGCAAATCGATTATTATGGCGGCAAATTGTTGATTCAGTCTTATCATGAATTTGATGTTAACTAAATAAATGAACAAACATTGTTGGCATTAAAGTATAGAAAACCGTTTATGGCAACCCATGGCACATCCTAAAACCTGCTACAAATAAAAAAAGTGGTGAGAGTAAATAGAAATCACACTGAGGGGCTGGAACCGTAAATACGGAAACGCAAAAAAGAGGATCAAATAAAGGTTGCAATCGCATTTTAGTTAAATTATTTTGTAATTTTAATCGAGGTTAAAACCTTTTTGATTACGCTGCTCGACAAAATTTTACAAAATTTGGTGTTATGGGATGAGAAAGAAAATAACAGGGGTTTGGGACCCTAGAAGTGTCATAGTGAAAGAATTTTTGAAAAATATTGGACCGGGCCTTCACAGTTTAAAACCGAAGTTTGTATGGAGAACTTGGGGTGTTCAATTAATATGTGCATTGAAACGTGCCGTGCATATTTTTAGACGTTTTCGGTATTTGGGTTAGTTTCGTTATTGTCTAACGCCTAAAAATATGCACAGCACGTTCTAATGCACATACCAATTGAACACCCCAAGTTCTCCATACAAAATTCGGTTTTGAACTGTGAAGGCCCGGTTCAATATTTTTCAAAAATTCTTTCAGTATGAAACTTCTAGGGTCCCAAACCCCTGTTCTTTTTTTCTCATCCTATAACAAAATTTAGTGTTGAACGGTGTTATAGTAGATTCTTTTTCTAAGCTCATCGAAGCAAAGTTGATGACAAGTACAAATTCTGATCAAATAAATGAAAAGTTAGAAGAATTTTTCAAGTTTTTTGGACTGCCTAAGGAGATAGTGTCCGACAACGGACCTCCGGTTGATGTGCCAGTTCAACAGACAGGGAGTAATTTGAATTTAAGCGATCCCTCAGGTGTTATAGAACAAATTGAAGATTCAAGCATCCAGTTTCAGATTAAGTCTACAGATACATAAACCTTTGTTGAAAATACCATCAACCAAAGATCCAACACTCTTGATTTGAATACGGCAAGTGACTATACTAACGAAACTCATCCAAGTGTTTTAGAAGGTAAAAAAATGTTTATAGGTTTATAAATTGACAAGCTTAACTTTAGTAATATTTTAGCACTGCCGAACCCTTCGAAAAATATCATCGGCGATGGGGATGATGGATATGATAGTATGTATTGATAATATCAGGGTTCAATCGAACATTTTTAAAGGTTAATCTATGTTATTCGCAAAAGGCGTTAATGAAAACTTTAATATTTTAGCACTACCGAACCATCAACATATATATAAATATAACAAAAAACCGTAGATACTCTCCAAAATAAGGTGGAGAAAGGACGTTGCGGTTTAGCTTGGCTGACAGATGATGATATGTGCAGCCGGTACACCGGTGTCAATCATCTCTCCACCATCAAGAGAATATTCGCCTTCATTGAATCTGTTCCATTTCAACCTGCATGTCAGATCACGAAAAATGAAATTTTTGTCATGACGCTGCAGAAGCTACGTCGCAATACTCCATTTTGCGATTTAGCGGACCAATATTCCATTTGTCCAAACAAAGTGTCCAAGTTTTTCCACCGAACAGTGTACAATTTGTTTGAAAATCTCAAGTGGGCACTTAAAATGCCTCCAAAAGAAGTTGCGATAAGACATAATCCTCTCATCTTTGTGAACATTATTTTGGAAGGCGGCGAATATTTGTTATTGATTGTTTTGAGGTGTACTCAGAAACCCCGATTTCAACTAGAGCAGCGATTGCCCGCCATAGTGCATATAAGGCCCTTCAAACGACAAAATTTCTCATTGCAATGGGCAGTAACGGAAGCGTAGCATATATATCTCAAGCTTATGGAGGACGATGCTCGGACCGCTTCATCATTCAGGTATGGCAGTAACGAACTTGTTTACGGCAAATGTTGATAGTATCCTGTTTAATAACACCGTTCAACACTATATTTTGTTATAGGACGAGAAAAAAAAGAACAGGAGTTTGGGACCTTAGAAGTGTCATAGTAAAAGATTTTTTTGAAAAATATAGAACCGGGCCTTCACAGTTCAAAACTGAAGTTTGTATGCAGAACTTGGGGTGTTCAATTGATATGTGCATTAGAACGCGCTGTGCATATATTTAGGCGTTAAATAATAACGAAATTAACCCAAATACCGAAAACGCCTAAAAATATGCACGGTACGTACTAATGCACATATCTATTGAACACCCCAAGTTCTCCATACAAACTTCGATTTTAAACTGTAAAGGCCCGGTCCAATATTTTTCAAAAATTCTTTCATTATGACACTTCTAGGGTCCCAAACCCCTTCTCCAGAGATGTTGGAGAGGATCATTGGAGGACTTTTTCCGCGTCATGATCCTAGTCCTTGACCTCCTTTCGTAGGACAGCCGGGGACTGGGGCTGGCGATGAGGAGAGGGTCACCGATGTGGAACTTGCGGGGATAGCTAAGTCCCTTAGCGTAGGTAAGGCCCCAGGTCCGGACGGAGTTCCGAACCTGGCCTTAAAAGTAGCTATTGCAGAGGCTCCCGAGATGTTCAGGTCTGCTATGCAGAAATGCCTGGACGAGGGAGTTTTCCCAGAAGCTTGGAAGAGGCAGAGCCTGGTACTATTGCCAAAGGCGGGGAAACCACCCGGAGACCCGTCGGCATATAGACCAATATGCTTGATTGACACGGCGGGGAAGGTGCTCGAAAAGATCATCCTCAATAGAATGTTGCGGTTCACCGAGGGCGAAAATGGTCTTTCGAGTAACCAGTACGGCTTCCGGAAGGGGAGGTCCACCGTAGACGCTATCTTGTCGGTTACAAAAACCGCCGAGAAAGCACTCGAGCCTAAGAGGAGGGGAATTCGCTTTTGCGCGGTAGTGACTCTGGATGTAAGGAATGCGTTTAATAGCGCCAGCTGGTCTGCTATTGGCGATGCGTTCTTGCGTCTGGGGATACCGGAGTACCTGTACAAGATTCTCGGAAGTTACTTTCAGAATCGTGTACTAGTCTACGACACGGAGGTGGGTCGGAAGTGCTTTCACATAACCTCAGGAGTCCCGCAAGGTTCCATCCTGGGTCCGGTGTTATGGAATGTCATGTACGACGAGGTGTTGAGGTTAGAGTATCCAGTGGGAGTGGTGATTGTCGGATTTGCCGACGACATTACGCTCGAAGTCTACGTGAAACGATCGAGGAGGTAAAGTTGACTACCAACCACTCGATCAAGGTTGTGGAGGCGTGGATGCGGTCCAGGAAACTGGAGCTGGCTCACCACAAGACAGAGGTGACGGTTGTTAACAACCTGAAGTCGGAGCAGCAGACGGAGATCAGTGTAGGAGACTGTACTATCCTGTCAAAGCGCTCCGTCAAACACTTGGGCGTGATGATCGACGATAAGCTTACCTTCGGTAGCCACGTCGATTATGCCTGTAAAAGAGCCTCCACAGCTATTGCGGCACTGTCCCGCATGATGTCCAATAGCTCAGCGGTGTACGCCAGTAAGCGCAAGCTTCTGGCTAGTGTTGCTACATCCATACTTAGGTATGGCGGCCCGGCGTGGGGCACCGCGCTAAGTACTAAATGCTACCGACGGAAGCTGGAAAGTACTTACAGGCTTATGTGCCTGAGGGTTGCGAGCGCGTACCGTACCGTGTCACACGACGCTCTCTGCGTCATTACTGGTATGGTGCCTATCAGCATTCTTATCAGTGAGGACATGGAGTGCTTCGAAATGCGCGGCACAAGAGGCATACGCAGGACTGTCAGGATGGCCTCTATGGTCAAATGGCAGCGCGCGTGGGACAGTTCCACCAAAGGAAGGTGGACCTATAGGTTGATACCGAGGGTAGATAGTTGGATTAATAGGCGCCATGGGGAAGTCACATTCCACCTGACACAGGTCCTTACAGGTCATGGTTGCTTCCGACAGTATGTACACCGTTTCGGGCATGCGGATTCTCCCGAATGCCCAGTGTGCAATGGTTTAGAGGAAACGGCGGAACACGTTTTGTTCGTGTGCCCGCGTTTTCGCACAATGCGTGACCGCATGCTTGCCACATGCGGGGAGGACACAACTCCGGACAACTTGGTCCAGAGGATGTGTAGGGATGAGTTTGGCTGGAACGCCGTTTCAACGGCTATTACCCACATCGTCTGGGAGCTACAGAGGAGGTGGCGCGTGGACTCGGAGAATGGCTAGTCCAGATGCAGTACAAGAGGTGGTCCAGGGGTTCGGAGTCGGCTTCGTAGGTCATACCGGTGCCCTGCGGTCGAGATCGACCCTTACAACGATTAAGTGGCCGCGGAGAGGAAGTCCCGGTAGTGGTGCTGTCGTGGCGTCGGTCTACTGGGTTGGATCCGAGCCCGCGGTTGGAAAGGGGTCCCCGGCAAGGGTCGGGGTAGGTGAGATCCTGCTGTCTGCAACCTACGGGTGCATCTGATAGGGCCTGAAGGGTAGTGATACCCTTCCTTACGGGCAGGTCAGATCGGGTTGCACGTGGGCATCAGTTCTTGATGTCCGCTCAGCAGTAGGGCGCGGGCGGGGTTGACCCTGCCCGCCTTCCGAGGACAAAGGGAGTGGCGAGGACCACTCGGGAAACTGGCTAAGCGCCAGCATGCTACCGTGATGGACTCTCCAAAGCGAGTCATCGATGTTCGTTGCTGCAGGCTACGCAGCTAACCTTGTGGGTGCGATGTGCACTAGCCCCTCTCTGAAGCAATACCTTCTTTGTGGTTCCGGAGAGACGTAGGGTTTGGCGACCATAGGAATGGTTTAGTGGGTACGAGGAGAGAGTAGTCCTGGATTTTACTTTTGTTGTAGAAGACGGCCTGTCAGACCTACACTACCCTAACCTTCTGTTAGGGTGTCTGTTGAGCAGATTATCCCCCTATGGTTTAGAAGGAAAAAAAAAACCCCTGTTCTTTTTTTCTCATCCCATAACACCAAATTTTGTAAAATGTTGGCGAGCAGTGTTACTGATCAAATTTTGCTATACCAATTGTGCTTCCGAAATCCACGAAAAGCAACGATTATATAATGATACACGAACGTCGGGCAAAGTGCGCTAGATAGAGGACCAGATCCGCTACCCAGCGCACTACGTCCGCCGCTAGGCTTCACGTACGGATTTGAAGAAAAACTTATTGTCGCATGTAAGGAAACTTCGAGTTTCAACCACGACGACAATAATGTAGGACACAGAAGAACTTATTGATTACATTTTTTTTTTTAAATTTTGTGAATTTGAACTTAAAACTAGCATTTCTCATGAACCTTTTACAGGTCATAATGATTTTGTTTAAAATCTCATATAGGCTTTTCGTTGATTTTCATCAATTTTGGAGGCCTGCGTGTCATTACATTTCTTTAACGTTATATCACATAGGATAGCGGCTTCGTGGATATTCTGGAGACCAATGTTGTTGTATTAGCGGACAAAGGATTCGACATTCGTGATCTGATTGCATCAAAAGGTGCGATACTAAACATCCCTACGTTCTTAAGAAACAATCCCAGTTAAATCCATTAGACATGGAAAACGATAAGCAAATTACTTGTTTAAGAGTACACGTAGAGCGGCTAATTGGGTATTGAAAGGCAAGTTCACATATCTGAAAGGCACAATCACAGTTAACGCGCTACGAAGATTTGAAAACAACCAAAACTCCATCGATATGATAGTGAAACTTTTGTGCACATTAATTAATTTTGGACTCTTACTACTGGAACAGGCGGTTCGTAGTGCTATTTTTAGCCAGTTGAGCTAACCACTACCGACAATACACAGCTATATAGGCTGATCCGAAAAGAAATTTAACGTTGATGAACAACTTCATATAGGCCCAAACAGTCATAAGAAGGCTGAAGGACCTTACAAGAGGTCAGATTCGCATGGAAAATCAAACCTAATCCACCAACCCATCCTGGACACACCAATGCCCAACAGTTCCCACTTACCTAACCCCGTGTATTTAATTTGCATTGAAAGGCCTCTCGGTTGCAAATGAATGCGATTCGCTTGGGTCCATGAAACGTCGTAACTTCTTTAGGGGCTGATTGGAGTTTTGTTCTGTCGCACCCGAAGACATTTCTCATTGCAGAGCTGCTGCATAATAACGATAGGTTGCTGCCTGCCGCTTCTTCCAGTAGACCCCAGAAGGCGCTCTGCACGATGGTGGCAATGTCAGCGTTAAAAACATATCTGATTGTGAGCCGATATAAACTTCGGAGGCCTTAACTCTGTCACTGTCTTACATTCTCTCTACCTCTGCCCGGGAGCTGTGCAAACGATCACATGAAGACGATCGGAGGCAGTTAATCCAATTGGTCGCGCACTTGCTGTGGCACTGTGTAATAGGTACGGAAGCCACCGTGGATAAGACCTCTACACGCGGTGAGTGTAGGAATAATGCAAATAAAGTGCCGTCATGTGATCCGAGATGCACCTTCTGGACATGGTTGCCACGTAAGGAAGAACTCAATGCAAGTGGATGTTGCCGGAGGAGAATTAACAGACGTTTACTTAAATTGGTTTTGATAGCTGACTGATAATAAATGGAAAAGGCTTACTGACGTGGTTGATTTTGTTTGCGAATTGATCGGGATTGTGTAATTATGTAAATTTATGTAAGCAGCTTACATGTTTGCTCACTGTCACTTGTTTTTTTTTTATTTAATTAAGTTTACAGTAAAATAGAAGGTATCTGAAGGAGTAACTGCTCAAAATGAATCTATTGCTGTACGACATACAATTAACCATTATTATGTTCATGCAATCCAGTATCATGATTTCTTTTTTTTATTTTTATTAATGTGTATTTTAACTTAAATGCTGATTCTACACTATTATAATTTCTATTTTATAAACTTATTTCTGTATTTTTACACACTGGTTCACAAAACAATATTTTCATTATGAAAAAGAGTTGGAAAATGTTTATATGTAATGTAACCTGTTTTTGTTGTTTCATGAACATTATGCAACTCGATGTTTTCAGCGCTTTTAGTATTAATTCAACTTGGCAAATCTTGTTGTAAAAATGTACGACTCGTGCTGAAAGAATCGTCTTTTTGCAACTTGTTGCATAAAAAACTTTTATTTTTTTAATGTCTTGCTATCGCAATGCCATGGTCAAGTGCGACTCGGAATGCATACCTCGACCGTGCAATGACACCAACATGATGATAATCTCCTACTTATTCTCCCTAAACGGGCAAACCATCACCCGCAAAGGAATACCCTTTTCTCGCTGGTCATTGCCCGGCAAGAGGCTGACGGCGGCGCGGTGGCCACTGTTAAAGAACTCACCCACCGCATGCACCTTCCGAAAAATTCTACACCCCCAATCGCGAACAAATGATCTTAAACTGCTCGAGATGCAAGTCTTCCAAAACGGAACGCACCAAGTCCTGCTAAGCAAGGTGGGCATCGAGGAAGAAAGAACAAAATCATGCAAGCATGTTACGCTTCTCCTCCACAGAAAGACAGAAAAAAGATTATGTTGATTTAAATGCACATACATTAATTGCATGATATGCGATCCTTTTCGTATCTGCTGTTCTTGGTGCAGTTGTTTGGCTTCTACGTACTTTGCAGATCGACGAGCTGTTACTGTTGCAGGGATGTCAGATTATTTCATGAATATAACTAAGGAATATGTGTGAATGTATATTTTGAAATCATTGACTTAGTTATTGAAAGCTTATCATCAATGAACAGTAGGTAATTTGCGAGGCATCTTATATCCATACAAGGTTTGGTAGAGATTTCCAGCTAGGACCGTTTAAAACACTAAGTAAATTAGTAATTCTCACATAACCTCAATGAACTACAATGATCGGTTAAGCAGTGCGATCAATTACAGATAAAGAACTTCAAGGACTTCCTAAACTACACAGTGTAACAAAAATTGACTTTTGGTCTGTCTCAAGGGCTCTACCCCATTTGGAATAATGCCGTTTGGCATAACACAAAGAACAGCCTTCTTGGTAAGAATGTGCATAATATTTGTTATGCCAAATGGCCATTATGCCAAAAGGCCATTATGCCAAACGGCTTTTATGCCACATGGCATTATGCCAAACGGCGTTATGCCAAATGGCATTATGCCAAATGGGGTAGAGCCTGTCTCAAGAGCAAACTTATGTGTTTCTGACAGATTTTGGGCCGCTGAATCCGAATCTGGGCTCAGATTTGCTCCAGTACGTCACAATTTTGAGCTATACCTCAATTTATAGGACAAAAATGCGATTATAGGCTTTTTGACTGCAAACCATTTAGCATGGAAATATTTTTTTTAACCAATCAAAGGAAAAATTGGTCAACTAACATCTAAATTAACGACTCATGCAGAATATTTTGTTTTACCAAATCGAATTTGATGGTTTTGAGCGATTTTGTTAGTTTCGATATTTCCCATACAAGTCACCCTCCAAAAGTTGCATGCAAGTTTATATATGGTATGTGGGGGCAAGATGGGTCAGGGGGCAAGATGGGTCAGTACCGTTTTCAACCGTACTATTTATTTTTTTAATCTTTCTATAATTTTCCCAGATGAACGACGTGGATACACAAAAAAGTGATATATTGTTTTTAAAATTCTTTACGTTCCTTACGCAGGAAAAAAATAAAATATTTTTTCGTTATACTCCTTATGCTATACATTCCATATAACTACGTGTAATGTGTAGACGGGGCAAGATGGGTCACCCTAATTTTTCGGTATGTTTGCATAGTTTTTAAAAATGTTTTATTTTTCATAGAAAGGCTATTATGTGACCTACATTATCAAAGCGACTAGAGCGCTGAAAATTTGTGAACATATTTTTAATAATTTTCTACAAAAAATATAAATTTTCAAAGTTTTTTATAGCAACCTGAATAAAAATATTCTATTTCTGAGAATAATCTACCGATATGTTTCAACACTTCTTTCATGTAATCTGTACGTATGTGAAGCTTAGATGTATAGAGAAAAAATAGAAGATCTAGTATTTTTTGTTGGAGAAAAATCGAATTTCTGATAGCTGACCCATCTTGCCCCCGTAGAAATGAGGTGGGGCAAGATGGGTCATGTTTTGACAATTGTTTGTCAAGAAGCAGGTTTCAAACTGTATGACCTTTCTATACCCTTATATCATAGCTGACTAGTGTATCTGGAAGTCGTGATAGAAAACAGAGAAATGCTATTTATATTCAGAATGTTATAGGGATCCATTTCTTAGGTGACCCATCCTGCCCCCACTTACCATACTGACGTTGTCGGCTCCAGAACCCACCTTCGAATGACAAATCCGCTCCTGAACTTGCCTGGGCTCTAAACGGCGACAGCTACCTTGGACGGGACCTTGGACGGGACCCGTAATCGTTCACCAAGCAATTTGCGTAACTCTCGGCGGACCGTGGGCCTCATCGATTTCGCCGCCTCCAAGAACATGGCCATTCGTAGCACCTTTTTCCAGCACAGCCTCCCGTATCGTTACACCTGGAGATCACCACAACAAACGGAATCGCAAATCGACCACGTTCTGATTGATGGACGCCATTTCTCCTACTTCACCTATCGTGGCGCTAATATCGACTCTGATCACTACCTGGTGATGGTCAAACTGCGCCCAAAACTCTCCGTTATTAACAATGTACAGTACCGGCGGCCGCCCCGGTACGATCTAGAGCGACTGAAGCAACCGGATGTCGCCACCGAATACGCGCAGAATCTCGAGGCAGCGTTACCGGACGAGGGTGTGCTCGATGAGGCCCCTCTAGAGGACTGCTGGAGTACAGTCAAAGCAGTCATCAACAACGCAGCCGAGAGCACTATCGGGTATGTAGAACGGAGTCGACGAAACGATTGGGTCGACGAGGAGTGCAGAGCGGTTCTGTAGGAGAAGGATGCAGCGCGGGCGGTAATGCTGCAGCATGGAACCCGACAGAATGTGGAGCGATACAGACAGAAGCGGAAGCAGCAAACCCGTCTCTTCCGGGAGAAAAAGCGCCACCTGGAAGAAGCGAAGTGCGAGGAAATGGAACTGCTGTGCCGTTCACAAGAAACACGTAAGCTCTACCAGAAGCTCAACGCATACCGCAAAGCCGAAATCTGCAGGGTTAAGGACGGGAGCCTCCTGACGGACAAACCTGAGGTGATCGAAAGATGAAAGCAGCACTTCGGCGAGCACCTGAATGGCGAAGAGAATGTAGGCACGGAGGACCAAGGCAGCGGAGGAAATGACTATGTCGGTACAGTAGAGGACGGGAACGAATCAACTCCCACGCTGAGGGAAGTTAAGGATGCCAATGCCATCCACCAGCTCAAAAACAACAAAGCGGTTGGTAAGGACGGTATCGCAGCAGAACTCATCAAGATGGGCCCGGAAATGTTGGACACCTGTCTGCACCAGTTAGTAGTTAAGATCTGGGAAACCGAACAGCTACCGGAGGAGTGGAAGGAAGGGATAACCTGTCCCATCCACAAGAAAGGCGACAAGTTAATGTGTGAGAACTTTCGAGCAATCACCATTTTGAATGCCGCCTACAAAGTGCTATACCAGATCATCTTCCGTCGTCTTTCATCTAAAGTAAATGAGTTCGTGGGAAGTTACCAAGCCGGTGTCATCGACGGCCGGTCGACAACAGACCAGATCTTCACCGTACGGCAAATACTCCAGAAATGCCGTGAATACCAGGTCCCAACGCACCACCTGTTCATCGACTTCAAAGCGGCATACGACAGTATCGACCGGTGGAGTGGACCTGGTGTGATGGTTAGAATGCTTGACTATCACGCCGAGGACCTGGGATCGAATCCCACTCCCGACATACTCGTAAATTGTGAGTTCTTCCTTCGGAAGGGAAGTAAAGCGTGGGTCCCGAGATGAACTAGCCTAGGGCTAAAAATCTCGTTAATACAGATAAAAAAAAAAAGTATCGACCGCACAGAGCTATGGAAAATCATGGACGAGAACAGCTTTCCCGGGAAGCTTACCAGACTGATAAGAGCAACGATGGACAGTGTGCAGAACAGCGTAAGGATTTCGGGTGAACTATCCAGTTCATTCGAATCTCGACGGGGACTACGACAAGGTGATGGACTTTCCTGCCTACTATTCAACATCGCCCTGGAAGGTGTTATGCGACGAGCCGGGCTCAACAGCTGGGGTACGATCTTCATGAAATCCGGCCAATTTGTCGGTTTTGCGGATGACATGAATATTATTGCAAGAACATTTGGAACGGTGGCAGAACTGTACACCCGCCTGAAACGCGAAGCAGCAAAGGTCGGACTGGTGGTGAATGCGGCTAAGACAAAGTACATGCTGGTAGGTGGGACTGAGCGAGACAGGACAAGCCTTGGCAGCAATGTTACGATAGACGGGGATACTTTCGAGGTGCTAGAAGAATTCGTCTACCTCGGTTCCTTGCTAACGGCTGACAATAACGTGAGCCGTGAAATACTAAGACGCATCATCAGTGGAAGTCGTGCCTACTATGGGCTCCAGAAGAAACAACGGCCAAAAAAGAAAGCCTGTATCCGCAATAATCGGGATACAGAAGTACGGCTGTAGCTCTGTGATGAATCGGTAAAATTTGCCAAATCATTGACCAAGAACTCTTTGGTGTATGTTTATTATGTGTGCAAAATTTCATAAAAATCGATGCATTACTTTTAACTGTGGATGAAAAACAAACATACGTGGTTTTAAGCATTTTGTACAATCATTACCAATTTTCATTCGCATAACAGATTGTTCTTTAACGCTACAGTTCAAAGCTCTGTGATAATAATTATAATATTTCGTTAGCAGTTATGATACTTATAGAGACACTTTCTTGCAATATTTCATCAACGTTGATCAATTGGTTTGAAAGTTACTGGTGTTGATAGGGGTGAGTGTTAGTGAAAAATTTTCGTGTTTTTCATGTGTGATGTTTGCCTATTCATAACTTTTGAATTTCTCTGCCAATTTTCATGAATTTTTTACAGAAAATAGTTGATTACGTGTATATTATGCCTGCAAAATTTGATGATTATTGATATAGTACTTTCATTAGTACAATCGAAACAATGAAGGGTGCTGACTGTTTGCTGTCTGAGGAGCTAAAATCACGTTTAGTCCCAATACATGTTTCGACTATAAAATTGTTAATAGTGCATCGATTTTTTTGAAATTTTGCCTAAGCAACAAATGTAGATTGAGAGGTTTGTGTTCAAAATTTCAGCCATTTTCTTCGCCAAATTCAAAAGTTACAGCGCTGGCAAGCAAAACTAGGGTCTGTACAAAATTCAATGGCGCACATTTCACTCTTTCATCGCTACAACAAAAAGTACTGCAACGATCCACATGAAATTTTGTAGGTGAAATGAACACATCTCAAGATGTTATGAGGCCAAATTTGAGCAATTTTAATGTATCTATTGCAGAGTTACAGGTGTATTTCTGTGTCCCGATTATTGCGGATACAGGCTTGATTCACCCCCGCACTAAATGTACCATGTACAAGACGTTTATAAGACCGGTGGTTCTCTACGGACACGAGACATGGACCATGCTCGAGGAGGACCTGCAAGCACTCGGAGTTTTCGAGCGATGGGTGCTAAGGACGATCTTGGGCGGCGTACAGGAGAACGGTGTGTGGCGGAGAAGGATGAACCACGAGCTTGCTGCACTTTACGGCGAACCCAGCATCCAGAAAGTGGCCAAAGCCGGAAGGATACGATGGGCAGGGCATGTTGCAAGAATGCCGGACAACAACCCTGCAAAGTTGGTGTTTGCTAACCATCCGGTTGGTACAAGAAGGCGTGGAGCGCAGAGAGCACGATGGGTGGACCAGGTGGAGCGTGATCTGGCAAGTGTTGGGCGTGACCGACATTGGAGAGCTGCAGCTGCAAATCGAGTGTTATGGCGGCAAATTGTTGATTCAGTATTATCATGAATTTGATGTTAACTAAATAAATGAAATAAGTATGTTGGGAATGGCTATGAATGTATATGTGAGAGGAAATAAAGATAGCACTTTTGTACCGACGAATCAACAGCGCAGACGCGCGTTTTCTTTTGGCTGTGTAATCCGATTCTACATTTGGCGACTCAAAAAAAAAGTGTCTTGTTGCGATTTTCCGATGTAAATGTAAGCAGATTCAAAATTGCCAAAAACTGGTAGTATTACTGTTCTACTGCAGTAGAGCGTCAGATGATTTTTTGATGAAGCCTTTGCTGATCAACAATGTTGTGAGTCCGCGAGCACTGAAGAGCACTAATACTGAGCAACTAGAACCCATTTACGGGAAAACGAACAAGGAACCCAAGTAACCACATGGCACTACTATTCGTATTGCGTGTCAATACAGTGCTATTGTAGAACTGGCATGCCTAATATTATCCGTGTAGCATCTCCATAAGACCAATAAGGAGAAATTTAGTGCTTTTGATTATGTATTCAAAAATTGGTTTGATAACTTCTGCGTCCCTGATGCCAGGCAATATTTGTCTCAGAAAGGGTTGGATTTCAAAGTGCCTGACTGTTGAACAACGCATCCAGTCATTTTGAAATTGAGCACAAAAATGTTCTATTTGTTTTCTTGCTCCCAAATACAACTTCGTTTTTTTAGACCTAGGGATCATCTCGGTGTTCAAAAAGTAGATCTATAAACATATGGGCATATTGAACTCTGATACATGTCAATAACATTGGCATGGAATACATTCATCATCAAACATTGCACAAACTTCATTGGTACAGCATGCTTTATCGTCAAGAAAAGTACGTTCAACGGCTGCTGGAAACCAATCTGGCCATCATTCGTATGAAAAAAACCCTAATTAATCCACCTAGCGGTGATGGCGCCTTTCTCGTGCCTTCGAAATCCCATTTCAATAAAACTCAAGCGAAATGTTGATGTATATCGCACTTTCATACAATTAACAGAAATCCATTTCATGATATCAGAAATCATATCGTTTATCTAGCTTTTAACGTTTGAGAATCAAACTCTTAAGAAAAAGACGCTATCTTGAATTTGAACCCGTCATTTAGGATTTAAGATTGCCATCTAGGATGTTCTGGTCGCCATTTTTGGCGTCCAGGCATCTTCCCTACGAAAAATATACTTCATTAAATAGCCGCCATCTTGAATTTGGAGCCACCATCTTGGATTTTGGACCAACATCTTGGATATTCTAGTCGCCATTTTTGGAATCCAGACATCATTCACATACCAAATATACCAATAATGCATTGTTTCAGGCCCTAAAACTCCATTAAACAGCCGCGATTTTGAATTCGGAGCCACCATCTTAAATTTTAAATCGCCATCTTGGATATCCTGATCGCCATTTTGGGCTCTGGACCCATACCCAATATACCAATAGTGCATGGTTTTAGATCCTAAAACTTCATTAATCAGCCGTTAGAGCCTAAATCTCCACTAAACAGCAACCATCTTGAAGCTGAAGCCGCCATCTTGGATTTTAGATCGCCATTTTGTACATTCTGGTCGCCATTTTCTGACACCGGACATCTTACCCATACCAAATATACCCATATTGCATGGTTTTAGAGCCCTAAACTTCTTTAAACAGACGCCTTGAATTTGAAGCCACCATCTTGGATTTCAGACTGCCATCTTGGATATTCTATTCAACATTTTAAGAGTTCAGACATCTTCCCCATATCAAATATTCCCATATAGGATGCTTTAAAAGCCTTAATCTCTATTAAACAGCCGCCATATTGAATTGTGAGCCGCCACCTTGAACATTTGGCTGCCATCTTGAATTTTGGGCCGACATCGTGGAGCTTCTGGTCTCCAGTGTTGATTTCCACACTAAACTCGTCAACCATGCTAAAGGGTACGAAAATCGCGCAGTTTGATGTATCGCATGATAGGGCTAGTTCAGTTTTATACACGGCCAGTTCTACCGGTGCTGGTCTGGATCACCGAAATGGCTATAATTCCTGAACGCCTTGGCCGATCTGGACCATTTTTAATAGCAAACAATTCCGGTTTGATTAGAGCTATAATCCGAAAAATCGGCGAATGGGAAGTGCCTTAAAAGTGAGTGAACTTATTTTGCGCACATACATACATGCCCATAATCTCAATTCGTTGAACTGAGTTGATTGGTATATGCGACTTGATCCTCCGAGCCTTTTCTCGATAAATCGTTTTTTGAGTGAACATATAGTTTTTTAGTACACTAAGTGTATGAGAAAGGTAAAACACTACTTTCGAGCTTTTTTGCTTTATTTATCTAACTAAACCTATAGATTCCAAGATATTTTTTGATAGCAAATTTAATAATCTTTCAAATGCGATAAGTTTGACCATTTTCAAGTCATAGCCAATTTAAGACAAGCAAAGTTAAAAACATGTAAAATTCAATTACTACGTAACGGTTGAGATTTGACCATATGCGTAAAACATTTTTTTCACCGGTCTGAACCTGTTTGCTTGCTAACGTTCATAAGGATATCAAAAAATCATAGCTTTGTTGTGTCGCATACATAGGTTCAGTTCAATTGTATATTTAGCCGTTTTCGGAGGGACACCCGGAACTGGTTACGACACTACCGGCTGTCTCTAATGTGGTCCTAACCTATTTCTTTGATAACCAGTCATCAGGTTATCAGAAAAGCCGTTATTTGTTGTATCGCATACATGGGTTTAGTACTCTTTTATGTTTGGCCACATACGTCGGGACCCCCGGAACCAGTTTTGGACAACTACCGGTTCATATATGGTCTGATACTGTTTTCCTGCTGACCGTTCATCAGGTTATCGAAAATGCCGCTGTTTGATGTGTCGCATGCATGGGTTTGATACTCTTTTAAATTTGGCCACTTCCGGTGGGACATCCGGAACCGGTTCCGGAACACTGCCAGTTCAGATATGGTCTGATACTGTTTTCCTGCTTACCGTTCATAAGATAATCGAAAATGCCGCTGTTTGATGTGCCGCATGCATGAGATATGTTAAATTTGATATTTGGCCACTTCCGGCGGGACACCCAGAACCGGTTCCGGAACACTACCGGTTCAAATGTGGTCTGATACTGTTTTCCTGCTAACCGTTCATCAGATTATCGAAAAAGCCGCTGTTTGATGTGTCACATGCATGAGTTATGTTGAATTTGATATTTGGCCACTTCCAGCGGGACACCCAGAACCGGTTCCGGAACACTACCGGTTCAGATATGGTCTGAGACTTTTTTCCTGCTTACCGTTCATCATATAAGCGTAAATGCCGTGGTTTGATGGGTCGCATGCATGGGTTTGGTGCATTTTCATATCTGGCCCTTTCGAGGGGTACCGATCCGGAACACCTAAATGGCCATAACTCCGGAACGGCTGGACCGATCCGAACCATTTCCAATAGGAAACAATGGGACCAGATTCCGCGTCGAATGAGCCGCCGATCGTTAAAATCGGTTGATGTTTACTATCTAAAAGTGAGGTGACCTTTTTTTGTACACATACACACACACATACATACACACACACACATACACACACACAGACATCATCTCAACTCGTCGAGCTGAGTCGATTGGTATATGAAACTTGTCCCTCCGGGAGCTCTATCAAGATTTCATTTTTGGAGTGAACATATAGCCTTTCGGTACACCTTGGTGTACGAGAAAGGCAAAAAATAGAATTAACCAGAAAATCAAGAGTTTACCGATCAAATTGTTAAGCTATAGGTAGAAGGATTGAGAATGATGATTTTTTTCGCGAATGACGTTGAAGACCTTATCGGGTCGACAGATCCTCTCACCGATGGAGAACTACTTGACGAATGGAGCAAGGAGCAGCGGCGGAATCCAAGGGAAAATCCAATCCAGAGAAGCTATCCAAAGGAATCGAAAAATTGATTTTACATTTTTTTAAATGATTGCATGGATCAAAACCTTGTATTAAAAATGAAATATGACTGCTTTACCCATACTGGAAATGTGTCATATACACGCAATACAGCCACCACGGTAAATTTTCGCGCAGATGTAGATGGGATGGACTGAATATTATGTGTGCTGGCATTCTACACACACGCAGTCACGGGCAAAACAAACGCCACCTTTGAACATTAGACATTAGACCTAACTGATGTGGAACAATATAGCTGTAAATCCATTTTTTGAAATAGCCGTTGAATATCGCTAAATACGGTACCTAGGCTTTTCCTGCCCAATTCGTCGAGCCATCCAAAACTAGTCAACTTGAATTTAATTTTACCTTTTTACCTACGAAATAAAAAAGCTTATCAAAACGGCATCCCTGTTGCCGTTGATGTTGTCTGCGCGTTGCAATCTAGAACTCTCGGACTGACAGCGCACTCGAGCAAGCGATAATCGGCATAATGTATGCACATACGTTTAAGTTTCTAGGCACATACAATCCCGTCCCGATCTCCTCGGGGGAGATGTGTGTGCCCAACCTAAATTGAGACAAACCGCAGCTCAACAAACGCAACTCGATTGCAGTGCAGCAGCAGCGTAGCTCATTGGTGGTGAGCCTCTGGTTCCTTTTTCAGAGGAAGGATGTCACCCAAAGAAGATGTACCACTAGCTGTAGCTCGGTTCGCTGTAGATGGCCCGACCGGGTTGGGGTTCCTGTCTAGAGAGATGGCAAGTGTGCATCGGCCGACCCCGGGCGTGAGCCTCTCTTGGGAGGAACAGAGCCACCAGAACGTCACCGGAGCCGAACTGGGATGCACAAGTACGTGCCGGTGGCATCATTGCATCGAAATTTTCAATCTGATATACAAATAAACTCCTTTTACGATGACATTATTTTAGTTTGGAGAAAAAAAAAGCGAAACTCGAACGAAATGTGGTCGGTTGTTTGCTGAGATAGTTTCAGGAGAAGGAAGACCACTACCAACAAAGAGAGAGAGGTTGGAGGATTAAACGATATAAAGATGGAGCGACAAGCGGTTGCCAAACGGCTGCTGCTTGGTCATCGGGGAAAATGTGGTTGGTTGGTTGGGGCTTCTGGAATCAACAATACTGGGCGGTTTTATGTACATATTAAATTCAATTTAGTTGCAGAACCGATACGGATTTGCTAATGAAGCACCGTAGGTTTTGTTGTGCTGGCTAAGGTGGGGACTTTTGGAGGTTTTTATGGACAATGAAGATTGGAATAAGGCTCTGTTGAAGAATGGTAAACTATCATTGTGGTGGCCTAAAAATGCAGGGACAGTAAATTATATGGAGTGAAGTTGACTATTTTTGTGTTTACATCTAACGATTTGGTCTTGTTGATGGTGATGGTGAGACCTATCGCCGAGGAGCGATTGGCAAGATATTCGAGCTTGCTCTGCATATCAGAGCACCGTTGAGTTAAGAGCAACGTTATTGGCCAGTTTGAAATCATTT